>NW_026577989.1:2400000-3080754 GCF_029603195.1 Condylostylus longicornis
TTTGTTTTGTATTTCAATATATAAACATGGAATTTTTAATATTTCCCCCCAAAGGTTTATTAACAATAGGTCCAAATCAAAATTACATAACTATACGTAATTTTGAGTATTCTCGTTTATTAACAGCCTACAAATTCACAGTTTATATATGATAAATGAAATGTCACAAAATTTTTTACCGTAATAATGTCCAGAGTACGTAAACTTAATGAAAAAATTCTTTCAGAACTGCTTTTTTCTTTTATTCTTTTTCTTTATTTTATTTTTGGCCTTAACAATGAAAAAAAAAATTTTTTTGCGGATTTTTTTTAAATTTTTTTGTGTGCTTTTTTTGTTTATGTAATATTATTTTTATATTCCGGTGGAATAGAATGAAACAGAGCAAAAGATAAATAATTTCTAAAGGCAAATTCCTGAATAAAAAAAAATAATATTTGTAATAGAAGAAGTAAATTCAAAGAAGAAAAAAAATTAATTTTCATAATTATAGCTGAATTGAATAACGGGGGAAAAAACAAAATGGTAGTAATAACAGTAAATTGCAAAAAATTATTAAATGTAGGAATCTAAAATTAAAATTAATTTTTTTTTTGTTTTGGGAATCTTAAAGCGGCATTTTGTATATTTCGAGGATAATGAATTCATAAAAAAACAAGTAAAAACGTTTCAGTCGGTATAAACCGATTGAATTATACCCTGCACCTTTCGTTATTGTGTAACAATTACTCGAACCTGTGAAATCATTCTATAGAAACTTCACGGATATGTCTGACCTATAATTGAACATCCGACTGCCAAGTTTCATGAATCTGACTTTATTATTTTTCCAAATATTTAAAGTTAGCTTTTTGAGTTGCATGGCAAGTACCTGAATTGCATGGCAAGTACTTTCCAAATATTTAAAATAAGCTTTTAGACTTGTATGGGAGCTACTCGAACCTGTCAAGCAATTCCACCAAAACTTCAGAAATATATCTGACCTATAACTCGACAAACAACTGCCAAGTTTCATGAAACTGACTTTATTATTTTTCCAAATATTTCAAATTAGCTTCTGGAGTTGTACGGCAGGTACCCGAACCTGTCAAGCAATTCCTCTTAAACTTCAGAAATATATTTGACCTATAGTTGGACACATGACTGCCAAGTTTCATGGATCTGACTTTATTATTTTGCCGAATATAAAAAATTTGCTGTTGGAGTTGTATGGCAGCCACCCGAACCGGTGCAGCTATCCCATTATAATTTTTAGACCTTATGTAGAATATAATTGGACACATGTATACAAAATTTTATATTTATAGCTTTATTAGTTTTTGAAATATTTAAAATAAACTCTTGGAGTTGTATGGCAGCTACCCGAACCCGTTGTCCGAATTAGTCCAATAACAATAGGGTTCGTCCTTGGCACAAAAGAAAAAACTTGTGAAAGTTTGGTGTCGATTGCATTATTCGTTTTTGAGTTATCGTGCGATCGGACGGACGGACGGACGGACGGACGGACATGTCTAAATCGACGCAGAATTTTACGCTGAGCAAGAATATATATATATGTCCATACCGCAGATGACTCCTTCAAGTAGTTACAAACTCCATACCAAAGTTAATATACCCTTCACGAAGTGCAGGGTATAAAAATAACTTGGAAGAAATTTATTTTCTTTTTTCCACAGGAGCAATTAACATTGCATAATTTCGTAATGATCTCAATTTTTTTTTTGGAGCGAACTTTTCTTTTCAGGGCGAAAAATTAAAATAAAAAATTTATTGTCATATTTCAATACAAAAATGCTTTATAAAAATGGGAGCTTCACAGACTCATGCTGTTAGAAAAGAAAATGGAAAACATGGTTTTGACAAATCAAGCAAAATTCAGCTGTCTGTCCCACATAAGTGCAAAATAGAAATTTAAAACTTTAAAAACAAATAAGTGATTTGTTGATAAAAGCCAGGGTTAAGTGCATCCCAAATTAGATGACATTTTAATTACCACAGGTGTGCCATTTTTCTACCATTCCTTCGTAAAAGATGGTACATCAAAATTGCTTCATTCTTTTAAAAACTTTTCTGCATTTCGAACATTTTTTTTTTGAAATAATCTCAAATCAAGTTGCCTAACGAGAAAAATCTTGCCCGTTGCAGAGTTGGCAGCGAGTTCCTTTTAAGTTCTTTATAATTAGTCTTAATTTAGTTACTTAAATTTAATTTATCAGTAAGTGTTTGCAGTTTTAATAATTTTATCTATTTTATGAAGAATGACCTTAAACAACTTAAACATATTACAACTGACTAATGTGAGGACATGTCTCTTTACAGTTAAAAATTAATTTGTATTATAAATTAATTGAATTTATTATACGCAAAAATTTTCAAATTAATGGACCGATTTATTATATAACATGAAAATTCAAAAAAAAAAAATTAATTGTTGTATTAATTTTCAAAACTTTTAGAAAATTTAGTTAGAATTGTTCTCTATATGAATAGCCGTACACAAGAATAACTCCAATCAATGCATTACCAATTTATAAGTATGCTATATAAATTAAGTTATGCATACTTGAAATAATTTGAATTATAAAAAATATTTGAAGTATAGGTATGCAAGTATATGAGAAACCAATTGTGTACTGTGCTCGTAAAGTTTATATAAAATCCATCTATTGATTGAGAACCGAAAGTTTCCAATTCTATTTCCCTATTACACTATACATACATTTTGTATGTATATAATTGTGCTTATTAATTTAATTTGTTCAGTCTATATAGAATTCTAAAAACATAAAGAAACTATTCACCCAAATCAATTATTGGTTGGCATTTTGGTATTCGAAAATATTATAACCTTTAACATTAATATTCAAATTTTTTACATGACTTTTACAATAAACTTAACTATAAATGTTTTCTACAGATTTTAACAACATTTTCCAGATTTCGAAATTCATGTAAAGAGGTACTAAAAAATTATTTTTTCTAAAATACAAAAACAAAAAAAAAATAAAAAAAAGTTTTTCAATTTTTATGACATAATATGAGTTTTTTTTCTTCCTTTTTTAAGAAAAAGTTGAAAAGAGTTTTTATCCAGTAATTCGGTGTGCTTTTCTATTCCTTAAAGTATTTGGGTATACACCCGCATTCCGTTATAGGCACGATTTTTTTTTTACTTCTGTTGAAAGAAATTTTAAATGTTTGGAATGTTAGAAGAGAAATTTATGAAATTTTGAATCACTGAAGCATAATGTAAGAGTTCGATAGGATTAATGATAAAAATTTGGTTGCACGTATTCTTTTATTTGAGTCTGAGATACAGGGAATTACTATAAGTCCAAGAGAGACACAAACAAATTAAAAATTAATTAAAAATTTTCTGTTTATTTTAAAGTTAATTAGATAGCATTAGAATTTCAAAATAATTTCGGAAATATGGTAACCCCAACTGTTCTTGACAAAGAGAATTCTTGGGCATATGAAACAGGGACTCAAAAATATGCTGCATACGATCATTTTTTGTAAAAATGATCGTATGCAGTTAAAACAGGAAAATTATCGCACTATCTTGGAGATTATTTTAAAAATTCATTTCTTGAAATCAACTTATCAATAAAATTTGTTTCCTATAAGTAGGTCACAATCACCTTATATTGCAAGTACTTCACTTTCTTCGAACTCACTCATATTGTTTAAATCAATTTCAATAACATTTTGTGATAATTGAAACATCTATAGATGACGTTAGTTTCGTCTAATAATTTTTCGTAAGAGAAAGTAGCTTCATCTTTTAAACATGCGTTTGGCGTAGACGGAACTTTTATATACGAATGAAAGTTTTAATTGTATGACAAGTATGTTTTTCGATTTTTTTGAATTAGATTGACTTGAAGTTTCACAATAATTATGTATGTATGTGTCATAAAATGTTAAAAAAATATTCTGTTATATAATCACGTAATATTAAAATTTAAAAACTTTCAAAATCTTCCGAAAAACAAGATATAAAAAAATATTAAAAACCTCAAAAAATATGATTGGATTTTGAATAATTTTTTGAAGAAAGTCTAACTTTTTTAAAATGTTGTATACATAAATATAAACACACATGTCAGTTAAATTTATCACAAGTTTAAAGTATGAAAATCACAAATTCAGGCATATGTGTGTATGTGTATACACTATTCTTGAATAGTTGTCACAAGTATATTGTTCAATTAGAAAATGTTGCAAAATTCAACTTTAACTTATTTTTTTTCTTGAGTTGTTATGATGGCATTTATTCGAAATGTTACGTAGATAAAAACTTGCATAAGTACATGATATACATACATAATAATAAATATACAATTATATAAAATACAATTATGATATTTAGTTAGTCTAAATTGTGGTAAATAATGTAGTCGGAGAAAAGTTAACCGAATATTGGTGAATGCAACAAAATAAAATTATTTTTTTTTTTTTTTGAAAATTATGCCTTTAAGGGGGTAAACCAAATATGTTTGATTAAGAAATGCAAAAAATTTGTATACATACAGGGGTATGCATGTATATACAAGTTTGCTTGAATATCCTTCAGTGATTATTATAAAAAATAATTAATATAATAATGTCCTTGATAATATTTCCAATTTTAATAAGATTTGTTTGCGTGTACCCAACACTTATTCTATTTATTTTATTTCCCTTATATTTTTGCAAATAATTTTGAGTATTTTTCAAGTTCGACAGAATTTTTATAAAAAATTGTTAAATTATTTTCAAAAATCAAATTTTAATAAAAATCTTTTATTTGTTATTCTAAATTTAGTTCAATTTCGGGTCACTTTCTTGGAAGTTATTAGCCGCATATTCCATGAATAACACAAAAAAAGTGTGTCTCTAAAGAAATATCAATTCACACAAAATTGAAAGCCGGGTGACAGAATCATTTCAGTGACAAAATCAACTACTCACCAAATTTTGAGTTTAATAAGCTTTTGTACATTTATATTCTTAATAACTCTGCAAAAGCTTTAAAGACACCAGCTTAAATAATGTTCACTAGTATTTTATATTACTTGTCACTGATGTGTGAGAGCAAAAATTTTGATTCGAAATTGTTTTCGAGAGGTAAACAATAAATATAATTAATTTAAATTGTTTATATTGTGACAGCAAATGTTGTGGTGGCTTATACGTAGTAGTGAATTAACAACAGAGAATACTGAAAATTTTGTGATTCTTCCTTTAATAACAGGTAAAAAATTTATGTCAGAAAAAACTTCTAATTTTGAAAAAAAGAATAGTGTTCTGTTAGCAAATATAAGCAAAAAAAAATTTTAAAATGTCGACTGAAAATATAATGTGCGACAATTTTGTATATTTTTCCAAAAAAAAAAAATACGCGTGATAGCACAAAATTTTTAGAAATAATAAGATTCTAAGAAAAAACACTTCGAATCTTCTCACTCGGTGAGTAAAAAGAAAAATACACCGTCATGTTATTTAGTGAGCGTAATATGACCACTCGTATGAAAATTAAATTTAAAAGCATTGTGGTTTCGAATGAAACTGTTAATTGAACAAATTTTAGATGGTACTACATATAGATTTAATATTATCCAAGTAAATATTCTGTTCAGTCGTAATATAATATGCAAGTAAATTATGTATGTATGTCAAGCGATTGTGTTATACGGCATATTCCTTTTTGTATAAATTTGTAATAATTTTGAATACAATCGTCTTAGTTCCTCATTAAATGTTAAAAGTGAAGTTTTGAATCAATTAAACTTTTTTTTTATTATTCCACGTTATTTAAAACTTTTACACTGGCAACTATAAATTTTCAAGTTTTCCTTATAATAAAAACTTTTTGTAATTTAATTCTTCGTTTTTTATTTGATAATTTATTTCAATTGCTGCTTTATGGTTCGAATGACGTTTTTGTGACAATTTGAAAGTTTTCATTCTCAATATTTTTTTTTTGTTTTGCTTTCATTTTTATAAAAGTGAGAAGTTTTCGTAAAAAAAAAATGCATACTAATTGAAAAAATTTCATTCTATTTTAATATCACGAATATTTAATTCAAGTTTTTTGAGATTTTTTTTTATCGGTGTAGTTCGCAATTCTTTATTCGCTTTTGTACTTTTGTTCATATGTATACATATACATATATTCCGTGAAAATAAAATAAAAAATTTAGATCTGCATATGAGAATTTACAAAATTAAATCATTTAATAAATTTGCATAAACGCTTAATTATTTACTTGTCAAATGAATATTTGAAGTTGATTTAATGTCGCGCTTACAAGAGATTTAGTGCAAAAGAAATTTTAAACAATGTTTCTAATAATAAAAGAGCTTTATTTTTATTTTAATTGCTAAAAAATTTTACAGAAAACAAAAAATAAGGTCTTTGCCGGAATCGTTAAATAAAACATTATTTGTTCCGTCATTAATTGGCGATTGATGCATTGTGTCGATTGTTTATTTTTGATGCATTGAATTACTTGACATTTATGAATGCAAATACAACATCAAGCGATTTCTGAAAATGATTCTCTGTAAATTTTTTTACGGCGCCTTTTCAAGACATTAAATGATTTGATCAAAACTTGCATTGTATTTTCATTTCAGAAGAGACGCTAAAAATATTTAAGTGTAAAAATAGAGTCAAAGCGAAGAACAAAAACGGTGAACTTTTTTCGTTGTTAATACAGAGCAAGTGCGGAACGATAAAATCAGCTGTTCAGTATTTTGCATATAATGCCATACATACATGTAAACAGATGAAAAAAACCCCAGCAATAAAACAAGATTTTGAGCTATTTTACCACCGTCGGTTAAATACGCTGTGGTAAATACGCTGATTCGCTTCATTCTGGGCAGTCCCATTTTTATATAAATTTTTACATTTCACTCTCGTTCTGTTGTCACGCATATGTAAAAAATTTTTCATTTCACTCTTCGTCTGTTCAGAGTATGCTCAATTTCTTGGGTAAATATTTTAAATATTTATTGCGATTGTACAAGACACTAATCAAGCCTGTTCTAACTTATGGCTGTGAAATTTGTACATTAAAATCTACATCAGTGCACTGGCATCATTTGAAAGAAAAATTCTTAGAGATCTGACGACGGATTGTACCGAATTTGGTATAATCACGAAATCGAACATTTAATAGAAAGACAAAACGTAATTAGGTACATAAAGGTAAAAAGAATAAGATGGCTGAGACATCTAATGAGAATGAACGATATAGGGGAGCTAAAAAGGAAGGATATAGAAGGCGCGGGCGGCCGAGAAAAAAATGGATTGATGATGTGAAAGCAGATTTGAGGTCAATGGCTGTCACTAATTGGAATAATCTTGCAACACAGAGAGATCAATGGCAGGCAATAGTAGCAGAACCTATAGTTCACCCTAGACTGTATAGCTGAGATGATGATGACGATTTATGTGCGACCTTAGATTGAAAAAAGTAATATTTTTTCTTTAAGAGGAAAATTTAAAAAAATTTACTTAACTAAAAAAATTGCTGCTTATTAATAAATAAGTTTAAGTCCAGAAATTTTGTTATAATATTGAAATAATTCCGTTAAGACAAAATTTCAAAGCCTTGATTTAAAAGATGAAAACTATGAATGTCAACCAAATTAATGTTGATAAATTTTCGGTTTTCAAATGTGCTAAAAGTAATTTTGTATTAGACTCGAAAAGATTTTACAAATTACTAGAGATATTCTGATAATGTCTTTATAAAACCTTAATGCATATATGTAGAATGTATTCTACATCACATGTTTATATATACATAAAAATTACATATATTTGTATGTAATTTCAGCTTCATAATATTAAGAAATAAAATATAAAAAATAATTTCATGGTTGAAAAGTATAAAAACAAAAAAGTAAAAATCATTTTTTCTATGTGAATGTGAAAAGATAATCAAAAGTACAAATGAAAATTTTCAATTGTTTGACTGTGAATTTTTTTTTTTGGTTTTGGTAAATAAATCCTTGTTCATGAATCATATAGATTTAAGTGTATATATATTTCTGTTTCCTAATCAAAAAATAAATCCTAGCGAGATTTGTTCATTTTATTTTTTTTTTTTTTTACTATTTTAACATACAATTTATAGATTGGGTGCGATTTTTTAAATAATTCTTTCCAAAATTAAAAAGAAAATGATGAAAAAAGCAACATTCATATAGTTGATCTTAACATTTTGAGGATACTTTTCGAAGCAGTCCTGTAGGACTTGGAATTCTAGTAAGCATACTATATTGAATGGGTTGGCAGAGAACGTTGTTGTTCTGGTTTATGAAGTCGTCAACGAACTATTGAAGATTGGGTGCAGTTATTAAATTGTTTTGTGAGATGAAGCTGCATAAGATCTCGGAACATAATAAAATTAAATTCGTAGAGGTGAGATCTAAAAAAAAATCGTCCGACAACTTAAAAGGTTTTTTAATAACAATTAGCAGGGATGTAGTTGTAGAAGTGAATGTGGTACACTACGTTTCGGAAAGGTTAAACCATTTATGGGACTAAAAGTCTATAGAATCAAAATATAACCGCTTCATAGGATATACTGAGAAAATAAGTAATAGAAACAACGACCACAAACGATTTTATTATATTATTGCAAAAGGAAAAAAATGGGTGATAGTTTTTACGTTGACAAGGATTTTCGACTAGGCTATGCTTAAAGGAGTTGAAGCTAGAGGATGAGGTCATCTATAAGTTTTTTGAGAAAATGGTAGAAACCTCGCGATACATCTTTAAGAGGAATGTGAAACTTCGTTCTTTACAAAAGGGGATATTTCGGTCTCCACATTTTTATGGTGTTTCGCAGCAGTGTGGAATCGACTTTTTAATAGATTGACTGGGATCTCTATGCTATGTTTCTCCAATTTTAAAATTAAAATCTTAAACATATTCATACGAGTTTTTAATGAGGTGTAGATTATGTTTTTTTTAATTTTAAATTTCAAAATTCACATAAATGCCGAATAAAACCACACCTATTTTTGGAGTGTTACTTTAAAAGGAGCATGATAAACCGTATATATCATAAATGAAAAGCAAATATTTTTAGGCTAATCTTTTTGCTTTACTCGTTCCTTCTATCAAATTTATTATAAAGAATATGAAAGAAAGTAAACGTGCTTTTTTCTTTTTGTTTTTTTTTTTTTGTTTTTTGATTTATGAGTTTTTCTGCTTCGTTATTTCTTTATGAACTTTTATAAAAATACTTTGTTAGCAAATTATAAATAAACACGCGATCCTTTAATCCTTAAAACTGTTATATTTATTTGTTCTGTGTGTTCTTTCTCTCTCTCACAAACAAAAACCACAAAACAAAACGAAAAACTGGAGCTTTCTGATTTTGACCATCATGCAACTTACAATGTTTACGTCAACAAATAAAAATTTTTGTTTTAAAATTGTAAAATCTATTTTAAAAGTCAGCTTAATAATAACATTGTGTACTAACAGCTTTTTGGTTTTTATAAATTTGTTTTTGATGGAGATGTTAGCGGTGATAATGTCAATCTTTAGAAACACTTCATGTAAAAGTAAATAAATAAAAAAGGAGTGTGATTTTTAAAATAGTGCTTCTCGAATAGTTTTTAAATTTAAAATAAAGAATATTTTAAGAAAATCTACAATTAAATAAAAATGCATAGACCATAAGTTGATCTAAAATCAATTCACGTTTCAAAATCTTACTTGTTACTTAAAACCATTTACTTTTATGTATATAGCAATTAAGTAAATAATAAAAGTTAATTGTAGGGTTCAAAGCAATTGCAATAAGAGTTTAATTTCAAAATAAAGAAAATCTTTATACAAAAATCTAACAATTTCTAAAGCTATATACAAAAATTATAACATTACAATCACTTATACAGTACCAATATGAAAGATTCTTAAAATCATTTTTAGAGATTTAAATTCAAAGTTAATTAAGTACATTACCATACAACGAATCTTATATAGAAAATCATAAAATCTATATATAACAAGTATAATGTGTGATGTATGTAAAGACGATTTCAGAAAAGCAAGTCATTAAAAAAAAAAAACAAAAGAATGGAAAAGGAAAATTAATGGAAATTTACAAAAATGTTAATTACTACAAAAAAATAAAAATGAAAAAGGTCGAAAAAAAAAAACAAATTTTTAAATGGTTTTTGGTAACAAGGGTCACTAACACACCCTCAATATACCAAATGAAAATGAAACGTTCATTCTAATCAAGTTCAATAATTACTATAAACTACACAGTTATAAAAGATGATTAAAAGTTATTCTAATTACTTTCCTTTTTCTGTTTTTTCGGTTTTTGAGGTGTCTCGATATTTAAAAAAAAAAATAATCCGAAGAAAATTAAAACTACATGCTCCGCAAGACATTGATTCTATTGTTCTTAAATCAAATTTTTGAAGATTGAGATTGAAAAATAATATTGTGATTCACCAAATCTATTAAATCCAAATAACTTATATTTATTGGATCGTATTTGATTACCTTTCTTCATTGAAATTATTGAAGAGATGGGATTTTAACTGTATTGGACAGCCAGCATGCAATTTTGTAAAGATGGCTTGGTAGGCTTTAAGTTAGCAAAGCATGACTGGATCACTTTCTGTTGGATACAAGATGGTATGTAGTGGCAGAAGTGAACGAGGTGTTTATTTTGTAGTGGCAGAAGTGAACGAGGTGATTACATAAGATTCATACGGATAAGATGATGAAAAATAAAAAGACCAACTCCATTTTTGGGAGATTATGACAAAAAAAAAATAAAAGCAATGTGCAAGAAACGGAGAACAAATCAGATTTGTCTCCGGTTGTGCCATTGCATATTGAGAGAATTTATGAAATTTGGTCTTTAAAGAAGAATATCAGTTTGAAATTTTGAAGCTTCATCACGAGAAATAATCAAACACTCTACTGGAATTGATTATAAGCGCAGGGTTCAACCGAGTACTAAGACAGAATGCATTACATTGAAGAAATTATGCAATATACCCTTAAGAGTCGCGGTGTTTATTTATATTTTTATATTTTGAACGAACGCAACCGAAGTGCAATCTAACTTTTTTAGGAAAAGCTATTCATGAGGAGAGGATTATATAGATTTTTATTTAATAATTACTGTGACTCAAGCTGTAAGGATAGATGGACCCATGTACTTTTATTATAAGGACAGATAGACTGATGGTTATCTAGGTGGATTATACAGCAGTGAACTATCATCACATTTCAAATCAAATCTGAATTTAAAGTGTTACTAGATTTGTTAAAACAGTTTTGCGCTATGTTTAGTATTCGCTAGTGTTTAGTATTCTCTCAATTTTCATTAAATAAGCAAATCTGTTATTTTCAATCATGGCTTTAGGAACTAAAACATTATTTTGTAAAAAGAAAAATAAAACTGTTTTTTTCTTTTCTATCTAAATTTTTATGTATACATCTTGTATATATCTACATAGGTATATAAATATAATTAGTTACATTGAGTTTTTATTGATGTCGTATACAACAGGGTTTTTTTTATAGATAATTTTTTACGATTCCCTATAGTACCATAGATTAATGTATTATTATCGTTACAATTTACAATTAACCTATACCTATATATAAAATTTACATAGTAACAATAAATTTTTTCAATAGAAGAAAAAAAAAAAATAAATTTGAATTTTTAATTTACGAGGATTATTAATTAGCCCTTAAGGTTTATACATAGAGATATCCTATTAAATAACGTAAATTAAGTAAGTTATAAAAGTTTTAATCTTTGTTTTAAATTGTGTATATACAGAACCGAAAATCATTGTATTAAGGCGAATGAGATTTTTGACCTCATGTATAAATTAATATTAAATTATTCGACTCTAGTATATGAAGATATTCCGTTCCGAATTTTTTTAAATGGAGGGCTTCTATTTGTTATTGTGAGATATTAAGAACTGCAGTTGAAGTTTTAAACTGTGAAAAACGCATATTGCATGATCAAAAGAAATTTGAGTGACTATGAAGGATAATCTCGCAATTTATTAATGGATTAATTTACAATAATAGAATAACTACATTTACATATAAGTAACAAAGTGAATTATTAAAAATCTGTAAATAACATTATTTTAAGTGTACTTGTATTATGCAAAGTTGAGGTAGCAGCCACGTGTTATTTTTATATTTCCCTTTATAACTCTAGATTGCAATCTTAAGTAGGTACTCTTATCTTGTGTGAAAATGTTATTGTTATTAGTAGTTTATGAATACTTAAATAATTTATTATAATTCTACAGTCTTGTTATATAAAAAAAGTCTTAATAAAATAGTAAAAACTTTATTTATTTAGTCACAATAAAGAAAGACAGTAAACTCATTCATACTTACTGAATTTTGTTATAAAAACTTTACAGAATTTCATCATAATGATTGCCTTTATGGATAGTACTCGTATTTTTGTCAACAAATTAAATAAAAATAAAAATTTTAAATAAAAATTAATTTGATCACAATCATGGCTTTTAAAATAGCACATTTTCCTTTATGTGAGAGTGTAAGATATTAAGAAGAAGTTTTATCGAAGTAAGTTTAAATTAAGTTTAGATATCAACAGAGTCGTATTAGGTGCCATTTATCGAAAATTGAATTTGATAGCTATGTAACGTAAAGGAATGCATGTATTTGGATAGAAGGTGATTACTGTTACGTCTTTGCTATTAGGTAATGTGACTCTGATAGTATATGTAAACATTCTTTGACGTAAAACTGTCAGATTTTTTAAAAGTTAAAAAGAAAAATGCCGATAAGTAATTTTTTGAGTGGTGGATCTGATTGGTATTTCGGTTACAATTTTGAAATGAATACAACAAAAAAATATTAGATTTTTGTGTAAAATCTAGGTTCTAGTAGATAATTTCGGTGAGCGATATGTAAACAGTCTTCAAACTTTGTCACAGATTTAATCTATAAAATTCTGCCGTATATATAAACGGTCCCTTATAGAACATTCATGAAAATTTTATGGAATCGAAAAAAAAAGATGACCGAAAAGTGACATTTTGATATTTATCGGACATAAAGAAGAAAAACGACTTCCACAAAATATACTAAATAAGAACCGATTTAAGATAACAGTAAATTTCGAAGGCTCGATTTGATATTATGGAATGGTGTACTTATAATATTGTTGAAGAGTGTAGAAATAATTCTAAGCGACGCGTAAACGGGAAAAAGAGTAAAACTAATAAAGGTATTTTTGGAAGCATGTTCAATACTTGCAACAAAACTTATACAATAAAATTAATAATATTATAAAATTTGCTATAAAAACTCGCTTTTTACAACAGTCATCCAAAAACTTTTATTTTACTTTTGAGTATTATAACAATAATGCACAATTAATAATATAAAAACGGAAACTCTAAAAATTATTACAAAAAAATATCATAAAACACTTTAATTTACTTTAATACTCGCGTACAATTAATTGATGCCTTAAGGTTAATAAAAAATTTTTGTTAAAAAGGATATTTTGTAAAGAAAAAGAAAAAATAATAAAAATAAAATATTAATTATAATTTTGTTTTATTTAACTTTGAAAACTTTTACATTATTGTATGATCAACAACAATCATGAAATTTATTTTACATGCAATTTTAATAAATGGAAGTAAATTAGAGTCTACTGAAATACACCTTTTTCGAAAAAATTTTTAAAATAAAGTTGTTCTAGAATAATTATATTAATAATTTTGACAATTAATTTCTTGAAGGAGAAAATTCGGTAAATTAAATTTTATTAAAATGTGAAGTTGTGTAACATTTTTGGACCATATATTTAGAATTGCGGGCAATGCTTTGTATGAACGCTCATCCGATAGCAGAGAAACTTTACAAAATTTTTTAAAACAATCCCGACTTAAAAGAAGTTCTTTTAGTAAAACTTTTCGGCTCGAAATTTATAGCAAATTTTCGAGTTCTTAGGGCCCGACAAAGTGGTTTGACATATAGATATCCTGTTACTAATATTTGATAGATTTTTTAGTAAATTTAAGAAGAAAGCTATTAGGAGGCAATTTACAATCACGTAGGAGGCCTTAATTGTATAAAATAAGGAGTTCTTAATTGCATAAAATATTTAATAATTGTATAAAATAAAATTTTAGTAAAATTACTGGGTATCAAGGGAACATTTGAAAAATTCGTTTAAGAGCACTGGAATAAATAAATTAAATAGGAGCTACTCCATTTCTTCTGCGTGAGATCGTGAACCTCAATCGTTGATCATTCCGGAATTTAAAGTAAATGTTTCAAGAATTCTTTTAGGAGATCATAACAAAATAAAAGCTCATTATACTTGTTTGTCGCACTTGAAAATTTCAATTTTCTGAAGTAGGTATTATACTACTGTTCCAATTAATATTGAACCTATTTAAAAAAAAAAATATTTAGCTAATATTTGAAAATCTCTTTTAAAATTTTCTACTTTAGAATACAGTTTCATCTTAATTCCCTTATTACAAGGTTGGTAAACTCTTATTTATGCATAAGTATGACAATAGTAACATAATAAGTTTTTGAAAATTTTAATTTGATTTAAAATTGTATGAAATAATGATATCATCGTATAAATCTCTTATGGGAGTACATAATAGGGTTTCAAAACTCGCATGCATGTATACGAATATTAAAATATTCGTTTGTGTATATTTCTGAAGAACAATGCGATTTTATGCAGAAATATCCTTGAATAAATCCAGACAATATCGCATTCTGAATGTATTACTTTTCTGCGTTAACACTGTTATGGCGCCAGAAAACGTGATACATATAAAAATTATTTTCTTCTTGAGTGCAATATTACAGCAACAAAATTAGAAACTCCTCGAAAAACTAGATATAGTGAAAATTCATATTATATCCAAAAAAAAAACAACAAAAATAAAATTTATTTAGTGTTCAAGAGAAAATTATTCGATTACACTCTTTTTTTTTCTCAAAAAACAAATAAGTGAGTCATAAAGATTATATTTTATTGAATTTTTTTTTTCCTTTTGTTTAAATTTAATAAAATAACATTTAAGAAAAAAATAAATAAATTATTTTCCGACCATGTAACTTTTAAAATATTTGAATAAAGGTAAGGATTATCCACATATACAGTATACGTGTTTGGATGGTTAGAAAGAGATGGTTGAGTTGCAATTTTGAAAAAATTGCATATCTTTAGGTAAATAGTACCTGATGTATTGCATAAAGAAGTTAAAAACGGTGAGTATTTTTTATAATTGTATTTTAAGAGCATTATGTATTTTAAGAGCATTTATTTATGTATACTTAAACAAGTTCAATCAAGTCAATTAAATTATAAAATATAAAACCATTTCGGGTCGAATGCGCGTGAGTTAAGAAAATTTCGCTAAGTTAGTGTTGGTTATTTTGCAGTTTAATTAGCTGAGTTTCTGCAGGCTATGATTACAAATAAAAACGGCGTATCATTATTGAAAAAATTGTTTAACATATATATTAATTAATATGAACAATTCGTGAGTAGCAAACGCACCGTACCGTGTTGGAATTTTCAGCACCAAGTGTGGATTGTTAGAACTAAAAACTATTTGTATTTTTTGTTTTTGGCATTATTTTGTATTACAGATAACATTGATGCGCGGTTTGATTTAGGGACGACGGAATGTCTAAAACTAAATTTTTTATAACGATCAATTAATACCGGAATTTGGTAGCAGCATACAGCGACAATGTAGAAAACTAAATGCAGTCGCTAAATGCTATTATCTAAGATTCTGAGCTTTAATGTTAACTTATAAGTTTTTTTTTATTTCATTTCATTTATGGTTTGCATTCACATTATTATTATTAATTTTTGGCAAATATCCTAAAATATAAGTAAGTTCTGTATAACAATACTAATGTAGGTAGGTAGATAATATATTTTTTTTTTACTTTACTTAAATTTATTTCTTTTCTTGTCGTTTCATTATCCTTACAATTCCGAAATGAAAGAAACAGAATAATATTTTTGTTTTTCAAATTATTATTCGGTTTTTTCTGCTCACTTTTTGTAAATTATTATTGTTTTTGTTATTGTTTATGTTGTGTCAAATTTTTTTATAGCCTTGACTTTAAGTTTTATGTTTCGAAATAATTTTCATTTTTATCTTATTGTACATACCTACATAAATAATATAAATAATATGCATATACATATATATATAGGTATATGTAAGTGTAATATACTTGAAAAATAAGAATCTTGATAAGGATCTCTTACAACAGGAAATGTTAATGTTGTTATATGAATATGAAATATGACAATATGAAAATAAATGGTGTGGATATTTATTCTAAATAATATTTTCTTATATTTAATGTCATCGAAATTAAATTACATTTTATATAATTTATACATATAACATTGAAAGAGAAATATGCACATGTATGTATAATAAAATTCAAAATATTATAAAATTAAATCTTTGGGTGTTCTGGTATAATGATAAAAGTATATTTTATATAATTAATAAAGTCTTATAATTTGATAAATTTTCAAAATAAATATTTTGTGGGACCACAATTAAATAAATTAAAATAATATTTTGATGATAGATTAGAATATAAAATATTTATTGTAATACAATATAACAGTTATAGTCCACATGTAAATTAAATTAGAAATATTGATATTATGTGCTTCAAATAATAAATTTAAGTCATGTCTGTATTTGTAGACCTATGTAATAATATTTTTTGAAAAAAATTTTTATTTAATAAAAATTTCTGTTTTATTAATTTCTTTTTTAAATAATAGAAAAGATGCACGATCTAATATGATAAATCTTAAAGTATTATACCAAGCATAATAAATTATTATCAATATTTTTACACTTTAATAAATTTTCTTAGAAATGAACACACAAACATTATGTTATTTCAATGGGGGTCTATATTTTGTTAGAAAAGTTGTAATAAACCTACTATTCCCAAACAAGTACATACATATACAAATTATAACATGATATGCAAATAAAATAACTGGTATAATAACATAATTGAATTTCAGAATTGAAATTTTCTATATCTAGTCTTCTCTACTAAATAATGTAGGTGGAATAATAATAAAAATAAAATTTTTTTTTTTATATTATTAGATTGTATACATGTAGGTTTATATATGACATGTAATACTTATATTAAAATTTATTACATTTTTTATAGCAAAGGTATGGTATATTTTTCATTGCATTTTAATTTTGAAAAGGAGGTAAAAAAAAAATTTTTTTTTTTCTTAATAATACCATCGGAATAAGGATTTGAAATTTTATATTTTTACCTTTGGACATCATTAAAGTCTACCCTTATTTAATAAAGAAAAAGTACTTGTTATATTCGTTGGATATATAAAATTTTTATGACAGTAAAACTTAAAATGGTAAGAAAAACGCGAGTTAAAAATAAAATAGAGAAAAAAATTATTTTTTTTTTTTACGTGACAGTTTTAAAAATATTGCATATTTTTAGGGGTATGCGGTTTTAATATACCAATCATCTACAATATGTAACCACCACAAAATAACCAAATTGACTAATTCCATATAGAATTTTCAATTGAATTTCATAAAAAATTTTCGATGTTATCACAACACAAATTCTATTTTTGTAGAGATTCTATAAAATTCTACAAAAGTAGAATTTGTGCTGTGATATTTCTTATAAATGAAACGTTTTCCATTAGAAATATTTCAAAAATAATATTAGGGAAATGAGAAGCTCTTGGGTTTGAAAAGTTGTTTTTGTTCTGTTTCCAGGTTTGAAAAGTTTAAAAGTTCTCAGGTGGATTTTTGGAACAAGTAAATTTTCGAACTAGATGAAAATTAGTTATAGTACATTTTAGGTTGGTACAGCTTGAACCAATTCCAAACTTGGTCAATTGTCACCACTGAGTATGTAAAATTTAATTTCTCTTTTTAATTCTATTCTCATTTACTCAATTCTTCATATAAAATTTTTATAGCCTATATTTGATGGGTTTTAATTTTAAATATCTTTACGCTACAAAAATAAATGAGTTTCGGTGTAATATCATAAAGAGCACCGGGGTTTATTAGGCATTAGTGCGAGTTTTACATTTTCAGTTCTAAGAGAACATAACAGATTTCCAAATGTTGCATTGCAACGGAACGTAGTCTTGAACAGAATAAGAAATATTTTCGAAAGAACTTTAACAACTTTGGCAGTAAAACTTCATGGTAGTAATTACTTTATTGTTTAAACAGATTTTATATTTTAATGTATGTCTTCTAAATAAAAAAGTTTTCATCTTTAGATTAACAAAACTGAATATAAAATGGATTATACACATTTGGATTGTCGAATACATATTTATTTTATTTTCTTACCTTTGGCAATAGAGGACGGTTATCTAATGGCTCGGATTGTCCAGTATCATTTGCATTCGGATCTTCAGATGCTTTTGCTTTACGACTTAAATCTACAGCAGCTACACGTTTTCTTAAATTAGCCATTACCATAGCTTCTTCCCTATAAATACAAAAAAAAAATTATTTTTCTCTTTAATAAATTAAATAAGTTTTAAAAGTAACAAAAAAAAAATAGCATTCATAATAAGTCTTTTTTATTATTTATTATGCCATTGATTATACATATATACATATGTATGTACATATTTTTAGCAAATAAGAGAAAATTTTAAGATTATATTACACATTTCATATAATAAATTTAATTGAATTAAATGAAATAAGAAATAACAAAATATTTTTCTCACATAAAAAACTTTTCCTTTTTTTTTTTCATAAACAAATAAAATAGAAACAAAAGGATTTTTCAATTCTCAAGTTCAAATTGAGTAACTTATGGAGTCATACATTGATATACATAAAAATACATGCCATTTACGTATGCACATATGTATGTATGTAGAATGAATGTGTAAATATTGCAGTATTTTGCAATGTGATGATGTGTAGAACTTCTTTTGTTTTATTTCTTTTCTTTATTTCAAATTAAATTTACAAATAAATGCATTTTAAAACAAGATTTATTTTAAATATTTATTCTAAAATATCATATAGAGACTACATACTATATACACATTGGTATATGCGTATAAATCTCATTGTTATTGCACAAAAGTGAATTTACATATAAATTTGACAAATTTCCGTACAAATTGTCAAATTAGAGAATATCAAAGTCACTTAGAAAATGATAAGAAAAAATTAAGGTAAATATAAAATTTATTTGTTATGGAAAAATTTATGAAATTAAAAAAAAAAATAATTTAAATGAATTGAAATTTATTTCCTATAGGGGCTATATTATTGTATATACGTTTATATATATACAAGCTTGTCTTATAAGATATAGCAAGTTAATTATGTAATTGATTGATTTATTCAAAATATTTTAATATAGACATTTTAGGTTTGTTGCTTGAACTATTTATAATTTGCTGCTAAACATAAGGTCAGTTAAGAGAATTGCACCAAATTGTGGCTTACGTATAATATTTATTTATAATTTAGTACTATGTATCATCCATATCGAGAACTATGATATCAGTAATGTTTATTTGATGTTGATTATTATTTAACAATATTATGGTATACGGAAAAATTGTGACGAAAGCGTTATGATTAAGAAGTTTATTCTTAAAATCTTGTTTAAATTCTACTTGAGATTGTAATTTATTTAAATTATTTGTAGATTTTTTCCCCGGCTTTGTAATCTAGCTTACGTAATTAAATGTTGATCAAGTTGATTAAATGTATGTTAAAAGTTGATCAATATCAGAAATAACAAGATTTTGATGAATTATTTCTAGAAAATTATAAATTTCAACTTTTAAATGCAAGAAATATTAGCAATGTTGTTCATAACTTCAGAACTACAATTACATAATTTGAATTATTAATTCCTTTGTACATATTTCGTAAAAGGGATACAAAAAAATTTGGCCAAAATTCGAAAAATTTTTGTTAATAGAAGATGTGCAAAATTTTAGCAAATACCTTCAATTCCGGAATATTAGTGCTTCCAAACCATAAAATTAATTTATTAAAAATGTTCAAATTTACAAATTCATTGAAATAAAAATTTTTTTATATTTTTTTTGTTTTTATTGTTCTTAATTCAAATGGATTATTTTAAAAGAAATTATACACAAAATCAAGCGCAAACATTTTTATGAGAGTGCATGTAAGAACGGAAAATCATAAAGTTTTGTGGTTTTTGACTCACTTTGTATATGTATTTTGTATATATGTAAAAAGAAAATAAAAAATTATAAAAAATTATTTTTTTCTGTTCTCTGTTTAAATTTTTCTATTGTATTTACTCTTTTTTAATTCAAAGTGCAAGCTCGATACGAAAAATAAAATTATAAACTTTATTCATTTTACATACATACATACATACATATTCGTTTATAAAATATAATTTTTTATGCATAGAAAAGCATTGTTTTCCGAAATTCTTTTGTCTAAAATATAAAGTAACTTTTTTTTTATGATTTAAATAAATAAGGAAATTCTAAAGGATATTTTGTTCTTATAACTATAAAAAATGGAGAAAAACAATAATATGAAACCTGTTACATTTTCTTTTCCACACGTTTTATGTGTTAAATAAAAAAAGAAAATAAAAATTCAAAAATGAATGTGAAAGGAAATAAAAAAAACGAATGCAAAAAAATTGCAAGTGATTGTTAACAGAACGCGATATTTTTCTAAACAAATATTCTTATATACTAGTACATCGTATATGCACTTGTAGCTATGTATAACAAAAAAAAGCTACAAGCATATTATTCTGTATGTGTATGTATGGTTTTCTTTTATAAAATAAATAATATTATGTTCTATCCTCAAAAATAAGAAAACCAAAAAATAATAAAAATATAAATTTGTTATCAAAATGCTTCCAGATATTTTTCATTGGTTTACTGACAACACAAGTAGTCCTTGAGCATTATATAAAAATAAAATTTTTTGATCATTGAATTTTTTGTTTTTCTTCGAAAATATTCTATAAAATATTTTCTTCTTTATTTGAATTTTTATTTGTATAAATGTACGTATAATTGCTAAGAAAAGTTGGTAAACAATAATGTCCTTTTTTTTTTCGTTAAATACTTTATTGCATATACTATACGTTATAAGGATATAAGCTGGAAAAAAAAATTGTTTTTTTTTGTTCTTTGGGAAATATTTTTAGTGAGCGTATTCATTTGCCATTTAGATTTTCAGAAAATTTCTTATTTTAAAATAAATATTTTATTTTTTATTTTTCTTTCGTAAATTTTAAAGTTTTTTAATAGGTAAATATTTATTTTTAAAACTGTACTCATAAAATTTAATAATTCTTTGTTTTGTTGTTAAAGTTAAACAATTGAAAAATTTTATGAAGTTATGCAATAATAAAAGAGTTTAAAGTGGGCAACATATGATCGTAAGTCAGATCGTATATTTTATATTTGTAAAATGATATTTACATATAATTTTAATAATGAAAAAATGACGGAGATATGACATTTTAAGAAAACTTGTTATTTGTTTTAAGTTGCTTATATGGGTTCGATATTGGAGTGGTCAAGTAAAATACGGCCACTTTCTAAGGATTTGAAAACCTATTTGGAAAATTTTTTCAATATATTAAAACGAAATGGGTGTCTTAGTTAACCTAATAAATGCTTCCCGAAGTGAGAAAAAGTTTTGAACCTGAAAATAAAAAATTATTCAATCATTCAATCCTCCATAATACCTCGAGCACATCTAGTATAGCAAAAAAATAAAAATACAGAAATAGACAGGATTTGTATTCCTGTTTATATTCAATTTTTTTTACTTTTCAATACCATAAATCGGACAGAAATATTAGACAGTTGCAAGAATTTTTATCACTATTAAACGACAAATGTAGCCTATGGTTGCAACTTAAAGGGATGAAACATAGTGAAAAGATGAAAATGAAAAATGAATAGTGTAAAACTGGGAAATAAATTTTTAAGGTTTTTGCGAATATTTCGTTTGTATTTAATTTCAATTCATTTAATTCGTATATACTAAACACATTTTGAATTTTCTCTTTCATCTTAAACAGGTTCCAAATTCTGTTACAAAGACCACATATCTAATAAGGATAATAAAAATTTTTTAAGGATAATAAAATTAAAGTCTTGTTGTTCAGTTATTTAAATACGAGTACACATGTATAGAATGTTTTCTTTTCACTTCTAAGAATTTTTATAACTAAGAATAATATTCTATAATATAGTAAATGAGGAAGAAAATGTTTATTTTATACATTTAATTTATTTAAATTGCATAATATTATTTTTAAAATGTATAAAAGAAAAAAAAAATGTGAAAAAAAATTTATTTACAGGACATTAGAGCGTATAGCGGAAATAATAAATTTCATTTTTCTTTCTAAAAAAAAATTATTGCATTAGATAAATAAGAATTAAATAATAATTTTAAATTAAAATATAATAAACCCAAAAAAAAACAAAAGAGAAAAAGAAGAATTTTTGTTTCTACACTATATCATATAGGACCATTCCAAAGTATTTATTGGTTGAATGCCAATTCATCAAAAATGAAATTCAAAACTAAATTCTTTTTATTTCATTTATAATGACAATTATATTATATGGAGGAGGAAATTCCCAATAAAATGAAATTTTCTAAAGAAAAGGAAGAATTTTAAAAATTTCATTAAAAAACAATTCCTTGACCATTAAGTCGCCACAAATTCCAATTTAAATAAATAATACAAAAATTTTAAATGAAAGACAATCAAAAAAAAAAAATGTGAATTTTATATAGAGAATTTTATTTATATATATGGTGCTTAAATATACGAGCTCTATGTTCTGTTCAAATTTATATCCACACACTTTATATATAAGTATTTGTAAATAAATTTAGAAAATCACAGAATCACTTTGGGAATTTGTTGCCAAAAAAAGGCGACGACGTAAAATTTTGATATAAAAAAAAATTTTTTTTTTTCTTTCATTTTTCATGAAAATGTTAAAATATATTGTATAGGCCTTTGAATTTTCAAGGATTTAATATTTTATTTTAATTTTTGATATTTTTGTTTTTTTTTTTTTACAGTTAGTATATACATTATTGTCATCATAATAATCAATATCTGTATACAGTCATGTGTGTACTATGTGTGTGTCTTATATTTTATTATATCCTTTAAAAATATTTTATTATTAATCTTTACAGATCATTAAATTGTTATAAATATTATATTAATATAAATTTCTATATAATAAATAAAATTAGTATTCCTATAAGACACATAATTTTTGCTATCATAAAATACCGAATATTTTGTTATTCTCCGAAATAAAAAATTATCTATAATTGAGTGAAAGAATATTAACAATTTTGAAAAATATAAAAGAAATGTAAGAATATTGTAATAAAAACTAATTAGAGATTGAAAAATTCTAAAAAGAAAATTGGATAAACAACTCTTTTTATTAAGTTATTTTAATTAAAATGTAAATAAATTCATAAAAGATGGTTTGTTAAGTAGCGCATTTCCTTTATACAAGTAATAAGGAAATATACTACTTTACAAAGCCACAATATTTAGTTACTTTTTAAATAATTTGTTTATGTGTGCTGCTGTCTTCAACATTAAATGTTGTCTTATTGTATACTTTCAGAAGGAGTGCCAAATAAATTAAAAATTAATTAAGTTATTTATTTGTTTTCATGGAAATTCATGGAATTTGCAGCGGCTTTGAGGTAAAGGAAGGGTGTAAAACTTTTGCGTACCTTGAATTTTACATCTGTTGGTAATAAAATTATCTTCGATTAATAAATCCCGTATAACATACAAAATTATGTGATTATTGCAAAAATAAAATTTTCTGTGAGTAAAAATGTAATTTTTGTGAAAAATCTAAGATTTAACCTGAGTCTGATGAAAGTTGTGTAAATATAATCTGTAAACACTGTTTGATGGCAAATAGTTAAAATTACACAATTCTCATTAGATATCAGATTTTTTAAAAGTTTAAAAGTAAAATACCGGCAATTAATATTTTGAGGGAGTTTTGAACTATGGTAACTAGCTGATTTTAATTTTGGTTGTAAATTTAATTGATAACTAAATTATTAAGTTTTTTCGTAAAGTTTGAACTCAGGTATAGGTAATTTCCGTTTGCAATATGAAAACGGTAATCAAATTTTGTATTGGATTTTAGTCTTAGGATTTGTCGTACTTTTATATAAAAGGCATCTAACAGAAAAATTCTGATTTTTATAATTTGTTTACATAAAGTCAATAATGAAATAATATATTATTAAACTCGTATACAAACATAACGTATATAGAATATCTGACAAAAAAATATTTTTTTAAAATTTTAACCTTATACGTTAATTTACCTACGCTTTAAATTGCATACAAATTTGTATTAAAATTTTGTAGTAAATCTGGCCATCTTTCATTTAAATTTGTATGGGTATATTATTCAATATGTACATGTGCATATTTATTCATAAGTATTTCATTGATCTATATATGTAAATTTATTTCTTTAAATTATAATTGTATGTATTTGAATTTATTACCTCTTTTTTACACTTTTTGGATCTTTATTTTGAATTTTCATTGACTAATTTGACAATAACATATGTGTATAATCATAAATGCTTGAACTGCCAAAGAATTATTCTAACCTTAGACCTAATTAAGTTTAAGTTCATTTACGTAGACATTTTCTTCCTTTGTTGTCAATTTTACAAATAAGTTTTGTAATAAATTAATTTTAGAACCTCAAACTTTTCTATAACACAAAAACATAATTTTTGACATTGTCAAAATATGCCAAAGAAAAATTTTGAAATTATATTAGTAAATTATTCAATACGATAAAAATTTGTATAACATTTAAAATTTCATTTATCAATTTTTTTATATTCAGTTGTCAAAAATGAAACAAAAAAAAAATCAAATTATTTATTGATTTTCTCTTCATCTTGTTAATTAAATCATTCTACATTTACTTTTGAAAACAAGAAAAAAAATCATACTGTTTATCTTTTTAACTGATTTATGATTCAATAAAATAGAATTACTGTTATGTTTACTTATTATATAATATGATTAGAATTACAAAAGAAGCAATAATTAACATGAACTTGAAATTTATATTATTTATGTGTGTGTATAAATGTAAACTTGATTTGTTACAATAAAACTTCTACTACTACGTATAGCTACTATTTTTTTTTTTTTGTTATTTTCATAATCACTTCAATCAATCAATCATTCAATCAATATAAATGTAAATAGAAAAATTAATAACTACTTTATGGTATAGGCTTTGTTAATTTACAGTTATACAAAATAATAAAATATATTGTTATACAATATTACAATAGATAAAATAGTCATTCATATTCCTTTTAGTAAAATCAACAATAGATTTTCAGATAATAAAGTTCTTCTGTCAGGAAAATCTTCATTCTTTCAAAAAATAAATTATTTTTTTCAAATTATACGCATAGAAATAGACATAATAAAAATTGACGTTATAAAAGGAGTCACGGTTAATAAAGCAAAAAGCCAATTAAGAATCTATATATACACATTTTTGTTTTGAAAACAGAGTCGGACTATTTATATCAGACATCATACTAACGTACTCTTGAATTCCTGCATTCAATGAAAATGTAATAAAATATACGGTTCATAACCAGTTAAACCCTGCATTTTTTGAAATTATTTAGCTGAATTTGAGCGAATCAATCAATTTCGGAATTTGAATAAAAAAAAAATTTCATGAATTTAGTTTACAGAACATCTAATGAATAGAACCATAACACTTTCTATTTAAAAATTCGTAACGGGAACATAGATATTTTGAATCATTACGTAAGATTAAGCAGAATTTCTGGTTACTCAAATGGAAGTCTTTGCAATTCTCATTTTCTTCTAGAATAAGAGTTACCAACCAATTGAAGGCTATTTTCCTCTTTTCAACTTCGGGATGCCTATTAACACAAAACTAAACTCAGATTTTGAATCCACTTGCTTATAGAAAGCTTGTGACTACAATCCGACTCTGGTAGAAGGTATGTATATTTTTTTAGTGCAATATCTATATGTGTATAACAATTTATATCAGTTTGAAAAAGAAATATGAGATTGAAATCTTTCCAATAAAAGAGGTGGAGTAGAACGATTAAATGTGGATTAGGGGGAATAAGATTCAGAATTAATCATGAAAAAAATATATATTTTATACAATTCGATATACTTTTCATCATTTTATTAATTGTTGTAAATATAAACAATACAAAGTCAAAGGAAAATAAAAACGTTTTCAAGGATTGAGAAAAAAAGAATAATAATTGATTACAAAAACCTTTTTTTTTATTATTGTTCATTACAAATGTACAAAGAACATTAAACAAAGTTGAAAAAAAAAACAATTGGGCCGGAATTTAAACCTTAATCATTTTGTTATTGTACATATAGGGTTACACCGAAATTATGGGTATTGTAAATTTTAAATGACTTTGCAAAAACAAAAATATTTTGTATTACAAATTTTTTTTTTTCGATTAATTAGAAGTGACGTGTGGTTAAATTTTACATACTTTTTATCAAAAGGTTAATGACGTTTGCAATTTTCAAGAAACAAATGTTTAAGTAAAAATTATTGAATTTTGATTTCGTATTTTATATAGATTCCGTGAAATAAAAATGAGGTAAAGTAAAAATTGGTGTTGGGTTACCAAGTTTGTTTTTGTATCAACAAATCCGCCAGTTTTAATTAATCAATACTAACTGTCTTTTTATCATTATACAAGGATCATTCTATCCATACTAAGTAACTATACTATTTATCTAAGATATACTATTTCTTTACCAAGTACTACTTATATATTGTGTTATAACTTTATTAAACACTTGATTTTGTTGCATGCATTTAAATATATCGATCGAACATTTAGCAAAGTAAAACAAAATATTTGTGTCTTTTACAAAATAAAAAAAAAAATTTTCCAGAAATATTTTATTTTTATATATAAATTTATATATATATGGGTATGGTATATACTTTATATGAGAAGAATATAAGGTTGGGAAAGAATTAAAATCTACTGAAAAATTTTACACCTTATTTTTGATACGGCCAATTTTCTTAGCATGTGATCAACTTTTTCCTTCTGTTTAAATTCATCATGAATATCAATTCTTGAATAATCGATCATAAATTGACAATCATTATGTCATAAATATTTTTGAAATTGTGCAAATACATCGAACCAAAAACAAACAACTGTGTTTAATATAGTAAACGTCAAATGAGTTTTAACCACATTTCAAACTCAAGAAAAGTAAAAAAAAAACTAAAAATCTCTAAAAACTTAGAAGTTTAACCCGTTTAACGATAACTGGAGTAAAAACGGCTTTTAAATTTTTTTATTTTATGTGTATATGTCGGTATGAGCCAAACTACATGTCGATGAGCCAACAAAAATTTTTTTATTATTTTTCAACTTCAACGAAGTTAAAAGGATCTAAGAATATTTAATCCTTCTTCAATATTAACTAAAATGTACCTATAACATTAAAATGCCACCTAAACTAATACCTTAGCAATGTGTGTCACACCTTCAAGTATTTTTTTTTATTGCACGAAACTCAAACTTTCAAATTCACATTTTTGGAATTTAAAAGGTCAAAAGTTTGTTTTTATTTTTACATATAGATTTATTCAGAATTTATGTAAGTTTTTTACATAATAAATTACATTTATATATATGTATATATAAATATTATATATATGTATATGTGTGTGTACCTAACAGGTAAATATTTGATAGTTAAATATTTTTATATGCATTTTAATGTTCTAAAAAAAGATGATATAAATTTGTGAAATTCTAAATTAAAATTGAAAATAACTAAAAATAGTTTCAATGCTTTTTGAAAGAAAAATGAAAATAAAAGAAACGAAGGAAAATTAGAAAATGTTGTTGAATAATAATTGGTGAATAAACTTTTGGAGAAAAATATTGATAAAAAACAACAACAAATATTTTACTCATTTTTTTTTTTTAAATATTCAAATATAAATTGAATACCAAAACACCACATAAATTTTATGGTAACAAAATATAAAAATTATTGAATGAAATTTTCCAAGGTCATAGAACAAACCTTTAATATTTTATATATGAATTTGGAAAAAAAAAACAGCAAAATATCATTGTAAAAAAATGAAGGTTTATAAAATGTAAAAATTTATTCACAATCATGTAAAACATGTAGACATACTTAATATGTGCATATTGAGTGTATTTTTTATAAAAATTTACGCTAAACGTTATGAATTTTAATTGAAAATTGAGAAAAAGAAAAACGGAAGTTCATTGAAAATTTTTACATAAATTTTATGTACGCCTATACGCATATTTTTATCCTTTTGAATTACATATTCAATATTTTCAATTTGATATTTATTATAACCGTATGAACATATGTTCGAAGGGAATACTAAATGTGTCTTACCGTTTGTAATGTTAAGTAATAATGCTCTAAGTAGTAATGCTCGTCCCGGCGATAACTAAAAAACTAATTGAGTTAAGCTCACCAAATTTACTACTTAAAGCTACCTTAAAACTTCAACAATAGCTACCTTAAAACTTCAACAATTGTTTCGTCATATCTGTGAAACTATTAAAACTGCAGTACTTCTTAAACTTTTAGAAACTATTCATTATATCTTAGAAACTATTAAAATTGCAGTTCTGAAATTTTGCATAAATTAGCATTGTAATTAGCGGCAACTATTATTTGCGTGCAAATGTACTATAATTTCGTCATTTTGTGGATTTTCTTCCTAATTTCCCGGTCGAATACACCTGGATACAAAAGGTTCAACTCTACGTATTTAATTTATTTAATTTCTTGTAAAAAAAAACCAATAATGGCATATTTGTTCGCCTTCAACAAAATTAGTTTGTACGAGTACCACAGAATTAGCATAATCAACTCTATTTTTTCTCATTGTGTTTAAAAAGGGGTGTAAAATTAATATACAAAAGCAAAAACCAAATTATTAATAACTTAAATAAATAAAACAAATTTATGGGAAAAAGTGTCCTTGGAGTACTATAATCTATGGGAAAAAGGTACTGTTAATTTGAATTTATTTTAATTATTTTATAGGAAATAAAATAAATTGAGAGTTATGTAATTTCTCTTGTTTACTTGAGGACCTCTTATAAATTTTTGAAATAATTTTTTTGTAATTTGTTTACTATAGATTGTAAGTATTTATCTATTTCATGTAGAATATAACAAAGTGAAATATTAATTTTGATTTTAATTTTCTAAATATTTTAAAATTTTTAATCCCCTAAGTATGTTCTAAAATTTTATAGTTTACTCAGTTCGGCTTCTTGTGCTTGTGTTCGGCATATTTTAACAATATGTTTAGAAAAATATTACTTTTGACTTATAACTTAAGCTCTCTTCCCATAATAGATAAATTGAATTTTTTGTTTGGTCTCATTTCGTTTGTACCAAATCCAATTTATTTAATTAAATTTCTCTCTGGGAACCTAAAATTATACTAAAAATCTAAACTTACATGGGTAGGTGAAAAAATCTTCCGGTTGACAAAAATCTCACTTAATGTATGAAAAAGTTATATAATCCGGCTTTAATTTTAAAAATGAAAATATCATCTTTTAATTCCAGATTGGTTTAAAATTCCTAAAGAATAAAAAAAGGAATCAATAACATTAGAATTAATGAAAGAATTTTAAAGACCCGATAAAAATAACTTAACATTAAAATACAATGCCGGTCAATGTTACAATCATAATATTTTCTATTTAGCATTGAATTCTATAAAATTTCATAAAATTTGAATCCCAATAGAAATTTTTATGTTCTAATAATTTTAGATTCTTAGAAGTTACTTAAATAAATATTTTTATCAAAAATTTTATATTCATTATTAATGCCATAAATAAAATAAAACATACATTTTTATATTGGCTTGTATTCTTTAGTAGACCTCATGTACATAATATATACAAAGTAATAAGTTGTACCAACATTTTTATATACATATACATAGATAAATACTGTGGTTTATAAACATATGTGCACATAATATATATTATAAATGTAAATTTTCTATTCTTTTGTTATTCAGTTTTTATAAGAAATTTAATAAACATTTATTTTATAAATTATTTTCCTAGAGGATTGACTTCTTTTGTATTCATAAAAATTCAAATATTCTGAAAATGTTAAGCACAGAAAATTTCTTATTATTTATGTATATTTTTTTATGGTAAAATAATCTACTCGATTTTCTTAGTTAAATTTTATATTATTATAAATGAAAAGTTGTAGAGTTGTAATAAATTTTATTTAATGTGTAGTAAATATTTATTTGATAACAGGCAATTTTTTTAAAGTTATGCCATAAATTTGAAAAAATTAAAAGTGTAAAATGCTAAAAAATTTTATATAAGTTTGCATATACTTAGGAGAAACATTTAGCATATATTTAGGAGGAAAATATTGCATATATTTAGGAGGGAAATATTGTACATATTTAAGAGGAAAAATGTAAATAAAGGAGACGTTCGAATAAAATATAATGTTTACTGATACTAAAAACCAGTTAGTTTGTGAACTTGTGAAAGCAAAATATTTTTACACGTCAAAAATTATGTTCGACGTACCCATGTTCGGCATAATATTACGTCCTTCAAGAAACTATCAAAAAACTGATATATGTAGGATCTCGAGAAGCTATATCGTGAAGAGAAATGAAATTAGAAGAAAATTTTGTTTTAGAGAAATAATTTTCTAAATAAAAAGTGATTTTTTTCGAACCTTCGAGAGCCGAAACGGTTTTGGTTGAAAATTTTTTAATTTTGAAATGGCACTCATGGTAAAAAACAAATTTTAATTTTTTCAATTATAAATTATTGATTTCATTGTTATTCATTGTTTTATGTTATTTCTTTGAAATTTTGTACTATATTTTTGCGATTGAAAAATTAAATACACAAGTTCATATTGATGTCTTACAGCTTTAGACCACAATTTATATAATTTTTTACCCATTAATATTCTAAGCATTGTGAACAAAGGTATGAAATAGATTTTGTAACATTTGTGATACAAAAATGTCGTTTTAGTTCTTACTACTTGGTAAATTCGGTAATTTATGTAGAAAATATGTACATATACGAGTATGTGTGTGTAAAGATGCATCAGAAGAACGCCTACATAAAATTATTTGTGCTATAAAGTAGAAATTTGATAGTTTTCTTTCTTATTTGTTTTTTTTTTTGTTATTTAAATCTACTGAAGTTGGTTATTTTGAGTTTCTTTACTTATGTAAAATATTTAACGGCACGTGCATAAATAAATATCTATGTGTATCTCATATTAAAAAAAAATTGTAGATTTGAAAAGGATTTATTCAAAAAATTATTGGATGCTTTTGTTTTTGAAATGCAAATGGTAGGCAGATGGTGTATTATTTTATCATGTGAAAAAGAAAAACGACAAGGAAAAAGGAAGAGGAAAATTTAACAATAGAAATTTTGATTTTTCCAGGTTAAATTTTATAGGGTATGATGAAATAATGAAAAAATAAGGAAATTAGGATTTTCTTTTAGTAATTAGGATTTAGTGAATAAAGAATAGATTTAAATTTAAAAGAAGAATTAAAAATTTACGATGTAGTTAATAAAGTTTGTAAAATAGAAAAAATTGAATAAATTAATTTTTTAAAAGGATAATGAGAAAAGAAAATATTATGGTTTTTTTTCTTTGATTAATTTATTTAAAATTGAGATCCTCAAGTTTTACATAATACATTAATAAAATATAACGGTGCCTGAAAATGTAAGTTAAAAAGATTACATTGTTTCTGCAAGAAAATTTTGAATTTCTTACAATTGTGTTCTTGGTTTATCAATTCACATATAATGCGCAAAATTTATAAATTATTGAGCCCAATGCTAAAATGCGTCCGTTTTTACTTGCTTTTTTTATTTTTCTTCAATTTTCTTCGAAACACTATAGTGCTTTAGCGCATTTTCGGTCGCTGCGCGTAAATCACTGTATATTTAATTCCACTATATTTTTGGATCAAAAAAATAATGAAGCACTCAACAAGTTTTATTGAGCAACTTTTTAAAAAAAATAGTAGGTGCAAACTGATAGAATATGGGTACCATAAAACGCGGGATACGAAAAATGTTCTGTGACAAGGCTTAAATAATAAGGTTATCAAATACATAGTCTTGCGGAATATTTTGTTAAAAATTTCAGGATCGATTCTACATGGCAATAGATTCTTAATATGCCTTCGAAAAGAAATTAGCTAATATAGGGCAATAAATTTTGAGTGGCTGTAAACTGAAAATACTTATATAAATGATTTGTTTTATATTCTACCTTTGAAAAACTCACAAGTTCTGTCGAAAAAACTCCGTCTTTTAGATTCCGAATTGCATTTAATTCAAGAGAATTTCAAAATAAAATATAATTTCACAATTATTTTAAAAATTCTAATAAATTGTATTTAGAATCGGAATATGTGATTTAGAGTATTTCCAAAGGGTGACATAAAAATTGCGATTTTTGAACCAATTTGCAAAATTTAAGCGGACATATTGGAATTATTCCATCGAACAATCGTGCTCAAATTAATTAAAATAACTCTCAATAATTTTGCATTCATAATATTTTTAATTAATTTAATAATTTTGTTAGACCAAATTTTTTTTTTTGTAAAACCAATTTAATAATTTAAATTTAATAAAAATTATTTCTTTTATGCAAATTTAATAAAACAACGAAGTTAGTAAACTTAAAGTACTTAAGTATCCTAAAAATAAATATTAAGTATCTCTAAGTGTAATATTAAATTTTTTACTGTTACATAAATGCATTATTGCATCTCAATTTTATTAACATTGTTCAAGGTTTGGTTTTATATTTTATTATTATTATTACTTCTATTTATTTTTCTACCTTTTTAATATAACCTTCATTCCCTATATACCAGTTGTCTATATGTATATTTATATATTTATACTTCTATTTTATTAAACTATGATACATAATAATGTAATATAATACATAATATTTATGTATATTTAATAAAGACAATAGCTTTTGACCTCCCTATAAGAAATATTTCATTAAAAATGCAATACTGGTAAAACTCTATTAGAAAATATCAGCTTTTGTGCCATTTTGTATGTGTATTGGTGCACACATATACACTAAGCTATTGCTAAATAGTATATTATATAGATCCAATAGTAACCAGACATGATTTTAATATTCAAAAAAGTATTTTATGACATTATTTTCTTTTTCTTACTCTTCTTACTCTCTCTCAAAGCAATGTTATATTAAAAAATTTCATTCATTCATTCGTCTATCCATCTTTTTTTTTTATATTTTGTTTGATTTTCCTATTTTTTTCTTTTAGAACTTGTTCTCTATTGTCATCAAGTCATTGTCAGTGCCATTACCATCTTTGATATTTCAAGGCATCCATACTCCTATAGTTAGATTTTTTTTTAAATCTATATACATTCTGTAATACGGCTGTAATATTTACAAGATATGCATTTCGAAGAATCAAGAATAAAGGTGGAGGGGATGAAAGCGGGTGGGAGAGAATAACGGAAAAAATGAGAATAAAATATTATAACGAGTTTTTTATGTTGAAAAATTAAGAGATTCTTTTACTTCTTAAAGTTTTCTATCATTTCCTGTTATATACAATAATATACATGTACATATGTATATGTAAAATGAAATAACAAGATATAATAATCTCTTTATCGTTTTTAAGGTTATTGTTTCAAAGGACATTTTCCATTTAAAGGTCACTATTATTGCACATTTATGAAGGTTTACATGCATGTGTTATAGAATTACAATTTTTAAGTACAATAGAAGAGGATTTCCCCCCTGCAACCCCTATTAAGACTTTTATTCTTTATTTTTATATAATTAAAATATGTATAGTTTGAAGTGTTATATAACAAAAAATTTTTAATGAAAATAATATAGGTACCCTTTGAATATTTATTCTTATACTGTAATGATATTTAATTTTTTTTATAAAAATAACTTGTCAGTATAGAATGGAGACCTGATCGCAATAAAGTAAAAAAAGAATTGAGTTTTTAGAGTAAAAAGGTGATAAAAGATTAAAAGGAATTTATTGTGTTATTTATAGAAAGTTACACTTTGTATATAATTTTTTTTTTGTTAAAAAATGTAAAGTGGATTTAAATTGTGCTCAGCTTTTATTGCATTTATGAAGTTATGTTGGAATATTTTCATTATATTTCAATTTAAATTGATATGATTGAACTTAACATTCAAAGAAAGGACAATAAATGACATTGAATATAAAATTATTTCAATTTTAATTTATAAATTAACAGAATTTTTTTATTAATAGATTTTGATACAATAGCATATTGTAGAATTGCCAATATATACCGAAAAATTATCGATTATTGAGCATTAGCAGCAATCAAACAGGAAATAATATTTAATTTTTCTATTTGAGTCGTTGTACTCGTATAAATCATCTGTTGCATTTGTCTATGTTAAACAACAATTCAGCTTCGTTTGTCGTTTTATTATGACCAGCAGGTAATGAAACCCAAAAAAACTTTCAAAATTATTGAGCTAATTAATTAATAAAATGATTTAAAGTTCGGTAAGAAAAATTTTCTGTAGTTTAGACAAATTTCTGTTATTTATTTGTATATAATAACTCATAAACAAGAGTACTTGTCAACAACCGATTTCAGTTTCGGAAGGCAATATGGAACATGCAATTGGTGATATTCCGGTCGAATATTAAAGAAGATGGCTTTAAATTAAAAATTTCATGTGATTATATATAAAAAGCTAAAATGGCAACAATTAATTTAAAGGTTGAAATAAAAATAAGAAATTTTTAAGGGAAAATCTCAAAAAAAAACAGCCTAATAGAAGCAAATCTGAATGATGCCAAAATGGATTGTTATATTATGTATGTTTTTATTTATTATATTTTAAGATGAATATAGTATCGTAAAGTTTATATAATTTAAAGTAAAATAAATTTGAAACTATTTTACGGAACATTTATTTCTTCAATAAAATTATACATTAAAAATTTTCATTAGTTATTTAAAAACTCGTAGTATAAATTACATAATATTTAATTTACGACACCATTTTTTATATAGCAATTTATATATTTGCAGAATATAACAATATTTCTCTTGAAAAGTTTTATAATAAAAATTTTAAAATAAATCAATCTATAAAAATAAGTTTCCTTTTTTTTTTGAATAATGTAAATTTGTATATATATATAGGCAATACAAATATATAATATTTAAATTTTAAATAATGCAAGACAAATGCTTAAACTGAGTCATATAAAATAATTGACATATTTTATAATGACATTTTTTAAATGAGTAAGTTGAATTGTGAGTAATTGTTTTGGAAAGGTTTAGGACTATAGCGTCGATTGTAAAAGTCTAACTCTTTTTTTTAAGCAAACAGTAATTTAAATTCAATTTCAAAACTGCGTATACTATTTCATACCAAGACTCATTAAAATTGATGAAGCGTAATGCACGGTGTTTTTTCGATTCACGTTTTTCTCGTATTTACTAAATGCATTTCACGTATTTTGGTTAATACGGTTGTCGAATGAATGCTCGAAGTTTGCAATTCATGAATGTGTACAGTTAATTTTAGTTTTATTAGACCTTCAATTAATAATATGATAGTTGCTTGTGAAATCAATTGAGTCTGTTCCCACCGATTTTAATTAAATAGGGTTTTATATAGTTCGATTTTGAATCACTTGTAGAGCATTAATTGTTTTTTTGGTTGATGGAGGAGCCCCATAATTTAACAATATAGCTTATTAGACTATTTAAAAATGAATAAAAAATTGATTTTTTTACTTCATTGGGAGTTAATACTGAGACTCCTTTGAATACTCCAGAAACCACAGATAATTTTTTCTTAGTTCACAGGTGTATTCTATTTTAACTGAATTGATTTTTTTACTTCATTGGGAGTTAATAGTGAGACTCCTTTGAATACTCCAGAAACCACAGATAATTTTTTCTTAGTTCACAGGTGTATTCTATTTTAACTAGAATATTCCAATTTAAATAAATATTCCATATTAGCATAATATTAAATGCTTAATTAAGTAGTTTTTCCCTATTCACAATAATTTTCTGAAAATTCCGAAAAATGTAAAGATAACAAAATTTAGCTTTTGATCTACATATAAATGCATTCATCTTTTGAAAAATTAAGTGTTATAAAGGATAGAACTTAAAAAATAAAAAAGTACAATTTATTATTAAAGTATGTACTCATAAATAATATTTGCTTTTATTACATACCAAATATGAGTGCCAAGTTGCATAAAACTCTTGAACGTTAAGCGTACATACATATATAGAAAAAACCTTTTGCAGCCTCTTTAATTAATAATTTGTACATGAAGAATTTGTTATATTGTTGTTAAATTTATATGAGTGGTAAAAGTGCAAAGTGGTAAAAGTTTCTTAATTTTTGTCCATTTTCATAATGTTTTACTATAAAATCTTACATTATATCATCATGTAATCATATATGTATATACATATATAGTACACACAAGTACATGTAGCTAATAGTATTTAAAAAAAAAAGAAAATTTAAAAAGGGATATGAAAGTTATAAACTTATAAATGACCCTGAGCAAAAAGGAAACAAAAAAAAAAGTACAAAAACTTTAAAAATGAGAGAGGGGAAACACTAGCTTAGAAGAAGATAAAAGAAAAATTTTCATCAAATTTCCAAAACACGTTCCATATGAATGGGTTTATATTTAAACGTACGAATATATAACTTAAGCATAAATTTATATACGAATTACAAACATATATATATATACACAATTGTATGATGTACTTATGTGCCTACATGTTTTTAAAATTCTCTTTCTGCGAAAAAGATTTTTTTTAAAGTGTTTTTGATTTTATAACTTTTATTTGGAAACAAATTACTAGGGGAAAAAAAACCAAATAAATAAATTTAAACTTTTTTGCCGGATGTTATGCAAAAATAAAAATGAAAAAAGGATTTTATTTTTTTTTGTTTTTGTAAGTTTCATACAGCAGACCCAATGGTGCCGATTTTGATTGTTAAATGTAAGGGAAAAATAAAGGAGCAAAAATTGTTAAGAATGTTAAAAAAAATGTCAAAATTCTTTTATTATAACCAATTGAAACCACCCAATAACATAAATGAAAGTGTAAAGCAAGAAATAAAAAAAAAACAAGAAACATTTGTTTTGGGAACAAAATCTGCCTACTGAGACAATCAAGGTTTTTGTTTAGTTAAGGTATGTCTTCTTAAACTTATAGTTAAATAGCTTGAACGATTTTTCGGATCAATTACGGAATATTGTACTATATTGTTTATAAAGTGTTTAAGAAATTGCCGAATATGCTAAAAATTACTTAACATAATTTGTGAATTATAGATAGAATTGTACTTCGTGTAAAACACATGATTTATAACAGCCTGATTGTGAATCTTGAAAAATTTTTGTTTTTTAAAATTTGATTTATTATTTTCCCAATAATATAACTCATTTTCTCAAAATATCAACTAAACTTGTCATTTCAAAGTAATATGAATAAATAATAACTAAAATTTTGTATAAATTTGGGAAAAAACAAGACACTCTACTTAAAAATTACATTACAACAATATATTATGATGTCAGTGAGCATAGAGATTATAATTTGGTTTTGTTATCACGTAAATTGATAAGTGTTGATAAAATGGACTCAATGTATAAGTCAATGTGACAATTTATTTCATAGTTTATTGGCAATCAAATTGCTATTTATAATAATTAGGAATGCATGATATTATTCTAAAATTAAATTAATTTTAAAGTGTAGTTTAAATAGTTTTAGTCCAAACGATCATTATATTTAGCCTTTAAAATGCCAAAAAACACTTGTCCAAAATTTCACATTGTCTTCACAAAGTCAAAACAAAGAAAAAAGTAAATATTACTGTTTTACTTCTTAAAATTTAAATGAAAATAAAATAAAATCAATACGAGAAAAGAAAAGAACTACTTATGTATACATACATACATATATGTTTTAAGACACACAATAAAAGAATGAAGGAAAAAAATAAATAACAAAGAACATATAAAACTCACAAAAACGATTTTTTTTTAACTTGTAGCATATCCTTGAAATTTTTTGAAGTGTAATTTTTGATAGACTTGATTTTAAAGGTAAAGTTCCTTTTATGCTCTTTTCATTTTTCTTTTAACATGATTATTTCAAACTTTTCTTTGATATTTCAGGAATACCAAAGAAAAAAAGCAATGATCAAATGAGGACTTGCTCTTGTATCTTTTTATTTTTATTTTTATTCAAGTTAACTAAATTCTTTAATATAATTCTGAGTAAAAGGCTTTATTAATTCCTTTTACGTATAAAAAAATGTTTTCTATAATATATGATAATATGTAAAAAGATACATTTACGTATTTCTTTTAACATTTTAAGTACAAACTTATTTTTTGTTAAAGGTTTTACAAAAGGATCCATTCTCTTGTATATTATATTGATTAAAGTCATTAAAAGTTTAAATACTGGTAAAAATAAATGTTATAAGAATTGAAATTTACATTTTAAAATTCTTGTGAGGGTCCCTTTCGAAATTTTAACATTTATTATTTCTAAAATAAATTAAAAAATAAAACCCAAATATCTTTAAACTGAAAATTGAATCTTAAGTCTTAATATAAAGCAAGTAAGTACAACAATATCATAAGAAAAAAGATGTGATGTTGTTGAGGATAACATGAATCTTTTGTATTTTTTACCGAAGTATCCAATATTCAATAGTAAATAATATGTATAATATACAAGTATCTGCTTTGGGTAGGTGTGTATATGTTCATATATGTAAATACTTAACATCAAGTTAATTTAAGTAAATTTCTATACAATTTTTTTTTTAATTAACTTTAGTGCGAGAATACTTTCTTCTGCCTACAGAATTAATTAAATTGAAAGAAATTTCAAAATGTAAATATCTTCTTTCTATCCTTTTTACTTCGACTCTTTTAAATGTGTTTTATATTTATTGATTAAAAACACAAGATAGTGAAAAAGAAAAAAGAAAATGAAAGAAAATTTGTAATGGATTATAACTTAAAATACAATTTGATCAAGTTATGGTAATTTGATCCTTTTTCCAGACTTTTAAAAGTATCAATAAATATTTTAGCTTAAAAATAAAAATTTTGTTTAACAATTGTTTTTCTTATCTTCTTATTTAAAATACGCATTACGTGTACAAATTACCATACTTTAAAAATAAATTGATAAAAGCAAGAAGTATGACATGTACATAGCTACTACTTAAGTATATACATATATAAAATTTTTGATTAAAATTTTTTAATTTTGATATGATAATTAATTTTCTTTAAACTTAAGAATTTTGAGAAGTCTATTACGTTCTTGGGCCAGATTTCTTATGCACACAATACTTTGATTTACGTATAGTACACAAATATAATATTTGCTGTGAATACTGTTATAGATTCATATTATACCCATAGTTTAATAATATTTGCATTTAATTTAGCACAAATTTTTTAGAGCCATAAATTTATAGACTTTATATTCAATTAGAAAAATTTTATATTTTCATTTATTTTAATAAAAAATTTTGCAATATTTGTATGTTTAATTACAAAATAGACTGAGTTAAATGCATCTTTGGACACTAAATGTTTTAAGAAACAATTATAAAAAAGAACATAGCAAGAAATTATCTTGGACACATAGCATGACGTCCGCCATCAACAGGGATAGAAGTACCTGTAGTAAAACTAGCACACTCACTAGCTAAAAATGCAATAGCTTCAGCAACTTCACTTGCTTGACCTGGTCTACCCATAGCATGAGTATTTTTTGAATGTTCTAAGAATTTGTTATAGGTTTCTTCATCCATTCCACCACGCTTATGCAAATTAGTCACAGTAACACCTGGACTGACAGAATTGCATCTTACACCCTTAGCAGCCAATTCTAAAGCTACACAACGAGTAAATTGTTCAACAGCCATTTTAGATAAATTATAAGCCAATACACCAGGAAAAGAACGTAATCCATTAACAGAGGAAACATTTACAATGGAACCTTTGGTTTCAATTAAATGTGGAACAGCTAACATTGTTAAATGATAAATAGATCTTACATTTGTGTTCATAACGCGATCGTATTGCTCCATACTTGTATTTTCAATTGTTCCAACTTCAATTATACCTGCGTTATTGACCAAAACATCTAATTTCCCAAATTTATCAATAGTTTCTTTGATAATTCTTGCGTTATCTTCCTCTTTAGTAACATCACCAGTTATTATTAGAGGATCTTGTCCATTAATTTCCTTACACTGTTTTGCAACTTCTTTCAAATTTTCTGTTTTACGACCGATCAATGAAAGCTGTGCTGATAGTCTAGAGAACTTTATAGCAGCTGCTGCACCGATTCCAGAACTTGCTCCAGTTATTAATACAACCTTACCGGCAAAGTTCATAAGTGAGTTTGCCATTTTTATTTTCCTTTAGTTCAGTTTGTCTTCTTTAAAATACTTTTTAGAGATTATTTAAACTTTAAAAAAAAAAAAATGTCGAATTAATCAATATATTTTTAATTAAAATTTTATGAAAATTCTGACATTGGCAAACCCGACAGCAACTTGCAAAGATCTAAAAATTGATCTAATATGTAACAAGAAAAAAGCTTTAAGAAAAGTATAGATAACTTAAGTCAAAATAAATGTCAAACAAATGTACATATGTAAGTGTGACCGTTTCTGATTTTCAAGTAATAAAATCACTTTTTTATATTTTTTGTCGATTTCGTTTCCACAAGTTTGTGACATTTGATTTTGACAACCGAACATATGAAATTACTATGAAAAAAATTTTGAAATGGAATACTTTAAATTAGTGAATTTATTTTACATAAAATTTTCAATTTTGGTTTTCGGTTTCAAAAAGTCTCATTAAATAGGCATGGCTATAATCTATATTCTGTAATATTTTTTTGCAAATTGATAATCTTTTGACAGCAAAACTTGTGTTTGAACTTGAATATTAAACCATATTTAATAATTATTTGCTACTTTTTAAAATATTCCATTATAATTATAACACAGTATTTTCCTTCCCCAATATTTTGTTTAGATTATATTAAAATACATTATATCATATGTGAAGATTTCGATAATTAATCATATTCATAAGTCATTCAAATTACAAGATAAACAATGGCAGTTATTATAATACTTTATAACACCAAAAATATTCAAAATATTTCAATTATTCTTAGAAACTCAAAAAACTGAGCCTCTTATAACAATTTATAGCTTTCAGTAAAGCGTCCAACAAGTTAATTGAATATTTAATTTAATAGCTCGTAAGCAATCATGGCAGGTATGTAATTACACATACATTTGTATGTTTATTTTTAAGAAAATTGCCAAAAACGATTATATACGAGGAACTAATAAAACAAAAAAATTCTTGTTCATTTTATATGTAGGGATGTATATAAATCATAAAACTAACCAATTTTGTTATTAAAGAGTTATTATTGTTAGTAAGGGTGGAATAACCATAAGAATTCCCACCGGAAAATAAATGTGCACTTTAAATTTTGGTAAGTGTGTACATATGCATGTTTAAATCTTCATATTTCGTAAATACATCTACTCAATATTAATTTAATAAATCAATACTAATATATATATACATATGTATTCATCATGCAGGTATAATAATATTGATATGGTTGTAATTATCTAATATTGATTGCAGACGGACAATACTAACTTATATTTTGTAATTTGAATATTTCTTAATCTGTTGCTTTCGTGGCACAACTTTTATTGGGATTGAAGTTATGAAAGAAAAAAAATGGATAAAACAATTTTTTTTAAATGAACTTCAGTATCGTAACAAATTAATGTAAATAAACTAATATGTAATTTGCCCTAATGTGGTGTAATTTAGTCAAATTTGAAGAGAGTACGTGTATATGTATACATACATATGTTATTTAAATGTACAACATAATATGGGCATGTGGAACATACATATGTATACTTATATTGTTAATATATCAATGGGATTAAGTTAAGGCTGAACATAAAAACAAAATATGTATTGGGTTGAAAACTTAAAGGAAAAACTAAGCAGATAAATTTATTATAAATTATGAGATATAAGGAAAAATAAAATTATTAGGGAACACTAATTTGTAACATATGCATATGTCCCTGCGTTATTAATTTCATACATCATGTTATAGTTAAGTTATTTTTCATGTTCTTTCTTTTACTTTTTATAATCTAACTATTATGGAAAAAAATTATCTAACAGTTTGTTAAAAATATTTTTATGTGCTTATACCATATTGTATCCTATATAATATGTAGCAAATATTATATTGGGCAAAATAAAGCTGTTTTAAGTTAGTTTTAGTTCTTTATTTGTGACTATTTAATATATGTATATTTAGTTTCATTATAATTTGTTTGCTTAGTACGTACATAGGTTAATATGTGTATTCCAAAACGTTATGATCTGTTTAATTTTATTTCGTATAAATTAAGGAAATCTTTAGAAAGAAAGGAATTTCGATTAATAAATTTAAAAAAATCAATTATACAGAATCTTATTCAATGACAAATTTTTAAGTCTTTAAAAATAATTTGTAAAGACAAAATAAATTTAATTTCTACAACAATTCAAATATTTAAATTTCTGATAAGAACTGGTCTATTCAAGAACTACTACTAGAATTGGAATTACTATTCAAGTCAGTTATAGTTGAACTTCATTATACTTAGAAAGTTTCTTGAAAAATGTTATTGGGATTCGTTTCCACTCAATTGATATTATAAACGTTATGTATGAAAATATTAAGAGAGCTATTTTAATTTTCGCTCATTTTTTTCGCTATGACGAGCAATAAAGTTTTTTCGCAAATAAAATGGAAAATTAACCCTATTATCATTATAGTTATTATACGAGTATGTGCAACGATAATATTTGATAATAATTGTTAGAATTATTTACTTCTTATGTAAACACTCGTATACTATGTATATATATTATATATGTATGTATTTAAAAGCGAATGTATGTAAAAATCTTTATTCAATTTATGAACCTTATATTATTATAAATTTATTACAGTACCTATATGAATATGAATATATGATATATGAATATGAATATATAACAGTTGGTGTTAGAATATCATTTTGATTAAATATTTTAAGCATATAATTTTTACTTTATGTATTTATGTTTTATAGTGTAATGAAGGACAAAATATATAATTATGATTATAGGTAATTTTATGTATGTGTACATAGCACATAAATGATTAGAAATTATTTTGACGTCAAAATATAAATACTTATAGAGGATATTGTTTCCTTTTATATGAATGTAATTAATGGAAATTCGCTTATTTTAGGTTAGATATCAAAATGTTCTGGCATTTTCATTAAAAAATTTCGTTTTGTTTTATATATAATATATTATCAAAATTAATAAAATATATCAAATATCATAATACCATATACTTATAGAGTAAATAAATTTACCGTAAATAATCGACTTGATTGCCATCTGGGAATTATAATTATAAATGGCTTGTTGTTAATATTCAAGGTTTTTTTGTTTAATTATTTTTCCATTATAATATTTTTATAATAATTATAGTTTTTCGTTTCTATTATTATAAATGTATTGAAAATTGATGTATTTAGTTCATAAAATTTCCATTGTTTTATGCTCTAAAATTCAATAAATTTGAGTTGATGTATTGCTTTTCTACAAATTCTATAGAGCAATATAATTTACCAACTTTTATTAATTTCAGTCTCTCTATAAGTTCTATTAAGAAATATCTGTTAAATAACTAATTGGAATTTGTTTTAGAAAAGAATATTGATAACAAACACAATCAATGATTTTGTTTAATAGAATTTTGAGTAACTGCGAAATAATACAAATTTATTTATTAAATCTTCGACAAGTAAGTATTCAATCATTAATCTATATGTAATCTATTTAAGATCTTTTTGATTTTAACATTTATTTGTATGTTAATACATATTTACACTATGTTAAACACGTGTGATTATGTTGTCATCAAGGACTATCAAACATCAAAAACAAACTGCTTTTTTAATCAAAAATGCAAATTATGTAACTCAAAAATATTTGATATTTGTTGATTGATATTTTGAAATTCATATTTAAAATTAATGTAAGATTTGTGCTTGAAATATTTTTATGTATAGTCTTTAATTTTAGTATTATTAATATTATTGATGAACTACTTCGATCTAATAGATTATGTCAAAATTTCAATTTGACATAAAATATTTTTATTACTTTAATATGAAACTTTCTTAGACTTATTCCATATTTTAAAAGTTCAATAAACTAAAGCCATTTTCTATGCGTCCACTAAACTGGTAATGACTTAATATTTGAGACAATAAAAATTTAATTTCATTAATTAGCGAAAAAAAAACAATAAATAAAATAAATCACCGATTGTCATGCAATTTTATTAAATATTTATTTATTTTCATTGTTCTTTGTTTGTTTACTATAAACGCACGCCATCTATTAAATTAATTATTGAATAAGTTGAAAATTTATTACGCTTGCATTATAAAAAATAATATTTATTAAAATTAAACAAAAACAAAAAAACTTATAATTTATATTCTTTTTTCTATATTCTGAATTAATTTCTTTAATTGAAGTTTTCAATTGGTCGAATTTATAGTGCGAAAATCAAAATTTATATTATTTATTCTGACATAATTATACTTAAGTGCAAGGGTTATTCAAATTCCAGACACAATTCTTTCTATCTTGTTCAACAATTTTATATAATATTAGTTTTTTAAATAGGAATAAATAACACATACCTACCACACAATAATAAAGGTATCTCTAATTATTAGTTTTTCGTTTCATGCCATATAAACTTTTTATATTATAATAGTTGTACAATTTCAACAATAATTGAGTATGAAAAAAATAATAATAATATAAAAACAATGGTACTAACTAACAATAATAACCATAAAACAAAAATATAACATTAAAAAATAATGAAACAAAACTAAGAATGACTTCATTCTTATAATATTCTTTGTTTTTTATTTATTTTGTATATAAATTAATATTGATTGAAATGATAAACATGATGATGATGACGATGACAACGACGATAAACGTGATAAAAGTTGTATTAGAATATCATTAAAAATAAATTGACAAACTTGTTGACATAAAAAATTACAATCTCCTTTTTAGCTAATATAAAAAGGCTTTTTCTTATAAAAAAAATAAAAAACGAAAAGAAAAATATTATGTAAATAATATGGAAGGATAAGAATATAACATTTTTGTATAAGCTTTTTGAAAATTATATTGTAAATGAACGATTTTTTAAGAATTTTATTTTAAAACTTTTGAAAAAAAAACACAAAAAATTTGTAAATTTGCCATTCATTTTTGTACTTGAATGGTTGTGTATATTCACGAAAACGAATTTTGAGGCAGTTTTCCATATTTTAGCTAGAATATATTGATATATTCTGATATTGATTCATATTTATTTAATATTTTTAATGAAGCCGCATTAATCTATGTACGTCAAAATAAAACAATTTAATAAGCGTCAATCTCTTAATCTTAATTGGCGACAAATTAACAAATCAAAATTGTGTTTAAACTACCCTGGTATAATAATTATTAAATATAAATAAATTATGAATGATGTTTGGTTGTCATTCGCAATATATCGTGACCTATAAAATAAAACTGACATTTCAAGTCAACTAACAAATTCGGAAAAAGTTAAAATTGAGACAGTTATGTTTGTAAATTTTGAACGAATAATGCAAATTCGAATGTTATGACAATAACAATGAAAAAACCAAAAAATGTAACAAAAGAAAATCACCCATTATATAAATTTATTTATTTGAATATTTCTTGATTATTGTTTGTATACTTTGTGTAATATACATTTATAATATAATTATGTTATATTATGTACACAATTAGTTTTTTTTTCTTTTCTTTCAGAATTTACATGTATTTAGAAGTGTTATTATAATGATAATTACAAAATATTTTAAATGATGTCCATAGTGTTGGACATTATTTGCGTTCAATTATTTGTATTTGGTATATAGTAAAATTCTTTAGTTCGTTAATTTATTATGGTGATGTGTTTTAAAGTAAAATGAATTTGTAGTTTTAAAGGAGTTCCTGGCCAGATAGGATATTGTGTGTAAATGTGTATTGTTAAAATGTACTGCTAAAATGAAAGAATCATAAAATTATTAATGTTTATACTCCAGTATAACAACGAAGAGCCAACGATCATTTTCTTCTTTTATCAGAAAATGCATTTTAAATGTCATAATTAAACGTACAATTCTTTTATTAAGTTAATATTTCTCTTAATTTTTTTATTAACTCCTAAGTGTATGCAATAAGATTATATTTTTAAATAGGGGGCTGTTTCAACGTCTAGAGACGTACATATTTCATTTAATCCCGTCCCATTATAAGAAATCAAAGTAGGATAGACAATAATTGGTTTTTGAAAATCATTTGCATCAATCATTTCAATTTACAAATCTCTATATACAAATAATTAAAATAATGGTTTATTTTTTGAAAGTATATTTTTGATAAACGAATATACAAATTAAAATTAAAAAAATATATTTTTCTTTGAAAATATTTTGCACTTTATAAATTTTAATCCCTTGATATATTACCAACAATTATATATCGAGGCATTTATCGTTTGTATCGTTTATATTTAAGAATTCATCTCTTATAAAACAAAATTTTTCATAATAATATGATTACCCAGTGAAATTGCAAGTTGTAATATAAAAAACCATTCAACAAAATTCTATTTACAATGCCATTAAGATTTTATTATTGTGCTTTTAACATAATGTTTATCACTAATGATATTGTTAAATTAAATATGTGTATACTTACATAAATTGTTATACTTATATTATATAAATATTATAAGCATGTCAAAATTTTCACGGAATTACAATAACCATTATATAAATATATACACATAATGCATACATGTATCTCATAATATTTGTAAACTTTCATTCAACTTGAAAGATTAAATGAATTTATATAACACTCTAATACAGGTGGGAAAACTTGCATGTGATTTTAACCTGATATAATTTATTTCACTATATTATAATCCTTTAGAGATATTTAAACATGTATGTGTTGATATATCAAATTTGTGTTTAAGTATAATGTGTTTGGTAAAATGTGTGCTATTATAAAAGTGATATGTTAAAGTGTAATGATATATCGTATAATATGATTTAATATTTATTATATTTTTTGTTTTCATTCAATTTTTGTTATACATTATATGCATATATAATAGTATAGTTATGTTAATAGGAGATTATTAGAAAATGAATGACATTTAATTAAAATATGTAATTATATTATTATAATGCGATTATTTTCAATAAAACAATAGACAGTATAAATTACACAAATATTACAGATGGATATTATATATACATAGTATAATAAATATTTATTTTATGAAATTAATTTATTCGAAATGATTATTGAAAAAAAAAAATATTTCATTCATTTTTTTATGAATATTCATAAAAAAAAATTAGAAAACAACATACATTTAGTGAAGAACTGCTTTGTAGTGTTGAAATTGGAACCTTCGGGTAAAATATTTTTAAGGAGCCTCTTTTACATTAACTTGTTATTTCAATTGCACATACCGCGTTAATGAATTATTAAAATTTTTTAACATTTGCATATTTTTAGGGTTCCTAAGAAAAATATATTTGATAATCTGACAACAATAAATTTATTATGCGCATTTGGTGTTGCCAAAATCAAACAAATAACAATGAATTTTATGCAAATTCATGACATTACCATGCAATCCTTTAAAACTAAAAGTATTAAAGAAATAAATTGAATAATGAAGACAATAAATTATTGGCAGGTTTAAGATTTAGATTCAAATTTTAAATTTTTAATAATAATTTTACATTAAGAAAAATATATCTACCTGTGCTATTCATTTATTGATACTGATTGAAGATTAATAAGAGCCTGTTCGTTTTTATTTTATACCTATATATTTAGATTATATTTATAAGGGCTTCTATGCCTGGTTTTTATAAGACATTTAAGATTAAATTGATCCATCCCATAAAAAATGACATTTCGAGATGAATATAATTTAAATATTCAAAATATTTGATTTTAGAAATTTTGGGCAAAATTTTACGTATACAGAACTTTCATGTTCTGTATACGTAAGAAATTTATAAATGTACCTGTTTTTCCTGTATGTATTTAAATAATTAACATTTTCACAAATTAGATCAAAAAAATGAAGTTCATAGGACAGTTTTACGAAATATTTACATTTACAAAATGTGGTTACAACGTTTTTTTAAAGAGCAGAGTTGCCTTGATTGAACTGTTTTATATCATTTAATATATTTCTTAATAGTGTTTAAGCAAATATCTCGAAATCGACAATTTATGGATTAGAACATTTTGTTTTTAATCACTTCAAATTGCTTTCACAAATTATTATATGTGTGTATGTATGTTTGTGTGCTTGATATTACCGTAATTTTTTTAGTTTCTTTATATATTTTGTATCACACAAAAAGAATTTGAATTTTTCAAATTATGTAATGGCGTATAAAAGTACTTTTACAGTATAATTCGCTATATTTTGAATAAAATTAAATTCTAACTAAGTACATCCGCCCATATACTCATATTTTTGAAATACTAAACAATTTTTTTAATACCTATTCCAAATTTTATATAGATATCATAAAAAAGGCTTATATAAGCAAAAATAGTTTTTTTTTTTAATAAAAATTAATTTATCAAATCAAATGAAAATTACTCAACAACCAACCATCACTATATTATGATGATATAATGACCTTAAAAACATTTATTAAAATTACCACAACTACACATTGCATTTTTTTTTTTTTGATAATTTATCATGTTATTAATTAAAATATATATGACACAACTAATTAGAATAGTAAACATTTTGTATACAAAATAAAATGCTTAAAAAAATTTGTAGAAAATCGATTTTTATGGAGGCGATTATCAAAATCGGCAATTTGGCAAAAAAAAAGGATATTATTATATCAAAATGGAATTAGGGGGAAAAAAATCCTATTAGACATAAATTTAATTAAAATGCCAATATATTTAATTTTCGCTTTCCTCGTATTATTTTGAAAACCAATTTTATAAAATTAATTTAAAATTATTAAAAATTATTTCTGGAAAAAATTTATCTTTTTAATATTGTTGTCTTTCGTTCTATTTTTTATTTATTTAATGTAGAAACATTCGCATTCTATGTTGCGATGACAAAATTACCATTTAAAAAATGCTTATATAAAATAAAGAATTTAGCGTGTGTACTCTTTTACAATTTTCAGCAATTTTTACATTCGACTTAAAATTATGTCAATAAAATTTTAAATATGGATAATTTTTTGATACAATAATATTATAATTTAGCGTGAATATAATCTAAATCAATTTATCGTTCTTGATTGGACTGATTACAATAACGTTAAATTTAATATGATTATTCAATTTACGTTATTGATAAATTGTCACGTACGATAAAAAATATTTAATTATAATATATAGTTTAGCATTAAAATAAAAAAATAATGTAAAAGGTATGATTATTAAAATGTAGAGAATTCTAATAATTTGCAGACAACATTTTGAAACCGATTGTACTCTGTGTTAATTAAAATATTTTATTGAATTTAATTGAATTTTAAGAAAAAATGTGATATTCGCAAACTATTTTGATTCAACGAAGTCATAAAAACACTAAAGACAAAATTTATTAAAATAAAAGTAAAATTTTTGGATAATTGGATAATGTCTTTGAGACATTATCCAATTATCCAAAAAAGCCAAACTTTGAGTTTTTCAGTTACTTCATTTGAGAATTTTTGCTTGAAGTTCTTAGTTTTCTGAACACAACAACTGAACAAATTGTGAATAAGTAAAAATTTTTTTTTTTAATTTTCCTGAGGGAATTTTACCCTCAGAACCAGTTTGAGTTTTGACATTTTTGCATAACTTTAAAAAAAATTTTTATACATTTTTAATGTTTTAAAGAAAGGGTGGTATAGGTCTTTATATTAATGAACTTCAAAAATAATTTTCCGACTTAGAATTAAAATAACTAAATAGTTTTAAAATGACAGTCAAACAAATTACTTTATCAATAAGAATTTTACGAAAAAAACGTAAAATTTTTAATTTTAGAATCCTAAATCTATTTTTATTTTGTTATATTTCTATATTCTTGTAAATATTCCAAAAATATCCGAATTCCCAAATCTATTTAAATATTTTTGCAACATATTCTGTATACATATTCAATCATTCATATTTTGCACACAGAACAGATTTATGTTGTCAAAAATGTGCTACATTTTATATATATATATGAACATATAAGCAGGTGTGCATGTATATGTGTTTCCAGCTTTACTTTATTACTTATTAATAAACAACATAATAAATAATTAATTAGCCAAAAAAAAAAATTATACATAAATCATTTTGGGAACGCAATCATTTTTAAAATAGTTTATAAATATTTAATGAGAAAAATAAAATTCAAATGTAAATAAATAATGAAAATTTAAATAAATTTTCATTTTCACTTTTTTTTTTTATTTTAGGTCTATTCAAAATTTTATTTTTATTTATGATATTTTTATACATTGAGGACAAAATTAGACCTAAATATTTTAAATTGCAAAAAATTTTGAATTTGCACAAAAATTTTTGCAACAATAAAATACCAAAAAAATTGTTTATTGTATAATACAAAAATTTAAAATAAATAAAAAAAGTAAAAAGAAATTAAAAAAAAAAAAATAGAAACTAAATAAATAAAATTTTAATATTACAGATCTGCTCTTTACTAATAAATCTACTGTCAAAAAAAGTGATTGACTGATTGTTGGCTACCTTTAGCATCATGAATAATCAATCAGTAATTGTATATACAAAAATATTCTTTGAACTAATATAGATAATAGATTTTATTATATAGTAGACTATAAAATGGAATGAAACTCTTTAGAACTCTTTCATTATTCGAATTACGATAAAATTTTGTTTTTGCAGGAAATAATCAGTTTAAACGTAATAATTTAAAAATGTGTACATAAATATGTGTATATATGCAAAGTGAGTAGGCACTTCGAGAGTTTATTTATAGCTATTCGATTTATTTTTAATCAACGACAACATTTAAAGGAAAGATAAATATTTTAAACATTTTTTATATTTAAATACAGCGATCACATAAACAAATTGGAAATGTTAATTCTTCGAAACTGTTGTCTACTCTAAATTGAATATGAAAAAAAATTAAAATTTTCTAAATCTACTTTAAACAAGATAAGCATCCAAATTTAACGAACAGTCATTTGCATGACAATATTAATTATTATTAGAGAACCTTGAGGGTGACACGAGGAAATAATTGCAAGCAATTACACTAAACACTGACATCTGAGTTTGTGCCATCCCTATTACAATATAAATATTTTATTTATTTTCAATTCTAATTAAAATGAATTGATTTGTGTGTACATACAATATGTAAATATTTATATTTCCTGTATTTTACTTGTACATATACATATGCAAAAATAAATAATAAATTTTAATAAAAATTCAATCCAAATAAGTAATCATAAATTTATTAAAAATTTTCAAATTAAAAATTACCACATAATTTTTCATGCCATAAATTTTTAAGTTTTATATTTTATGATTTAATTTTTTTTTGCACTATTTACATACATCATGTATATACATTTAATTTATTAAGGAAATTGTGTAATATTTTGCATAACATTTAATATTAAATTAATGAAATATTAAATTAATATTTAAATTTAAGTTATTTACCTAATTTTTACAAGAATAAATTAAGGTATAAAGTTGAGTATTTATATTTTATTAAAAATAAAATTAATTAGATTAAATTATGAATAAATTTGATGAAATTTATGTATAATAATTGTTACGGACACAAATATTGCATTTAACATAATTTCTCTCACTCTGTATAAGTATATATAGACGTCGAATCAATGGAAATTGAATTTAACGACGCACATAAATTTAGTTTAGTAGTTTGAATTATTTTGCTACTACTTTCATCAAAAGAGTTTTACCGCATTACATATTGCGTTGCTTTAATTCAAAAAATTTTATACCTGATCATTAATGGAAACGGAACGTATTGTGATTTCCAAAAAAGCCATATATTTTCGTGAAATTTCTTTTTTCCTTAATATGGGAAATACAATATGACAACACAAATTCAATCCAATATTTTAAAATGCACACATGATATATTGAGCAAAAATGGAGATTCTATTAATAAATCCATAATATTTCTTCCCTTCCGGCCAAATTAAAACGAGAGCCAGAAAACATTTGCAATATATGAGCTTTTTACGATATTTTTATTTTTAAGTTTTTGACTCTTAAGAGAAGTTTTCAATGTCTCAAATTTTTTTGAATGAAATTTAAATAGTACGATATTAAAAAAAAGTTTACTACAAACATACATACAAATGAAAATAAAATATACTCCGTAAACATACATAATGTGTACTGTGTATAAGACTAAATTGAACATTATTATAAATATTTGCATAAAGAATGTGGCAAAAATTTTTTTATTGAATAATAAAACTAATAATGAAAATAATTTTTAATTTTTTGAACAATTTTCATTCTAAAGTTTAGTTTTTATATATGGAAAATTAAATATTAAAAATATAAGGTAATATTATTAAAAATTAATTCTATGAAACCAAATAATTAAAAATTTTAATTTATTATTTTGAATAATGATTCTTTAATGTTCTTAATTGGCTCCTTTTGTTTTTTTGAGTACATAAGATTTTCTTGGAGTACAAGAGAAAATATTGAATGTTTTGTTATTATTTTTAATTTTATATATGTACACTTCCAGTAAAATAAATTTAATTCAATGATTTTGTTAATTTTTATTAGGTATGAATTTTAAATTTCCGTTCCTGATTCTTAAATAAATTTTTATATAAATTACTTTAATTTTTCAAATCAATTTTTATAAATTAGTGTTGAAATTTATATTAAAATTTTGGGTGAAATGGAAAATGAAAAATTTTCTGAAATTTATTTTAATGTTCAAAATCATATGAATTTCTTTAAACTTGTGAAAATATACATCTTATTATTGTTGCACATGATCTTTTTTATATTTTAGCTAAATTGACCTTAATATAGATAACGGTTGCAAGAGTTTTTTTTAATAAACCGTTAGTTTGTCTAATTGAAATATTTTACGATTTTACTTCAGTTCGTTTACATTTTATTAAATCCAATTCGTGTAAAATAATCCTAAAAATGTCTGCAACAATTGAAAATTTATTGTACGAAAGTGATAAATCTGACTGTGAAATATATGGGAAAGACACATTAGAACAATTGGAATGTGAATGTGATAATTCATGCGAAACTGTATTACAAATTAAATAGTTTTTACTTTTATATAAATAGATTAAATAAAAACCAAAATACTTTAAAAAGTTTTATCTTATGATAATTCCAAGGGGCATGTAAGGCAAGGGGTTAAATGTTATTCGCCAACTCTTTGCAGTATCTCATTTTAGAGCTATCGAAACGAAATCTCTATGAGTAGTTTATAAGTATTTTATAAACACGGTGTTAATATATAATAAGCGTTGTATATATTTACTTTTTTATTAGTAAATGCCAAAATGTAAATAAGTTCTTTTTTTAATTTACATTTGCATAAAGTTTTAGTACGATAAATGTACTAACATCAAACTTTTTATGATACTGCCGGCAAGGATATTTCTCTCAAAAGTAAGTTAATTTTAAGTTGTTTATACGAGAGAAATTGCTTATTAGGTTGTTACTCTTTTGTTAACGTGCCACCATTAATCTACGACAAAATTTCATTTCAATGCTTTAAATTTTTACATTTACAAATATTATATATTATGTGTAAAAATTGCATTTTTAATATTTCATATAAAATTAAACCTCATAAATTAAAAAAGGATACTGATGACACAATGATGAATGGATGGCTTTAAGAAGAATTAAATTTCGTCTGTTGCATGTCTAAATTGTGAATACTTTGTACTTTGTTTTTTGTGTATTGTTCTTTACACATTTTCTAACACCAGCGTGAAATACCATAAACTGTGTTGAACGATTCATCATAATATTTTAGACAAGATATTTTTTTCAAATGTTATTTTTTGCGTGGTTTGAATAGTACACATGTATATCAACTAATACAACATGTATGAAGATTTTACTATTTCGAAATGCATTAGAACAATTCATCATATTCATTAAAGTGTTACAATGAACTAAGTTTATTCAAAGGACAATATATTTGTACTTCATTTATAAAAAGAAAGTATTTTAATAATCCGGTTTATAACTTGATACTGAATTTTAAATATTTTGACTTAAATGGGTAGCGTCTGTCATCAATTATTATGTTATTGGACAAAGTTATATTCATTAGGGTATACAGCTAATAATCTGCTCAAGTCCAGTATTTAGATTTCATTTTCAAGTCGTTGTTCGAAAGCATTAAAATATCCTTAATCTACATAATAGAGAAATAAAAATTTTTTTTTAAATTGAACGTTACTGAGCCGACTTTACAAGGGCCTTTTTAAATTAATTTAAAATTTAATATTCTCAAAATGTATATTCTGCCGAAATTGACAGTACTTAGCTTGAAATCATCTCGAAACTATGTCAGCTTAAAAGCCGAAAATGACGTTTCGCTATTACATTCATTGCAAGTCATTATTAACACTTGAAGGCAAGTAAGCAAAACTATTTTGATTGGCTTGAGTGAAGCCAGGCTTCAAGTTAAGTAACGCTTAATATTATGGGTTACTGTTTTCCTTTAAATTATATATGTAGGTATGTAGTTGTGTGAATATTGAATTTGAATTTCTTGAAACTAATTTTTTTTCGTTCTCGTACTACGATAATTCTGAAGAACATTTTCGCTACCCAAGTTAATTTTATAAAGAAACAAAAACATTAAAATGGTGTGCAAAATTGTAATAAAAATGCAAAATTCTTTTATATGGCCTGCCATACTATTTTGTTACTTATTCTGTTTTATTTCTTTAAGAAATATTTTATTATATGCTTGCATGGGCATGTGTTTACTCAAATGAATAGGTGGTGATGGTGAATATAAAAATAATAACACCTTATTTTATTTTTTTGAAAGGCTTTATGTCATTTTGATGTATAGTTTAATTTATGTTTATATTTTTATACCCTGCACTTCGTGAAGGGTATATTAACTTTGGTATGGAGTTTGTAACTACTTGAAGGAGTCATCTGCGGTATGGACATATATATATATTCTTGCTCAGCGTAAAATTCTGCGTTGATTTAGACATGTCCGTCCGTCCGTCCGTCCGTCCGTCCGTCCGTCCGTCCGTCCGTCCGTCCGTCCGTCCGTCCGTCCGTCCGTCCGTCCGTCCGATCGCACGATAACTCAAAAACGAATAATGCAATCGACACCAAACTTTCACAAGTTGCTTCTTTTGTGCCAAGGACGAACCCTATTGTTATTGGACCAATTCGGACAACGGGTTCGGGTAGCTGCCATACAACTCAAAGAGTTTATTTTAATTATTTCAAAAACTAATAAAGGTACAAATATAGAATTTTGTATACATGTGTCCAATTATATTCTACATATGCTCTAAAAATTTTAATGAGATAGCTGCACCGGTTCGGGTGGCTGCCATACAACTCCAAAAGCAAATTTTTTATATTCGGCAAAATAATAAAGTCAGATTCATGAAACTTGGCAGTTGTGTGTCCAATTATAGGTCAAAGATATTTCTGAAGTTTTGGTGGAATTGCTTGACAGGTTCGAGTGGCTCCCATACAAGTCTAAAAGCTTATTTTAAATATTTGGAAAAATAATAAAGTCAGATTCATGAAACTTGGCAGCTCTGCGTCCAATTATAGGTCAAAGGTATTTCTGAAGTTTTGGTGGAATTGCTTGACAGGTTCGAGTAGCTCCCATACAAGTCCAAAAGCTTACTTTAAATATTTGAAAAAATAAAAAAGTTAGATTCATGAAACTTGGCAGTTGTGTGTCCAATCATAGATCAGATATATTTGCGAAGTTTTAGTGGAATTGCTTGGCAGGTTCGGGTACCTGCCATACAACTCCAAAAGCTAATTTTAAATATTTGGAAAAATAATAAAGACAGATTCATGAAACTTGACAGTTGTGTGTCCAATTATAGGTCAAAGATATTTCTGAAGTTTTGGTGGAATTGCTTGACAGGTTCGAGTGGCTCCCATACAAGTCCAAAAGCTTATTTTAAATATTTGGAAAAGTAATAAAGTTAGATTCATGAAACTTGGCAGTTGTGTGTCCAATTATAGATCAGATATATTAGCGAAGTTTTAGTGGAATTGCTTGGCAGGTTCGGGTACCTGCCATACAACTCCAAAAGCTAATTTTAAATATTTGTCCGATCAGTTATAGATCGGACATATCCGTGAAGTTTCTATAGAATGGTTTTACAGGTTTGAGTAATTGCTATACAACAATGAAAGGTGCAGGGTATAATTCAATCGGTTCATACCGACTGAAACGTTTTTACTTGTTTTTTATTTCTTTTTTCGCAAAATTTGAGGACTTTAATAATCATTGCCTGGGAATTGCAACTTATGCACATTATAAAGCTTAATAAAGTTCAAACTTTTTTCTGACATTTCTTTTATGGTCAATTTAAAAAAAAGTTGTACATACACATCCCTATACAATTATGTGCATACATATATTTGCTTATCTATCATGTTTGACGTCATAAAAACAGTTCAGCTGACAACATTATTATTTAGAATATCATCACTTTTGTGCAAATAATAAATGTTTTTCTTTCTTTATTTTGAAATGAAATACTCATACTGAGTAAAAACTAAAATTTTATAGTTTAAGAGATTATACAAATAAAATAGAGAAATGTATGAAATTTTAAAGATTTGTAGATCTTACGAAGCAACAGTTATCATTGAAAATTGTTAATGTTTGATATATAATGTGTAAATAAGACTTTTGGTATTTATAAATGGTGACGGTCGAATGTAAATAAATGTAAACAAGGATAAATAAATAGTTTTTTATGCATTTAATATTTATCAATTAAGCAATATTATCACAATTAAAATTTCAAAATCTAGTAAGAATCTAAAGCGCAGGAAATCTATATAAAGTAATCGAGCTGCCGTTATAGAGCAATTGTGAGAACAATATAGTAATATAATTGTATTTATAAGAACTGGGCTGAGGAATGGTGCAATTGAAATAAAAAATAAAATGCGTTAATATATCTGAATATGACCGGAACACATATACGATATAACTTTTTCATAGAAAAAAGAATTTGAAAGTCGCCTTCTTTTCATATTCTGTCGTTTTCATAAAAGCCGTCTGAATTCGCAATTTAGCATTAAAATTTGAAAGTATTGGAATAGAGTCTTTAATGGCAAAAATAATTTTTCCTATTCTGCTTTTCTAAGAGGAAATTTTCTAGTTGAACTTTTCATCGAATTTTGACCCTATAAAAATTTGAGTTTTTCCTCTATTTTCAAAATTAATTAAAATTGGCCAAAAGTGGTTATATTGTGAATTTTTGTAAAATTTTAAAGAAAATTAAAAAGTAAGAAATTAAAAATATTCTGACTTTCATTTTAAATTATCCGTATGACGCTTTCGCACTTTATATCTTCGATTTTATACGTTAAGGCGGGCTTCTTAACTGGTTATGTGTCTTGGTAATAACAAAAATTTTTAATTTCTTAAATTTAATCACTTTCTTTTAATAATTTTCTACATTATAGTAAATAAGAGTTTGAACAGGTTCCCATGGATCGAAATACCAAAATTAGACCAACAATAAATACAAAATGACTAAGGTATAGCAAATAAATAAGGTATAAAATAATGTGATAATTTTTCACATTTAACAATTTTTTTAAGCCAGAAATTTTATTTTTTACAGAATCTAACAAAAAAAACTCATACACTACGGCATACAGAAAATAATGTTTGTAAATATGTTGCAGTATATTAGTATTAAAATACTCAAAACTCAGCAAAAATACTTTACTGTCATCACATCACATTCCGTTTTTAACCAAATGATATGAATTAAATTATATGAATTATATACAAGCATATGAATTAAATACGTATGTATATATACAAACATATAAAATTCACAAAGAGAAGAAAAGTCAGCATAAACAATAAGTGTGTTCAAATAGAGAAAAATCGTTAAACATCTAAAAATTCATAAAGGACAATTTATATTATTAGAATGGCTGATGATAAAAAAACCAAAAACAGAAAGTAAAATATGAGGTAAAGTTAAATTACAGCAATGTTTTAAAATTTTAGAAAAATATAAATTTAAAAAAAAAATTAAAACAAAAAAAAAGCAGCGAAAATAATAATGTCTTGATTAATTTTATGGTCTGTAAGATTTTTTCCAACATGATAAAGTAAAATGGAAGTACTCGTAGATACGTAAAAAAAGAGAAAAGAAATAAATTTTAAAAAATTAAATTAATGATGTGATTTGCTTTTTTCTAAAAAAAATATTTCTTCTTCGTTTAAATGAAGATTTTCATAATGGAAATCTACTTAATTTTGATGAGGAGGTGAATTTAAAGTTTTTAAAAGATTTTCTGTTCACATTTACGTGAAACATTTAAAAATTTTCACAATTCTTGAAAATTTGGAAAAATTAAATTCTTTTAAAGTTACAAGCAATCTCTATATCTTCATTTCTGTTGCTCTGTTCGCCTAAAGTACACATATGTGTACACCAGAGCCACTTTTCAACAAAATTTCATCATAGTACTGTGGAAAAGTAAATTTTTTTTGTTTATAAAAGAAAATGCTTTTTATTAAATGCAAAAAAAAAATTCATACAATTTTTCCATACGAAACCAGCTGCATCAACTTTGGAATCAAAACGTACAAAAACGGTATGGAATGTCATATAAAATATAATTTCCAACTAGGTATGCATAAACAAAATCAAAGTGAATCTTTCTGAGTTCATAAGGTGAAAAATCCTATTAAAAATATTGTTTATACGATTTTATAATAATAAATTAAAAATAAAAACGTAATTTAAAAGGTGAATTACATTAAGGTGAATAAGATTTATTTTTTAAATAAATGGAATTTTACGCTAGAACAAAAAATTTTTATTGCAACAGAAAATGTAAAAGATTGTCATTATTGTGATTTTTGCTGAACTATTGTGAATATTTATTCATCATAACAATATACAAATTGCAGGGAATACTAAATTTTGTTCATAAAATGAGTTTCTTTTTGGCTTAGACTTAAAATAATTACATTTAGAAAACTGGTTCGAATTTTAAATGTTGGCGTATTATCTATATAAGAAATAATAGGTTTATTATTTCTCTATATTAATCGTTAACGTATAAAAAAATTTCGAAATTTTCCTGATAAGTTAGAAACCCGATGCAAAAGGAGTGCAATGTAATAGCCCTGTCTTTTGAAAATTAGAGGTTGCAAATGCTACAAATGTATTGTAAAAATCATGACTCAAAAAGTCCCACAATAGTACAGGAATGTTTAAACCATTTTCTTGCATTTGTGCAAGAATATTTAGTATAATGAAGTTTAGCATAACATCAAGTTGTTTTAAAACTATAATTTTAATTCTATTAATAATAACTTTTAATAATACATATGTATAAAAAAAAATAAATTACCTTCTACGATTCGGTGCTATCATTCGATTCATACCAGTTGATGGTATAACAGATATTGCACTATATTCTGGTGTTGTAAATTGTAATTTTTTGGTGTTAGCAGCTCTTTTCATTTTCGGTGTTAAATTTAAACCAGACTTAATTGATTTATTAATTGGTGTTAATTCAATATTATCGGAAGTACCAAAATTTGATGAGATTGCCATTTTGTTTTTTTATTATTCGTATAAGTCGTGAATTACAGTTAGTTGTATGTATATATATAGAAAGACAAATATTTAAATTGTCAAATTCGAAATTTAATGATTGTATAGCAATTGAATTATGATTAATTTTCTGCTTGGATTCAGTTGATTTTACTTGATTTTAGTTTAGTTACATATATCCTTGAATTCCAATTTTATATTTAATGCTTTTAGAAATTTATACAAATTTAAAAATTATAATTTTGAAGGTTATAACTTTTCGTTTAATTTTTTATGTTGTAATTATTTTGTCTCTTTAGGCCTTCTTTGATTTTATTTCAAAAAATTCACAATTTTTATAATTTTTTGCTGGGATTGTTTAGGTTTTACAATATAATGTTTTCTTTTTTTTTTATTAAAAAACTAAAAAACACAAATTTTCACTAAGCGCACTTAAATTTTTTCTTCTTTTGTTTTTAAGTAATTCAATTTTTTATTAATTTGAAGTGTTTTTATGTGGATTTGCTTTTCTCTTTTGTATTTTACCCACTTAAAATTAACTTTACCAACTAATATTCGATATTTTTTCACAATTATTCTGTTGAGGTGTTTAATATATGCTTTGTTACCTTAAAAATGTTTAAATTCTCTGAAAAGAAAAATAAAGTATTAAAATTATTAAAAATATAAATTTAATTATCTTATTGTAATTTTAAGGTTGTTCATGGGGCCCCAGTCGCACCGGTTTATTTCAAATTCACAAAAATTAAATTCAGTTTTGTTTAACAGAATTGAACGGTTTGCTTACAACACAAATATTTTATGAAGTTGTGCTTAATCAAAAATGACAGAATTGCTGTCAGAATAATTTGAATTAAATTGCATTGTTGCCAGCTTATAAGTCTTCTTAAATGAAATTCATTTTGTTTTTTAAATTTTGTGCTTTAATTTCCATTAAAAAGACTTTTTCAATTACAAAATTTACGATAAAAGTTTTTCGTTTTTAATACTTTTCAAATGAGTTTTTTCCTCTTTTTATAAAAATTGTATTCTTCTACTCGAAATTGATTCTAAAAAAAGAAGAAAATATTTATTGTTGTACGTTGGTTACAATATTTTGTTCAGATACGATTCGAGCAAAATATCAGCAAGCCATTTTCTATATTAAAAAAGTTTTTAATCGATTTATTCTGTTTTTTTTTTCTTTGGTAACCAAAAACTTTTTACTTGACTCAATTACTATATTATATATTTAAATTCAAGACAACCAATAAAGAATCTTTTGTAAAATCTTTTATATATGATTGGAAAAATTTTGAAATTCTATTCTCCTTTCCGATTTTCATTGTTATATTAGAATATTTGAAATTTCTTTGAAATTCTTCGTATTTTTTTTATATAAATTTTTTAAGGATTTTTTATGAATTCCTATACTACTGTTATGCAAGAATACAAGATAAGAAAACAAATGCTCTATTACAAAAAATCCTATATGAAATTGTTAAATTAACCAATATATTTTTTTCTATCCTTCAATCTTGTTTAAAATTATTTATTTTACTTTATTTTTGCTGATATTTTGTAGATGGCATTGCACATATTTATTTTTTTGATTTGTATTAGAATAGAGGGTGCCGCATTCCTAGTTTTTCGTAAAGCAATTTTAATTTACCCTGTACCGGAAAAAAACATTTCAGTTTTTAATTTTTTAATTTCATATATTTTTAATACTTATAATATAATATGTAGATACGATAGAATTTACGATAATTTTACGATAAATAAAGATTTACTTAGAAGCTTGTATGCGTTTGTAAATGGAATGGTGTTTTTGGACGTTGTCAACGGTATATGTGTAAAGCTTTACCTTAATTTTTTTAAAATCCCAATTTAATAAAAATACATTTCAAATATTATAATTAAATGACAAAATAACTCCGAAAAGACCTATCTGTTGCAAAATAGAAATACTATTTTCATATCCCGCATACATATGTTTAAGATGGTGAAGTTGTTCAGTTGAAATTGGTCAGTTTTGGCTACTCATTAGTAGTAAAAATACAACCAAATCGATGAAATGTAACGTCGAAAAATTTCCGTTGTTAAAATAAGAGCGGCTTAATTCTGGGCAGTCCCATTTAAATATGTGTGTTTTAGAGGAATTTTGACATATTGCCGCAGAAAATCGCTCTTGCTTTTCTTCAACTTGATATGACGACACAATAAACAAATTAAATGGTATGTCAAATAACGATAACCATCACAAAACCATATAAGAGCAATTCCTAAATGATAATAGTAACTTTTAAGACTTCTTTTCAATTATTTTACCTAGTCCAAATCAAAAAATATTGAAATAAAATTTGATACACTTTGTAAAATTAAATTACAAAATAAAAAATATGGCAAAAAAAAAACAAATAATTTTGAAGGCAGGTCCTTTTTGTAATTTGATTATGGTGACTAGCTTTTTTTATGCTCTATAAAGCTTTCTGCTTTCTTTTATTTTTTTCTGCTTTTTGCTAAAAATTAAAAAGGAAAATAGAAAGCCAAATACATATAGAAAAATTCCCTATATTTTTTTGTTATTTTTTTATTTTATTTAAAAGAAAAAAAAACGATTTTTTTTTAAGTGTGTCTGGTCACGCTTTTATTTCAGTTTTCGACACAAAAAAATTATGTTTAAAACATGACCTTGAAAAGGAAATCAAAGCTTTTGCATGTTCGGTTCGTATAATTTTTGATTTTTTGTATGTTTGTTGTTTTTTTTACATATTTTAATGTTTCTCCCGCTATGCCTTATGGTAATCGTATAATAAAAATGGAAAATAGAAAAATTCCATTGAGGGTCTTTTGCTAAATTTCGTTAATATTATAGTTTTACCGTTTTACCATTAAATAGGTTATTTAACTCCTCTTGTTTGGTTTTGTTTTTTTTTTTTGGTATAGAAAGAATTTAAGTGCTTTAATAAAAAAGTAGGTCATTGAATTTTTAGTTGGTTCTGTTAATAGATGGTCAGCGTAAAATAGTGTGTGTATATGAAAACAAAAGAGGTTTGGAATGTGTTCAAATTTAATTAGATTTTTATATTCACAAATTGTTTTTATTTTTTAGGAAATAATAGAATTTTTAAAATTGAAACTTTTGAAAAACGACCAAGCACTTATTTGCATAATAAAATGGTAGTTGTGTATTTGTGAACTAATGAGTTTTTCAACTTTTTCTCTCTCTTTATTGCCATTTAAACAAAGTGCAGTTATTTTTTGGTATCCTAGGGTTTTTACTTTTTCTTTATGTTTAAGTTTCTAGCAAAAACGTAATAAACGCAAAAATTGTAATATAAATTTATATTATACTTTTCTAAGAGAAATATAACAAGTACAGGCGTTAATCGGTACATCGTTCATTTATATAAAGAGGAGTCCGAACTCAAGAATATGTGGTTTCTAAAGAATGATCATATTACATAACCTGATTTCGATTAACTCTTTTATTTTACAAAATTTGATGTGTTATTGTCTTCTTATTTTGAGATGGAAATATTACATTCTTTATTTTCCAATAAAAAACATACTATCCGTTGACGGTTTGACGTAAATACTCACCATAACGTATAATATGTCATTAATAATGCGACTAATAAATAAATGATTTGGCATTTATAAAAGCCACACAATTCAGCTGATATCAGCTGAAATTCAAGTTTAAATCGGATGCTCATGATTCAGATGCTCGAATTAGAAATAAATTAAGCTGCATTTGTAATTACCGTCACTGCACACGGTATGCGATATTATGGTAGACAAAATTATATCTCAACGCAGATATGTACGTGAAACTGAAATCTATACTGCTATAAAAGTGTAATTGAAATTTGTATAGAAAATAAAACACAATGAAAATAGTTTTTAAGTTTCTACGCTGTATAATCGATATTGAGAATTCGAATTGAGTGCAGTTGTCGCGAGGCTATTGCGTTGATATACATTTAAATATATGGGGTCAACGTTTTTTAAACAGCTGCGTATAATACGACCTCGATTTTGGTTTATTATTTACTGTTGTATAAAAGCCAAAATGAAAATTTGGTGGCGCTCTATTACTTGAAAAAAGATAAGTAATGTCAAACATTCATCAATGGCATTTGCACATCAAACTTTTAGCTATTATGTGTTAGATCAAACAAAATTCATAACCGTCCATAAGCAATATTTGAAATACAGTGAGCGACATAATTAATCGTACGCATGATAAAAGCGCCCGATTTTGTATTTCTAAAACGTATACGAAAAAGAAATTTTGTAGGAACACTTGATTGAATATATGTTTGTGTTCAGCTACAAAAAATTGTGAGAAATGCGAATGAGTAATCCTCAAATTTGCACATTAGTTTTTTTCCTACTTATTTTTGCGACATATTTAATCGTACGATAAATTTAAGGTTATTTTTCTGATGAAAATTTTAGAATTTTATAAAAATTTTGAGTTGTTATCATTCTTAGAGGCAATTTTGAATGCAATGCGTTTATTTTTGTAGAAATTTTAATGGTCAGTATTTAATATTAGTTCGATATGGTTAACGATAAAGAATCCAGTATTGAGTTCAGAGAACTCGCAATAAAATACCACTCGGAAAGGGTTTTCTTTGGGTGAAATAGCTAAAATTCGAAAAGGGAGTAAATCAACTGTTAAAAATTTTAAGAAAACTGGTTCTGTTCGATACAGGAAAAAAACTGGGAGGCCTAGAAAATTGGACAAACGTGAAAAAAGACAAGTTTTAAAAAAAATAAAGCAAAATCCTAAGTTAACTGGTATCAAAATAGCTAAACCAATTTCAGAAACCTATAAGAAAGATGTTTATAGTCGTACAATTCAAAGAATACGAGTATTAAACAGAAGTGGTTTTCGTGCCTAAGAATATTCCAAGAAAAAAAAAACCGTTTATATCAGATACTAATAAGAAAAAGCGAATGGAATTCGCTAAAAGTCATATTAATTCAGATTTATCTCATTGGAAAAGGGTAATTTTTTCTGACGAGAGTAAATTTAATATTTTTGGACATGATGGGCCATCTAAAATTTAGAGAAAACAAGAGGAGGCACTCAATACAAAAAATTTAGTATCCACTGTAAAACATGGTGGAGGCAATGTTATGGTTTGAGGATGTATATCTTGATACGGAGTTGGAAGTCTTGAATTTATTGATTGCAAAATGGATAAATTTCATTATTTAAATATTCTTAAGGGTAATTTAAAAGAATCGGCTCGAAAAATGTGTTATAAAAATGAATGGATTTTTCAACAGGAGAATGATCCTAAACGAACCTCAGGTATTGTAAAGGAGTGGCTTCTCTTTAATGTACCAAAGCAACTTCATTCCCCTCCAGAATCACCGTACCACAACGCTATAGAGCACATTTAAAATTTTTCAGAAAATCAACTTGGCAAACACAAGATAACTTCCAAGGATACCCTCAAAACTGCCATTAAACGAGAATGGGAGAATATACCAATTAAATATTTACAAACTTTAATTGAATCAAAGCCAAATAGATTGCAAGAGGTTCAAAAATGACGTGGTGGCAACACTAAATACTAAACAAGGAATTAGAATTGAAAGTCATTATAAATAATTTGGTTAAAATTATGTGTACGATTAAATATGTCGCGTTTTTAAATGAATTTTTTATGTTTTTTGTTATAATTTAAATTTTTTTTATAATTTTTGCAAAAATTTCAATTGAATTAATAAATTTATTTGTTTTAATTTTGTTTCTATTTGAAAATTGGGTTAGTTTATTTAATTTCGTTTTTTATTAAGGTTTTTTCATTCGTACGATTAATTATGTCGCTGACTGTATGTGTAGTCGTAAATGTTGTTTTAAAGAGGAAATTTTTTGTTGTACAATGTAAAAGACACATTGATCGAGAGAATACTGTATTTTTTTAATTCAAAATCTACATTTCATTTTCATGTATAAAATACATTAATTTAATATTTTTTATTAAATAAAAAATTTGAAAAGAATTCGTAAAAATTTCAAATAAAATACCAATCATACTTGTGTATATATGTATACATATATATATATATATGTATAGTGTATGAAATGTCGTAAAATTTTTTGAATTTCGATGATGTATTACGACAGTATATGTACTTAAGTACATACATGTACAAAACTATAAAATTTCAGGAAACTAAATAGCAGGTTTCTTAATTTCTATTAATAAACAAGTAAAATTTATTGTTGATATTATCGACTATAAAAATAACAACAATCTGCACGGAAAAAATATTTTTCAAAATTATTGTAATTATTTTGGATAAAAAAAGAAATATATGTACAATATTTATAACTTGGTTAAGATAACATGGAAATTTACTTAAGTTTTTTAATACTTGAGAATTGAATAAAATGTAATTATGACCCTAAATTATAAAATTTATTGTTTTCATTCATTTTATGTTGGAAAAGGATAAATTCAATAGAATTACTATTTGAAATTGAATTTAAATTTGAAAACTTTAGTTTTAGTTAGATTATTCAACAATAAGAAAGGAGTTAACATTGAATTACTCACGTACTCATAAACCAATTCAAATATTAAAATCAAAAACATGTGATGTTGCAAAAAACCTTGTTATTTTATTTGTATACTTTTGATAACATTTTATTTTCTTCTAAATAAATTTTCCATTTATTGAATATATTTTAAGAAAAAATTTAGGATTTGACACCCCAAGTACCCTTGATAATATATTATAGATATGTATATATATACATACAAACTTTTATTTCCAAATTGTTCTGTGAATTCTGTAGGAATGGTCTATTGGGATTTTAATTTTGTTTTTTTTTTTTGTTTTGAAACATGACGTACAAAATATACAATTTTTATGCAGAAAGAAAAAAAGTAACATTTAAATTGTGAATTATTAGTATAAACTTATGTTTTGGGAAAAATCAAATGTTATATAATAAATTTCAAATTATTTTTTTATTTCAATAGCAGATATTTTATTGTAAATATGTGTATGTTTGTGTACTACTACGTCACACGCTTATATAAATGATACTACATAAAATACTATATTAGTTTACTTTATTATTAATAATTAAAATTTTCAATTTACTAATATTTCGCAAGGTATTATAAAAGCTACTTCTACAGAAATACAGAAGCTAATTCTACAAATTATACAGAATTATACAGAAGCTATTCGGTATAATAGCTAATAAAACAAATTGAATTTGTAAAGGTTTTGTTATTTCATTATTGAGATCTATTCATTTTTTATGAAAATTCAGATACGCGAAATGTCATTTAAACCATCGATCAACTTCAAGAAGAATAATATGCCACTACATTTTAGCTATATTTTGATATGACCTAGTTATTTTTTGTTATTGCCTTCACAACAAAAAGCATGAAGCTCTAAATTTATTTGACATCACTTTAAAGATAAAATTTGTAATTATTGTAAGTTAATTATTACCTTGTTTCTAAGTGAAACTATTCATTGTTTAAATATTTTTTCAAATTATTACAAATTTTATCAAATATTAAAAACGAATTAAGAGAGAATTTTTAATTAAAATTCTCTATTTTCAAATTAATTAAATTTATTCTTGCGTGTTAATTGATAAAATTTTGTTGGAAGAATTGTTGTATCGAAGTTAAAAAATTAACCAAGCATTAAGTATTTGGGTTTTATTTTATATTTTATGGTTCGTTTTTATAAAAATATTTTATTATATCTTTAAAAAATTGAGAGAAATGTTTAATTTAAAAGGGACCGACCATAGAAACAGAATAATAAAAAAAACAAAAACCGAAACATTGAATCCTTATTAAAAAATATAAAATTTAATATTTAATAATTAATGTTAATAAAAGACAGTAACAAAAAATCCGCTATACTGGAATCCATAGGTGTTTATCAAGAATTTTAAAATTGTAATTAATGTAATCTCAAAATGGTACACGAGTGATTGTCGAATTAAAATAACTTGTTCAGTGATTTTTTAAATAAATTAACGACGCGCTATTACTCAAAAATCATTGTGACAGTTGTGACAACGAAATAATTAAGAAAAACGAATTGGGTTGCGTTGCGTAGTCGAATCTCACTCAACAGAGTCGACGTAGTTCTAAATGATTTTTACTTTAATTGTAAAAACAGAAACATAGCGGTGAATGGCAACGGAAAATGCCAATGTCGCCTAACTATTCAGTATTTTGCATATAATGTCACAGACACACAGAAACAGATGATAATAAAAAACAAATTTCCGACGGTGAAATAGGAATTTGGACTATTTTGCCACTGGCGGTTACTTGTCCTGCGTTAAATTCGCGGCGGTAATTTCGCAACGGTAATTTCTCATGATTATAAGCAGTATCATTTAAATATATGTGTATTCTATATGAATTTTTCCATTTCGTCACGGCAAATTCTTCTTGTTCAAAAAGAACAAGAAAATGCAAAAAGTTAAATAAAAAAAAATAATGTTATTGAAATTAATGTCATATTTTTTTTTTAAGAATTAAGCGCCACAACGTGCAACATAAGCTATAAAAATTTGTCGAGCTATGCTTCATTTACTGTGCTTAATGGTTAAAGTTTAATCTAAAATGTCAAGTTTCGAGCATATACATATGTAATTGGAAAATGATTTAAAAATTTACTAATCAAATAAAAGCTGCCAAAAGTATTTCATAATATTAATTTTTTTTTTTTTTAATTTTTTAATTAATTAATATCAGTAATTTTAATAATATTCGCTGTTGACAGTTTATGAAATTTTATAAATTTTTGCAAATAAACAAATGAAATTATTGCAAAATTCAAATTATTTCCAATATTTTAATTATCCAAAAAGTATAAAAAATCTTATTAAATTTTCTTTGCACAGATTAAACATTTAACATTGAATTTTTTCCCTTTTGTATTTTGAGAATTTTATTAATTTTTACAATTAAAAAATTTTCATGAAATTCAAATCATGGCATTTAAATCATTTTAATTTGTTTCTTTGTTTGTTTGATTATAAATAATTATAATGAAACTTTACATTTCTCATAGAGAGCAAAAAAAAAAAATCCTATAATAGTGCAGATGAAAATTTTTCTTAATGGAAAATAATTTCATAAAGAAGAGCCTAAAGAATTCACTATATATAATGTAAATAAAAATGAGAAATTGTTTTAATTGTTTAATTATACATTTTGTATAAAAGTAAAATAGAATGTAATTTTTTGTTATAATTAATTCAGTTGAAGAAAATTTTTTTTTGCAATCAAGAAAAATTAAATCAAATTTTTGTTATGTTTTCATTTTCACTTGTAATGTGTATATGTATTGTGTTTACAATTGTGTATGTGTGTGTATGAAACAGTATGTTCGTATAGAACTGAATAAATCTAATTATATGTAGTTTCTTTTCTCTCCCTCACACAAATAGTATGGTATGAACTGTGAACTAAATGAAAAATATATTTTGTTTATAAGCATACTTCATGCACAAAAGTATTTTATATACGACAAAGGAAAAAGAATATGCCAAAGGGGAATGAATGGGAAAGGGAGACCGAATTTAAATTGAATGAAAAACTTATATACACTGATGTCGTACTACATACAAACTGAGTCATAATGAATTGCGTGAGGTTTTTCACTTTTCAAATTGCAATTTTGAAAATTTTTTCAATGTTTTATTTTCAATTTTTTGTTTTTGCTTTGTTAGGTCATGCAGATTGAAGTAAGGAGAAAGAAATGCAAGAATTTATTTTTTTTTTTTTGCTTTACTGTGTAGCGCCTTTACAATATGAGCTTTTTAAACTTTTATAATGTTTATATTGGTATATAAAAGATTTTTATTTTAATTTTATTTAAGTGCAGTATGGTTTGTGTAAAGGCGCCTCTACATTTTTATGTATATACGATATAATAAATTTATAGTTGTAGCAATTAACTACATAACGTAATTTTTATTTTTTTTAGCGCAAAACATATACATACATACATACGTAGTTCCATATGTTTTAGATATTTTGTAACTTTGTTTGTATAAAAATATAGCAGGTGCGAATAAAATTGCAAAAATGTTTAAAAATTCTATATGTAAAATTTTTTTGAAAAAAAAATAAATTTCATATTATGCAATTTGTATAAATATAAGGGAGTTCAGGAATAAAATATATGAAAATTGTGGATAATTTAAGTTTATAATAAAATATTTTGACATATCCGGTATGGCTGCTATAATATTTTGTATATTCATAATTATTAAAATTTTGTAAGTGATTAAAATTGTTTTTTTTTTTTAAATTAAATATTTATTTAGAGTTTATGAAATTCAATTTGATAATTTATTTAATTATGTAGCTGCTTTGGCTATATAAAATAATAGAAGTTAAGAATCCTAGACGTAGACATTACGTAATCTGTAGGTTTGATTAAAAGGTAATTTTTAAATATATGTAAATGTTAAGAATAAATTAAAGTAATTCCGAAATTAGTTGTGCATAAATTTTAATTTCAATTATAACTGGGATTTCCGTCGGATGCAGATTTTTCGTATTCGTACAAAATTTTCTTTATATATTAACGTCGTTTTTATATATTATAAATCAAACCAATATGATTATTAATCTTCAGAAAGGCTATGTTTCGAAATTGTGTTGGAAAATTTGAAAAAATCATAAGTATTAAAAATTGCATATATTACGGCGAATTAGTTAATTTATGAAAATGGAATTATTACCTAGCATTAAAACAAAAATTAGGCTTTATTCAGGGCTTAAATTACCATTTGGACTGGAAAGTAGTTTAGAATAAATTTTGATATATTAGTAATAGATTAATACTCGTAATAAGTGATATACATACCTATGTATGCAGATTTAATTTGTATTTGTTAGAAAATTTTTGTCCTTTTTAGAAATTCAGCTTTTTCATAACGAGATCTTCTTTGTTAGTTTTTATAATGAGATCGCTTAAATATAGCTTATGTCATAATTATACCATGTTATACTTCCAGATTATTGGCTTTTCTCGAATCTTTTGAATATCATTAGCTATAATTATTTGGATGACAAAATGCCAAAAATATAACAATAATTATTATAAAATAGTAAACATTATGCACAATTATTGCATAATAATATTGCATATAAGTATGTGAGACCTTAAATATTCTTGTGCTGTATATTTAATTCTTACAAATATTCAAAGAAAATATATATATATATATATATATATATGATTATTTCCGCCATAATAAAGTGGAAATAATGCAAGGATGTACGAAAAGAACGGAAATTTTAGAATAAGCTTTATTTTATTTTCGAGTAAATTTTTGTTTTTTTGTTAAAGAAATTTATGATGGAAAAGAATGCGGAACCACGTATAAATTTAATTGATGTAAGGTTCCTTATTTTACCAGATACACTTTAAAAGCATATACAATAATAATTTCGGAAAATATTTGAATAGATTTTTCAATTTTATATTTTTGACTGTATTATCGATATTAGGAGCAACATTACGATGATATCAAACTTTAAAATCCAACTTTAAATGGAAATTTGAAAAAATACCTTCCGTCGGTAGGTTGTTGTTTTAGTTTTGCGAAACAGTGCAATCATGCAGTTTAGGTTGTACTACATTTACAAGTTAATCATAAATTTTTCAATTATTTTCAATAAGTTATCAAATTTTTTAGTTTTCAATCCAATTTAGTTTTCAAAAAAAAAAGGGACCGTGAAGAAGTTGTCTAAGCGTCTTTTTAATTTAGCGATAGTTTTGAACTAGTGATTATGAAACTTAACTTTAAACAGTTCTTTCAAGTTTTTAAGAGGCTTTTAGTTACCTAGAAAAATGTAAATATGGTTTTTAGAAGTTCACTTTATTCCATTTCAATTCTTTGAAAAGTTACTCTTAGTAGCAAATAGAAATTAAATAAGGTAACTAAAGATGTAAATTTTGCCGGCAGAAAAATTTGAATTACTGTCATCTGATTTGATCGAAAAGTTAGGGGACGTAAGGGAACATATTATCAAACCAAGTTTTTGTATTTAAAAAATACGAAGTTTGTCCGCAGTAAAGGTCACACGATTTGAAATATCTCAAAAGTTGATCAAATCGTATAAAGAACGTAGCCAAAGCAAACTTGAATATAAATTTTTTATCCGAATATCATCAATATCAGTTCAACTGGAATTGAGAAACAAGAGCGCCCACATAGGTCGATCAGTAAATTGAAATCCCGCTAAAAATCACCTCCCGGTATTTCATGTATAATACCGTTGCGGTAAAATAGGCTCAACTTAAAGTTGTATATAACTTCGCCGCGGATTTTAATTTTAATATTTTCAATCGAACTAATCAATTTTTCCTAATTAAACTTTTTTTGTAATTGAAAAATTTCCGCTGATTATTCATAAATTCTTCAAAAATTTTTTAAGATATTATTTAATAAGCGTCACATTTTAATGAGCATCCATTTAAATTTTATAACATTTTATTATTAAATTACTTTAATATTTCTTTTATAAGTAAATAAATAATTTTTTTTTTTAAGTTTCTTATTTAAATAAAACCATTTGTAAACAAAAAAAAAATTTTTTGTAAATAAAAGTTAATTTGTGTTTTTTTTTATATATGCGGAACAATTTTCCGCCCTCTTAATTTTAAATATGGTATGTAAATAAGTGAAAATTTTTTCTGCGGAAAAAAAACTTTATTTTTCTTTATAATGTTTGTTTGTTTTTTTGAATAAACTATCAATCAGTAATGTACAAATAACAATTTAATAATTTTTTCTGGGTTTTTCAGGATCATATTTGTGTATTTATATTTTTGCAATTAATAAAAAAAAATTTGAAACCACAAAATATGAGAGAAAATGCAATATTGGATTGGTAAAAATAAGAAAACGAAAAAAATAAATAAAATTCATTGCGTAATTTTTAGGTCGGCAATATATGAGAACAACGCTTATAGCGCGGCAATGAAAAGGGCCGGAAAAATAAAGGTAAAATAAAAATTTTTTACTTGTTTTTTTTTGTTTATTTTATGCTTAAAAATCGGGTGATGTCTGCGGGTGATTTTTATTTCTTATTCTGTTTTGTTCGCATTTAGTTTGTTTTTTTCACCAGTTTCTCGCAGTGTCGAACTATAAAATCAACAATTCAAAAAGAAAATGAATAAAAACAAAATAATAACAAAAAGGATTTAATGAAAATTCAGATAAAATGCAAAAAAAAAAAAAGGAATTAAACCTAAAAAAATAAAAAAAATAAAATTATAAAATTTCTTGTATAACAGTTATTTTACGTGGGCGCGTGGGTGTAAATGCATAAATGTTTGAATTGAATCTTTTTCTTTCCTGTTTTTATTCCTTTTTTTTTTATTTTTAGATTTTCAATTCCACACCAACATAATACAAATGAAATATAATATAGAAACGAGTATAGGAGAGAGAGGGCGCTGTAACACTGAGGAATTGAGGCAAGAGATGAGTTAGTTGAAACTTTCAATTTAATAACAGTAACTATTGAAGGTAAGAGGGTATTTAACCAGAAAATTAATGAGTAAATTTTTGTTTTTTTTTTTATGTTAATCCTTAATCCTTCATCATTCTTTTAAATCATATAAAAATTTTTTTTTTTATGTAAACATTTAAATTTTTTTTTATTTATTTATTTTTTTTTTTATTTTGAGAATATTTCAAAGGTATATAAAACTTTATCTTTTACGCTGAAGGCATAAAACAAAAAAGTTGAATCTCAAATATTATGTAAGAGAAAATAAAATTATAAATTTGTGTTTAATGTTTCAAAATACTGGCATGTGTGTGTGTGTACATACTCGTTATCAATTCCAATGAAACAACTTTTAATGTTACTTGAGTCCTTGAATTCTATCTTGTTATAATCTTCAAAAACAAAAATATAATTTAGCGGTTAACCAAAGAAAACCTTTAATTTAAAAGTAACTTTAATTAGAAAATTTAGTAAAAAACAAAAAAGAAACAAAATTCATTTAATACACGTAAAAAAATTTTAAATATAAATAATTTGTTTTGAAATATAAAATTAATTTAGGCATTCAAAGGATATTAACCGCAAATTTAACATGAATAGGAAAAAATTTAAGAATAAAGGTACCATAAGAGAGTAGAATAATAAAAAATATTTTGTAAAAATTAGTGAAATATTAAAATTTGTGAATTAATAAGCTCGTTTATATAATCAAGTGTCGGTTAGGATGCTTGATATATAAAAATGGTAACACTATAAAATTTCAAAATGGTAACCCAGTACAAATGGTAAAATAATTGAGTTCAATAGTATTTAAGGTAAGCTATTATAAAAAAATGTATGAATTTTTCTTAATTTAAGTGTAAATAATTGAGTAATTGAGCCACTTAGGTTTAAGTGGTTTTTATTAAACACTTATGGATTAATTTTAACTTTTGGGGCATGTCAGATTTCAGAAACAAGACCTTTGGACTAAGGTCTGATTTTAAATGTTTGATTTTTTTAAAGAAAATAATTGACGGACATAAAACTTCTGGTTGACAACACGACTAGTTATATAACTTACTGAAGAAATTAGCAATCAGCAGTTGGACTTTTATTGCAGGCCAAATTTATATTGTTGCAATGAAACAGGGAATATAAGATCTCAACAACAGAATTTTCATTGGATACTTATTTTATATTTTTTTATCATATCCAAAAAACTAATTGATGAAATTTAATATTTAATTTCTAGATTTAATGGAAGATTTTATTGGAAAATTGAATCATTATAGAGCAAGAAACTTAATTAAGAACGAAATTTGAATTTTTCTAGTCTCTTTACCTGAAAGACTAAAAGAGAGTCTAAAATAAGTGTTTTTTAGGACATTTTCATAATTTTTTATGAAAATTTCGTTAGAACTTCTTTTTAGAACAACTTTATCGTGGTATTTAATAATTAGTGCTTACACTTGGTGTTTCAAAAATCTCCAAATATCTTTTTTTAGTTTAAAGCCTGTTATATCTAATTAAACTAAATTATGCAACTTAAATTTTAAGTTGTGATTGCGGTAGTTTCAAATAAAATATCATGTGAAATACACCGTCGGTATTATTTATTATTTTCCAATGCATTAATATAAAATTACATTAAGAGCAAATGCCTTAAGTGCAATGTGAAATTTAAACTAACTAATTTCGAATTTTACCGTATTATGCCAAATTTACTTTAACCAATGACAGAGATTAGAAATAAACTTCTTTAAATTAAATTTTTTGCTCTGGTCCTATAAGTATGCAATCAGTATTATTTTTGTATTTATAACATTTTACGTGATAAAGAAGGTGATGCAGTGAATTTGTTCATAATTTAAATGTGATATGAATTCTAAATGAAATTTTTCCTTTCTAAACAAATTCTTATTCTATACTTTTTTATGTTTACAAAGAAAATTCTATATTTTTAACAAAAAAAAAAATTATCAATATTTAAAAAAATTATTTATGAATGCAATAAAACTCTTTATTTCACTTCTGCCAAAAATATATTGAATTAAGAAATTTTGTAAGATATTGATTGTAAAACACAAAAGTTGAACTTTTCAATAATTTTCGGTATTTAAAACATGAACTAAAAAAGATTCGAGTACTAATTGGAAACGGAAAGTGCGGCTTCAATAACTTTGTTATTCCAAAATTATTTTGCTAATTTCAGACATTTACTTGAATACCTAAGCTCGAAACTGTAATTTATAGAGATTTTCGTTTTTAGTCTGTCTTTAAATATTTTCTCTTAATTGCAATTTTTATTGTACTATATTCGCTCGGCATCACCATACAATTTTTCGTTGCATATTTAATATTTCCGAAAAAATAATTGATCTGATTTCGAATATAATAATTGGTCTGTTTTAATTAAATATAATATTTGCCTTTTCATCTTTCCGTCCGTTTAAAAATTTCTATTTTAGATAATATAGAAAGTTGAAATTTTTCGAATTAATTAATGGAAAGGTTCGTCGCGAAATTATTTGTCTTTAAAAAAGATTTTTGGGTATTATCTGCACTCCTCTTAACAAGATAGCTCTATAAAAAGTCGTGAAAGCGGTATAATCAAATAAATACAAGTTTTATATTTAATTATCATCGTGTAGGTTTGGTTACTTATATCATTACTGAGTGCCATTTAATTTATTATTGGAGTAATAAAAATAAGTTGTATGATTATTTGGATAATTTTGTTATGAAACTTTTCGACGGCATATCACCAGTATTGTAATATTTAGGTAAAAAAGAGAATAACTTTAACTAATTTATGTATGTTATTTAACATATAATTACTTAATAGGTATAAATCTTGAATGTGAAATTCTACAATTGATTATTTAAAATAAATCTTTTAATTCTGTAGTTTTTGAAAATTCATAAATGACTGACTTAAGATATTTGTATATTTTTCATTTAAATTTATTTAAACGCGTACGAGAATTTGTGTAAAAACTGATAATTAATAGAGGCTTTCCGTTTATGCACGTTGCACTGAAAGTTTAACATTAGAACTGAAATTTCTAAGTCACAGCGTTAAACAGTATGCAAACTAAGTTTAATTAAGTTTGTTTTTTGTTTATTACAAATTCTGAAACTTCTAAACAATCACACGTTTGAGAATAACAGAAATTACATTTTTTATAAAATTGTATCCCAATACTTTTTGTCGGCTCTACATTTGTAACATTTCTTTATTACAGATTAAATTTCTGAACGCACTTTATTGCAACGAGTAATTTCTGAACGATCTATATATTCAGTTTATATAGCGTGAATTTTCGAACGTACTATAAGCTAGAATTATTCTAGAACTGAATAAAAGAAAACCCTCAATATTTTCTATCTTTCATTGTCTGTATACTTTAAATAATAAAATCTTTAGGATACAATAAAAATTTTAGTGATTATTACAGAGCCATACTTACCACTTACTTTTAATAAAAATTTTACTTATTCATTACTTTAACTTTAAAAGTACATTTAACACAATATTAATGTTATTTTGCAATAAATTTCTATGAAACCCCAAAAAATATGCAATTAAAAATATTATTATTTAACATAAAAATTAAAAAATTTTTGTTTTTGTTAATTTTTGATTAAATTTGTTTTTTTTTTTGTTTTCTTAATTTTAACACGAGCCAAAAAATTCCCTATGGATTTGCACTATCAAATTAAAAAGCGAAAAATAAATGGTTTTATTTTCTTAACTGTTTTCTTAATTTTTTTTTTCGTTTTGTTTTTATTTATGGTACAATAAAAAAGTACAACAACAATAACAATAACATGGTAACAATGAAAACCATAAAAGATTTTTTATCTGCAATACACAACAATTTTAATTCCACCGAATGTTTTAATGTTTAAGATTACAAAAAAAAAAGAAAAATTCTCAGTTCTTTTTTGGATTTTATCTAAAATTTATTATTTTATAAAATATTAATCACTCTGTATAATATATACAACTATATATTTGTGTATAGGTGTTTGTTTTGAATTATCAATATTTTAATTTTTGTTTTTTTTTTTCTATTCACTGTACACGCCACAACAAATTCTTTTTTTTTTTTTAATTTATTTTAATTCTATTTCACAAATTATGTAAAAAAATTTTTATATTTTATTCAAAATAATAGAAAAAGAGAAGAACAATTTGTTTTTAAAAAAAAATGTAGAATAAAAAAGGAAAAATTTATCCTTAATTATCCTGGTGGAAGCTTTGCAGATTTTTTTAATTGAAATTTTCAATAAAAAACAACAACAAATACCCTGTGTAAATGATTTTCTCTTTTTCTTATTCTTTTGCTCTTAGTATTCGTGTTTTAACACGAAAAAATTGAATGTTTAAAGTTAGTAATTCAGTGGACTAGTGAAAAATAGAAATTACATGCAAAAAAAAAATCAAAACTATAAGAAAAAAGAGATACACACACACACACAAATATACAAAAAGTGAATTTCAAAAATGAAGAAGAAGAGCTTTTTTCTTGGTGTTTTTGAATAGAAAAACTTGAAAGGTTGCTCTTGCAAAAAAAAAACAAACATTTATTCTTCAACTTGTCTCTATTGTTTTTGTTTTTTGTTTTTAACTTCTTCTTTAAATATTTTTTCCTTTTTTATTTTTTTTATAAATTTGTTTTTGTTTTTTTTTTTGAAAAATATAAAATTATTTCTTGCTTGGGAAATGTTTTACTTTCGATGTTCAATCTACAACTAAAGGGTAAATATTTTCTGTAACATATTTATATACAGAACGAATCCCGTAAACACGAGAAAAAAAACTGCTCCCAAAAAAAACAAAAAATAAACGAAAAGCGAAAAGGAAATTTAAATAACAACAAAATAAAAGCAACCAACAAAAACTGAAAATGAAACACGAAAGGAAAAAAAACGAGATGGAATAAGAAAAAAAAAACCATGAAGTGATTTACGAAAAAGTGAATAAAAAAAAAAAAAATAGAAAATAATAAAAAAAGGGAATGAGAGAAAAAGTGAAAAACTAAAAGTTGAATAATAATAGAGCGAATATGAGATATAGATAAAAAAAAAATAAAATGAAAAAAGAAGTTACAATACAATTTAAGAAATGAGAACTATTTAGGGACAAAAAAATAAGAAGAGAGAGATAAAGAGAGAGAAAAATAGTGAAATATTCCAGTAAATTATAAGGTAAAATATTTTCAAAACAAACATCTTTTAAGCTTTGGGCATTTTTAAATCATTGTTGGAATATTGTCAAATATGATATGCGTAACCTGAGACCCAGCATTAGAATATGACAGAAACCTACGTATTCAGAATAATCCAATGAGAGAAATTGAATTAATTAATATTGTGATAGTGAAAATATTGTCAGAAAATGAATTCGTAATTGAATTTTTTTCACAAAAAAAATAGAAAAAAACGTGATCAATTGCTATAACCGGAACAGATCAGATTTCATTCCTTCTCTTTCAACAAAAGAGAACGAACAAAATTTATTCGTAATTTGTAAAAGTTATCGTCTCTTCGCCCTTAAATATTTTCTAACTTGTATAAAAAACTTTAGAATATCTTTAATATTTGCTTTTTCCAACAATTACAGAATACGGAGTTTATTTTTTTTTTTGGATGACAACTTTAAAACTTTGAAATTTCAAGTATGCAAGTTATTAAAAATGTAAAATATTTTTCTAAAAATTCAAAAATTTTCATGACTTTTAGAATATTTTCATTTGTTTTTAGAAGCGTTATAAAAATTGGCATCCTTTTTGGTATGAAGAATATTAAAAACCTTGACTATTTTGATAATAGTTAAAAAGAGAAAATACGCTAAAATATATATATATATATGTATATATATGAACAATACAAGAATATATTATAGACATACAATATCGTTGTTATTCGTTAATATTTTGTTATATTTCGGAAAGTAGCCTCAAGCACATAATATTTAAATGTATGTATCTCCTTTACATAATAATTGAAGAAGAGTAACAAAAAAGTAACATTTTTTTTTTCTGCCTCTTTTCATTGAGCGGCATCAGCATTTTAATCTTATCATTCATATCATTTATCATATTTTCTCATTTCTCTCTCACTTCTGTTTTTCTCAACAATATTTATATATAAATATTTTTATATGTATCACATAATATTATAAACTCTCAATTAGTATTCTCAGCAAATTATTTTTGCATTAATATTTAAAATAGAAGTAATAATGTTATTATCGGTATTAACTATTGTTATACATTAATATTACGGACTGTTATACATTAGTAATTTGACGTTATGGAAATAAACTTGGTAAAACTAATTCTAGAAAAATTAATTAAAATACTTGAAATACGGTGTTAGTCTTTGCTTTTTCTTTTTGAGCTTAGAGGACAAAGCATCCTCTAGCGTTACTGAGCTCTTTTCTCTTTTAAGCTGATTTTTAATATTTGGAATGTCTCTAAAAATCAAAAATTATCTCTTAGAAATTATCTCCTGAAAAACATAGCATTTTTAACATTTTTTTGCATTCCTGTATTTTTAAGAATTTGAATATAATTAGAATTCGAAAAGTGCTTTACCATTCTGCCGAATTTATGCATATTAAATTTTTTTCAATAAATGATTTATTTATTAATTGAGGCGCTCAACGCATTATTGGCCTAGCTGGAAACATGACATTTCGAGTAAATTGCGATTGAAAAATTTAAATATTTAATTTTTAAGAAAATTTTTAAAACGAACTTATTTCAAAATCAAGTGAAAAGAAGGGTAAACTAAGTAATTTGAAAATATAGAACAATTCTATAGACTATTACAGCTTTATTGACCATAATAACTCATTTTTGCAAAAATCTTGGATAGACCACTAATTTACTGAGCGCCTCAATTAAAAATGTATTTACTTATATTTTGAAAAAAACCTAGTTAATATATAGTAGTTGACACTTACTTTCAAAAGAAAAAAATTATTTATTTCGAAAATTCTATTTTTAAGCCAAATGTTTTTCGAAAATTTTAACACCGGTACTCTAATTTTTCTTCATTAATAATTTTCATTTTGAAACTATTGGAACATATTTAATTTATTCTATAGCAAATATCTGTCCACTATTAATGTGTCAAAAATTCATTGCTGGAAAATTGTGCACAAAAACTAGAGAAAAATAAAAACTTTTTTAAATTCATACCAAATTTCTGACCTATGGTACTGAAACACAAGAACCTAAGTGCTTTTTTCATTCATTAATCAAAAGTAGATATACACATAATCTTTATGTAGTTAGCCGCAATATGCTGTGCTATTCGCTACATGAAAATCATTGATATTTTATCCCTTGTATATTCTCGATTAATCTTTATAATGAGCATTTGAATAAGAGATGTAAACAAAATATGAAAAAAATCGTTTTTTTTTGTTCACGAAATTTTGTTTTTGTTTTTTTTTTTAACTTCTCACTGCCATATTGATATTATAGCTGGTACTTGATAATGCCGCTTTTAATGTAAAAAGAGAAAGAAGGAAAACAGTATAAAAGGATAGAAAATGAAAAAGCTTTTTCACATATTTTTGCTAAATGTAAATTTTAAAAAATTGAGAAAATGAGAGAAAATGAGAAGAATGAGAAATTTGGTAATGATAAAAGAAAAAGCTTTAATTTTTGCAAACGAATTGCTATGATTATGTTTTTAATAATGAACAGGGATGTATTACAGGGGCGAGCAATCAAAGAAGAGTAGCGGAATGAAATAAAAATTTTTGTACTAACTTATTGCAGTGAAAAATATTGGTTGCAATAAAAATGTTTGAAGTTTAGTATTCACATTTCGCTTACGTTCTTTTAACTGACTCACGAATATGAAGTTGATGAGAAAAAAAAAATTTCGAATTACGGTATTGCAAATTATCACTGTATTACGTTACTTTTGCGTTGATTGATTCCTTCAGTTAATTTTGACTATTTTAAACACTTTAGTTATATTAAAAAAATTTTTTAAACAAGTTTGAAAGATATTATGATCGACTCAATTTAAAATCAACGGTAGCTATCAAACGTCACCATCAATTTGACAATCAATACGACTACAATTTTTGTAAAAAGTGGATTCTGGATTTCTTAATAGTATTTAAGTAAACACTCTTTTTCGTTAATTTCGCTAAAGTTGAAAGGTAAGTAGATCCCCTTGAAATGTGACAGTTTGTATATTGTACATGTTATTATAATTTTCATACTAATGACGTTTCCTTAATATTGTATATGAATTTTTATTTAAAAATTATTATAATATTATAGATTGGCAAAAGTTTATGAATTATAATTTGAAATTTATTTTCTGTGACAATTAAAAAATATGACGTGTTTTCGTATTGTAACTATTTCTTACATAATGCCTAAGATTATTTTACAAATAAAATTTTCCTTTTAATTATAATATCAATGGGAAATTTTTTGATTTAATTTTTTACATTATACCCACCAGGAATAATTAACAATATAGAATTAAGAGTAATATCGAAATAAGAAAATCGGAAAATTTTAATTTGGTGTTTTAATTGCCAATTATTTTGATATGAGTGAAACATGCAAATTTGCAAATTCATTTACAATTTTCTATACAAAAGGAATTTGTTTTTTTTTTGAATAATTTTTTATTGCATGTTGAAAAGTTCAAATAGAAAATTTTCAAGGCAAAAATTTATTTTAATTACCTTTATCAAAATTTTATTAATAAAGTGCTTATAATTTCCATAGGATTAAAGAAATTATCGCTTTTTTTCTTTTGTACCCTAAAAAAATTTCCTTATTTATACGAGTATTAATAATATTTATACAATAGTATTAAATATATACAATATTACATACTATTATGTATGTATATAACATGATCCCACCTGCATGCTTTGAAGTTATTATAATTGAATAAATGTATTGTCGCATAATTTTTAGTAAATTTTTAGTAATTTGTAATTAATAATTGAAAAGGTCAACATATTACGCTCTAAAAACTTTTTTTTAATTAAAATCTCGTATTTTTTTTTTGGAAATATTGCATAATATTTTTTGAATATTGCGTCTTATTAAAATTATTTCAAATGCGACTCAAAAAAATGTTTACATGGATATTCAGAATTGATGCAAGTTGTTAAAAAATATTGTTCTGGTCCATTCGAAGAGCAAATTTGGTGACATTTTTTTAATCATATCATCCGGAATAATCATAAATTGCCATGCGTTAAATATTGGTTTATAAAACGAAGAGGAATAATTAATATTATTAATAAGAGATTTCATTTATCTCTATGGAATATGATTTTGCAGCGCGAAATGTCATGATCTAGGAATTCAGTTGACAGAGCCCAAACATGAAATTAGCGGCTATAATCGTGCGTATATTTTAATTAGAATTTTTATTAAAATAATAATTTGAAAGTGTTATTCAGGCATCAATATTTTCATGGTGAAAAGTCAAAGAAAACTGTTTCGATTTAACGTTGACAACTGAATGACAGTGACAATTTGAATGTGCCTAAAATAAGAAATTGTTGCCAGTTCTCTTAATTAAGTATAAATTATTTTTCAAAATTTTTAATTAGTTGAACAGTAAAGCAAAAATTTATTTCAGATGACGTATTATAGATAGTTCGTGACGCAGCAATGAAATCTAAGATATTCGCAAACAAAATAACTTTATTAAATAAACGCTATGAAAGAAAATATTAATTTAGTAGCAGGAAGTTTCTTAAAAATTTCCCAGAATTTACATATATTTTATGCGTTCTAAAATTTAAGAATCCAAGTAAGAATCCTGTTCATATTCCTTCTCAAACAATTTTAATAACATTTTTTGTACAACTACAAAATTCTCTTTTTTCAAATTTTACAAAATTATATAGAGAGTTTGTAATTCCGTCCACGGCAAATCCAATTTAAGTGTCATCTCAAATTTAATTTATGAAAATTAATATTTATTTGAATACATTTTAATATATGTAAATAAAAAAAGCAGGAAGTATTTATGATATTGATTTTTAAAAAACAAAAGAATAACTTAAAGTAAAAAAACAAAAGAAGAAAAAATATAAGAAATTAATGGTAAAAAATTAACTTTCATTATAACCGTGTCCTTGAATATTTTGTTGCCTATGTTCAATATTAATTATATAGATATAGGAGTATATATAACATTTACATTTATGTACATAATTATAATAAGTATGCTACATATAACTGTATAGTGTCCCTTTTGTTCAGTTATTTATTATTCAAATTTTATACATAATTAGGATTTCTTTCTTTCCCTATATTAAAGAACTATGATTTACAGATAGTGTCAAGTCTTTTATACTCGGGGAAAATTTAAGTGGATCAAAACGAAAAAAAAAGAGGAAATTAACTATTTAAAATATTTTTGTATAATAATTATATAAGGCTTGGAAAATTTCCATCACAAATACAATTATATCGTTTTACAAGTATTAATGTGAGTTCAAATAAAATTATAGGAAATTTTTCGTAAGGAATGTTTAAAAATCTTGTCAATTTTCTAATTTATTAACTGAATATCGGGCTGTTCTACAAGTTAAATGTTAAATGGGCAATGTTACTATAAATAAATTTAGTTTAACTCTAACTCTCATATTCTAATGTCTTCAAAAGAAATAAAATTAAATTTGAATAATGAGGGCAGTGCGAATTGAACTTTAGTGTAAGACGTAACAGAGAGCTATATACTGAATTTTATTATTACTTAAATATTTCTGTTCTGAAATTTAATCGACTTTTAAAATTATATTTATTACAAACTAAAATTGGTCAGTAGTAAAAGTACTAGTAGTACAAGAAGTAAAAATAATAGTATAGTAGTAGTTGTTAAAATTGGTCGAGAAATCAATTTAAACAGCCTAGTTCATCTGTGTTCAACAGGTAGACTTCGTACAATTTGTATATCTCCATGCTCTCACGTAAACTTCTCTCCTATTAAGTTCTCCTCTGTAATTTTGTGCTCTGTTACATAAATTTGTTTCGTACTCATTGAATCGAAATTACTTTTAGTTTCTTACTTCCTTACGCGGTTTTTTACCTCACTCAAATGTTCCTTTAGCCTTGTTGTATAACTGATCTCCTCGTTTGTGCTATATGTAAATTTTGTCGCAATCATTGCATTTTATTTTATATATACAACATCTCTCATGTATTTTTAATTTATTCTTTTCTGAATTTTACAAGCTCTTTGTAATTAATAAATATTTTAGAATTAATATGTAAAGCAATTTATTCTTTTATTTTTTACCATATTAAAATATTCTTTTTAATTTTAAAATATTTTTTACTACATTTTCTCACTCTATTGGCGACAATACACTTTAATAAATTTTAAATTTACTATTTATTGTTAGATAGCGCAACGTTAGAATTGAGTATTTAATATTATTTATAATATGTATGCAATGGCAGCACTGAAACAATTTTATTTGTAGTTAAATTTACTTCTCCTTGATGGCTCTAGTTACGTTGTATTTTATGTTAATGTAGCGGTCAAATTTTGAACTTATTTTATATTTTTTAAACATTATTGTTTCTAGCATGCCCCAATAGGTGACAGTATAATAGCTAGTTTTATAAAATTTATATTTTGTTTCATAACACACAAATTCAAATAAAATTTGAAATAAATGTCATTCCCAATTATTAGTAGGCTTGAAACAATTAAAAATGTTTATTACAAACTAATAATCTAAAAATTATATTTTCAAAAATTTTTACAAAATAAAATATTCTATTTGTTAGAAAATCAATTTTGTATTTTATTAAAATCATTTTTTATATTTAAAATGGAAATACCAGAGACTAAATATAGCTGTAATGTCAGAATCGGAAATTGGTATGAAGATCTTTGCCTGGAAGAGGTTTGGAAATAAAAAATTAATTTGTGTAATATTCCATTAGAATAACCAATTTTTAGGATGAAAATAAAGAATTTTTGAAGAAACAAAGTGAAAATGAATTGATGATGCAAAAAATAAAATTAGTAAAGGAAAATTTTTGTAGAGATGTAGAACTATCAGCATACTCTCCTATAGTTAATTTCGGAATTCCATTGCAATTACTAGCATCAACAATGAAAACTTGTAATAATTCTAAAACGTTAGATAATATTCAGCCAGCTTTATCAATTAATATTAATCCAAAACTGATTAATAAACAGCAAAATATTGGTGATAAATGCGAGTTGACAGTAGCATCATCTCTTAAACCATGTACGAGAAATAGTTTCGTAATTGAAAGGTATGCAATTATAATGAACGATATAACTTTTGAATTGCAAAATTTTGATGCTCATAGTTCATATTTTTAAAACTACTGCTTTGTTTTTCTAATAGTGCTGACAATTACGACCGTAGTAATAAACCTTTATTATATAATCAAGATTTTAAGATTCGATGTTGTTTTGCCGAAGGACAACCTCTTTACGTTTATAGTGTATCAAAATCGGTTAATTTGGATTTTTTGATAAACAATACTGTTGACACTTATAATTACCGTGGTGAAAGAAACTTACCGGTTGGATTAATTTTAGATAAGGCAAGTAAATTTTAAAAATATTTTAATTGAAACAAATGTAATTTTCTTTATTCTAAATTAATATTAGCCTTAATTATTATAGAACACAGGTCCAGGTAAATTAATTCCAGACGGATATACAAAATGGAAATGTCTTCATGTTGATCCTAGTAAACGTTTAAGGACAGAAGGTACACCAGTTCCAAGTAATACACCAGTATTGATTGTTCATTCAGCAACAAATCGAAGTTTAGCTGTCGAAAATGTGATCATATCAACATTATTTGGGGCGGTGACTGAAAATTTATTATTTCATATTAATTATGAAAAATTGTATTAAAAATTACTCTTTTTAAATTTGTAGGAATACGCGGTCTCTGTTCAAGTCGATCATAATTTAAACCATAGGCAAAGAGATAACAATATTTGGATTTTAGGATATGGCCAAATAAAAGAAGAGTCTTAAAATTATTTTTGTATGGAAAATATACAATAGATATTTTTAACTTGTTAAAATCCACGCTTTATTTAAAAATCATGCTTACATTTGAAATAGCATTGAGGACCCTAAATATTAGAATGTTTTCAAACACCAACTGTCTGTTTAATCCAGGGTCTGAAAGTTCCGACAAAAGTATACATTGCAGGACGTCCAGCTGCACCGCATCCAAAACCCCAACTAACAACACCAGCAAGTTTTTCATTAACTGTTAATGGACCACCAGAATCACCTTGACATGCACTGATTTGCCCACTCGGATGTCCTGCACAAATCATTCTATCAGTGATACCGGGTATATTTTGTGGATTACAATAATCCCGACTCCAAAGTTGAATTTTAGCATATTTCAATTTAGTAGGTAATTGTAAATTACTATCAATAGCTCCCCAACCACTTAGGGTACCAATAGTGTCTGCATCAAAATTATCATTAACATCTACCATATTAATCGGTTTTATATTATTTCCAATTGGTAATGGTTGACTTAATTGAATAATTGAAATATCATAATCATTAGTTTGTGATGAATATTGTGGATGATTAATAAAACGACTTGGTTGAATTCTTATACCATCTGTATCTTGAATATCAGTTGTACCAGCAATTACCATCATTGACTGCGGTGACTGATTAATTGTACAATGAGCAGCTGTTAATATTGCCCTATGAAATTAAAATATTTAAATTTTTATACAAAATTGAATTCTATGTGGTTCTTACGTTTCTGAAATTATAGCACCGCCACAATGATGTCTACCATTTAATTGTAATGCAACCTGATATGGAAATTGTCCAGGACTGGCATAATTTCCACCAATGACACGACTTGTATTCGCATTATTCATAAATACCAATGAAAGTAAATATAGAAGACGTAACATGCTTTTCTTTGTTTCGAAAAAATCAATTTCCAAATTCTTTCAATATTATGATTTTTAAAATGAAAATTTAAGCTTTTTATACTTAACAAATTGTTTAAAAATTATCTTTACAATACGCTTAAGTTGGTATCATGTTGAGAAATAAAAGTCAATTTAAAATTTGGAACTGTGAAAAGGTTAATAACCGCTTGGTGTAATTAATTCGTTCTAAAATGATTAAAATTTTTTAATGGTGTGAACTAAATTTAATACCTTATAATCTAGCCGTTTTTTAATCTAGCAATTTGATAAAATATGTAAATATTTTTGGAATTCTTCATATTTTTGTGTTAAAATAGTTTAACTGACTTGATTTTAATAAACACATGATCCAATTCACTATCACTTTTTCCAATTTAAAAAATTTTTTTCTGAAAATTGTAATGTTAATTTACAAAAATTAAAATTCGCAACTTCCATTGCTAAAATTGAAATACTTATTCGCAACTATTTTGCTAAAGCGCTTGTATTTGACAGTGACAATGATTTCATTTCATTCTGAGTTGTAATATTTGTACAATTGTCAGGTTATGTCAATATTATTTGCAAAATTTTCTCGCAAAGCCTTAGAATAATATTACGTTATTTACTTTTAAAAAGTTTATAAAATTGCTAGTATTCGATTCTCTCAATTTTTCTCTGGTGAAGGTTAGTTTTTGTTTTTCACTCATATTTCTTCTCCACTGTAGTTTCCTCTGTATTCAATTCAAATTCAGTCACTTACTTTTTGTTTTACAAAAAGTAAACACTGCAAAGATGTTTCAAGAGTGTTGCGCACGACGTAATCAAAAAAGTAATCACGAAATCAGGTGACGTAATTAATATAATTTCTCAACATTGCAAGAATGAAACATTCGCACCACGAAATGTGATTAAAATCATATGTTATTAAAATTATCATTTTTAAAATATTTCAGATCGTATAAAAGATTTATACATAAGATTATTCTAAAGTGTTATATTACAGCAGCACAACAGTAACATTAACGCAGTGTTACATTTCATTTTTTACTTTTTGATTTTGATACTATCATGACAGGGGCCATTGTTCCAAAACGATACAATAAATATTTTTGCATATATGACAATGTTACAAAGAAAAATATTTATAGAAACGGCAAGTCTGTTTAATGTTTTCTATTAATTTAATTTAATTAAAAGAATTAAAATAAAAATAAAAATATTTAAATAAAACTAATTTTGTATCGGTTTTCTAGACATTTTTATTTTTAATTGTAAATTTTCCAGTGTTTAATTTTTAAATTTCAGTTATTTTATTGTTGTAATTTATTATATTATAGTTTTTTATTTCTTTACTAGTATTTGGATTTTCTATATATGTGAATTTTTTTTAACTCAATATTTTTTGTTTTTGTCTTAATTTATAACTGATCTGTATAGTATATTTTAATATTTTATACTTTTTGGTTTTGTTTTTTTTTTTCAAGTTTTTTTTTTTTTTGTATTTAAATTTTATTAAATATTTTTTGTTTTATATTTTTCTTATATATATACTATTTTGAATTTTAATATATAGGCATATTTTTATTTTATATTATATTATTAAATATATAATTAACTTTTAAAGTAAATTTAATAATTTTTTTTAATATGATTTAAATGTTTGTTTTTTTTTTTTGTGTTTTATTTATTTTTATCTTACTAAATTATATACAACAGTGTTTTTATAACCTAATTGTGCAACATAACATAATTTATATAATATAATTTTTATTTTATTATAATAAATTTAATATTAGTAAACTGTTGGTTTTTATTTTTGTTTTAGTTAATGAATGAAAATAAAATACATACATACATTATATTTTATACAAAAGTATTAAATTTTAATAAAGTGAAAAATATAAGAGAATAAAAAAAAAAATATGTTAATTTAAATAAATTGTCAACTTAATAATTACGGAATTTTATAATATAAATAAATAATGACAATTACTTTGAAGTTTATACTAATTTAATATCAGTGATTTCAAAAATGTTAGTGCGAAATCGGATTTGTATTAGCAGGTAGAAACAACTTTTATTTAGAAAAATTTAAAATGAAAATCTAGAATTTTATTTTTGCTATTTTCTATTTTGAAATAGAAAATAACAAAATTAAAATTAAGAAGAGTTCACCCCTTTCCAGTGAAAAAAAATTAATTAAATAAAATTTATTATTATTCATTATACATACTTCTAATATTAATAGAATAAAGTCATTTTAAGTTGAGTTGTTTTGAGAAATACTTAGATACCAAATTTTTAATTTTATAATTATATAATAGTTATAAAAGAAACTGTTTCACTATATAACAATTACATATATATATATATATATATATATATAAGAAACTGTTATACTATATAATAGTTATATAAAAAACTGTTATACAATATAACAGTTTTTAAAATTTCTTTCTCAACTATTTTAATCTTTGTTTTAAATCTGTCAATCAAATTATATGTAGATTTAAATATTAATTAATATTTTATTATATGTAGATTTAAATATTAATTAATATTAGATTCAATATTCTATTATATAAATTTCTAATAAACATGTATAGTAAATGAATACTCCTATTATACATAATAATATTTATGTATTATAGTAGTTATGAAATGACATTGACATAAGAAAAAAAAAATGAAATCACTGATAATATGATTAAGTAGTAATAATAAAAAGCTGAAATTTAATTTAAAAAAAAAATGTGTAATTCTTTTAACATTATATTATATATATATATTAATTAATGTATATATTCTTATTTAAAAACAAGAAAAAAATATAAAATTTATTTTCTTTATCATAAATAATTTTAAAAATAATATTTTAACGACATTCAAGTCTAAAAATTTTATTAAATTATTAAAAATATTTATGTAATTATGTTTTCATTTTGGAAATGTAAAATTTTTAATATTACATAATGTAGTATATTTTCGTATATTATTTATATATTATAATAATTTTAATATATATGTTTATATTGTGTTTATATTTGTAATATATATATGTATAGAATTATCAAATATTATTTAATTTTTTAAAATACATGTTTCCAATATATAATTACATTGTTTATATCGTTTCTTATTTTGCTTGTTTGTTTGTTTTTTTCTTGTTTCATGTAAAATTCCTTAAAAAAATGGGACTCATTATTTTTAATAGTTAGGCTATTTTTTGTTTCTGTTTTTGTCTTCTTAATAATGTCATTTTTATTTTTGTATTTTTTTTTAATATTTTTCCATTTCGTAAAAAGCACAGTGTTTTTGTTTTTTCTTTAGAATGACACACTAAATGTCTAATAAAAAAGCTTCCATGCAAGACATAAGAATATTTGTTTTTTTTTTTGTTTGGTTTTAATTTTTTTTTTTTATTTTTCTATAAAAAAAAAGATTTTAATTTTATTTTTTTATATTCTATATTTTAACTACTATTAAATATTTAAAAAAATTTTTTTTTTTTAAATTGATATAATTATCGTTTGTATGTGTATAGAGAAAAGTTTTGGTTTTTGAATATGTCAAATTTTTGTTTCATAAAATAAGATGACAGAATATAAAATTAAAATTTGTTGAAGCGCCTCTATCTTAATATTATTGTATTAATTTAAGGTAGAGTTTACACTCTAATTCTTTTGGTTGAAATTAGCTGAATTTGTCTCAGACCAATTTAGACAAATAAATTATATAATAAAATTTTTATATAATTCAAACTATTAAAAAATTCATTAAAATCTTTAATTATATTAGAAGAATTTAATGAAATAACAAATATGAATAATTTAATGAATGACACAAGCAAAATTTCCTATCTGTTAAATATTTTTCATAAAACATTTTTGTTTTGTTTTAAAGTACAAATCATAAAATAGTTAATATTCTTTTTGACGTTTTATTTTGACATTTTGTAATTAGTCATTTATGTCATAATATTATTCATTTTTTAGATTTTATTGCTGTTAATCAATATTTTATTATTTAATATTATAATTTTAATATTTTATTTAATTATTATTAGATTATTTTTTGATATTTTTTATTGAAAACACAAAAAATTTTACATATATTTTTTTTTTAAATAGGTTTTTCGAATTTAAAGAATAAATTTTAATAAATATTTTTCAAAAATTTGACATTTAAAAGCTACACAATCTTAGATTTTATATATAAATTTTTTTTTTAATATTTAGAATATTTTATAGATGTACGGGAGTATATAGATTATAATAGTTTTTTTTATTTTAGTATATATAATTATATATAAATATTGAGATTACTTTCCCCGTTTTATAATTTACCTAAAACCAATATATTTTTTTTTTTAGAAAAAATATTTCATTACAAAGTTAAAAAAACAACAAAATTGATTTTATAATTATAAAACGATAATTTTGTCTTTGTATATATTTTTTATTATTTTGAAAATTAAGTATTTATGTTTTGATATTTTATTTATTATACATAATATAATTTTTATATTAAAAAATTTCTACTTTTTTATCTTAATTTTTAATTTGAAATATTTTATAAAATTACTTTTACATTTCACTTTTCTAATATTTTTACTTGAAATATTATAATTTATTTTTTTTAATACATAAATTTTTTTGAAATATCAATAAAATAAAAATAATATGTGATTCCATTCTAAATTTTGACAATTAGTTGGGGTAAATGCAGGGTTGTTTTTGTTTTTAAACAAACTACTCTAATGTTGAAAGTTAAATAATGTACGTAAGTAAAGGAAAGTAGAAATGTTTTCAGCAAAATAGAATTTTGAAACATGAATTTAATTTTGAAAAATTTATTTTTAAACAAGATCAAATAATGCAAATTGTTATTATGGTTTTCCATCAAATATAAGAAATTTCATAAATTAAATTTTTAAAATAAATTAAGCTTTAAAAACTTATTGAAGTTATTATTATATTTGTATTAAATAAGAGAATAAATTTCATAAATTGCACTGATAGCGCATTGTTGCCGTATAGATAATTAATTTTTTTTCAATTTGACACAATTTTTTTTCCTTAATTCTCTCATATAATTATGGTATTTTATTACATAAAAATCACTCACATATTAAAATGTTTAAACAAATTTTTTTTTTAATGAGAGAAAAATTGAAAAATTGTCTCATATTGTTATGAAATTTATTCTCTCTTATAACATTATTGTTTACTGTATTTTTTTAATTTAATACAAATTTTTATAATTCATTAGTTTGACATTATGTTGACATTTAGTATTTAATTTAAAGAAATTAAAAAATCATTATAAAATTATAAAAGAGAAAGAAATATAAAAAACAAAATTTACAAATATTATTTAAATTTTAAATTTACTTTTCTTTTTTTTTTTTTTTGTGTCTGAAATACTAAATTTAATAATTTCATGAAATTTATTCAATTTATTTTAATTTTTTTTTGTTTTTAACCAATAGCATAATTTTTTTAATAGATTTAGTAAATATATTTTATAATAAATATTTAATGAAAATTAAGAAGCAAAAAGCAATTATTCTCAAATATATTTTTACTTATTTTATAAAGAAAACTAATTAGAACCGTTCGATTTCAGCCCATTTAATATAAAATATAATTATAAATGAAAAATATATGTATATATAATTTAATTTAGTTTAAAAGTAAAAAAAAATTGTTTAAGAAAATATTTTTTTGTGCGTAATTTAATTTCATTTTTTTTTTGTTATTACAAAACGTTTATTAATTTTATTTAATTTTATAAAATAATAGAAATTAAATTTAGTATTTTTTATGTTATCAAAAATTTTATTTAATATTTATATAATTATTTAGAGTATAAAATAGACGTTAAGTTTCATATAACTTTCATATCAATCTATTTTATATATATATACAAATATCATTTTCCAATTCCTTGATGCCATATTAATCTGAATATGATTAATATTATATTTAAAAAAAAAAAAACATAAAAATAAATAAAAAGAAGAACCAAAATAAAAATTATTATTTTCAATTTACATAAAAATTTTATAAAAATCTTATTTTATTAAAAAAAATTTCATTATATTTATTTTTATATTTATGGTCACAAAATTTAAGATTTGATTAAAATATTATTGTGACATTAAAATTAATTATAAAATGTGTAAAATGAATTTTAGGCTTATTTTTTTTTTTTTTGAGATTTTATTCAATTTAATCAAATTTATATTTGTTTTATTTTATTTTATTTCAATATATTTATTTATATTTTATTAAAAATTTCTTATTATTTATTTATTTAAAGCGGAGAATACAAATTATTTAAAATATTAATATAAAAAAATAGTTTATATATTTCAAATTAAATTATTTAATAATTCAAATGAAATGTTTTTATGAATTTTTTGGAAAAAAATTTATACATAAAATTAAAATAAAAAAAAAAAATATTTTGCAATTTATTAAATTCTTAAAATAAAAATTATTATATATATATATTGTATAGAATTTATAATAATTACAATAAGATTTTTTTTTAAATATATTATTATTAAATAATTTAATTTACATTTATATTATTAATTCTACATAATATTTATATATTTATGGTTTATTTATATTATTTAATTATATTTTTTATAAATAATTTAATTGTTTTTTTTTTTTTTTGTTTTTTGAATTTCTAATTAAATTTTTTCAATATATTTTTTTTTATTAATTATATATAAATTTTTATTTATATTATATTTGAATATTTTATATAAGTTGTAATTGAATTTATTCTGTATGTATATATATACTTTTGATTGAAATACGTAAATAATAATTTAAAATTTTATGACATTTTAAGGACGTGCCAAAAAAAAAAAAATTTAATTAATTTAAATAATTTTGAAAAATTAAAAACTAATATTGAACATTTTCTTTTGAAATTTCAATGCCAAATTTATAATTTTCGAAATTTAATAATATTTTACAATTTTTATAATTATTTTTTCATTCATTCATTCATTGTAATGAAATAAATCATAAATTACATTGTGGAATTAAAATAATTTTATAGTGAAATTATTTTTTCATATAAAAATTTTATAGGATCAATTTTATAGGATGAAATTTTGTTATAATTAATTGTTAAAAACCTTTTAAAATATTGATTTTCAAATAAAAAATAATTAGTAAAGACTAATTCGGAATCGGATTATAAAAATTTCAGTAAAATATTGGAAAAAAATTTTAATTTTTTACATGAATTTAAGAATTAATTTTCAGAAAAATTCATAATTTTAATAATTCCAATGTCAGAGATCAGGATTCTATTTTTATTTCCATTTTATTTCTTTACAATCTTGTTATATTTTATTTATGTAATTTTGAATGTTTAATGTCTTATTTAAAAATATTAATTTTGCCTTTTTTGCATTTTTACATTTAAATATTTAGAAAAAATCGTTGCATTACAAACTGACAAATTCAATTCACTTATATTTTTGTTTTTGATCATTTTTATTTTTTTTGTGTTTCTATTAATTCAATTTTTTATTTTGTATTTTCAAACTTAAATTCTAATTTTAATTATTATTTTATTTTTGAATTTTTTTTTTCTTTTCTTCTTACTTATTATACATAATTTAAAATAGAATTTCTTTACAATATTTTTATTTTTTTTAATATTTAATAATTAAAATTAATTAATATATTTGCTCAACAAACATTTTATTTTTTTAAAATATTTAAGAAGAAAAATAAGAAAATTAAAATTGAAACAATATTATTTTTTTTGTTAAAATTTTTAAATAAGAAAAAAAAATTATGATTTAAATCATGGATGTCAAAAGTGCGGCCCGTGCCATTTTCTTATTTTGGTGCGGCCCTCTAAAACGAATTGTTAAAATATTATTATGGTTTTATTATGATAATCTACTTGCAATTCTACGATTGGCTACTACAAATATGCAACCCAATATTTTAAGACTTGTTCAACAGAAGCAGTGTCACTCAGCTCACAGTACTTCTAATAAAAAATAAATAAACGTTTATACAACTTAAAAATTGAATTAATTGTTTTATTTTGTGGCCCTTTTGTCATACAGAATATTGGAAATTGGCCCATAGTTTCAAAAGTCTTGACATCCATGATTTAAATGAATTTTAAATATCAAAAATAAAATTTGTTGTTTTTTACAAAATTCCGAAATTTTGAATTTAATGAAATTTTAATTGGTTTTTCTTGTAACATAAAAAATTTTAACATTTTTTTAATGTTTTTTTGACGGACATTGCAATTTATTTTTTTTTTTAGATATTAGCAGCTACTATATGAATTTTCATAAGCAAGTTATGAAATGATTTTCTTGTATTTTTTAAATTTTGGAATATAAATTTAAGAAAAAATTTATAATATTGTTGAATTAAATTCTTCATTATATTTTGTTTCAAAGAGTGACGCAGTTTTAATTATAAATTTTATTTCATACAAATTTGTGTTCATTTAAGAAGCTATGACGTTTATAGAATTTTATAATTAATTATTTATTATTAAATATTCAAAAAAAAATTTAATTATTTCAAAAAAAATATTAATATTTTTAAATTATTTTAGCAATTATTGTATAATATGGTAGATTTTCTAAGTTCTCTAATAATATTTTTAATTATAAAAATTAGAAATTTTTAATAAAAGAGCCAAAATGTGTTATTCTAAGAATCTAATCTAATACTAATTTAACAGTAACTAGCAAAATTTTTAAAAAATTAAATGAAAGAATTGAAAACCTGAACAAATTGGCAGAGAAAAAAAGTTATGTAATTAATAGTTGAGACAGAACCTTTTAAAATCATAATGTTAATGGTGGGTAGATATTTGTAAATCTTTTTCTAAAAATTTTCCATTAATTTATACAATATTGTGTATTGGCTGGCTACAAATATATCTATAGAAAGATGATAAAGTTTTCTCATAATTTTTTTATATTAAAAAATTGTTTTTTGTTTTGCTCTTTTTTACATGCTTCAAATTATTAAGAATTTTTATTCTGCGTTCACTTTTTATTTTTTATTTTTATGGCATTTTTAATTATTCTTTTCTATATTGCAATTATTTGAAATAAAATCTATTTAATTTGTTTTTTTTTTGAAATGTCCGTACATTTTTGTTTTTAATTAATTGTGTTTTTCTTTTTATTTATATGTAGATATAATTATTATACTCATTGATTTTTTTTTGAAAATCAATTCATATCCTTAATACTGATGTTAATGTAATTGTTATTAATGTAAGAATAATTGATTGACTAATTTTTCCATTACATCCATTTTCACTTGGATTTGTTTCAGTTACAGCTTGTTGTCCAATTTGACTAGCTTGATTATGTTCAGCTGGTGGTGCTTGTTGTTCTTCTGGGCTTGTTTCTTCTTCATCAATCTGTACTTCAACATGTAATTTAATATCATTTGGTAAAACAACACAATAATAATTTCCACCATCTTCATGTGTTGCATTTTGTATTAATAATGAATAATCACTTAATATTTTAAAATGACCTTCTCCACTTGTTAATTGTTTACCATTTGAAATAACATTTGTATCTTTATACCATAAAATAACATTTGTTGCTAAAAAAATAAAAGAAAAATATTTAATTTTTTAGCAATTTTTTTACAATAATAATAATACGAACCTGTTAATTGTTTAGCAGAACATTTTAATTCAGCATCTGATCCTAATTTAATATGATATTTTTCATGTGGACTTGGAAAATATGGTGGTTGAGTTACAGTATCAGTTGCAATATTTTCAGTTGATTTATTTTCAGGTGGAGCTTGTTCTTCTTCTTCATCATAATCTTCATCATGCATATATTCGGGTTCATCTTGATTACTTGGCTTTGAAAAAGCTAAAATTAAATGAAAGAATAAAATTTTTGTTTTAAATAAAATTCTTTAAATAACAATAGAATTGGTGGAAATTTATAAAACTATATTATTTTTATCCTTTACAAATTTTAAAATTAATTTGAATTAAAAATTCAAAATCTATTTCTTATTTTTTTTTTTAAATAAATTTTGATTACTTCTTTGACATATACGTCAAATTTGTTTTATACATAATTTTATACATAATATTATGGGATTGTAGAAATATTTTAATATGTAAGATCGACATTTTATACGATATACGATACGATACATATTTAAATAGAATGGAAAAATACGGTATTTATGTATGTATATTGTGAGCGTTTATATTAGGGACATGTTCCATATTAATTATGACTTTTTAATGTGTAGATTCTAGACAATATATCCAGTTTACGGTAACAATATTATGTTTAATATGTGTTATACATATTTACTTACATACATATATACGTACACATTGTGAAACATAGCATATTGGAATTTCAAGAAAACTATAATACAGGTCTCCTTCGCTTAACGTACATTCTTTTTATGTATTTTACGGTAAGCGAAATACCGTATAGATTTTTTTTAGCGACATTATTTCAATTATCGTAAATTTCTCCATCGCTTATCGTAATTTTTTTTTTCAACTTCTTTTTTTTTTTTTAAGAAAAAACACCTTTGGCAAGACCTTAAAAGTTGTACGTATAATAAAAAAAACATTTTGTTATTTCTAAAGCTATCAATTCATAAAATTTAGGAACACTTGACAAGTGGTACCACTAGTAATATATACATGTTGCCATTTCTAAAGCTGTAATGTTCCTACTTCTGATTTGTGTATTTTCAGTTATGTAATTTCAGTTAACGTAGGAAATTGTGGGTCCCAAAAAATTACGTTAAATGAGGAATACCTGTACTTGATTGTCAAATTTTTTTAAGTTTAAATAACAAATAAATAAAATAAATATGAAAAATACAATAACAACAATTTTAATAATGAGAAATTCTATAAATATTTTAATTCTGAATGAATTTATTGAATAACATAAATACAAAAGCATTTATAATTGATTTGAAAATTTAATATTTAGTTTCTTTGTTTATAATTATTGAAATTAGGCAAATTTTTGTACTCGTATATAGTAATGTTGAATATATTTTGGGATGGTGAATTTTTATATTTTACATGTTTATATAAGTTGAAGGGTGTAATAGAATTATTATTAATTTTATATATAATATTATGGGATCGTAGAAATATTTCATTCTTCATTTTATTGTTGCATTTCAAAAAGACATTGTCATTCTTATTATTGAAAGTTTTTTTTCCTGCTATTAATCACGTTTATTTTTATAGTAAAAGCAAAAATAAGAACAGATATACGATAACAAAAAAAAAATCAATTGACATTTTTAAATGTTCAGCAAATTTTCAGTTTTACATAGAACTAGTAACAAGTTGATTTAATATAGGAATATAATATAAAAATGAGGGAGAATTTCATAATAGCGAAAAATAAAAAATCGTATAACGATAACAACACAGTTAACAATAACAGTAGCATATTAAAACAATAAAGGTATGAAAACACACCTGAAAAAATAATATAATGTTTTTTTTTCTTTAATACTTAGTTTGTTTTTTTTTTGTTTTTATTTCATTTTTATTTCTTTTCAATTTTTAAATTCAAGTGACATCGAACAAACAATATAAGAACGCAACTTTAACATTAATAATCATAATTTTTATATCAGTACACACATACGCATATTCAATTGTACATATACATACACTTATAGGTAATATATATGCATGTATGTATGTATGCTAAAAATTGCTATGTGTACCTTTTATTTGATTTTATTCTAACATTCTGTATAAATATTATAACTGTTCGATGATATTGATTGTCATTATATTTAATATCATATAACATTGATGATGATAGTATTATAATAATAGCAATAATTGTGATAATGATGATTTAATTTAACATTTTTATTGTGATAGGAATATATGTATGTAGTACACAACATTGTAGGAAGGTAAGATTGGTAGATAAATGTAGGTGTTCAGTATGCAGAACATAATACTGAACACGTACATTTGCGATAACTATGTATAACAGAATAATAATAAAAATAAAATCTAGATTTTTTTTTTTCATTTTCGCTAACGTTATCAATACTATGTTAGTTACACATAATTTATGAAATGTTGCTAATATTAAAGGTAAGAAAGAGATAGAAAAATAAAATTTATAGTTGGTTTTTTTTTTTTTATAAATTAAATATTAATATTTTTGTTAGTGCTTGTAAAAATTTTTGGAATATTTTTAAGTTCAAATAAAAAAATCCATAAAATATGAATTATAACCTTAGTTAACCTTTCCCATAATCGTTTAACATAAATTTTTTGTTCAAATTGGGGATAACTTGAATTCCTTTTTAAGGAAATTCATTTTTAAAATTTGGATTTAAAAAAACAAGTAAATTGGCTATAAGTACATAATATGCCATTTAGGTCAGGAGTTTCTCTGGCCGCAAATGGTATGATCGAAATGTTCGGAAAGCTTTAAACAAAAAGCTGTGTAGAACAATGCTTAATCTGAATTTTTCATTAAATATCTCTTACGAACTTGTGTCAGACGTCTAATTAAGTGTACGAATAAAAGTTATATGAGTCACTTTCCCTCTTTCTTGAGACTTCCTATTAACGATGCACGTACATCATATGCTATGGTTTGTAATGTATAAATTGACTTCTTTAAGACATTGTTCTTCTATTAGTTAATAATTGATTTTAGATTGGCTCTTATTTATATGATTTTCTAGTCTATTAAAAATAAATAAGGTGGGATTAGTATTCGTTGAAATTTAATGCATGTTATGCTCATAATTTCAAACGTTCTAATTTGCTGGTCTATGAGCTTTCAAAATTCAACAAAAATTCTGTCTCATTTTAAGTGTATATTATTTCTATTTTAAGTGTATACTAAACAAATGCTCGCTATTTTTCTCATATGAGGTCATTTTCTTGAAAAATCTGAAAAGCTCAAGATATTGAATAAAAAGTATGGTTGCTTAGAACGAATCGGGCTATAATATCCTTAAATTTTATATCATCAAAAAAAAAAAAAAAATGACATAATGTACAAAATACAGAATCATTGAGCTGAGTTCCTTAAAAATTTTATATATGTACTCAGGTAATAAATTTCTCATAGAATATTAAAATTAATTTTAAATTAAATTTTCTTAGAGAAAATGTTAATAAACATAAAATTTAAATTTCTTTATTACTTTAACTTTTCTGTTTTGGGTAGTCTCACAATAATCTATATGTTTCTCTTTTAAGTTTTACGGAAAATTTAATGTACATACCATACTATACTCTTTAATCCATTAAAAATTTAACTCTTAACGTCTTTTTAACGTCTTTCAAATTTTATGCCATAATACAATAGCTATATACAAGTTTTTCTCACTTTCTTTTCCTTATTTTATAAAGTATAACTAAATATTTTCTATTTCTAAACTCATGTTTTTTTTTTCTGTATCCTGGAATGTTATTACTGTTGAACGTGAAACAATGTTAAAGTAAATAATATTAGTTATAGATATTTTTTGTGTTTATATATAGTTTTACACAATTTGTACATGTGTGTATTTAAAAATTTGTATGAGAATTCAACAAAAAAAGTATGTAGAATAATAGAGATCCATTAGCATACATAAAACTATAATACTAAAATATAAAACCATCTTAAGACGCCAATTATATTTTATAGTATAAGGGCTTCATTTATTTTAAAAAAAATGTTGATTCCTTATACAATAAGATATAGAATTTATTTTATTTATTGAAATTATGGTTTTAGGGTTTTTTTAAATAAATTAAAATTTCTAGTATTTGAATCAGCAAAATCGAATTGTACTCATTTATCTTTGAGGCAGTATAATAGTGCTAATATAAGTTTGTGGCTTGAAATTAATTTGATTAAGCTTCAATCTCACTGCTATTTTCAGAATAATAATTTACAAATTAAATTTATATTTTCGGAACATCCAAAAAAATATTTTGCATTTTTTTTGACTTAAATGCGAAATTCTGGTGCTAGTACAAAAATTCCATTAGCTTTTTGTTTAACTTTCTCTAAAAAAAAAAAAATTTTGTCCAAATGATTTTCAATTGTATTGTATCACAATTGAATTTTATCAGTTATAACAAAGCCTCCACTTTTGGATTTACTTTTTCCTATATTATGACGAGTATTTTGGTTACTCTTAAAAATTCTCATTATCTTTCTGTTTCTTCATTATTACTTTTATATTTGCTAATACTTGTAAGGAATATAAGGAATATTTTTTTGTAATTACGTATTTGATAGTAAAAAAAAAATGTACAAATCTTGACAATCTTGGGAATCTTCCTTTTATGTGAACAGAGAAGAATTTATTTTAAAGAGTTATTTGGATTTGGTAGTTCTTCCTTTAATAAATTCAGGTATTGTTATTATCATGCTCATTAACATTGTAGTGATTTGAGAATAAAATGTATTGGTAGAACCTAGAAGTAGGCAATATTTATTAAAAATTAATATAAATTTAAATTTTCTGCAAATTTTTATTAGAAAATATCAAATATTTTTGATTTTCCACAAAAAATAAAATTTTCAACTGTATAAAAGCCTGAAATTAGGCAAATAAATAAGTACAAATTTCTAAATATGAATTTGATTTTTTTTAAGCAAAAAACATATTAAGAATTCGTACCACATCTGACGTAACCGGACAAATTAAAAGCATCTATTTGAGGTTTTATGAAAATTATTGTCAGACACTTGCACCGAAATATTTTCTTAGACTAAACTATGAAACCCAGTATATAATTTAAGAGTATTTTTGATTTTATTTTACACCGATAGTGAAATTACATGAATATCCTTGCTATAAAATGTTCCTGCTTTAAGAAAATAAGGTGTAGAAAATTATAACACAATAATGAACAATGTATTTAGCGCGAAAATTCAGTTTTGCAATTCCTTAATACAAAAAATAAAAAGAAAAACAAAAATTATCAAAAAATAAAAATACGAGTAAGAACACTTCCTCGTCAAGGTCTTTTAAGTAAAATAAAATTTTCAATTTTTCTTTTTTTTTTTTTGTTTTGTGTTTTTTTAATGAAAAAGTTTTCCCTCTAGAAACCTTGACAATAAAGAATAAAATATAAACAGATAAATCTATATACGTATGTATGTATATGTATAAATTACATACTCTTCACATACTTATGCATGTATGTGTGTAGAATACTATAATGTATGTTTGTATACAATAATTTTGTATTTCCTTAAGGTACAGCTGTATTTTATAATAACGATTTTTCTTGATGTTTGCATCATCGCGCGCGATAAAGAAATTTTTAAGACATAAGAAAAATAAGAAAGAGACAAAGAAAAAAGCAAAACATATTCGGAAAAGAAATACTTGTTTCTCTTTTTTTATTTTTTTACACATATTATTATTAACTCAATTAAAATCCATTAAGGCTGCCACAAGAAAGTCCACGTGGATCTCATTATGGAAAACATATACACATATATATTTTTTATGTATATATATATGTATATAAGACGTAGACATATATATATATAAATTTAATAATATTATTATCAGTCTCCTATCGAGCGAAACAAATTTAATTTATATAGTATACGTATAAATTGAATTGAGAATGAAATACGACAAAAGTCCCAATGAGATTAGCATAATATTGTATAGAGAACCAAAAATAACAAATTATCTTATGAGAATTATATTAAAATTTAACCATGAATTGTCATACATAAAAAAAATGAAATCATGTTGAATATAGAAGGCTTACGACTATAAAATAAATTTAATTTTAAAAATTAAATTAAAAAATATTTAATTTTTTAATATAATTTTAATGTACAGTGCGCGCACCATAATTTTATTACTGAAAATTTGCAGGGTTGTGTATGATTCAAAATGTTAATAGCCAAAATTATGTAAGACTTTATATTTTATTCTCTTAAATAGTTAACAATGGTGGTGTAAACTGTACTGCTATCAAAAACTGTATTTGATAGCGGTAGAGTTTACACCTCCCTGATTATATTGTCTTTACTACTTTAACTCAACAAAAGATCTAAATAATGTTTTTTATTAATTTCGAGAGAAAATTAAAATAATAGTAAATAATGAGATTAAAATTCAATTTTATACTAAGTCCAGGTCCATATTTTCAATTGGAATTATATTAATTCTAAGAGAAGTGGGCTTTTAAATTGTATTGAGAAATCTTTGTTTATAATAACAAACCAGCTATCAAACAATTTTTAAATATTTGGCATTAATCGATTTTACAAGACGATGATACTTGCAATCGAATATCGAAATTTATTTTTTCATCGATTTGTTCATTTTCACGATAATAACGTATTTTTGAAAATTCAAGCAAAGTCAAAAATATAAGACGAAAGTCTTATTTATAAGACTTTATAGTGTGTTGAATATCACATTGTTTACATATGCATTTTATGACTTGTGAATTTATATCATGCCATCTATAGTGAGCACCCACCACACAGAGAAAAAAAATTTATAATAAAAATTTTTTACTTTTATTTTGTTTTTAGCTTTTTGTACTTTTTCTAGGTTAAGGACTATTATTGAAAACATAAATTTTTATGCATGTGTGTGTTTGTATGTTAAACATTTTAATATTATTTTTCCACATCACATAACCGACAACAGTTTTCGCTTGCCATTTTGTTTGCCATTTTTATTTTTTAATGTTTAACTTTTGTGTGCTTTAGTTGTTTTTATTTTTTTTGCTTTTTAATTTTTTGTTCGAGATAAGAATATTAAAATGAAAACCTAAATTTAATAAAAGAACAAACAAGTAAAATAACAATAAAGAGAGCAAAAGAAAAACAAAAAAAGAAATGAATTCGCGAAAATTGTGACGCGAAAATGATTTAATTCTTATCTTTCCCTTGTGCTTTAAAAAATTTCCGATATTAAAAAGTATATCGTTTTTTGCATTGTGGTATGATAGGTTAGAAGAATATTAATGAATTTAGGAGTATAACAGGATGGCCTCCATTTATGAGTATGAGTGCTGGTTAGTAAATGATAAATTTACTATAGTTTTAGAGTTTCGCATGTTTTTCTATTTTTATAGCTCTTCTTGTTTTTCGTTTTAGAGGATTGGTTCTTAAATTTACAATTTGGAAAATTCATATTTGAACTGAAACTTTCATTTTCTATTTATACATATACATAAGTGTAGAGGCGTATAGTTAGGCTTTATCTATATATAAGTATGTGATTTGATTTTTACTTGAAAATTTTGTTGTTGACTTATGTATGTCAACATTTTATTATTCTGAAATTTATTTACGATAACCACACCTAAATATTATAAACTGTTGCTAAAAAAAAAAATTTTATATAAAAGCAAAATAAATGAAAAAAAAAAGAACAAAATCAAATATAGTAAGAAATGGTATGACAGTTACTGTGGTAGAATTTTAGTGTTAAGGTAAGTAGGTGGCGTTAGTAGTATATAATAAGAAAATGAAGGATAATGAAATAATTAAACTAACATTGTATTTCATGTCATTTCTATGAAAGAAAAAATATTAGTGGAACAGAAAAGGAGAAGAAGAAGACAACAAGAGCTTGTTTTGCTTCTTTCTATATTTTTGTTAATATTGTTTTTTTTCGCGAAGGAAAAATGAATATTTTATTAATTAAATTTGAGATTATATTAGAAGAGTAGATTATATTAGAACGCTATATTTTGTATTACAGTATATTCCCTTGCGTTTTCAGTAAAAACTTTAGAAGGTAATGACCTAAATTTTTGCAAAAAAAAAAAAAACAAAAAACTGTAATACGTGCTAAATAAAAAATTAAATTATAAGGAAAAGTTTTTCATTGAAAGATAATCAAACACTATATATACTAATATATAAGTGCTTTTAAATATTTAAATTTTGAATAATAAGTAAAATTGTGGCGTGTACTTTAATAATTATGAACCTATGCTAACATTACTAAAATGAATATAACAGACAATTCTAATCTATGAATTTTTTTTTTCTGTTTTCAAAATAATTTATAGTTGAAATTTAAATTTACATCATGCAAGTATTTATATGATGCAATCAAAGATATTATTATAGCAATATTTATGAAAAAAAAAAGAAATTCCCTAGATTTGAGAATTTAAAAAAAAAATTTTTTTTTTAATAGTTTACAGAAAATTACTTTGTTCTACTTAATATCAATGTCAATATGTAGTTAGAATTATTTTTTTAAATTAATTTAATTTTAGTTAATCACTGATATTATTCGATTATGTAGGTTACTATTTTAATTTAAGTAATTTAAGATATTGTTTATGTCACCTGTTTCCTACAGTAATTATTTATAATAAATAAAAGTGGCAAGACATAATGGAATTGCCATACATAAATTAATAAAAATCGATAAATTATACAGGACTGCAATCGGTTGATTTTTGAAATTTAAGCGGACGAAAGGCTCTAAGTATTTATCTACTATTCCAAATATAATTTCTATTAAACAATGCTTTTTTTCGACTATTTTAAGATTTGTTTCTCATATTTTTGTATTTGGCGTGGGCTGCATATCACAGAAGCCTGAAAATTTTTAATTCAGAATAAATTAAATTCAGGCATATGTATATAGGGAAAAGATAAATGTCACTGCTCGGTTATGTTCGTTTTTTAAATGTTATGTACTCGTGGTCGTTCGATTCTGTTATCAAAAAAATTTTTAAATTTTTTGCTATACAATTAAAAAAATACTATCTATCTGGTTGTCAGTGTGTTAGTTAAGTGAGAATACAATGAATTTTATTTAAAATTCAACATTTAATTAACACATAATTATTACATATACATATATATAATGTAAACTATAAAACTTTAATAGTATATAAAATAAGTTATTGTTATATAAAGTATAAGTTTCTATTTACACCTATGCATAATAAAATAAATAATTTCCCCCACCTTTTAATTCGTTAAATGCTGCACCACATCATAAGATGTGGTAAATAATTACTCATATATCAAATCATGACTCATGATTGGTTTTACCCGTTAACAATGATTTATTTTTCAGTATCATAAATATACCATTGAATATACCCTGAATTTAAAAATAATTTTAACATAATTTGAATTTTAATTATTAAAAAAAAAAAAAAAAAATAAAATAAAACCAGTGCTGTAAAACAAAAAATTTAATATGTACGTACCTGTAAATTTGGTGTTATGTACTTCTGAGAGAGTGTTTGTTTACTATTTGAGTGTTTAATGAGAGTAAATGGAAGTAGTTTATTTATAAATATTTCAGTGATGCAAAACCTGTTACAAATTTTGTTACAATGTCAAATATTTATTAAAATGCACCACAAGATGTCACTTGCAAGCATTAGTATAATAATTTAATTTCTTTCTAAAAAATTAAGAAAGTATTCAAAATGGGGAACCCTTTGCGACACTGAACAAAAACAATGTAAAACTATATTTATGTTCATGCAACATTATTAGAAGAATATTCCGGATAAAAATAAAAATGAGTTCAAGATTAATGACAACAACTCATTATAATGTCAAAATTTAAAGTACATGTTGTAATATTTTACAATAAATTAAATTTAAATCAGAGAATGTAATCAACCCGAATCACATTTTTCATAATCGTTCATATTATGTATACATATACATATAGGTACATGATAAACTATTAGAAAAATAAAAGGATATGCACTAACACTACATTAAATCGAAAATATTCATAGATTTCTAATAATAAATAATAAAAGAGAATAATGTTTAGTGAGTGTTGAATATGAAATGAATTAGAATTTCAGATTTTCTTTTTTTTCTAATTTTATATTTTTAGAATTTTTCACTATATACGATGCACGCCACATTGTGTTTTTTATTTTTTAGCTAAAACCGAACAATTTGTTGTAGAGACGGCAAAAATGAAAATGATAAAGATAAATAAGCTGAATATCATGTGGATTAGTTGGGCATCAACCAAAAAAAAAAGAAAAAAACAAGAGAACAATAATAAAACAAAAATTTATACCGGCTCCTTGTGTTTATCTTGAGGTCAACGAACCGGCTCTGTAAACAATTTATCGTTTAGAGACGACTTTTTTTTTTCTAAGCGAGTAACTATGGGTTAAATTGAGAAAATTAAAATTTTTTTTTTGCTCTTTGTTTTTAATTTTTTTTTTGTTTTTTGAGTAAACATTAAAAATTTTGAAATTATGAATTGCCTATGTCACATGTTTATAACTCTTTTGTTTTTAATAATTTGTTTTAGGATTGCAATTGTAATTGAAAAGAGTAACCGAACTGTAATGAGAATTGGTTTTCTCAGAAATATTTTTGTACTGAGTGGTTAATCGATGAATAATTCATAAGGCTCCGTGACATGCCACCATTGTACTTTCAATTTTTCGTTTTGTTATTGAGTTTATAGAAGCCGCTTGATTAGGGGGAAAAATGCCATCATAACATTTATAATCTACTCTATGTCACTTATTTTGCCGTTCGATAGTCGGGTGAGTTAACAACATTCTCTTTTTTTCACAAGATGTCATTGTGAATCACTCTAACTGCAGCAGGTTTAATATTAAATATTACTCATTTTTGTTAGCCATAATGTTTAATTTAATGATTTCAAATTAATTTATTAATAATAACAGATATTGCTTTGACCTTCAATGAAAAATTTATAAAAATGAAGCGTTCGAGAAAAGAAGTGAATTTAAACTTCACATTTGAAATGTGTCAAAATGCGATTGGAAAAGTTTGAAGGTAAAAATTGTAAATGTTTAGAGGAGACTTTTTAAATAATTCAGCAAGAAACACTATTTAAAATTTTAATTTGGTAACCCCGACAAATTGAACGCTATAGTTAAAAAAAATTGTTTTTGTAATTCAATTAACAACTTGCTATATAAAAATGCTGTTTTCAAAAACACCATAACCACATCAACAGAAAAAAAAGTGTAGATACACAAAAATAATTTAATTTTTTTTTTTTTTTTAAATTTATTTTTGTAGGGAATGCATAATCGATTTCAATTTTCATTCATCCATAAATTATAATTTTTTTTATGTAATATGTATGTGTATGTATGTAGGTAGGCTATATGATTTCGTATTTGATTGCTATTATTGTTTGTTCAAAAATAATACTGAATACCGATTACAACTACAATGAGTACTGCATCTAAACTCTATAGCGAAAAAATAGGGGGAGTCTACACTGAAATCAATATTTTTTTTTCTTAGTAATTTCAAGTTAATATTATATAAGAGTTCTGATTAGAAGTATATGTTTGTAAAAAAATTACACAGATGTTTAGTTTCTATATTTCGAACCCTTCTGATATTGTTTAGTTACAATAATAAACACAAATCATATAGTACTTTGGAATTCGACCTTAATTTCATTATTTCGAATTATAGTTGTGAAATTTGTATCGAAAAACGCAAAAATCGAAAATGTTAATCGAAAACTTTTTTTGTAGTTCAAATTAATTCAAAAATATTTTTATGTGTAAAATATTGTGTTGTGTTAGATAAACAAAAAAGGAAATGGAATTCAATAAAAATTAAACAATGTAAGATTATTTAAAAAAAATTTCGATATCAATGAAATTTCATTTGATATTGAAAATTCTGCAAATTTAATGACAATCAATGAGTTAATAAAGGTCAAAGAGAAATCAAGTTAAGAAAAATAAATTTGAAAATCGAAAAGGAAATGAAAATATTTTAAGATTTTTTAAATAATCGCAATTTGTAAAATCAATTTCATTCGGATTAGGATTCGGCTAAAACGAATTGAAACGAATATCTGACTGAGCTCTTAGGCTGATTGTATAGGATATGTTCAATATTGAAGCAAACTCAAATATATGCAATTGTCAATGCAATTCATAAGACGTAAGATTTGTAATGGCTGGCATTCTTAAAATATGTAGATCTACAATGAATTTGAAAATTAAATTTATACTCATTTGTATACAGTCATTAATAATAATAAGGTAGAGCAAAATTTTAAAAACAATAATTTATTTTTATCCAAATTATACAGTGTAATTTTTTAATTTTTAATTGTAATAAAGGGAAATAAGAATTTATTCCTTTTTCATTATAAAATTTTAAAAAAACAAACAAATTGTGCCGATTTTTTCCACATAATGAAAAATACGAAGCTCTTTAACTACAAGGATCTCCTTTAAAATTTTGAGTAAAAAAATTTAAATTTCTTATTGTCTACAAAAGTAGGTTTGAAAAATTTTTTTCTGAAGTATTGTCAATTTAAAATATTTCCTTAAATATAGACTAAGAAAATAAACTTAAATTAAAATTTTGCATACACACGTGCACATTTATGTACATTAATCTATCCACATATATGAAAATGATACACTCAGAGAAAAAATTTAATTCACGACAACTTTATATTTGGGTACAAAAAGTAGACAATGTCAAATACACACATTAATTTCTATGCGAATAAGATTACCATTGAGATTGTTATATGGCAGCAGTATCAAGACGTTAATAAACAGATTTTGAGCTTATGTCATTTTTGAAACCTGTAAAATTGCAATTGGAAGATAAAAACAAGAACATTTCATTTTGAAATATTATAATTATGTGATGCGGAACATGATCGATTACGATTTTTGTTTTTAAAATTATTTTAGAGAAAACATCCAAAATATCGCCTTGATACATTTCCAAAATTCAAATTATGACGAGGTTTTCAAAGTAATATTGTTTTCAAAGAAGTTGCAGTGCTAACAAAAATGTTAGTTTTTAGTAAAATTCACTAATAAAAAATAAATTAAAAATAACCTTGCATTTAAGGAGGCTAATATATATAGGAAGAATCTCGGTCCGGAAAGGTAACGGAACCAATTTCTGGAAATGAAGTGAAGATTTTGAAAATCTACAAGGATGAGACAGTGGAGAGGTAAGGTGACAGCCCCAACGAAACAAATAATTGCAAAACCACACTTAAAATTACAATTTTTTAGAGTTTTTTTGTCCAGGTGTATACTTTTAAATATTTTGAGTGTGCAGGATAAAAAATTCATTTTTTCATTGAAGCAATCATAATTATTTTTTATATTTTATAGTTGCAAAGACAAAATTCAGACATCAAAGAAAATTTTAATCCTTGCTGAAGTGTGTGCTTCCTTATTTGTGTACTAAACTAGATTATTTTATTTAATGACTTTATTCTTTCTTCGTTAAAACATTTCTTATTTAACATATTTTAAAACTAAAATATAAAAAATAAAAATTTCTTTCTTTTTTTTGAAAATAGATAACGAGGTCACGTTTTATTCATTTTACGTATATAATTTGCGAACTAAGGAATTACGAAAAAAAACTAGTTGTGTAGATTGCGTAATTTTCCCGAGGGGGTTTGTGTGATAAAATATTTTTTTAAATTTTATTATTTTTAATAATTATAATAAGTGGGTATTTCTTAAGAGCACTGGCGGAAGTTTTTATTAAGAATTCACAATATTTTTGAATTTTTTAAGAAGACTCGAGTGTAATTAATTAAATAATTTTACTAGCACATATTGTAGTAGTTGAAAGTTATTTAGTTGAGTGTGCAAATTACAGGATTAGTTTATTAGCTGCAATTCGATAATTGTGGTTTATAATTATTTTTTATACATTCACTTCCTAATTTAAGAATAAAATTGTATGACGTGCATCTCCTAGAGCTATCAATTAAAATGTTTAAAATATCAAAATTCAATTTATTAAAAAATATTATGGTATTGTTGAATAATTTGCCTTTCATAATGATTAAACACAATTGGTTTATGAATTAAATTTCATAATATGTTTAAATTACGAAAAAAAAAAGAAAAAAATTAAAAAAAAAGAAATTAATTTTCAAATGAAAATTTAAATTAAGAATCATTTTTTTATTTTTGATATATAGAAATTAAACATAATAAAATTTAAAATATCCATAGGCAAAATATTATGGGTTGAATGGCAACAAATTTTATTAATTCGAATAAAAAAAAAAAAAAAAATTAATGTACAACAAATTATGGGAAAAAAAAAATAGTATAAAAAATAAGTAAATTTAATTGAAAATTTCTTGAAATTTAATTAACCCTTAAGTACGGATCTACTTACAATGCAAATTTAGAAAAATTACTGTGATATAGTGTACAGCTATGAGATTATGCTAAGCAAGCACATAAAAAGCAAATACAAACTTTCCAGAACAAGGTGGTTTTATAATATGGTGGGGTCGCTCGTTGGTACGTACGCAATGCTGACATTTATAGAGATTTGTGTGTCTTCAAAAGTAAGTGAAGAAATAAGGAATTTTGGTATAAAAGAGAAGGGGATTGGAAGAGAAAGTGCCTTCTCTCACGGAATAAAGCCAAAAAAGGGCAATAGATCAAAACTAATAGCTAGCCAGTTTGACTTGTTTTAGTACGTTATGGCCAGATTAGGTGCGTTTTAGGTTGGATTAAAGTCTCCCGTTATTGATAGGTCTCACGGCGATCTGAGTACGTATATCTTTGTCTGTCGATGACTTAAAACCCCTGTATAGAAAAAAGAATGAAAAATTTGAAAATTTTAATTTCCAACTTTGTTTGTTAAATTTTTCATTTTTTAAAAAGAAAAATCCTACAACTACCAAAAATTATCTAAAGCATACGTTATAGTCGGCTGTGTACACAAAGGTTAAAGAAAATTTGTTTTTCATAGTTTTTAATTGATTTTCTATTTTTTATAAAACAATTACAAATTTTCTATTTTTTTATGTTTAATTAATTATTTTTTCTATTAATAATCCCTAAAAAAATAAAATATGAAATAAAAATAAAAAATTAAATTGAATTTTAATTGACATAATAAAATTTTCAAAGGAAAAAACACAAAAATGTATTTTAAAAAATTATGGGGCTATTTTTTTCTTAGAGCTAGAAAGTTAAAAAAAAAACAAGTATTTAATAAACTATAATCTAAATTTAGCAGAGTTTTATTTGAATTAGAAATGAGTAAAATGTATACAAAATGGGATTATGAATAAGAAAGAGAGAAAAAATATAAAAATTCGAAAACAAATAAAATTTATTATCGTAATTAATTTTTATTTATATTTTATGAATGTAAATATAAAAATATTTTTTATATTAAGTAAGAAATTTAACATATTTTTTTGATATTGTCCTTGAAATTCACTTAAAATCATGTAGAAAATTTAATTTTTTTGTTATATACTCAAATTTTATGTAAAAAATTAAATTTCATTTAATTTGTTTAAAAAATTTTCCAATTTCGTGTTCGAATTTTTATAATTTTGAGTATTTGAACAATAATTTTTAACAATTATAATATTTTGTAATTACAATGTTTCTCATAAAAATATTTTCTAACTTTCAGTATTAAATTTATTCAAAAAATTAAATTCATACGTAATCATTTACATCATATTCATAGGTATTCCGGAACTTCCGGGATTGCATATTTCATATAACAATTTCTTTTTTAAAGAAGGTCAAAAGACTCCGCGATTTTCTCTTTAAAATTCGTTTTCTATTTTTAATAGAATTAAAATCATAATAAAAACCAAATAAAAATCAAATTAATTATTTGCTGAAAATATTTTTTCAATAATTTCAGCATTAATTATTGGCGCCAAAGTTAGTATATAAAATGGTGTGTTATAACACAAAATTATAATATGATTTTAAAAGATTGCATTGCACTTAACAAAATCAGCTATTTTACAAATGCTTATTAAAAATTATTTAACGCAATAAAATTTTGGAAATTAAATTTTAGTGAAATATTGCTGAAATTGGTGTAAAATATTGTTATAACCTCAGTATATCTCTGTATAACGTTATAATACATTTTAAGCGAATTTTTGCCAATAAGACTTAAGGTGTTTTAGAGAAAATCATATTTTGTATAATATTTATATTGTAATACATAAATAATATTAATTTACGATTCAGTTCAAAGAAACTATTATATTGAGGATATAAAAAAAGGATGATCTCAATGTGCGTATATTAAATAGTACATAAAATAAATTACAAACACAATGAAAAATATCGCACCCAAAATTCATTAGCCCTAAAATAATTATTATCAACAAATAACAAAAATATATTTAACTTTATATGTAAAATATCATGAATGAATGTTAGTACATATGTACATATATAGAAAAAAGTTTATTGTTTTGTTATACAAGAATATTAGGAGTCAAGTATATAAGTATAAAATGCGTACAATAAAGTCCTTGAGTACATTATGTAAAACTCTTATACACTTATATTTTATTTGGATAGGTTCAATTTTCAAGATCAATAAACTCATTTATTATTAGCAAAATCTACAAAACATGAAAAACGAAACTAATTTTTATTATTTGTAGGCACACACACATACATATACCTACATACATATATTTTTTAATGCCTCAAATACTTTTATGTATAAGAATATAGGCTTGGTATCAATAAACATAAATTTACTGAATGGCGCGGCGCTTAAATCAAAAATTAAAAAAAAAAATAAATGTGAAAATATAAAAGAAAGAATAAAAATTTTTATAACATGCTCAATGATAATTTGAAAAATACAAAAAAAAAAAAGAACAAATTTAAATGAAATATTCAAAATAAATTCAAATTATTAATAATAAATAATATTTTTTAATTCCTTTGGGGCCTTTCTTTTCTAACAAAATTTATCTGCTTCACATACATACAATATAGATGTTAAGAAAAAGTTTTTTTGTTCTTTAAAATCTACTTCGGCTTTTGGTTCGTATCAATTGAATTTTCGTAAATTATTCAACTTCATATGCATGATCTACGATGACAACGTCACAAATTATTTTCGGTATTTTTTTTTTTTTTCATTTTCATTTTCTTTCTTAAAAAATTAATTGCAGTTACCCACAAAATTCAAATATATAACTCTAAAAGTAATTTTAAATTGCATTCCAAAAAAATAAAAAGAAAACGAATTTTTTCCCCCATTTAAAAGTGCATAAATCTTAAGAAATAAAACCGAATTTTAATTCTTTTGGGTTTACGTCCACTTTTTTTTTTCATTTTTATTTTTTCTTATTTATTTATTTCGGTTTTTTTTTTGTTTTAGGCCTCTCCAAATGCACAACTAAACTACACAATCAATGTATCAATGAATGAGACTTTGAATTTTTTTTTTGTATACAGGCAAACCCTGGTATTACGGTGGATTTAAAATCAAATGTAAGTATGTACTTGCAGTATATTTCAATAACTAACTCATGCTATCATATATATTATCCATAAGCTGCATATGTTTTCGTATATTTTCAAAAATTGATCCTCAAATTCATTTCAAATGAAGAATTTTAGTTTTATGGTCACAGTGAGAGTAATTTTTCTTCTACACGGCAACTCGAATGAATTTCATATTATTACAATTTATAGATGTTGATAATATTTTATGTTAGTGAGTAAGATTATTTTTTATCTTTGTCTTCTCGAATTATTACATTACTAAATTTGCCCAAAATGTAATTTATTATCAAATGTCTTTGATAATCCAAACTCTACATAATTAATCCGGATGGTACATACAATTAATCCAAATTCTACAAATTTAAAAAAGTTTTTGTAATAGTCTCCTTACCCGAAATTGTATGCACTTTTTCTATAACAAAATTAATAAGTAATAAAAATAAATTTTTACTCTGCTACAAATTTTCCGAAAATTAACACTTTAAGAATTTCTCCGAAATTTATGCAATATTAGCAAAATTTATTTCTACAGTAAAAATGTGCTTATTTTTAACAAGCTAGTTTCATAATCACATTTTATAGAACCTGTAATACTCAATTAAAACCGTACAAGAGCACGATTGCAGCCGCAGTTACTATGGCTACTGTGCAAAATGTCAATATGTATAGTAATTTTCACTTTTTAGTACCTACATAATTTTGAAAATATTTTGCGTGCCACGGGTTTACTGTACTTTTCTACATTTTAAATGAATAATATTACTTATATAGTATAATAATAATATATTCGTGCATATCAAAGAACTTCATTTCGTAGAATGCGTTACGCTTTACTAATATGCACATTCTAAATGAGCATGTATGTAAGGAAACAACAAATTTTGGTAAAAAAAGAACACCATATAGGAGATACGTTCAGTATAAAATTTTACCATTTCAGTAAAAAAACTTTTTCGAATAATTTTTTCAAAAAGTTGAATTCTTTTATTGTTAATCTAATAATTGAGTTGTTTGTATTTCTATATTATACTATAGTATATATACGTGCATATTATATTCACATTAAATATTAAATAGCACGTGTATAACTTACGTTTAACGTCCGTCTTCTTTTCTTTTTCATAAATTAAATATTTTAATTCATGTGTTAGTATAGAGATCTTACGTTAATTTTATTCATATTAAAATGTGAATCATTTGTGTGAAACGGCACTAATTCAAATAAAAATATATTCAACTTATATATTTCACCCGAAACCACACATATTTTTATACGACCATATACGCAATTTTATAAAAATAAGAGAGAGAGAGTAATTCTTTTGACATTTTATTAACGAAAATTATACGATCTTGGTGACGGTTGAATTAAAATTAGATTTTAATTGATTACATTAATTTAAAGAAATATTACAGTTGTTTTTGTTTTTTCTCTCTCTCTCTTGCGATTTGCTATACTAGTTCATTTCTCTATTTTTCATATTATTTTCTTATTTCCTTAATACTTTTACTGATTATATTAAAATTTACTAACAAGAAAAAATTAATGATCCGGCCAAGAAATTGTTAATTTTTTTTTTATTTTAAACATTTTTGGAATTTTTTAATTAAAAGGGAGCCATAAAATATGATGAGAATGACGATATAAAGTTTAATTTTTTCATTCTATATTAATCTAGGCGTATGAATGTTTGCAACTGTGTTTTTAATATTATTTAAATTTATATAGATTCAAAACCAAATATTTTTAATTAGTACTCATATATATTGTGTGTGATATCAGAGTTAAAAGATGGGTAATTTTAATTAAAAAAATACATTATAATTAAATTATTATTTTTTAGTTGAGTCGGATCAGAAAACATACACCGTAATTTAATACCGTAAGCGGAAAACAAATACCGTAATTTAATATCGTAAATTATATTTTTGTATAGAGTGAAAACACCTTTTATACATTTTAGTGTCTCTTCTCCTTATATTAACCATATCATCATTTCTATACACACATATTCGCCATGAAATGTTGGCCGGTCTACACTGCTATATTTCAGTTGCCGTTGAGCCGATTTGAATGAGTATTGAGTTTTGACCTGAGTTTTGTTTGTGAAAACTCTCTTCAAATTTTTATCCCATTTAAACATATTTTTCATTATAGCCTTTTTTATTTGAATAATGTAGACACTTATCTAATAACAGATTCTTAAAGAATTTTTAAATATTATCGAAAATTAGATAGAAAAAAATATAACGTAAAGATAGAATTTTTTTGAAATTTTTTTTTTCATGTCTTAAGTAGAGAAAATTATACAAATTGTTTGGAATTTGTTATCGCTATATGATGTAAGAGCGAGTAATGTGAAAAATATTTATACAAGATCATTAATTACAAAAATTCTTAAGAACAAAAAAGAAAGAACAATATAAACCTCTTAGTAATTCCATTGAATATTTTATCATTGATTAATTTAAATCCGATTAATATTCTTATATGTACACGAAATGTAACATTACAACTTTAACATAACATATTATTGGGAATGGCAATAACATTGTAAAGAAAAAAACAGACAAATTCTTTTGAATAACAACAGGCATTCGAAATTAACAATCTTTACAGAATCTTCAATAATATTTTTTGATTAGAGAGAAATTTCATATACACAAGATCACTTGGTGCGTGAGTTTCATAAGAATTTCTTTACCATTTATTATTATTCATGTACAAGTATTTTTCTTTATTATAAAAGTGTTAATCGGATTTAAGAACAATATTTTGTTTGAGGCTCCTTATGCGTGTGTATAAAAGAAAGAGCTTATGTACTTGAGGTAATTTCATTCTGTGAAAACTTTAACATATTTTTAGTTTTTTGTTTTTTTTTTGGCAAACAAAATTTTTCGAATTCGTGTAGGTTTAGAACTAGAAAAAAAAATTATTATTAAGATTAAATTAAACAACTCAATTATTTTCTTACAATTTTTTTATCTTGTTCTTTCCCAAATGACCACAGCAATAATATTTTCTTCTTAAAATATTTTAGGGAATTTTGTCTTTTTGTGCTAGGTCAGCGAGATACGGGAATAATCCTTTCCCGTATTTTGCTGACCTTTCTTGTATTTTCCTATAAGTTTTACTAAATCTTGTTTTTGTTTTGAAAATTTTATTTTAAGTTTAAAATTTAACTTAATATTTATTAGTGTGGCTTAAATTAGATTAGAGTAAATTTGGGGTTATAATGGACCGCACTCCCAGGGGGTGGATCTATTATGCTCTCCCTTCCACATAATATACCTAAAGCGCTTCTTCTAGACCTATCCTTTTGACAAATTCAAGTATTTTGTGGTTATTGACTTCTTGCAATTTCCTTGCTGTGAAAACGTAGTTCTAGTGCTAAGAGGACATTAGCGTAGCCAAATATAATAACTTAATACTAAAATATGACTGTATTTATGCTGCAGAATAAATTAGAGAGGAAAATAAAAATTTTCTTGATAATGTTTAAAAAAATATTATTGAACTGCAATCAACTCTAAATTGCACCAAAACATTAAAGTGTTTGCAATGTATACTGTCATAGCAATACAAAATATATATACGAGTACTATAGGTAAAATATTTTAATTGAATTCATATGCGATATTCATAATTTGTGGTTTTACAGTAACAATTTTCTACACATTCTCTATTCTTAATGTTTTCTTTTGCATTATCAAAACACATACCTACGTAAAAAAATAAAAATTTCTAGAAACACAAGTAAACAAAACATAGAAAAAAAAATTATGTCATGCCATTATTATTTTTGTCGTTAATATCGAAGAATTTTTCTTTTATGATAATGGCATCTTATAAAGCTACTGTTAAGCAATTTACATTCATTGTGCGATGATGCTGTTATACTATACTTGCTGCTTGCCATTTTATAACAATCAATAATTATTATTATTGTTGTGAGTGTAATGCACTTTTTTATGTTTTTCTTATAATAAAATTCTTTTTTTTAATAATTGATTTGTTATGAATTTAAAATTCATGCATGTTTGAAGTTTCAAAGCGAAAACCTTAAAAAAAAAACACAAATGGTTTTCTTTCTTTTTTCCTAACTTGCTTTTACTCGTATATCTTCAGGGTATAAATATTGTGGTCTGATATGTCACGTTTCTATAATAAATTTTTTTTTTTGCGGAAAAAAGAAGAAAATTTTAAAAAAGAAAAATTTTTTAGAATTGGAAATTGTGGAAAAAATAATGTTGAATAGCATATTTTTTTGCATGAATATTAAAAAGTTTTTTTTTTTTATTTTCTATACTAGAAAATGAAATTTCATTTCACGTGCTTTTATTTTCATAAACTTTACTTAACAAAATTATAAAATCGATTTAAATATAAATTTAAGAAAAATTTGATTTTATAGAAAAAGAAATACGAACGAAAACATTTATGTATTGTCGTGGTAGCAGATTGTTTAAAAATTAATCTAATTCATTGAATAAAATCGTTTTAGTCTATACAGACGAAATAAAGTTGGGTCAAACCAATGGTTTGTATCGTAGCACTTTTCCCTTCAACAAGTGGAAATTCTGCTTTTAAATACAGTCTATGTATATCTACAACACTATTAAAAATATTTTCATTGATATACAATAATATTTTTTGGAATGCATATATTTAGGATGAACGATTTATGCAGTCTTTGAACTAAAGCAAAAATTAGTATAAAGTGGGGTTAACATAATGCTCGATTTCAAGGGTTAATTGTATGAGTTAAGAAAAACAATTATATTTTTTAATGTCATGGAATTTACCGTTAGCTTTTTGCGTTTATAGAAATTTAAAAAAGCTTGCGGTTTCGGAAATATAAGGTGTCAAAAATTAAAATTTTACAAATTTCAAGAGGCGATAACTTGAGAAGGGGTAGAGATGGAAAAAAATTTTCTTCTAACAAAATTAACTATTTGTTAACGTCTAAAAGCAGCTAAAATTTCAAGCTTCTACAGGCTGGGGTCTAGAAGAAAAACGAAATCAAAAATTTGGAAAAAAAAAACTTTAGATAACGGTAAATTTGAACGGCCATTTTGTTTTTCTAAAGTTTAACTATAGTATACCGAGCTAGGGGAAGCAAGCCACTGCCTTTCTGTGTTTGCAAAATTTCGAAAATGCTTAGGGTTTCATTGTAACAAATAGTTAAAAAAGGCCATTTTTTGGGTTTTGGGGGGTATAACTTCTAGAGGGGGGGAGATATGTAGGTAAAAATTTTGTTCTACGGAAATAAGTTTCTAGTAAAGATCTATGTACGTATTCAATTTCAGCTTTCTATCTTCAAGGGTGTAAAAGTTTTGTAAACAAAAAAAGTGTCCACGGACGGATGGACAGAGTGAAACTAATAACCACTTTTTTTTCAAAAAATGTTTGGAAAAGTGCTAAAAATACATAAAGCTATACGAAGTTTGATTTTCATTTGTACCTTTTGTATGTGCATTTTCATTCATACATGTATGAGTTCTTGTGTGTATGAATATGTGATACACAATTGTGTTCGACGCTTTTAATACTAGAAAAGAGATTCTTGAGTTTATCTACAAAATATTTACAACAGTGGTTTACCGCATTGAATTTACCCATTAAAGATATTTTATTGATAACAGATTAGAATTGAAAATGTGTGTGACAATGTTGTATATATAAAATTTTTTAATATAGAACCATTTTTAATAAATTAAAAAGAAAATGCAGAATTGTGGTTTTTACTTTATTTTTTTCATAAGTAGACATGTAAGAAAATTTGTTAATTTAACTCTTGCGACGTGCATTTTGATATCATGACAAAAATGAAATTAATATCTGTGGGTACCGTACAGCGCATATCAAAAAGTGTTAGTTTATTGAGCGAAAAAAGTACTAAATCTTGATTTTTTATAGAAAGACAGTACACAAGACTAAGGTGACGGAGATTGGAGATGGGAGAACAAAGGTTAGATTCCTCTATAGTCCGGTATGTTAATTCAAAGAAAGCAAAGCTTTCTCTTTTCAAAATTCAAAAGAACAGATCATTTAATTAAAAGTTAGTGGAATAATTTAGACAAGTTTTAACGTTTCCATTAAAAATAAAAATTGATGGATATTTTTAAGAATTTTTTACGGTGAAATCAAACATTATGACGTAGATTACTATAGATAAGTACTCGATTTTACCGCATGTACGTATGTTTGTATTTATAGTAATATTCTAAAGTAACAAAGAAAATCTATTTTATTGTTTTGCTTGTCTCTATTTTATTACTTAAGTACTTCTTACAATACATGTCTTTTTCCATTATAAAATAAAAGAAATGCTATTAAATTTAATTGATTTTTTATTATGCAATTGAAAAAATATTATGAATTTGCGGTATAAAACTTCAATACAATTGTGTATAGAGTCGCGTGTATTGACTTTTAAATAAAATTTTTTTGTATTAAATAAATTATAATAAAAATTTTTTGTAGGTGAATGTGAAAATTAATGAAATTACTTGAATATTGTATATTATAAAAATAATTTAAATATTAATTAAATTTAAATAGAATAAATGATTCATAAAATATGTTTGAATTCAATAAAGTGAGTATATGTGAAAGAATTCGAATAAATCGAAAGATAATATGAAATCGTATGACATTTTACTTATAAAATCACAGTTATTTGCATATTTATTATGTTGTTGAAAATTTTAATATTAATGACATATTGAAAATAAATAATTCCACATAATTTACCTGCATTTATAACAAATAAAGAAATGGTAGGAGTGAAACTTTTTAAAATGAAATTCCACAAAACTGTAAACTTGTATTTTTATTAATATGTAGTATGTATTTAAGTTTATTTTAGTTATCTTTGTTGGATCTTATTGAGAAGAAATTAGATTTTGACCATACTTCTTTTCGGGCCTTCTATTTTAAATCAGATTAGTCAAGTACAAAAATCAAATTTGTAGAGTCTTTCATACTAAAACTCCGACTTTCAGACTTTCACAAAAATTTAAATTCTTTATAGTATGCCAATATTAGTGAATTTTATTAATAAATTTATTTATATGTAAAACGAGAAGAATAGAATTGATCATGTCAACTCTACGATACCCAAGCGAAATTGTTATTCAATACGCAAAAAAATATGCCAGGAGTGACTATGGCATATTATGACAAAATGACTTTAGTTATGCTACCTTTGTTTTACGTGAAAGGAAACAAATTATTAACATGGTAATAAACCTTCAAATTTCAAAAGCTTCTGTTATTGAAGTTTTATGGAAGTTACCGCAAGTAGTCAAATTATTTTAATGATCTTTGTCACACACAACAACTCCAATAATGCATTTGTAATAATGCGAAAATTCGATATTATTGCTTCGATAATTTCTAAGATATAATTAAATAATTTTTGAAATTGTAGGGCAACTACCGAACCACCGCTTTAGAATCAATACTGTTAGATAAACTCAGAATTCGACGCTTATGTTAATATCTCAGACCATTATTACAATTGGTTATAAACGGTAAGGGAAATTTATAATGCCCTTCGAAGATATGTTCGTACATATGTAAAAAATGCTAACAAGAGGAAAAGATCGCTTGTTTCTATAAATGTTTCTAAATTTAAAGTTGAGAAGTTGAATGTGTATAATAGGGACCTTTTTAATTTTAAAAGTTTTTTGCAAATAATACAAAGAATAACATTCGCCTTACCACTTATATCAAATCGAATTAACAAATTAAAATATTCTAATGATTAAAATGAAAAATATAACGGAATATTTTTTTTCTTCAAGGTCATTAGCAGCCAGTAGTCACATGATTCCAGAAATATAGAATGACCAAGCTGTTTTTGAAATATGAAATAAATAGATATTCTGTTTATCTTCTTTAATTTAAGTCAACCATTTATGGTAAGTAGTAAATTTTTAATTCCTTTATTATCCGTTAAAAAATTCCATAAAGTTCTATGTCATCGCATAATATATTTGACATTTATGTAATTTAGTAATGAAACTGCAAAATTTCCACAATATGAAAATTATATTTAGAAATTATTTTATTAATTTAATTATGATATTGCCATAATGAAAGAAAGAAGAAAAATATAAATAACACGGAAATATTTCTTCAAAATATTTGTACTATAGCCATTTCAATACATAATTTCAAGGTGAAAATTGAATTACGATGACAGCTTTGTTTACAATCTGTCAAAGAAATAAAAAACGAGTTGAATAATAAAAATTTTCCTTAAAAATGTATTCTTACTTGAATATAAAAACATGGAAAATTTTATATTAAACAAGGAAATTAAATTATAATATTGCAAGAATATCGTCATGTCATGCATTTTTATTTGAATAATTTAAAACTAAAGGTGACATGTGATTGCAATGCAATTAAAAAAATTAATATAGAATATATTTTAATTAAGCGATATTAAGATTAAAAGCTTTATAAAAAAATCTTGGAACAGAACTTTTTTATGATTCTGGTACAGCAAATAGTTTGGGTACAAGGAATAGTTTTAAATACAAAACTCTGTCGATGATAAATTATAAGTTCAGTTCCGTACTGAATTTTTAAATTTATTAATAAATTGCTACGCACTATAAAATTGTTGTCAAATTCAATTCAATAATTATGAATTTACCCTGTCAAAATAAATATCACAAAAATTTTTATAAAATGACTCTAGCTGTTCAAGAAATCGATTCCCATAGATACTCGAAATTGTTAGAAGGAGCTCTTTAGGAGTGATAGGGTGAAACACGAATTAATTCGTGGGGGGTGGATAACAATGAATCTACTTCTTGGGCCGTGGTGCATTATTACCCTTTAAATTCTGAAAACGTGTTCAAATATTTTGTCAAAAATTAAAGAAAATTATTATTAAATCGATTATGAATTTCATTTTTTCACTTCACTATATAATTTAGATGGCTACAGAATATAAATTGATAATCTAATACTCTATGTACCTATTTATTAATGAAAATTGATTAGAAATGTAAGCATGTATTTTGCTTATCCTTTTAAAATTATTATTTACGATTTTAATTTTTTTTTTATGTATTTTTTAATTAAAATTATAATTTCGTATATAAAAATCTAAGGTCATTAAATTTTTATTTTATTTCTATTGAAGATAACTATATAGAGAATGTCACAGCCGTCAAATAAAAATCATCATGCGTCACACCACTTCATATTTTACACTTATCATCAAAATCACCTTTTGATTTGTTATACTGCCACCATTCTGTCACTTTAACATTTTTTTTATTGCATCATATTTTACCTTAAAGTTAAATATGTAGGTTAAAGGTTTGTCAAGAACATTTTTTAAATAATGCGACCATTTTCTCTTTTTTTTTTTTATCTATAAAGATGACAGTAAAAAAAATAATCAATTTTAAAAAAAAAAATTTTATTTTAAATGAAATTTTTTCTATGTAGTCTTAATTAAATTTTCATGTGCAATTAAGGTGAATTGAATTATTTATTTTTATATTAAGGATGGTCTTCTCTATATCGTATTATATATGTATGGGAATGCAATTGAAGGATAAGAGCAAAAAATATAAAGTTCCAGAATAACATTCAAATGTCATATAAATAATTGAATTTCATATATAATTGAAAACTTGAATGAACTTGGTTCTTGTTTTTGATTTTTCTTCCTTTTTCTGAAACAATTCTATTGCAAAATTAAATTGAAAATTTTATTAATTAATTTAAAAAATATTGAATTTTTATATTTTAAATTGAAAATCTAAATTATTTGTTTATATAGTTGGAAAATGAATGAGATTTTCATTTGAAAAAGAATACGATCTTAAATATGCAATGAATTTAAAAATTATTTTCAAATTTTTCAAATTTTTAATAATTAATTGTAAATTAAATAATTTTTAATAGTTATGCAAAAAAAAAAAAACAGATTATTATAATTTTAACATTATTTTGCCCTACCTTGGCAAAAAATTAAAAATTTAAAATTTTGCACGACCCCGTACATTGGCAAAAAAATTTAAAATGTTTTAACAAATTTAATTGACACACACTAAAGTAAAATGCAAGAATCGATTTTCGGTATTTTACTCAATTAAAAATCGACTCTTAAATTATAATCGAACATGGGGTGTTATTTGTAAGAGAGTAATCTACTGAATCTTACATTTAAAATGACATTTTATTTTATGTATTTTTTTTTTTTTTTTGAAATGACATCTTTTGACATCTCATTTCCTACATTGTGATTGTCATATTTTGTTGAATTACATTTTGATATTAATACGTTCTCATATGTAAGTAATTACCTATATATACTAAAATTAAATAAGATTTCATTTAAAAACCATTAAAATGTAATTTTAGTCGTCAAGTATCTCTCCTAATCACATTAAAAATATCCGATTGATAGGTTTGCGAACACTTTCATACACTAACTTTGTATATGATTGGGCAAAATAAAAAATTTAATGTGAAATCAATTTCACAGCAATTATTTCGATTTTTTTTTTCTTCTGTTGTTAACATTTAAGTCCGAAAAATACGCTTCACTGGCATCACATCAACACAAAATAAAAGAAAAATAAAAAAATATCCTGTTGATTGTTATAACTTTGATATTTTTTTTTTTCATAAAAGCAAGGATTAACTTTTATATATTTTAGTCGTTATCAATAACAAAAAAAAAAAACTCATTTCTCTTCTTTTAAATTTTATTTTTCAAATGAAAATTTTTATTTTTTCTAAGAATTTTGAAAATTTCTTTGGAAATAACATCCATTTCAGATAAATTATAAAGGAGGAAAAAAATTTTTTTTTTATTGCCAAAATCAAAACCAAATTATCCTTTTATAAAGACATGTATACCAACATATGCGTGAAATGTTAGCTATATGTAAGTATATCATGTAACAGGAGTATATTTCAATGTTATGTACATAAATTTTTAAATGTGCACAAAAAAAAAATGTATTTACCAGCCTGTTATGTAATAACAAGACTTTTAAGAAAATAATGATAAATTTTATGAGGAAAATTTAATTCTGTAGAAAATCTCTTCTCTTATATCATATTTTCTATGTTCTCTTTTGTGTATATTTTAATGATAGTGTACGAGTATAGGTTGTCGATGCTATCCAATTTCTTGATATTGTTGCCAATATAATCACGTGGTTTTAAGTTGAATCAAAAATAATGATTTAATGGGGTGATTTACTTTGTAAACTGAGGAAAAGAAAAGCCTTTCTTTTCTTTTTTTTTTATTCTGTATATTTTGAATTTTCTCATAAATTTAATAGTAATTTATTATAAATAAATAATAATTTTTTTGAATAGAAGAAGGCCGAATTAAATCGGAAAAAAATTTTTATGAAAATTTTCAATTTCTTTTTAAGGAAAGCAAAAAAAAAATAAAAGAAATTTATTGATATTTTTTGGGTGGTTGGGTTTTTTTTTCATTTAAAAGAGATGAGCGAAAACAAATATTTGTTTAGAATGAATTTGAAATTTGAAATCGATATTTATACAAGATATACGCGAGGATATTGTTGTATGTCATAATGCGTGGTAGCGTTTAGACTCCGCGTATATGGTGATTTTTATCGAACAACACAAACAAATATAAAGGAAAATGTAATGAAAATCGAAATTTATACTTGATTTCGGAATGTTAAACTGTCACGCGTTTTGTGGTTGTTTTTTCTTATTTTTGTTCTTCATTTGATTTTGGGGAGAAAATAAAATAATGTTTGCATGTGTATATGTAACCAAAGAAATTTGACGTTTATTTTGATTTTTTTTTTTTGTTTTAATATTAAAAGTTAATACCCTTATATCGATTAAAAAAAGAACAACGAAAAAAAAAATCGAATATAGTTATTAAAGGGTTTTTTGCCGCACCTTTATTTGCTTTAATAAAATGTCCTTTTTTAGGCATATTGTTTATTTCTTTAAAATATTTAACCATTAAACAATATAGTTGTGTTGTTGTTATTTTTGGCTTATTGCGTAAATTTTTTAAAATATTAATAACAATAATTCGAACTGGAGTCATAGACTGTCTGTGTAGTAATATTAGCATTGTTGAATATTTTAAGAAATCTAATAAATTATTTGTAACTGCAATTCGTAAATATTTTGCAGTTCAGGTTTAAGCTCATATCAATTTCAGTTTTCTGCTGTTGATTTTTCAAGCTATCGTTCACATTCCGGGCTTGTCGTATATAGAGAAATGTTTCTCATCCAATTTCCTGTTTGATCTCCTTAAACGGAACTAAGAATGTGAATTCTCCTTTTTTTTAAATTAAGTTTTGAATAAAAGACTTACTTCAGCTATACTTCCGTCCCATTTGGCCTCTTTATGTCAAATCGGTTCAATGTTATAGAAAAATTTCTGTTGAATATTGTTTCGGAATTATTAGATATGTAATTGTTATCAAAATTATTTATGGAAGATATACACAAACATATTGTAATTTTATATTAAAATGAATTTTTTTTTTTTGATAATAAAATTGTCAATGAGTTACAGGTGAATACTGGACAGGTTAAAAGTGAACAATAGTTAAAGGAATATTGTTTGGAAAGGTATGTGAAATGAACCGTGCACTCTAATACTATTTGAGCTAATATTCAAAATTTTGATTTAAAAAATAATGGTATAAAATAAAATTCAAAAGAAAATTCATATGAACCATTGGTATAACCGGTCATTTGGGCTAGTATGTTCAAAATAAAATTTACACATATTTTACTAAAAATATTATGAATGGAACCATGTTTAATCCTATGAAATTCGTATTTTATAACACCCCCTTAATAATTTCTCCTAAATTAAAACCAAAATTTTTATTAAATTTTCACATATTAGAAAAGAAAAATCTCCGATTTAAAATCATAAAATTTCAAATTACTTTTTCTGTTGCACCATAATATCAATTATACCGGCACCAGATCCTTATTTGTAATTTTAATGAATATTTTATTTTAAATAAAATTAAATTCTAACAACTTCAAAAAAAAAAAAACTTCAACAATTCTTAAATGACTTCTATTACTGCAGCATTAAAAAAAATTTTTTTCCGACTCTCTCTCTTGTTTTTAGACATAATAAAAATTTTTCTCAAAACTGAGATTTAAGGAGGAAAAATCACGTTTTGAAAACTAAAAACAAAAAATAACGAAATCCAATTTTGTTTTAGAAATTATGTAAAAAAAAATAAAAAAAAAATCATAAAAGAAAAACCACGGTAAAATTGAATTCACTAAAGTGAGGGCTGCTTTTCTTATATCTTTTCCACATATACTGGTACATACATTTATATAAAAAAAATAAATAAAATAGAGAACAATACAAATTTGTCTTATTTAATTCTCATGTCTTTTCTCACAGTAATCTAGAACGAATTTTACAAAAGAGCTTTTAAAAAATTTGTAAACGTACAATGCATCATAAGACTGCGCTGCTTCATTCAACTTCAAGGAAGCCAGCAAGAAAAAAATATTATAAAAAAATAGGAAAAATGGAAATAACATAGAAAAAAATAGGAAGCTCTTCACTTGTAATGTGATTTTGCTGTTTCCCTCTTTATTTATCATTATTTTTTTTCCTTACAATCGTAGGCTACTACACTGCACTGCACTATAAATTCTTGTTAAGAGCCAGAAAAAATGAAATAAAAAAATTGTAAGGAAACAAAAAAAATTCACCAAAATAAAACAATTTTTTTTCCTTGTTTGTAAAAACCTAAATTGTGTTTTATAAAATATTACGCTATGCCCAACGGTATCTAAGCCGGCAAAAGATAATTTCCACCGTCTTGGTTTTTTTTTTTTTTGTTTCATATAGACTTCACTCGCATACGTTTTAAATAAAATATAGAAAAATAGAAAAGTGGATCCCATTTCTTTCACTTCAATTTCCAGGTTATTTTTTTTTCTCTTCCTTTTAAGAAATTTGTTTTATTAAATTTTTTTCTCTCTCCCTGTTTTTAGTTAAAAAAAAACAACAAAAAAACAAAACAAGAATTTTTAGTCTTCCTTTTGAAAAATAGAAAAATATCTAGTTACATTACAGACATATGAGAGGGGGAGTCGAGGGTTACAGAGATTTTATATATGTAACGTACTTTATCGTTTTATGGTTGATTTACGGCTAGACAGTATACGCAGGTGATCAAAACTTTTGAAACTTATTTCCTCATTTGCAGTATTTGGCTTCATTGACAATAGTTAATGTTTATGACATAGTTGCTGAATAACTCCTTGCTACGTCGAAGTGTCTGCCAAGTTTTTTTTTAATCAGGTATTTTTGAAACCTAATCAAAAAAGGCTTAAAAATGTTGTGGCACCGAGAGTTTTAAAAATCCCGAATTTTTTATATTTCTTAAGAATTTTATTAAATTTTAAAAATGACAGTATTTGATTCAACGGCCGTGTTCCTATATTGAAGTAGTGAGAAATCGAAATAGAACATTCTAGACTTCTAGCTACTTCTTTGAAAGAATCCAAATTTCTCTTGCAATGTTGTTAATGTCTTTTTCATGTTGATTATATAAAAAATGCATAAGAGACTTAAAAAATTTCCTAAGGATTATGAAAAAATAGAAATTATGAAAAATAGTTTAGAAAATTTTGGTATCATCTTCAGTTCTTCAAGTTGCTTATGGTTGAAGTATTCGTTAAAATAATATTTTAAATTTAATTATTATTTTAAAATTTTTAAACTGGCATGTAGATGATTTCAATTCAGTAGTTTTATTTTTAATAAAGTAGAATTCATTTGTAATAATTTAAAACCTCCTCACATATTTTATGATTGGGAAGTGAAACTAAATTTTTTACATGAATAATTGGATATGTACATTCAATTGGAGGTGCGATCTTAGATTTTATGTTTGGAATTTTAATGAAATTTTTTTCCGCAGCTAGAATATTCTGAAATTGCGACCAGGAATGTAATGTAAAATATTTTTCAATTGGATCCTGAGAAAAAATTCACATGATTCCAAATCATCTAAGAGTTATCACCTGCAATCGTAAGAAATACTGAATTATCCAAGTATATTATTCTTTATTACACAAATATCGCAAAATTCAAGTAAATTTCAATTAAACCATAGATACGTTCACAATTTTTAAATAATTCTTGCCATTCATCTTTCATATTTGAATTTCATTTATCTTTTTCAAACTCAATTTCCAATATCACCATATAAGAAATTCCTTATGAATGCGTCATTCTCATACTATTTTATGTTTTTTTTTAAATTCCAAATAAAGTTTATATATAAAAGAGATTTCCTTCTTGTTTTTCCCAATTCTTTTCAATTTCACCCCCATTTATGAATTGAAAAAAGTAATATTTTAATATTTTGCGACAAAATTAATGTGATGAATAGAAAATATTCTAAACAAAATGAAATAATTTTGAAAAATTCAAATATAAATAAGGAAGAAAATCTGTGAAAAGAATCAACATTATATACAGTGTGGCTATTAAATTTTGAGTCCGAAACCATTTCATACAAGAAAAAATAACATGACACTTAAAGAAGTAATATGCTATATTATTCATAACAGAACCGTTATTAAATCATAGTTTGAATATCATTTGAACAAGGTGTTGTTGTAAGATTTTGAGGGACAATAAAAATGTTTATTATTCTAGTAGGAATATCATCGATCTATAAAATTAAGAGAATTACTGCCAATGGTCCTGCTGCACTTCCTTAAGAAGGTTAATGAAATTTAATAGAAGAATTTTCCAAATTCGATAAACGATAATAAGCTTGATTACAACCAATTGGTTGTTCCGTAATTCTTGGCTTAAAATTAAATTATTGACTGTTTTCACCTTACTGTAATTCGGGTTTGTGAAATGTGATATGAAGCCATTTCTAAAAATAATTAGGAAAATGTCTAATTGGGAAATGTCCAATTTAGGAAGCCATATCGAAAAATTACGTCAAAAAAATACTTGTATACCTTTTTAATGGAATCGAATTTCTATACACCGTGTATGTATATAAAAGTATTTGAATATAATCAATGGCAGAAATTATAGAGTCGAAGTAGAATTGAACAATGACTAGTTTCTTTTCAGAGAGAAACAGAGATCTTAATCATTTTGTTAGCAAAAATATGATTTTTGTTATCTTTTCTTATTTTATAAATAAGAGTACATGGGTTTGATAGTGTTGTTTTACAAAAAAATTCTTGAGTTTAATCCAAATATGTTTATTTTACTAACTTGGTGGCGTAGTCTTTGGTATTTGAAATTTAAACGATTTTGAATTGTGATTAGATTGTTATAACGTTGATAATTTTTAATTTGAATTTCAAGTATCATGTTATACTGTCATTTAAGAGAATTATAATTTGAATTATTTTCGAAGTATATAGCCAAGATATTAGGTAGAATGATTTAATTAAATTTTTCCCAATGAATGAATCACATATTAGCATCACTTTTTTAAATCGAACCTTTTTGAATCGAACCTTCTTAACATCTGCACTGATTGGTACCCCGGGACAAAATGGGTTTAGTTTAACTCTCGTAATTAGTAACTGCAAATTGTAAGCTAAAAAATTATGTCAATTTGTAAAGGCTACACTCCCTAATGAGAAATATACATAAACATAAATGAAACACTCAGACAATTCATTAAAATTGGCAAATTTTTTTCTTTAACTACTTTTTAAATATTTTCATTTTTGGTTAAAGAAATTTGAATTTTAGCACAAAACCTTTTTAGGTTTAAGAAAAAAAAAGTAAAATTTTAATTCTTTCAAATTTGTTTTGAACAAATTAGCATATTTTAGTATATATATACAAAAAAATATTTGCAAGAAGACCCACCGTATTCAAAACAAAAACAAATATTTTCAAAACAACAGTAAAACAATCTTAAGGGAAAAAAACCGTATAATAAAAAATATTTTAAAAAGCAAACAATTTTTTATAATAACAATAATGGATGAATTTTTAATCTGTGTGTTCTTTTACTATTTTTTCTTCTCATTTTCCTTCCCTTTATAGCTTTTGTCTTACATATGTATACTTTTTCTATTCATCATAATACAATGTTCTACATCCGTACATATTCTATAGAAAATATTTTCATAATCAAAACAACAACCAAACCAAGAAAAAACAAAAAGGATAATAAAAAAGAATTCAACTCAAGAGTGTTTATTTATTAGCTTTTCTCTTTTCAACTATTCTTGTAATTCATGTAATTTTACGTTTATAATTCCACTCGAAAGTGATTAAAAATGATAGTAACAAAGAATAATCAAAGAGAGCAGCACACGATTATGAAGTACAACAATAAAGACTTTATTATTGTTTTTGATTATTTTGAATTTTTAATTATACTTGCTTAATTTATAAAGAAGTTCTTTTCAATTTTGGTTTTATTTCAACAGGATGAAAATGATGCCTTACTTTACATCAAACATTTAAAGATAAAAATTTAAAATATTCGAAGGCTTAAGTGTATTCCATTTACAATGTAGGTGAAATCGAATTTTAATTTTGATGAATTTTTGATAAATTTAATTATTATTAACAGACAAACCTGGTTTCTTATACTTATCAAATCCAATCTCAGTGTTAAACGCAACTTTTGTTTTTTTAACACAAATACCGTGTTCAACAACGATCTCAAAAGTGCAAAAGCATGAAAACAAAATCAAGTTGAAAATATAGTACTAAAAAATATACTAAAAATTAACTTAATTTAGAGAGTAAGATTCACAATATTAATTAACTTTTGTATAGTGTAAAAGAAATTTCACTTAAAAGAGGTTTCAGCCATACTCAGCTTTAACTGCATTAACAATTTGAATATTAAGTATTTATTACTGTATTTATTAATAAAAATATAAAGCCACTTACCCAAGAAAAAAATATGGTGGTATCTGCAGAACCGTACGTTCTATTTATCGTATAAAGTTGTGTAATCCAGAGTATTTTATGAATTGTTTAATTAAGAGCAGTTAGGGGTTTAATATTGAAGTATAATATTACCATAAATGAAGTTCTAATTCAAATATCTTGGAATTTGTTTTAGATTTTAAGTTGAAGTAATTATAAAAATTGTAGCAGTTTTTTTTTTTTGTTGATTTATTGCCAGAGCCTATCTCACTCCAAAAAAAGTATATCTACTTTGAGGCCGGGGGGACGAGAATAGGCCACACTTGGTCGTCCAGATTTGAGGCTATTGGTGGATTTACTCACTCAAAGAAATCATCTGAAAAGAATAGGCAAAGCGGAGAGCGAGATTTGCTCTCTTTGCCGGGAACAGGATGAAACGGTGAAGCAATTATTGTGAGAATGCAAGGCGGTATCTCGCCTTCGTCTGAGAAATTCGGAAGGCTTTATGCCCCCCAGGGAGTTTTGCGACTAGAGGTAGTTGCTATACTGCAATTTGTCAGAGGCCTAGATATAGTGCTAATGGAATCACAAAAGATCTTATAGGACGATTTGAGAAATACCTAAGGAAGGGTCTCGGTCCCATTAATAATTTTAGAAACTGATATTATATATACTTAAATTAATCAAAATTTAATAATTTTTTGAAAGAACAACCGGTGAAATACTTGAGTACTTTGCTTTAGTAATTCTAATTTCAAAAGCATTTTTGAATGTTTAATTTATTCGATACTGTAATAACGCTGATTTTATTAGGACTACCTTACAGTTGGGTCAGTACAACTATAATAAATTTGTATTTAAATTTTAAAGCATTGTTTTGTAATCTAAAAAGAAAATTTTAATGTAAAAGAAATTTTTTTTTTACATTTTTTTGTTTTAAAATAGTCAAGGTTATTTAAAAAAATGATGGTAATGATAATGACAATGATGGTTATGAGAACTGTAACAGTACGGTAATGAAAGTAAAATAAAAATAAAGTACGAGTACAAAGTTGCAAAGTGTACAATTTTTTTGTTTTTTTTTTTCATATTTAAATAAAAATCAATAACTAATAAGAAAATAATATTGTAAATTTAAAAATAAAGTTAAAGAAAATGTTGGTATTACGTGGTAATTTTAAATGTTATTAAAAAATTTTATTGGAGAAGGACAATATAAATTATAATATACGCGGTATTTACCCTATAATAAGAAAGCTGGCATTAATAATTATTTATAAATTAATGCGAAAGTAATTATAATGTATTGTACATATATACCTTTTTAATTTTGGAAGGGTGAGAATAAGGACATCTGTGAATAAATTTTAAAAATTTTTGTTGGTAATGACGTGGAAATCATAAATAATTTCCATTAATTTATATTCATATTAATTATAATGTTAAATTTAGTATTAACAATTTAATAGTATTATTAAAATTGAAAATTTTTGAAAGTATTTACGAAATTTCTGTACTTATGCTTTTAAGATCAGACTTGATATGGCTGCGAAAAAGAAGCTTTCCTAATTGTAAAAAGGCAATATAATGACAGCTATTCTTCCTTAGAAACTTTGTTTCCTTACACCAGTATATGTTTTTAGTTCCTATTTTACTCGTAACTTTACATTTTAATTTAAATTAGGTCTATTAGATATTGGCGAAAATTCGACTCTGTTCGAAATTCAGCGCTATAGAAAATTGTGTTCTAAAACTTAATTTTTCAATTTTAAAAAATCAAAAAAAAATTCAGCAGAGAGTTAAAATATCAATATATATTTTTTTTGTGATTGCTATCTTTTTTTTTTTGGAATTACAATATATATTAAAGAACAATTAGGCGGAAGGCCTGCGTTTCTCTGTCTTCAGCCAAAAACAGCCAGAACGAGAGATAATTCAAAAGAAATAGTAAAAGCATAGAAGATGTAAATGTACCGTAACCATTGTGCACCATTCAGATGACAGAATTAAAAATGACATTTTGAATAGTAATTAAGTAACAGGCAAGAATGTGGCGGCTATAGGAAAATTCAAATTTGAAAATTAAAAATGTTCAACGCTTCAATAAAACTCAATACTATTACATGGAAGTTAAACGTGGCACGCTATTCAAATTAGTAAAAGGCAATGTTGTGACAAATTTGTAAATAAATAAATGTGATCATATGCCCTATTATGTTGAGCTCAATTTAAAAATTATTGTTATTATCCGTGTATTGCAAAATATTTTTAATTTTTTGTATAGTTCATATAAAATATTTACAATTTTAAATTTAATTATCAAATACATTTTACACTACTGTCATTAAATTTTATATACATAATGTACATATAATACTATTAAATTGATGACATTAAAAATTAAAATAAATATATAATAAAATAATAATAATAATAATTTAATTAATTGTGGTAATAGATTAACATAATTAAAATTCCCTCTGGGATTTTATTTAGTTTGTTTATATTTTCCAACTGGAATAATAATTTTTCTTTTTCTTTTTTTTTTAATTTTAAAATTTTCTCATTATTATAACCTCAAAATGTAATTTAGTTTTATTTATGTTGCGGTAAGAGAATTGTTTGTAATAATATGAAAAATTTTAAATGAAATTTATATTTGTTACTTGCGAATGTGTTTGTGTAATCTACTTACATAAATGTATGTATTGAACTAATTTATGTTTGTGTATAAAGGTAAACTTATATGTTAAAACTATTAAAATTGTAAATAGGTATGTTTAAAAAGTCATCGATTATTATATTAATTAATTTATTTTAAGATATTTTTTTTTTTTAAATAAATATTTAACTTTTGGCGTTTTGCCATCATCATAATTAAAATATGTATGTAATTAGCGATATTGCTATTTGGTTTTTGTATATTTTTTTAAATTTTTGCACATTATTGATTTTTAATAAACTTAAGAATAATTTTTTTAACTTTAATTTTGATAAATAAATATACACGAGTTTAAAATAAACAAACATTAATTTAATAATTGCAATACGGAGCTGAAAAGTTATGATTGAAAAAAATATTTTGAAAACTGTTTGAGTATATGTAGATTGAATACATCAATTTAGTTCATTACTTTGTATTGAAAGTTTTGTTGCAAAATTTTTTGGTAAACCTAATATAAAATGCAGGGCATTTTAAAATTTTTAAATATTGCACTTCAAAAATTATAAAATTTGCAAGATAAGAAACTGAGTTTTTGTAAATATTTTCTTAACGGAAAAGTTATACTAACAAAAATATTGCATAAAAAGCCAACAATTTTATTTACATACACACACATACATGTATTTTAAAATTGAGAACATTGACTTAAAAAACTGTAAATAAACAATAAAGCAAAAATGGCAACTATCCTGTTATTCCCTTCAAAAATAATTTTTTCTGCTCATATTTAAATTGCATAAAAGTACAAAATCAGCATAAAATTATAAAAGTACAATACAAAGATAAATGTACAATATAACCTTTTCGATGACATTATTGTTAGTAAATAAAATCGAGGAAATTATAAAAGTTAATTCTTGTCAACTTTGGGATATTTAAGTATTGTATTGAAAAAATTAATTGAATTTTATTGTATTATTAAGAAATAATTTAAAATCGCTGGGCTCTATTGCTCTAGCCACCTTTTATAATATTGGTGCTATTTTTTAATTTAAAAAAAAAGTACTTTTTTTATTAATATAGTATACTAGTGTTTCCATTCTTGGAGCAACAGAACATTTGTTATTTTTTTGATTAATTAATTCAAAAAAAGTGAAAAAGAACTAGTGAAATTAGACCTATAGATACTCCTAATTACTCAAAACGAAAATTATTAGCGAAAATTGTGGAACTCCTCTCTATATATGCTGCGAATTCGAGTGTACCTATTAAATTATTCCGACTAACATTCTTGAGTTATAACTGAAAAGAATATTTAAGTAATTTTAATTTCTAACAACGCCATCTCTATATAATTATAGGTACCCAAAATTATAAAAGAAATATATAGGTATATTATAAAAGAAGAATAAAATTTTCGACCAATGTACTTGAACTAGTCGAATATTCGTTTTAAAATAACAAAACAAATCATAACCATAAAATGATAACAAAGCTACAATCAAATGAAAACAATTAATGAAAATTTAGAATGCAACGCATAACACTAAATAAAGAAAGAAAAATTGCGTTTTTTGTCAGCAATAGTTAGTTAATTTGCAAAAAAAAAACATTTTTTTTTTTTTGTAAAATTTGCATAAAACTAAAAAACAAAAAAAAAGGTAAAAACAAATTGTACAAACAAATATAAACATTGATACTGAATTCAGGGATTGTAAAATTAAAATTTATGTGCGACGAGATATTAAATTGGCCACACACGCGGTTCATAGCCGCGTAATGATAAAAGTATTCAAAAAAAAAGAAAGAGAACGAAATAAAAAATCTTAAAAAACGGGAAAATGTAAAAATTTATGGTATGATCATTTTTGTAGAGCAATTTTTTTGCGCTCCTTTATAGGGAGTATACGAAGTTTCCAAAAAAAAAAATATGAAAATCATTAAAATTATGTTTTTTATGCATACTGACTGTTTTTTATACCATTTTTTTACGATTTTTTGAAGTTTAAAGTTGGTTTTTTGTTTTTTTATGTATCGGTTATGTTTGCGCTTTCCTTTTTAGCACTTTTCCAAAAAAATTTTTGAAAAAAGTGCTTATTAGTTTCACTCTGTCCGTCCATCCGTCCGTCCGTCCGTCCGTCAGTCCGTCCGTCCGTCCGTCCGTCCGTGGACACTTTTTTTGTTTACAAAACTTCTACACCCTTGAAGATAGAAAGCTGAAATTTCATACGTACATAGATCTTCACTAGAAACTTATTTCCGTAGAACAAAATTTTTACCTATCTCCCCCCCTCTAGAAGTTATACCCCCCCAAAACCCTAAAAATGTCCTATTTTAAATATTTGTTGCAATGAAACCATAAGCATTTTTGAAATTTTTCAAACGCAGAAAGGCAGCGACTTGCTTCCCCTAGCGCGGTATACTATAGTTAAACTTTAGAAAAACAAAATGGCCGTTCAAATTTACTGTTATCTAAAGTTCTTTTTTTCCAAATTTTTGATCTCGTTTTTCTTCTAGACCCCAGTCTGTAGAGCTTTGAAATTTTAGGGGCCTTTAGACATTAACAAAAAGTTCATTTCGTTAGAAGAAAATTTTTTTCCATCTCCACCCCCTCTCTAGTTATCACCTCTTGAAATTTGTAAAATTTGAATTTTTGACACCTTATATTTCCGAAACCGCAAGTTTTTTCAAATTTTTATAAACGCAAAAAGCTAACGGTAAATTCCATGAAACTAAAAAATATAATTATTTTTCTTAACTCACACAATTAACCCTTAAAATCGAGCATTATGTTAACCCCTTTTTATATTAATTTTTGCTTTATTTCAAAGACTGCATATATGCGTCATCCTAAATATAGGCAATCCTAGAAATAGTTTTATATATGAATGAAAATAGTTTTAATAGTGTGATGGGTATGCATAGACTGTATTTAAAAGCAGAATTTTCACTTGTTGAAGGGAAAAGTGCTACAATACAAACCATTGGTTTGACCCAACTTTATTGTTTTTATAATTTAGAATTAAGGGTAATAAATTTTTTGATAAAAAAAATTGTATATTTTTGCTTTTAAAAAATATTTTTTTTTAATAAAAGATAATTTTTTAAGGAAATATAGGTGCTTCTAAAATATTGCAACATAATAAGTGGTTAAAAATGAAATCTCAATAAGTGTTACCGTTTTATACTTGAATAATAAATGTGTACTCTTATATTTCTGTAGCAAAAAAATTTACTAAGAGATTTGTTAGAATAAAGGAAGTCAAATTACATACATATATAACAGTTTTGATCGAATTCTCTAATTTTCCAAAAATAAAGTAGTATGCGAACGTTTTCTTTCACAAAAATTTATAAGATTTCAATAGTAATGATAAATATTTTAAATGAAAATTCAAAAAATCAGGGTAAAATGATAGCAAAGTAAAAGAACAGAATAGATTTGAAAGACAGACTAGTTTTTTAAACTCATTTTGATCAAAAAACTCTCTTTTTTTTTGAATTTCTTTTTCAAAAGACTCAAATCTTTGCGACAAACATATGTTTTCCCAGTTTCTTACGCAAATTTGCGATATTTTACGAAATTCCCAGTGATCATAAAAAACACTTAAAATCACTCTATCTCTGTTAACAAAATGCTAAAAAAAGGTAATAAATATGAATTAGTAATTAAAGCAGACGATTCTTTAAAGTTTCCTCATATTACATTTACAGTGTTGTCTTAGAAGTAGTGTGTGGTTATGTAAAATTATGGCTTGAGTTGCGAATAGACGAGCATATTCGAGTTTTTGCATGAAAACTAAATTTATTTCGAACTATTCAATATTCTTTTTACCTTTAAAACCTCATCAAAAGACTACAGAGGTAAGCATAAATTATATTATTCTATTGAACGCATAGTTTCTATAATATATTGAACTCTTTTTTATTTAAAAATGAATGACTACTTCACATAAAATGTGTATATGGAGCGCAAATACTCTTATGCTTACATAAACATTAATATTATTCTAATTTACTTTGTATATATATCAAAGAATATTATGTGGTTATAAAAAATTATATATACGTTTTTTTTTCATATTTTACATAAAAATATTATATGATTGCAAAAATGGGTGTTTTAGAAGGGAAGAAGATCATGTGATGTGTAAGCACCAGTTAAAACAGAATATTTTTCATTTCTTAATGAAATTTTATTGAAAGCAAGTGAAAAAAAAAAAATATAATTTTTAAATTTAGGTCAAATTCTGGAAGAATTTTAAAATAATGTATTTCTTTCTCTGCTTCTTTTTTTTTGCAATAAAAAAACAGGGAAGACATAAGGAATATTTTATATGTATAGTAAAAGATCTCAGTTAGAGGTCTTCCATGTTATGCCGATAATAAACGCCACGATGATGCGAAATGAATAAAATGAAAATAATTTTTTTTTCTGTTATAATGAAATTTTATTCTCATGTAATAAATTTTATTGTAGAATAACAGAACGAACGGACCCATACTCATTTAATGATTATAAATTTTTGCATACTCATATTTTGATCATGTTATATATTGAAGTGGAAAGTTTTGCATCACAGATAGTCATTAGCACAAAATTAATTCTGTAAAAAAGACATTTTTGACGTACATATATCAGAAATATTTTTAATGGTTCAGTGATACTAATGTATCCGAAGTTAATTTCAAATGAATTTTGAATATTTAGCGGATTTTTTTGTGTTATAACACAATTATTCTTTTGAAAAAATCCTATTTTTTGAAAAAATTTAGTTCACATAAGTGCATTTAATACAAGGACGCAGATATGTAATTTACTTCAAAGTTAAAAAAAGAAATTATTCTAGTGTAAGTATTATTAAACTATGATAATTTTAGAAATTTGATTATTAAAATTACTGGTTTGCATTACAGTTAGTACTTTATCATAGTGTTCGTGAAAAATAAATAATATATCAATAAATTAGAAATTTCCCGGCAAAATATATTTGAGTTCATCAGGGGGTGCAAACATCAAGAAAGTTTATCGTCGGCTCAATAAACTATTTAATACGAAACAAAAGCGAGAAAAACTGCTAAAAGCAAACAGAACAATGAATCTTAAATTTATCAAATATTGTTAGAAACTGATGCAACAGTTCTCGATTTTTCCATTTAATGCTATTTTTTTATACCATCATATGCTTTACAAAAATTTATTTAATTTACTACAACGCGCGTAACACCAAGAAGCAAATATTTGCGACCTCATAAATTATATATTTTTTTTTTTTTTTTTTTCCTTTGTTCACTCCTAGAAGGAGCATAGGACTAGTGCATGATTTCTCATGCACTAGTTTCATAGCGTCATAGGGTTTAACTAGGTAGGTGACTAGCCTGCCGTAGTTTTTATTTATATATTAATTATTTGAGGTTATTAATATTTACTATTTATTTTTCTTAGTTTTTTTTTAATATCGAATATTAGGAATATTTGAAAATTACTTGTATAATATTTTTATTAGTATTGTATATTAAGTTATAATACTATTGAATATAATTTTTATAGTGACCTGACCGGGGTTTGAACCCGAGACCCTTAAGTTAAAGGACCGGTGCCATAACCACTGCACCAATGGTCAGATTCATAAATTATATATACATACATATATTCTTGCTCAGAATTGAATTCTAAGTCGATCTATATGTCTGTCCGTTCCTCTTTTGCTGAAGCGGTCATTTAGCATAGTTTGATATTTTTGCTGTACACATATCGGAATTGAGATTGAGCAGAATTGGTTGTAGAAACTGGTTCTTACAGTGTGCAAATTGGTAATGAGGATGAACAAGATTAGTTCATTGGAATTTATACCTTCATATAGCCTCTGTCGCATTTATATTGGTGCATAAATTTCACTAAGTGGAATGGTGAAAAATCGGCTTAAAATAGATTTCCGAAATTTGCACAAGTTGTGCTGGACAATTTTTCGAGATATCAGCTACTAAGAACGATTTTTAATAAATTATAATAGTGCCAAACAGAGTGGCAAAAAACCAATAATAAACTTCCTTGCTTGTTTTTAATTAAAAATTAAATTTTCTTTAAATTTTTTTCAATTTTTATTAAACCAATTCATTTTAACGTTTTTTTTTTTCAATCTTTCCTGAAAAATCAACACAACTTTAAACTCTTTTCGAATCAATATTAAAATACTAAACGATATTTACATATTCATTTTGTAATTTTATATACTTATACAATATACTTAACAATGACATCATTATTATTACAATTTGATATCCAAATATAAAATTTTTTAACATGACCGGAAATTTTTAACAATAATTCAATACAAGTCAAAACAAATAATGCAAAAAAATTCAAAAGTCATAATACAAAAACCAATAAGAAAATAGTGTTGCCCTAAATGAATAAATTTTCATATGGCACGATAGTAATTGTTTTGATTTTGCAATAATACTGAAAAAAAAAAGAGAAAAAATATTGTTGATTGCAACATTTTATTCTGTCACCAATATAATACGTGTCCGGTCGCACATATTTTAATTAATATAATAAATATATAAGTTCAATCCTATATGGTACACACATAAATATATATACTTTCATATAATACTATGTATATGAAAAAGAAATCAAAAATTTTTTCACGAAAATTTTACGCTAAATTTATTTTCAGGGCAAGAAACTCAAATGAGACGTGTTAAAATATTAATGACATGAATATAACACAAAAAAAAAATTAAAATAAAAACCATTTAAAACGTGAATACGAGTATAACAATTTAAATTGAAATATAATATGTGTTAAAATTTTGATTTTCTAAAGGAATGATTTTAATGATTTTACCATTTATAAAACGGTAATTAATCGAATTATTTCTTTATATGTATAATACATAAGTACCCACACAGTGTACACAATATGTACATTTTACGTATGTGTGTATAATAGAAATCTGTTTTTAATGATTTTTTTCAATACACCTTTTCCATATACATCATTATGAATGTAAAATTAAAATTAAATTGAAAATAACATTTGAGTCCGCATATTCAACGCCAGTATCACGTTAATCACACAATAATTGCAGATTTCGTTAATTGAATAATTGCATACATAAATTCACAGCACATTTAGCTCGATTAATTATTTTTTCATTTAGGTAGCTAATAATATTTTTCATACAAATATTTGGAATGGCAGCAATTGAAATATGTATGTAGTATTGTGTTTAATATTTATAATCATAAATATATCTTTTTATATGGCATAGCTTTTTGTATTAATTAGATGTAGATTTGAAATGATTCTTTCAAAAATTTGAATAAATTTTTTTATGGTCATCTCGTTTTTTTTTTGTTCTAACTGTTCGAAATATTAAATGTTCTTTTTAATTTCTTTATGCATTTTATTTGTACAAATATGCACATATATCCGTATATATATATGCATATATGTGCAATAAATAACAGACTCAAATTCTTAAATGGTTAAAATGTCTCAGATCCTATATCAAATTGGGGTTTGGACTCTCCTACTTTTCGACTGCGACACTTTAACACCTCACCTGATTTTTCATATTCGAGTCTTCGACTGCTCAACTTCAACTCTTCAACTCTTATTCAGGTTTCAAGTACGACTCTCCGACCTGACTCTTTGAATTCTATTCTTCAGCTTTGAGTTTTGTACTCTGGTTGCACAGACTTTGTTTTTACAATACATAAAAAATATTCAAATATAGGTGGTTTAAAAAAGCTGCCGGTCGAAAAAATATTTGTTTATTTTAATCTGTTTAAAAATAAAGTCAGCTGATTTATAGCAAATCAGCTCAAATTTGTTGAGAAATAAGTATGTTAATCAATATGAGACAATGTAATAATTTTTAAAATTTAAGATCAATAAATGATTGATTGCTATGAAAGTATGTGTGTGTATAACGATTCCATCAATTATAATTTATGACATATTATCTTAAATATCCGGAACATATGGCTGAGATTAATGTACAGTTTCATCTGTAGTATATACACAATAAAAATTTCACACATATATCATAAAACCAAAAATTATTAATATCCTTAAAAAAAATAACCCCATCGTCCGTAGAGTAATTTTCGTATTATATATAGGTAATGTTTTACCTTTTTCTACGTTGATATTATCCAATTATGTAAATGATTTTTAAATCTTGAAATCTTCTCTAGCAGTTAATTATTAAATATGGATATGATATTATATCATTGACCTTATTTATATGGCATAAAACCCAAATCATATTGGTATTAAAAATTTCCGCTCAAATCTGTAAAAATAATGAGAAAACGCTCTTTCGATTTTGTTTTGTCCTGTAATCTTTTTCTGTCAACAATTTTTTTCACTATTAATACATCCTTTGAAATTTAAATTAAAGTAAAAAATTTCTTACAGAAAAAAATCTGTAAGAGAAAAGGAGAAATCTCAATTTCGTTAGACGTCAAAAAAATTTTTAATTGACATCAACAAAAATCTATCAAACATCAAATAAAAATGAAAAACTTTTGTTCTTATATTATTGTACCTTTACGATATAATACAATGTATTATCATTTTACTGTCATCACAATAACACTGTCATAACAATAATTATTATGTTGTTAATTACGTTCAATTATAATTCCCAAATTATACGTTCATTGTTCAGCAATAAATTTAATTCATATATAGTTCATCTTTTTATATACGGTGACAACTTCTCAATAGTTTTTGAAATATTGATGATACGATATCGTCGTATAAGATGATAATTGGCAAAGTATAAAATGAGAAATGGTGACATTGTTGATTTTTTTATTTCTTTTTCAAGTTAGTCAGATTTATGAATAAATTAAATTGTGTTAATTGAGCAAATTTTTGAAAGCAATAAATAAGTATAAGGAAGCAATAAAATAAGTTGGATTATATCAATCACATCCTGGGGGAGTGTGATGTTCTTGCTCGTAGGAGGGGGGAGTGCTGGGAGGCTTTGCTCTAACGGTGGCGAAGTTACGGTCTTCTGGTCCTCACAAGTTGCTTGAGTTCATCAGGAGGGTGGGTCTCGAGCGTGTGTTGTAGGGCATGCCCCGCACTCGGATGGTGGCGCACAATAGATCCTTATACGTGGTCGCAGTACAAATCTACAATATCAGTCACATGGCGTGTCAAGTACAGAAAGACAGTTTTGAATATAGGAAATTTTTTATAACCTTAGTTGACTAGCTCAAAAATTTTTTTCAATTTTAAATTTAACCCAACTTTCCCTTTCGTAGATTAAAATTACAGCCTATTTAATTATGACATTAGAACTTTTATATTAAAGTACAATATTGCCACATTAAACTATTTATCGATTGCAAAAAACAGCTTCCGATTTCTTATAAATCCCCTCTAAATTAATAATTTATCGAGCACAAAATTTTTCTTTGTGTTTATTTAGTAAAAACTAAAAAAAAAATATGCCTAGAGAATATTTTCTATATAAAAAAGACAACTTATTTCCGGCGATAATAGTCATAATTTTAGTAAAAGAGAAGTGAAATGTCAGAATAAGAGTTTATAAATGGTACATAAAGAAAAATGAGATAGGGATTAATTGCTTATGGTTGAATGTATTCTTATTCTCTTTTTTTTGCACATAATATTATTAACAGTTATAATTTGCCATTGGCGTGGGTTAACAAAGTATAATTTTTCATATACATTTTTTCTTTTTCTTTTGCATTCTCATTTTACTATTCTTCTTTTTTTTTATTTTTTTTTTTTTACTATATTTATGTATGAAACTATAAACTATATTTTCTAGAGTCCTTGTAAACGCGAGATGATGTAAAATGAGGAATCTAGCTGAAGGCTTACAAAATAAATTTCTTGAAAAAAAAAAAGTATAAATTACGATATAATATGCAATTTCTGTATAGGCATTTGACACAAAATAATATTACAGTGCAGCACAAAATTTTTAGTACATGAAAAATATAAAGATAAATGAAACCGAAAATTCTGATTTAAGCAAAAATTTATGATGGATACAAAGTTGAAATAGGAACACATTTGCAATTTTCACACTAATAAGTTCACATATATTTTTTTAGAAATTGAGTGGAATCTCTAAAACGTACGTACATAAGATAAGTACCTATATATGTATGTAAGTGTATCAAAATAATTATTAAGGTATAACATAAATCAAGCAGCGTTAAAGTATGTCACCTTCAGCACATAGTTGACAATTAATGTGACAATAAGAAAGCATTTTAAGTGAGAGTTTTGAACAATTCTCGAGTATAAATTTTAATTTTTCAATTTTCAGCTTTTAAATTATAAATATTTGTACACATTTACAAAAAAACTGTTCACTATCATTAAATAAAATGTCGTCTGAGTTTTCTTTAGTATATTTTTCTTGAATTACTAAATAAATAGGAAAAAATTAATGTACTTTCTACATAAATTGATGTAATTTGCTTTGAAAAGAAAATTTTAAAAAACTCTACAATCAAAGAGAGCAAAAAGTAATTCATTTTTGTTTTTCATTATCTTTCCCTCCTTTTTAGCATATACGTTGTATATAGAGCAATATTCTAATGACAAAATATTATTTTATCGCGCACACTTCCTTCTTAACATTTAATAACCATCATTTTTAGTAGTTTTTAATCGCGAATCATGTTTACTTTTCAATTTAATTCTTCGTTTTTTCTTCTCTTTTAATGTAGTTTTTGTTTTTTTTTTGTCTTTATATCGAATTGCGAAAATCTTCAATTACTTTGCATAAACATTTTCGTTCTTTTATGATTTCAAATGATATTTTTACTACTTTTTAAGTAAATGCAAAAATGAAAAAAAAAAGCCGAACAGAACAGAATTTATTCGGCATATCACATAATAAAATCATTATTACCACTACCATTTTTCAGACACTCACTATTTTTTTTTTTTAATTTTTTGCAATTTTTCTGGTTTTTTTTGTCTCTTAACTTTCAACAACGGGCATAGTAAGCGAGCCTTTTCGATTCACAAAAAAAAAAAAACAGCCGCACATTAAAAATGATTTTTATATGAATAGCCTTTAGTGTAGAATTAAAACATGATATGAAAATGTACAGATAGTGTTATTCATTTTTTCTTTGGTAGTAGTAGTAGTAGTAGTAGTAGTAGTTAGTATTTTGTATTATATGTATATAGAGCGTCTGGCTGGAGCACTTCAGGAATAACGTACAAATATAAAGTACAGACAACAAAAATTATAATAAGAAAATCAAAAAAATATAAAAATTAGAAAATGGCAAAAATAATGTATGTTTTCGCTAGCGGCGAACATTTTTATGACTTGATTTGGCGCGAAAAATAATTTGTTTGGTCGCGAAATTATAAAAAATGAAATAACGAAACATAAAATTTTTTTTTAAGGGGAAAATCTGTTCAGTATTTTTCATCCATTTAAAGTATTTCATTTTTTTGTTTTTAATTATTCTTTTTAAAGTAAAAAAAAATAATTGCGACAAAAGATGCAAAAAAAATTGTATTTTGTGTTTTACTTGAAAAACTTCTTGATGACGAGGAGGCGAAGTAAGCAAGAGAGTAGTAAAATAATATTATGATTGTAAAAAAAAAATACATAAATTAGAACTTAGAAAATACTGGTGAAGATTGAAGAGTTTTGTTCCGTTTAAAAAAATATTTGTTATATATGGATGTGTGTGTGTAGACATAATGAGTACGTAGTTAAGTATATTTTTTATTTAAATTAAATTGATTCAAATTGAGTTGAATAACAACTCAAGGTTGAAAAATAAATAATATATTAATTAGAATTTTAATTTAGAATTCAAATAAAATGTCAATTAAGTTCTCAGTTTTCAGTGTTTTTGAACTGAAAATGTGTTGTTCAATTAAAATGGGATAATTTTACATCACAAATGCATCGCAATGACATTTAAAATCCCTCGTGTGTTTCAAAATAAAATACCTTCCAGAACATTTATATCCAATACTGACCAATTCAGGAATCAGCAAAATTATCTAAAACTACCTAATATTATAGCAATTTTGATAAGTTTTCCAGTTTTTTTGTAATAGAACAGATAAGCTACAATTTTCTTCTCCAAATTCATGAGTTTCCCATTATGAGAACGATATAGTGTTTTATATTCTCACAAATGAATTTTTACCTAAATTTTCCTAATAAGTGATCGTTTATACGTCAAATGCCACGACAACCCAGTTTGAACTCCAGAACATTTTCGTAGGAAATGCAAAACATGTAAAAAATATGAAAAAAAACTGTTATACTCTTACATTCATTATTTAGAAAAGTATACGAGCATTTAACGCGGTTGTCATTGAATATTTTTTCTAATAAATGAAGGGCAGTCATGTACAAAAAACCGAAAATGTCATAGATAATAGTAGTAGTAGTAAGAGAGGGGCCCCAGCCGGACACACACGTGAAGGACAACGAAAAAAATTTTTGGTTTGCAGACATACAAGTAGCTATAAAGTATTGTTGCCGCCAGAATAGATGATTGTACATTTCTTTTAAATGAGAGTGATGATTTTGAATTATTAAGAAAATTTATTGAAAATCTTTAAAATTTTAATGAAAATTTTGAAATTCGATTTCACTAAAGAAATAATTTCTTCAATTTTTCAAAATTATATTTTTTAATATATATAATTATCATTATGGCTTGCAATCTGTGTATATAGAAAATCATAAAAATCACCATAGCCCCGGTAATGTCTAATACATATTTCTTAAATAATATCGTATTGCAATCATTAATATTAATAAAATTACATATTAAAAAAAAACAAAAATGACTTTTCTACATGATTTCAGTGATAAAACATAAGATAAACGTATAGTCCTGCACAAATAAACATATAAATATCAATCAATCTAAAAAAACAACATTTTTGCTATCTCTTTCCAGCTAACACACATATATTCTATGTATTCTTAGAGGAATTTTATATTCAAGAATATTAGTGGTACAAATGTACGTATGCGTTCCCATGTTGTAAAATATTTACGGGCCTGAACATATAGTATTTTCTTTCCTGATTTAATAATATTTGATTGCTTACGTTTTTCCTTTATATAAAGTTCCGAAAATGAAAACAACATGTTAGCAGAACAACATCTCTTTTGTTCTTCCTTCCTTATACATACGAGTATTACAAGAATTCTCTTATATACATATATACGATAAGGATATTATTAAGATATATGTCAAGTAATTTACTTTAAGATCCTTTGCTACAATAAACATAAAATATTGTTATCTTTTAAAAAGAAAACCAAAAAGTGTAAAGAAAAAAAAAAAAAGATATCCTTTAATCATAGAATAAAGTCAACGTTTCCTGTCTTCAATTTCTATCATAGACACTATTTTTTTCTTACAATTTATTTTTTTTTTTTCATTTTTAAAATATTTGTTGTTATACTTCGAAGAAATAGTCTACATATAGGATCCTCTAAGGAAGAAATTCAAAGGAAGAATAAGCAAAATTCAAATAAAGATAAAAAAAAATTGTAAAATTTAAAAAAAAAAAAAAATATTAAAAATCTTCATCTTTATCGTTCAACAAACTGGAGTACATCGTGCTTTTTTTTTTTATTTCCATGACATTTTTGTCTCTCATATTTTTCCTCCCTTCCACTCACACACATAATATTATTTTATTCTCTTTTTGTATAATTTTAATGTTTTATTTTTCAATGAGATTATTCTTATCTCATATTCGGAACGAATACAACCAACACACACACACTCACTATGATTTTCCACTTATCCTTTTTTGTTTTTTTTGTTATATAAAAACATGTACTTACTCCCAACCTAATTAATTTTTTTATGATTAAATAATTTTCCAGAGCAGTCATCGACTTACCTGTAAAAATAAAAGAAAAAAAAATGAAATTAATAAAATTTTAGGTTATGAGTGTTTCAAGCTAGAATAAAAGTTGAAATAAAATTAATTTTATAAAAATTTTATAAAATGATAGCTTATTCTTATTCATATTTGGTTTTGAGAATATTTCGATTGGGCTCATATACATGTACAATAATATTAAATATATGCGTTCATTTAAAGGGCATATTATAAAATTCTTTTAACTACCTTCAATTATATAATGGCCAATGGGAAAAGTATTCATTCGCATTTACTCCCATAGGTCATTTTAACATTTATGTAAATTGAATAAATTTGGTGTAATTATCTACTCGTTATGAACATGCTTGGTCCGGCTAAACTAAATCAACATGGCTCACTTAAAGGCAGACTTGAACAAGGTAAGTACTACACATTATCTTTATTTCGAATCAGTTCGAATTTTTCAAAAATCGACTGACACCCTTAATATATATATATACGTTAAACTTGTTATGTATATCAAAAGAAGCGAGACTCCGCTAGACCAAGATATTAGAATAAGTGATATGGGTCACTAACTTCTTCAATACGACAGATTCTATAAAACAACGGTTGATATTTAGCAGCTGACATTTCTGATATGTTCGCCAAGTAGGCAACGTTCTATTTAAAATCTTATATATCAATATTTTTATTTTAGAGATGTCTCTATATAATCTCTATCTTATATCAAAAAAAAATTTTGCTATAATTAAGCTAGCAATAAATTTAAAAGAAATCCGAGTTGCCATCTAGAACAGCAATTACTTTAAAAAATAACGAAAAATTAGCTTAAGATAACGGTTAATTTAATGGATTAGGTAACAAACATAATATTTGCTTACGATTTTTAATGATCGGAGAAATTTTTCTGTTGGTGTAGCTTACAAATTGTTTTTGATTTGGAAACTGTAACATTTCAAATAGCTATATGAATTGAATGTAAAAGTTCATCAAGTACCAAGACAAATTAATCACTAAAATCCAATTTCAGTTCCCACTTCAGAATCTAATATATTCAGTATTTTCAAGTTTTATTTTGGGACGGTAGTAGAAAAGAGACTTATTACTTCAATGCTCTTTTTTTGAATGAAATTTTCTTTATTTTCCAATAAGTGCCAATACACTGAGAAGTATTTTAAATCACGAATCACAATATCCAAATTAATTTTTTTTTTGTTGATAATTCTGTTTTGGTTCATTCTTTAAATCCTTAAGCACGAACATCCTAAAACATCAGCGTTGATATCATTTTATTTTAATTCTTTTTCGGTATTTTTATTTTTAAATTAATTAAAATCCAAAAATACATAAAACAAAAGAATAAAATTAAAATGGTGACAAAATGTAAGAAAAGAAAAAAAAAAAAGGACGAAGACAAAAAACTTTTTATAATGCTCATAATAAATCAAATTAGCTGTCATCAACAAAATATACAACGTAAAGTTTTCATATACATACACACAAAAAAAAACAACAACGTAACGATGTTAATAACTAAGAATATATAGAAAAGGTGTACGAATTAAATGGTGTCTCTATAAATATAGTTAGATTTAAATGTACCAAGTGTAGTGATGGTGCCGGTAGTGGTGGAATGAAAAATTTGGTAAATGTGTTTTTTTTTAAATTTGAATTTATTGGTGTATGTACGTAATATATGTATGTATGTATGTAAATATCAGCAAGTGTATGAATATAAAAGTGTAACTGTGCTTTATTTTTTTCTGATTGAACTTTTTTAACATTCTTTATTTGTTCTGTCATCGCAAGGAAAATGGTGAAAATGATGGTTTGCAAAATAACACAAAAAAAAAAAAATATAAAAAAAAACTTCCTGTTTTTGTCATTTTCAAATAAAGTTGACTTTAATTAGGTTGTGATTTAAAAAAAAAAATAAAAAAAGAAGAAAAAAAAATTGACATTTGTGTGACATTTAAATTAATTTCCGTATACAATAATAAAATAAAATGGGGTAGAAAAAATGTTTGTGTGTTTTTTTAATTTGCTTCATTAAATAATTAAGAGAAATGTAAATAATGTTTTTTTTTTTTTACTTTATTTAAAACTTAATGAATATTTTGTAATTTTGAAAGTTAAATTTAAATAAAGAATTGTAATATTTCTAATTCTTATATTGAAAATGAGTAAAATTTTTGAAAATTAAATTGAATTCAAGAAGGTTTATTTTCGGAAGGTTTATGCAAATTTTTTGTTTTCATATTTAGCATAGAAATTAGTTGTTGAAGTCTTAATATTGTACGTGAAATTTAAAAATCTTAAAATTAGACAAGTTTACATGGAAAATTTAACATTTTACAAGATATTTCAAAGTAATTCCGTTAATAACCCTCATATACATAAAGTTTTATTATTAAGAGTATGCGCCTAGAAATATGCAATTTTCTTAAAAAGATTACACGCCTACAAATATGAAATTTCCTTAAAATGAATGTCAGAATGTGTCTTGTTTTAATCTTAACAATTAAATTATTTGTAATTAAAATTTTTTCAAAATTTGCTATTAATTGTAGCTCAAAGGTATTAACAATATCACAAATGAATGACAATATTAAATTTAATTGAATAACGTTTAGTTTAAACATTACAGTTGTTTACCTAATTTTAAATATACATCAATGTTTTTGAGTTTCAGACAAAATAATAATGAATTATTAAGTATACATATAGAAGAAATTCAGACATTATTAAAAAATTATTAAGAGAATAATTATCGAAATAATAGCAATTAATATTGAACACTCATTATTATTTGAATGAAGTTCATTGACATAGGTTAAGAAGACGACAATCGTGTTTCTCATTAAATACAATGCTTTAAAGTTTGCTCAATTCGCGGAAATGATGGAATAATATGAGTGTATAAAATGAATTTAATAATTGATATTAAAACACAAAGAAATGTATTGATTGAACAATTACAAATTGTTTTCAAAACAATTTAAATTGTTATTAAAGGTATTTGATCTTAACATTAAAAATTGTTTATTTTCTATATTTTAATTCATAAATAATAAAATAAAACAGAAATTTTTTTAATTGTACATCATTTATGATTAATAATTATAAAATTTAATTGTCTAAAAGATTCCAATTATAAATATGATTAAAATATTTTGTTAGCTTGCGCTCTACGCAAGCATCAATTTATATATAAAAATTTTCAAAAAATTATAATTTCTTTCATATTTTTTAATTGTTAATTTTTCTAATATTTTCAAGTACATCAAGTTTTTTGTTTTATCTTTAAATTCTTTTCCACAACTCTAATAGACAATTGAATTTATCATCCTATTAAAAAGCAAATACTTTATCTTTCTTCTTCATATCTCAATCGATTATTATGAATAAGTGTGTAGTAGAGAGATTCATCATTTTATTAAATTAAACTCTTCTTTGTATATATGAAAGTATTTTTACAATTTACAAGCTATAAAGATTTAAAAGACATAAATTGAAACTATTATAAAATAGCTATAACTCTTCAATTTAATAAATATTTTTTAAATTATATATTGGAAAAATTATGAGTAATTTCTCGATATGTTTGTAGTATAGTGTTATGTACAACTAGACGTTATGATGTCTCTAAGTTAGAGGTTATAACTGTTATATAGTATTATTCTATTATATTGTTAATTCAGTTATTACCTTAGATAAACTTCAATTTTCAAAGAATTGTCTGTCATTAGTGTTGTCATTTGAAATTGTCACACTACTCGAATATAATTCTACAAAATTAGCAATTGCCATTTATAATATTAACAAATGCAATTTTAACAAACCGGGAAAATTTTATTTCTCATTTTAATTCACAATTGTTCACTTTTGTATTGTCAGAAACAATTTTGTATACAAATTTTATATGTTCGACTTGAACATGAATTTATTGTAAAAGAATAAGATGTATGTACGTTTGGTTGAAAAATATTGTTGAATAATTATTGGAATTTCAAGTAAGAAAATATTTTGATTTTTATTACAAGAATTTTTGAAAAACAATAATAAATTGTTTTGATTATAATTATTAAAGTATTATATTTGTCATAAAACTGTAATATTTCTATAAAAGTTTTTTTTTCATATATATTAAATTGTAATTATATGTTATGTATGTATGTGTTTATACACTCATGTAATTGAAGAGCACATAATGGGTTTGTTTACACGTGTATTCGTTGAGTGAATGCACAGCATTTACTTTGGTCTTCTCACATCTTTTTTTCTACAAATATATTTTATTTTTAAAGAAGAGAGAGGTTGCGACTTGCTAGAAACATAAGAGAAGAGCTGAGCAGTTTGTAAACACTTAATGCATACATACTCTTTTAAATTTCTAATTATTTTTACGAAGTCAAAAACAAGAGAGTTAAACATTTTAGCGAAAAATCAAAAGAGAATATGAAATAAAGAGCGGAAAGTTAAATATGAAGTATCATATAAAGAGTTGTACAAATTTATACAGCCAAATTTTTCCATTCCAATTTATAGGTAGACGATACTAACGGTGCTATGGAGATTGGTCCTCGTCCAGCTATTCAAATTTAACAAAAATTATAATACATATGTAATTGTACGACACTCAGTCTTAACACTTTACTCCAATTTAGTTTGTCAACGAATATTTATTTTGTTATTGCAGTTTTTGTGCTGACATAGCAGTTTTCGCTACATTTGCATCCTAAAAATGACAACATTCAAAAGACAATAAACGTGAAGCTTATAACACCTCAACTATCTTTGAACTTTTTTATATAACCAATTGTTATGCATTGTTATGCATTGATAGAGTAGAAAATGGAATTGCTTCGTTAATTTGTGAATCATTGTAATTTGCCAAGAGATCATTAGAATACATGGCTGTTCATTGTAAAACTAGACAGAACAAAAAAAAATATTCATATGTATAGGAAAAATTTAATTGAATCAAAGGTTTTCTCTTAATACTCATAGTAGATCATTTTAATTAAATTGGTCACGACCATCAGAAATTTAAATTTGAAAATATCAATGTTTTACAAAATATATTTGTATAAGGTTCATATCGGTTATTTTTTCCCAAATAATTGAAATAACAAAACAAAAACGAAATATTTGATGGGCAAGACAAAAGAATAAATAAATAAATCAAAGTTATCAATCAAAAACTTAATTGATTCAAATTTAAAAAAAACGTTTGATATTGAAAATAATTTGATTGAATTGTAAAATTATTGTATAAAAATAGAAAAATTTAAATTGAATGGAAAAAAAATTGTGATTCCAAAAACATTGTGTTACGTAGTTATGCAATAGACAAAAAAATTTTGATTTCTTTTTAGGGGTATAATTAAATGTTTCTATCTTACTTAATTTTCTCAGAACACCGAACGAAAATAACTTTAAACAGGTTGAATTCAGTTTGACTTTAAGTAATAGTTAAATAAAAGATCTGGTTCAAGGATTGAGTGGGAACCGTATTCAGTGTAGAGTACATTATTTTGGAATTACGTGCATAGCAGTATTAAATTTTATTCAATGAATCGAAGCTAATTCTGAACTGAACTCATATGGTGCTGTATGAGATGAAAACAGAAAATGCCAATTGAAAAGTTATAGTCCATTCAATTAAAATAATATCGCATAGACCTGCCAATATCAGGTAGCTAGAACATCTGTATTCGCAGGTTAAATAGAGCAACATTTAAGTTCTTCGTACAAAACGAGCTAGTTATAGAGCGATATCTGCTGTAGGTAGTTTGTAAAGTAAAACGGAATATCAAGAAGCTCGGATCAACATACTAATTTGCCCCATTCCCCAATAATTACTTAGTGAAAACAGGGTTACATTAACTACACTAACCATACTCTTCTCTCTTATCTTCGAACACGTAATCAAGAATCTATATATAAAACAGCCTGCCATCTAAAGTGATATAATATAGTCAAATATTTTTGCTTCTCCCAAAACTTGTATAGTCGATCTACAAAGAAGACTGATTCTCTCACGTTATTGTACTTCCACTTACAGTTACAAACCGTTTTATTTTTTACTCTATATAAGTTGCCGTTTATATCTCCGATCGGATTTTCAAAAACACCGATCAAAAAGTGTAAAAGAACATCGGCAAGATTAAAATAAAATTTTAACCGTCGCATTGCTTCCAAGTGCATTTCTTAATTTCGCCGAAATCAAGAATTAGAACTTGAAAGCCTTGCGTCGAAGAACCTATATCTTCCTTTAATATTACGTCATATTTTAATTCATAATTGAATATTATTCATATTTTAACATAGTGGTTCAAAAAAAAAAAGACAATGAAAGATTAATAATGGGTTTAAAACGGGAATCTTTGTAAGTATATTAAAGATTATAAAGATTTTCGTTTAATTTTTATAGAAAACCCTCAGTTAAATTTTAACAATAGAAATGAAAAAGTGAAAATTATACCTTTTCGATTTACTTGAAGGTGCAACTGAAAGATGATAATTTATAAACTTTTTTCCTTCTATTCTCTTTTCACTCTTCACTGTAACAGCAGCTCAATGGACCGGCATTAAAAATTATAAATTTAATACAAAAAAAACTCGAAAAGAAAAATATTCTCATTACAAATCTTTTGTTCAAAATTCTCTTTATTGATTCTATTGTGCATCTAATGTTACAGAATTTAAGAAGCCCTTCAAGAAGTGGTTCATTTTGATTCTATAAACTAACTCTATGATTAAATTTATATGTATAGATGTGAGAAGCATTTAATGAATCATAACTTGTTAACTTTAAAAGTAATTTTATCTTTCAGAGAAGAAAATCAACAAAAGAAAAAATTGGATTTGCTAATTTGAAGAATCACGATTTTCGTTGCAATTCGGTTCTAAAAATTCAAATGCTTTTCAGAATATTTGAAATGAATATTTTTTTCTTTTTACCATTTTACATCCTTGAAGATCTATTCTTCTGTTAAATTAAAAGACAACAAGTAAAAAATTAACAAGCAGTTTTTATCTCGCGGTCAAAGAACAAATAATGGTAATTTAATTTTGTGTTACAATTTATAAGCCAACAGAAAGCTTCTACACTATTTGTAGAAGGTATGAGGGGACGAAATAGAGCAAAACAGTGAATTGAAAATTAAAAATCAACCCACGATTTATTACAATTCTGCAGTTTCTCTGAATGGTAATAAAAGAAGTTTAAAAAATTCTTGGAAAATATTATAAGATTCTTGCAATAAATTTAAAAATTTTATTATATTTTTGATATTTTAACACTTTTAAATGTTCTCTAATTACAATTTGTAAGATTTTTAAAAAAATTTAATCTACAAAATTGTGACCCTTTTTTTCTTGAATTGCAATTTCAAATGGCAAATTAAAAAGAATTTTTTCTTGTAAAATACAATAAAAATGAAATTTTTTTATTTCACTTAAAAATATGTCATTCATTTTTAGCCACTCCTTTTAAAAGAACTCATATATTTGAGTGGCTCCTCTGCTCTTTAGCAATTGTATAGAAAATAGTGTTATTTTATTACTATAAAAAATGCAAAAAACTATAAAATTTTCTTTCGTTATGATTTATTTTCAAAGCGAAATAAAAATATTATTTTAAATGATTTTCAACAAGAAAAAAAAATTACACTTACTTTTAATGGGGTAAGATCACATTTTTTCAAGAGATTTTTGATAAAATGGATAAAGTTTTTGATAGTGACACAAATTTTGATTATAATGAGTGTTTAAAGAGTCTTTTGAAATCGAAGAACAATATTGAAATATTAATTTTGTTTTCATTTTTAAATTTTATGACTTGGAAATTGTGTTACTTGCAATTATGTGCAATTTTATAATAAGTACCCAAAAAGAAGCATTTTTGTTTGTGAATTTGTTGCAAGACATTTCTATTAACATTTTAAAATGCAAACATTTCAAAAATAACACATGTTTCTAAGAAATTTTCAAGTTGGAATCCAATTCGCAAATGAGGATCGTGCAAAATTTTCCATTACCAATTACGGAATCTACAGAACCAAAGATGTTGGCTGAGATATTAGAGTTTTTCCTTATAAGAAACAACGTATGTCAGATGTTAAATAAAAATTTTACTGCTTAATATTTTTGATGCAAAAACATCTTCCATACAGCAATATTGATTTGATGAATTGTTTAAAGAAAGAATTTTTCTTAGTATAATCGCATAACGGATGTATAGCATGGTTAAAGGAACGAGTCTTAAATCAGTAAATTTTTAACATTAAACGATTAAAGAAAGTTTCTTCCTGAACTGGAGCCAAAATACCTTCTATTTCACCTCTCTGGTTGGACGCCCAGACTACTAAACCCATAGAATATATAAAGAAATTAGAAGTAATTTGTACAAAGTGTTATTTTAATGCAATAATCATGGTGGTTTTCTAAGATTTCTTCTTTTTTTCATATTTTCTTAGTAAAAACCCGGAATCTCAGGTGTTTCAATTTGAATTCATATTAATGTTTATATTATAATATTGTATATGTATGTAGGTGCCATTAAAAAAATATGACAGAATTTTAATTAAACAAAAAATTTCAAGGCAAATAAATTAATCTGTTAAAATATGTATACGTAAATCTATTTCAAGGATATTTTTAATAAGCGAGAATGTTAATCTCACCCATTAATGTTAATTTAATTTTTTATGTTAAATAATATTAAACCAAGAGCACAAAAAAAAATATATGAAAATTCTAATTTATTTTTAACACTTCATAAATTGTCCGCGACCAAAAATATTTATATACAAGGATACCTACTATACATACATAGTTTCCTTCTTATTTGAAGAGCGTCAAAAAGGAAAATTAAAAACGCCTCCAAATTATAATTTATTGGAGAGACCCGCATTTGATATTCAAATAAATGCTGTTGAAATTTTTAATCATTGATCGGATTATAAAATTTATTGTTCACGAACACACTATATAATATAATCCTTCCATTTTTATTCCAAGGATTGATTCACTAACAAAAAAACAATATCCAATTTTTATCATTAATTAAAAATCTTTAATCAAAACATCAGTTTTATCCGATCATAAAATTATACTTAAAATTTAACACAAAAAAATAATTTTTTTTGGTGGTCAGGATAATATTATTGTTTCCGGATATTTTAATATTAAATACAAACACATGTTTCATGATAAAAACCGCAAGCAAATAGTTTGAAGTTAAGATGTGTATTGCATACTAAGAGATAATTTTGTTTAAACTGAATAAACCCTCATGCATATACAAAAATAAAAGGAAAACATGGTATTTCTGTTTGTATTTCCCTATATTTGACACAAAAAAATATTTCCTTTATTTAATGACAAAACCATAAATTGTATTTTTTCATTTGATTATTTTGTATTTATAATACAACATAATTTAGTAGGATAATATAATATCCTTTCATATTTTAATGTCAGAGTTCGATAAGTTCATCAAAATTTCGAATAATTTAGTTATTCTAGAATATTTGATATTATGGATCAAAACTATATCGTAGCAATATTTCTGAGAGTAGAAACTATACCTATGTATATTAAGACATTTAAAGTTCTACTAAAAATGTTCAACAAAAATGATCCTTAAGACTTCGGCGATCTCAGTTCAAAGGGCTCTTCAAGATTTTTCGATCAGTACCTTGTAATTTAGCGCTATCTTCTCGTTAGTTATTAACTCTATTAATTAATTTCAAAAAAAAATTTTGAGATATACTTTATCAAATAATGTAGGCAATTTTTTAAAAAATCTTAGATAAAATATCGTATTTCGTGCTGTTTCGCGTAGTTTCGGATTAATTTTCGAGCTAACACGTTTTTCGGATATTCATTTTCACAAACCATCTCTTTAGTAATTTAAAGTATAATTTTTAATACATATGCTTAGTAGACTCATTGTTTGTACGAATTAAAAATGTTTATACGAAACTGTACATCTTATATGGAAAAGGTTGCCAATCACCTCATAGATACAATTCTATAGCCAATATTAGAAATACACATTGTATTATTTTAAATGTTGTTGACCATCGAAATACCATATTTGATATTTTGTTGATTTTTTTTTTTTTTTAAATTGGGATTATAATTATTCTGATCTTGAGCTGATATCATTTAATATAATTTTAAATGAGATGATTTACACATATAGGGTGCATGACCCTATACTTGTAAATCATGACCCTTACTAAACAAACGCACTTGATATATATGCAACCGCCAACTAAGTTTAACAGCAAAAAAAATCTATAAAAGAAATTAAACCATCTGGGAATTTTTAATATGTTTTTGAATATTTTATGACTCTTTTTTCGAATTTCTGTTGTGAATATCCTTTTCATAAAATTGATCGTGGTGAACAAAAAAATATTTTTTCATTTTATTTTCTCCTCTTCCATTTTTCGTTACTTGTTTCATTCAATATTATGGCTTTTAAAATTTAAAACAAATATATTTTCTAAAATTGAAGGATTTTATTTGATCTTCAGCACCCCTTCAGTAATTCATTGAACTATTAAAAACATTTAAAAATTGTATGGATGAAGTCATAAAAATGCGGTTAAATGGTTTAATATTCTTTTCCATCTAATGTTTAATTTTCATTTGAAATTTAATTACTTTTGTTTGCTTTTGAAAAATGAAAACAAAAAATTGAATGTAACAAAATGTTTGCAAAACAAATTCTACGGTTTAAATTCCTGCTGGCAGTAAACAATAATTTGTTTAAAAAAAAAAAACAATTGTTTTGTATTTAAAGAAGTGGTGGAATAACGTCCCACAAATGGTCAAATGAGAAATTTCAATTTTATATACAAAAAGTTTTAATCAGTTCCGAATTGAGGCTGAACTAAACGTAATGTGAGTGAGTAGTACTGAAAATAAATTGAATATTTTTCTGTGACAAAGCCAAATTCGAAATTTCGCCAATGAAATATAAAACTTGATTTTGAATATAAGCCTCAAAAAGTGGAAGGGTTTATTCGGCCCTCCAAAAAAGAGTATTGTGTGTACATTCCCCAACTATCATTATAGCAATACTGATATCAATTATTATAATGTTTCGGCCTATGCAAGCAAAATATTTTTATTTATTGTCAAACTTTTAGTCGAATGTTTTGTGATCAAATTACACCTCAAAAAAGCAGAACAAATTTAGTTAACGAATTGCTTTCGTAATTGGTGCAATCACAATATTTCACTTGTACAAAAGCAATTTAGCACAGTTTGAATTTCGGCTCGAGTTTTGCTTGGAAATTTTTATTCTTGGAATTTTTAGTTCTGGTTTTGCTGTGAAGATTGAACGAAATACCGAAAATTAAATTTGTTAATGTTACAGATGCCCCGAAGCAAGAGCCCCGAAGGGCAGAATCCTTGGAGTTCAGGTCCGTTCTTAGTTTTTAACTATGATAAAGGTGGTTCTTATTTGTTCGTTTGGAATATAATGATAAGGATTGTCTTAATATAGGAGAGTACTTATAAAAACCTTAACTTTTTATTATTTAAGAAATTTCTGAATTACCACAGCATAGACGTGACATACTTTAACATTAAATTCTAATATCTAAGTGCTAGTTTGTGCTGTCCCTATATATTTAGTGGACAATTTTTTATTTTGTTTTGTTAAAAGGACATCTGCCTTAATCGTTTAATATTAAATTGTGTAAAAAGTAGAAAAAGAAATTTATAAACACATGAAATTTTTTTTTATGGTAACATACAGATGCACTTATTTCTCTTGTAAATAATACAAATTAGATCCTGTGAACTGTATAAATTTCTTATACATTTTTTTTTTCATATATAGTCCTGTAAACCGATTACATAATGCTTGTAAAGGAATTTCAAATAAGAAAAGAAAGAATGACACGGTGTGTGAATTCTTGTAAATATTTTTTTTTAAATTTTAGAAACTATATGGTAAATTTAGTAAGAAAATAGAAAAAAAAACGTAAGAAAAAAAAAGAAACAATTTCTTTATCTTTTCTATAAATAATTTAGATTGTAAAAACACAGACTTAAAAAGGACATTAAACCTAAATGAAAATGCGCAATCATGATCATTTCATCACTTTATTCTGTTTAAGAATGAAATTTTTGTGCTTTGTTTCCTTTTCAAATAACAAAGGAAAGGTAAAAAAAAAAATTTTTTTTTCTATATTATTTTTATTTTTATGGTTACCTTACCGCATTAGACAATGTTTAAAAATACAATTAAATATGGTTAGTCTTAGAGGTTACAGTTTTGAAAATATTTTGTTTTAAAAAAAAAACTGTTTGTTTTAAGATACCGTCGCTCAAAAAGGATAACGACAGTTTTTTTTATATAGAAGTGGTTCAAGTAAGACTATTTCAGTGTAATTGAAACCTATTCTGATCACCGTATTCCAATCATAATAAAGGTCTACTCGAATTTCTTTTATTTTAATTTAGAATTAATACACGGTATAATCATGTATCGCAGAATTATTTATGTCCAAATTGGAAAAAAGAATGAAAAAACGAAAAATTGAGCAGGAGAATATGAGCACATTGTTTAAACAGAACAGGATATTAGAAGAACAAAGAATAACATGGGCATCTTTAAGTTATGATCATCACTGTACAAACTTGATAAATAAACAACTAAGGAAACATAATATTCGGACATCGGCTAAGGATACATTGAAGATATATGAAAGATGCGGTGTGTACAAAATCAATTGTAACAATTGCGATAAATTTTACATAGGACAAACCAAGAGACCCATTAAAACAAGACTTAAGGAACATTTAAGTGAAATAAAACGTGCAAGGAGAGTAGGATTTAACCGGATTTTCGATTCTATGGTTGCAAAACACATTTATGAAACGGACCACACAATCACGAAAGATAACTTAAAGGTATTAAGAAAGGTGAAAGAAAACACAGCAGAGAAGTTCATGAAAGTATGCAGATATACAAATCAAACAAGGACTGCCTACTGAACACGGACGAAGGTAACGCGGCTACTTGGCTCTTTAAATTAATTATTTGACCAGTTTTAAGGTTTAAAACAGGTATAAATATAGTTTGTAAATAATAACAAAAAAAAAAATAAATAAATAATCAAATTCTAGATTAAGTCAGGTAGATAATTATATTAAGTCAGGTATAATATTTCTAATTTTAATAGATTGCAATTTTTATTGTTTGTTGTCTTAATTAGAAGAAAATCAGCTTTGATAAAGTGCGTATGTAGCGCACGAAATATATTAGCAAAAAATAAAAAAGATATCACTGATAATCATGCTCCAGTTTCATTGCTTCGTAGAATTTTAACTAGGTAGGTGAATAGTCTGCCGTAGTTTACTGTTTGAATTTAATGTCTTGAAAACACTTTTTGTATACAATGAGTTTAACAAATTTGTTCCATAAATTTTCGAATGAAAAAAATTAAAACACACAATGACTAATCTCATTGATTGGGATTAATTGGATTTTATTGGTAAGTTTTTTTTTCAGATATAAATAAGAAATACTTTTCGTAAACATCTTTTAATAATACCTTAAAGATACTCTTTCGTAATACCTTAAAGAGTTTGTATGTTCTTAAGAGATTTGAATTTGCTTATGATGTCAGATGAAATAATCATTAATAAAGATTCTTGTCATAATACAAAATATTCAGACGGCTAATATAAATATTCACAATATTCGACTTGTTATCGTTAAACTTATAAACTACATAATTGAAACTTTATTTCAAAGTTATTTACTAAATCACTTAAAAGAATTTATAACAGCAATATTTTGTCTATAATTCCAAAATAAAATGGTTCGAAAAACTTTTAAAATAAAATTCCAATTTAATAATAAAATTTCCAATTACAATTAAAATAAATTGAAAATTATTAAAATTGTTTAACCACCAACTGTGTTGTCCTTTATATAATTTCAATTTCAATATAAGGGACAATATGTATTGTACATATTTTGAATATTAAAAATCTTATATACTAGAGAAAAATCATAATAATGAACGGGAAATGGTAAATTTAGTTATAATTACATAATTTAATATTTTATTTTTTTGATATTTTTCTAAAGTTATTTTTAAATTTACTATAGAACAACAAAAAAAAAAATGGCTACACATTAAGGATAATTTTGAAAGGAAAACAACAACAAAAAAAATTAATTCAATGCACCATAAGGTAAGAAATGTCTTTATGTAATTGAGTACAAATTTAATAATACAAATCTATATATTTGTATACCACAGTTACATAATATGATTATATTCCGAAAATGGCTTATTATAACAGATAAGAAAGAGTGCGAAAGAGACAGTTGCCCTTTTTACCACAATTATTAAATTTCATTAGGTAAATTGGTACTCAATATATAAACGAAAAATAAGCAAGAGCAAAAAAAAAGTTCGAATCTAGTAAAATTGTTATCCAAAAAAAGGAAAACAAAAAAATTTGGAAGATAAATAAAGGCAAAAAAGGACAACAAAAAATCGAGATCATTTTTCTTTTTTTTTTTTCATATCCCCGAATAAAAGCTTGGCAAGAAAAAAAAAATTATCATTTTATTTTTAGGATTTTTTTTTTTTGTGTTTTTGTTTTGCATTGTTTTTATTTTAATGTTCTACTTATCTAGTGGATTTGTTTTGGATATTGTATTTCCCATGTCTACCCAATTCATCTGAAATTGGTTTAACTTAAATGGCTTGTGATTCTGTTTTTTGTTTTTAATATTTTCCGTTGGTATTATGGGCAAAAGCCCAAATTCGAATTTTATACTTTTTTTTTTTTTGTTTTTTGGGTTCATTTATGTTTGAATACACATACAAGTGCATGGGTTTTAATACAGGATATTTTTCCGTATATTAAGTGGGTATTAAACAAATTTCAATTTTAGCTTATTCTCAAAGATCTTTTAATATTTTTAAATGCAATTCGCCAACCATTCATTCCTGTTTTTGCTGATGTTCATGCATGTTCAGAAAAGTTCCATATAAAAGAATTAAATTTTACAAATAAACTAGATTTTGCATAAAATTTTTGCATATATTTCATTCCACTCAAGTTAAAGATCCCCAATATGCTATAGGAAAAGAAGATTTTTGGCAGACTTTTGTAGAATTTCTTGAAAATTTTAATATTTTCAATTGAAAAAAAATTATACGAGTTCCTTTGATACAAGTTAGCAATTTTTTTGAACTCATTATGTGAACATTTTAAATATTCTTTTTAAATGGCAATATGAAAATTTTTAAAGTTTTAACATTCAATAATTTTTCGAAGTTATTCCTTTAATATTTCTCCTACATGTATGAAATAAGATTCGCTTAATAAATAAATAATTTATTTTGTGGTTTTAATCAAAATAAATTTTAAAATTTATTCGATAACTTTTCATCTTAAGTCTTTTGATTTTCTGTTCTAAAAACTCTGTGTTTGTTTAAAAAAATTTAAGAATTCTATTATAAAAAATAATAAACACCCTGTTTCTATTATTATATAACTAAAAATAATTCTATATAACTTCTATAGCTATAGGTTTCAAATCGTCTTTCTCTTTTTTTCATTTTTTATTAAAATTCCTTTAAAAATATTTCGAAATACCATTCGGAAATATAAAAATGAGCAAATGAAAAATACTTATATGAAATAAAATTGTTCTGAAAAACAATTCAATATTTTCGATTCCAATAGTTTCAAAATAAAAAATTTCAATTGAAAACTTAACAAAATACTCAAAAGAACAAGAAGAAAAGGAAAAATAGTAGGAGAAAAAGAAAATAAAATGGAAAATGTGAAAATATCAAAAATTTTTCTTTTTGTTTTATTCAAATATTTTCAGAAGACAAAAAACAAAGAAGAATTGTGGAGTTTACACAGGAACAGAAGAAGAAAAAAGGATATAAAAAAGACGAATATTTTTTGAAGAATTTAATACACGTGAATTATTGTATTACGTGTGTGTGTATGTGTATGTGTGTGCACAAGTAAAATGTGTTCATAAAAGTTATGGTAACCGATTATTCAAAATTATAATAATGACAAATTGTTGTCCTTTTTATAAAGAAGTTCATTTCATTTTTTTTTTTTGTTTTGGGCAAGTAAACTTTGTTTAGACAAGGTAAATGATCCGTATTAAAATAGGTTAAGTTTTTCCTGTTAATTTAAGAGGTTTAATATTAAATATAATCTTGAATTGAATTTGTTAGACGAAAACGGTTCCATTTCCAATTATGGATATTCCCTTAAAATTGTTTCAAATAGATATTCCCTTAAAATTTTTGATATTTAATAATGTTTCGCCTTGCAAGATTTGCCGCCTTGTCTGTTACATTATTTTGTTCCCTGATATAACTTTTGATCTTGTGTCTTTGAATGTACCTGTAGTTTTTAATTGCGGAAAAGCATCTTGAATTGAAAATTCAAAAAACTTGATTTTGCTGCAACTTATGCTAATATTCGTAAAATTTTTACTATTGAACGCCTTAATCATTCTTCGCAGTTAACAAACATGAGAGTTCAAGTCAAACAGGAGTGTTCTCAATTTATTATGGGGAAATTTGATCAATTGCCCCTAACTTGATTTTATGTTATGAGTTTTTACAAATTCTAATTTTTTGGTTACCCGAAAACTGTGCAAGTAAGCACTTCAAATTGCAATTCTACATAAAATATCATAAAGCTTTTAAGTTTTTTAAAATTTGAATTTCAAAATTTTCTTGTCAAATTTTTTCAATATTTCCCTTTATAACATTAATGCTTGGCTACCCAATTTTTGTTTTCCTCTTTATTAAACAAACATTTTTTTGTTCGTACCAAAATATAATGTTATATATAATATATAAAAATGTTATATTGCATAATCCTGTTATTTTATATAATGTACATAATCTATGTATGTATACGTATTATGTGTATTTATATAATAATATCCATATATAGAGAAGAACAAAAGAAAAAAAAAACTGAAAATGGCTGAAAAATTTCATTTCCAAATCTTCAACTATAAACATTTAATAACTTTATATATACGTATATGCGTATGTGTGTTTGTATATAAAAATCTATATAAAAATCAAATAAGAACAGTCGTGAGTACATACGTATGTATTTGTCTATATTTAAACATTTTATGTATATTGTACTTGAGTACAAAAAAAAAATATTCTTCTCATAATTTTTCAACTTATTAGAAGGAAATGAATTTTTGGATTCATTTTAAAAAGTTATTATAACAGTTATATGTATAATAGCCGTATATATACCGGTGGAGGACCCAATAAAAACATTTATAATAATAAACCCCCATTATAATGGGAACAATGATCATAGATATTAATTTCTTTTTATATCCTGCTTAAAAATATTAAAAAAACAAAAATGTAATATTATTTTGCCCACACGTCTACGGTATGCTTATATTTTAATAATTGTTCACCTTTTGTAAAATTTTTAAGGTACATATTGTTAAATTTTATGTACATAAATGCTTTGTACTCGTATACGTATAAAATAATAAAAATTTTAACATTTAGGTTAAGGACCTTTTTAACCATTTAAAAACAAAAATTTAAGTTTAAAATTTGAAATCATAGAAATAATTTTTGTTGAACAATTTAAATCGAAAAATAAAATTTAATATGGTAGTTAAAATTATAAAAAATTTTGAAATTAAATTTAGATGTTTTAAAGACTTCATTTTGTTTTTAATTAAAATAATTATTGTACTTTTAAAATTTAAATTGCAATCTCAGTATTATTTCAAGAATTATTACATTTTTCTGTTCCAAATTGTACAAAGAATGTCTACTGTTTTGAATTTCGAAAAAATAGTAATTAATAGTATATACAATAGAAAATAAAATAGTAATATTTTATTAATTAAAATTTATTTTGGGAAAATCGAAAAATTTTGAAAAATTATTTAATCTATTTCTATATGTGTAAGCAATTTGGACACGTTTACACTTAATTAAATAATAAGATTATTCTCTTAGACAAGATTTTTCTCAATGTACATATATATGTGTTCACTCTATTCAGTCCTCTCTAAATACATCTTTCTCACATTATATAATTTCTCTGCTGTTGAGTCCATATAGTGTGAATTTACGTTTGTGTTTTACAACATCAGCACATTCTTAGTCTCCCCACTAATTGTTTAATGAAATAATTACATTTTCTGCAAATTATAGAAAATAAAGAGAATTATCAAAAAATTAATCTGATTTGAGACGTCAATTTGACATAACAATTTTTCATTTGACAATATTCTGTTACATGTTTTAATTTGTTATCTTCGTTTTTAATAGTTTTTCAAGTGTCAAGTAAGATTTAGTAGTTTTTCAAGTGTCAAAATTTTATTTTCCAAAATTATCTATAATTATGTTCATGTTTATGGAGATATCTCCGGAAAAGTGATACTGGAAACCAGAATAATAGCTTTTAATTACAATTTTAAAAGAATTTGTTCTTACTTTTAAAATTCATTTTATTTAAATAGTACGGGCGTGTTTTTAATAACATGTAAAAAAATTTACAGTAAAAATTTTAACAATATGAAACGAAAAAATTTAAGTGACATTATCAAATTTTCATAAAATATGCACATATTGTTCGTATATGTACACATTTATGTAAATAAAATGTGCGGACGCGAATATATACGTGAATATGCGCTTTGTTGCAAAGCCATAATTTGAATAACAAAAATATTTAAGGCAAATCAATTTTTTTTTCATGGAAAATAAAGAAAATTTCAACAGTTTTTAAATAAACTTAAGGTTAATAACATTTTCGAATAAAAACAAATAAAATAAAAATTGTTATAATTTATGTTATCAATTTTATGTTTTTGCAATAAAATAAATAATAAAGAATATTATGTAAATAAATAAATATACACAAATAAATTCTTTCATAATATGAAAAGCAATTTCAGGGGAGGAAAACTTTTTCTTTTTATGTAAATATAAGTGATAACATTTATTGTATATTTGCAAATATGTACATATATGCATACATGTGTGTATAAAGAAGGAATTAAATGATCATAATATAAATTCGATTTTTATGTTTATCGTTATTTACATACTTTTTTATACATAGTTTTTTTTTTGGATTACGAAAATCTTAAAAGCACACATTGCATTTTAGTTATATTCATGCACCTATATACATATGTACATATATATATGTTTAAGAATTCGATCAACAGTTTGAATTTTGTTGTCTAGACAATAATTTTCAATTCTTAAATGTTATTTTTTGTTGTTTTTTTCTTCTTTTTGCAATTTTTATATCTTAAAATTTTGCAATCTAAAGTACAACATACATATATGTATGTATGTATGTATGTACAGATTTTTATGCTTATAGTATTTACAGTAATACATATAGTATTAATCCAAATGCTATAAATAAATAAAATTTTAAGTTTTCAACGACAATGTAATCTCTTAGCACATTTTGAGCAAATACGAAAAGTGAAATATAACCTATTAATATTTCAATCTGCTATTCGTCTATTTATAAAACTCTTCCTTCCTATAGAATAAAATGTTTTTTCTCGTATCCTAAAATAACTATTACTTTCCACAAACTGATAATTTTACAAACGTACAAAGATAGAAAGGGTATGGCTTCTTATACTAGTTATAGTGAATTGACAAAATACTCGTAGGCAAAGGTAAATTACGTCAAAAAATTTCGCCGTTCAATTTAACTGGTGTTCACTACACCACCCGCTTTTCATAAAATTTCTGACATTTGCTTTCAACATTGAGTTCTAAAATTTTGGCAACTTCTAGATGTCAAAGTTTTGTTCATTTCACTATAAAACAAAAAAAAAATTTTTTTTCGATCTTTTTTCTCTTCTGATTTGGAAACTGATATCTTTGACACTGTAAGCTTTATGAAATTTCACTAAAAATTTGAAAATTAATTAAAAAATTTCACAAAGTCATAAAATATAATGACATAATTTAAACAACCTAATTATCATGCAATGTTTTAGTAGGTCGATTACTTATTCGATTAAAAGTGTGACCGTAAACAAAATGTTGCTGACCTAACAAATAATAGCAAAAAAAACAAACAGATATTCGCTTTTAATAATTAAATATTTTTTCAAATTTTTTATATTTTTAGTGCGATAAAACGAAAACCCGTCCGTTCTTATATTATTCAAAAATTTTATGAAAAAATTAGTCGTATGTTGGTTGATAAGTTGTAGCTTCCTTAAATTTTTGCTCTTCCTCTAAAAATATGCATTTATCTGAGGAAATAACTAAAAAAAATATTTACTTTAGAGAAATGTGCTACTTTATACAAACCATTTGCTTTAATCTTAAATTTATTTTTTTTTCAGTAACTTGTAAAAAAGAACAAAAAATAATGTACTTATCTTCAGTCTCTAAAGTATGAGTATGACAAAATAAGCCAAAAAAATTTTTTGTAACTCAATGTGTCAACAACCATAACTTTAAAAGAATTGTCATTATATTATGACAAACACAAAATTTTTATTTTAAAATAATGTTATAAAATAAAAGAATTTTTTTTTTTGGGAAATTGTTAAAATTTTTGTAACTATTTTTTTATGTTTACAAGTACTTGTTGTTCACCGAGTTACACAATAAAAAAATCTAACTAAAACTAGGAACCTCATGCAAAAAAAATTATTACTGTCATGCAAAAAAAGAGTAAGATAATAACTTTTTACTAAAACTATGGATATCCGTGCTAGGGTAGGGGTTCTGATGGACCGTTGCCTGATTGGCGAACGTGCAATGAGAATGAGCCGCCCCGTAAACGATCTGTGTAGGAGTTGTTGTAACGAAAAGGAGGAAGAATCGGTGGCCCACCTTTCATGCTTTTGTCCGGCACTAGTGAACTTCAGGCAGAGATTTCTTGGGTCTTATTTCTTCGGGAACGCTACGAACTTAACGAATGTAAACGTTAAGAATTTGAGCCGGTTTTTGAGGAATTCGGACTTGTTCGAATGAGCGAGTATCCCCAACTTCAAAATTGAAGTACTTATAACATACTGTATAAATTCACAATATTCAGCTTTTTACAAAATGTTATTTTGTCATTATATATGAAGTTACACTCTCATGTTACTTTCATATAGCACGTCCTAGCAAAGAAGATAATCCTAGTAACAGTTTCACAAATTTGTAAAAAAGAATTAAATAAAGAAAGATTGTTGTTTGATAGCTTTAATCCAGATTGCGCTGTTACTGTCATGTCACATATTGCAGCTTATAAGGGTCATTTACTGAATTGTATGACAACTGAATTGCACATTATAGTGTGACTGCATTTTGGATATCACTGTATACATAGTCTTATCAACCAAAAATTCTCTTCAAATCATATTGTACTCAATAAAAAATCTTTTTATGTATGAAATTAAAGAAAGAAAAAAAAAACAAGAAAAACTTTTGTGAATGGATTTTCTTTTTTCTTTTTTTTTTTTGTGTTTTATCCAAAATTCCAATATCAAAACCATTACCAATCCCATAAAAACTTGTTCTTTTTTTTTTTGACTCTTTCTTAGTATTGTTTTTATTTTTTATTTTTTGGTTTTAATTGTTATGTTTTGCAAGAAAATATCGATTTGACTCATTTTCAATTCCTTTATAATTTTATTTGATTTTTATTTTATTTATTTTGTTTTTTTATTTTTTAATGTTTTTTGCATCATATTCGACCAACCCATTTTCTTCATACCATACTGGTGATTCATTCATTCAGAGAATTGCATAAAATAAAAAAATTTATTATCCTTATTATATAATTGATATACGAGTTGAATATTATACAAGAATGAAGGTTTCATATAGAGTGCTACATGAGCAATGTGCTATATGAGAATTAAATGTAAATACAAGGAAAATATACACAATAACACGTACACGTATGTATTTTGTATACATCGAATTAAATATTAAAGTGCGTGTATATAAAATGAAAAACTGATGTTATCTATGTTATGTGAACATGTGCCGGTACGGAATGAAAAACAAGGAAAACTTTTCCATATAAAAAAAAAAGGAAAATTGTTAACTTTTACAAACAAAAATAATAAAATAAAATTAAATAAAAAAAAAGGGTATAAAATGATATTTATCCTTAAAATTTACAGTTTAAGTACGATGAAACTAAGTTAAAAAGGATAAGATAAAAGACTAGAGTAAGATTGATAATGAATCCTTTGAAAAAAAAAAAAGAAAAGTTTGTTATTATGCTTTGTTGTTCTTTTAGTTTTTCTTTTGAATATTATAAAAATTAGCAAAACTATACACATACTTTATTTCATGTAGTGGGGGAATGTGAGGATTGAGTAAACCAATTTCAAAGTTAAATAATCCTGTTTAAATGAAAGAGAAAATTTTATATAAAAGTAAAATAATTGGTTTCAAATGGATTACTAATCAACATGTAAATAGATTTGTAATTGCTGATTATAAGGCATAAGTTTGTATTTGTATAAAATTATTCAAAGGCATATTGATAGTTTTGCAAGTTTAAACTGCAAATTTTATATAAGTATATACATACATATATTCCATTGCGATATACAATTCGTCGACATAGTTGGAAATTTGGAAATCAATACGTTACAAAGTAGACTTCGAATTTTACATTTTAAGCACTTTATAATCAGTACTTTTTATAATGTTACAGTTCTTTTCACAAATTCTAGCTATCTCGTAAATAATTAGTTGAATGTATAAAGTTCTCTTGATTCTTTCCAAATCTCTTGCTTATACTTGCCTCCCCATGCTTATCAAATTAAAATTTTGTTGTATGCTACAGCAAATCCAGTAATATTATAAAAACTTTTTTTTAATTTCTTTTCTTTACTAAACTAAATTTATTTTGACGAGTTTCCAAACTAATCACTTGTCAACTATGTTATATACTTTATTGTTAATTCAAGCATATTATATTGTGCTATCATTTTTTAAAATTCCATCTTTCAGTTCAAAACAATCTAATTTGAAAATTTACAAAATTTTCACTTGTATTTTTTTAAAAAATTCCGCATGTATGTATGTATTTTATAATTTTTAAGAAATATGCCTGAAAAGCATTTTAACTTGATTATTCGAGTTTAAATACCTTTAAAAAGAACGTTTCAAAAAGGAAGTATGCCAGAACAATCACATTTTATATAAAAATAAACATAATGCATATGTGTGTAAATATGTTTGCATATTCATTTGTTAGTTGGTTTAAATTCTTCTTCTTCTAAAACAAAAATTAAAACTAAAAACTATATTAGACTTAATTTTAGAGAAAAATGCAAAAAAAAAAACATAATTTTTCAAAAAATGGACCTGGAAAAAGCGAAAAATTAAAGAAAATTTCATTATGTTCCAGACGAATAAAAAAAAAAAATATGCACTGAATCTGGCCAGTGTTTCACAATTTTATTTTACTTGTGAACCGTAGTCAATTGAAATTAATTGTAATAAATGTCAAAATGTATAACATATTGTAATACAAGATGATTTTCGTATAAATATATTTGACTTTTAGCTCATATACAACTTTTTAGATAGCACTTAAGAAAAGATTAATATTCGAACTGTCATATTCCACTCATTTTTTTTTGACATTTATAAATTTCATATACGTTAGATATTATGTAAAAAAAATTATCATGAATGGTGTATAATTATGTTGATTTGCTTTAAAAATAAACTTAATCCAAGCTAAAAATTTTGTATTAAAAAACTATGTGTTTAATGATGTAGCATATCTTTGCTAATTACGGGATATATCAACAGAGTTTTAATTCATAAGAGTCTATTACAGTGGTCGGCAAACTTTTTTGGTCGTGGGTAAAATTGGTCAAAAATCAGATTTTTTTAAACTCATAGAGGGTCAGCGGCAATTTTATAAAAAAGCAATTAAAAAGAATAGTTAAACGAAAAGTTAATTCATTTATTATATATTAAAATAAATAGAAACATAACAGAAATAAATTCAATACACATATAATAAAAATAAATCAAAAAATAACAAAACCAATATTTAATATTATAAGTTAAAAATCAGTGACTTCCATGATGCTGTGCTGTTGCAGTTAATTTGGACAAGTTTGGTTCATATGTTGATACCTTAAGTCGGACACATTCATCAGAATGCTCCGTAGTCAAACTACTCCTGTTATTATTTAATATATACTTCATTTGTGAAAATGTTTGTTCACAATTATAACTTGATCCATTATAACATTTGAATAAATGGTTTGGAAAATAAAAAATTCTTTAATTTCGTTCAATTTTTTGTTATTTTTCTTACATAGATTTGGAAAGTTACTTTAAAAACTCGAAGCGGGTAACATAAAATCATGCTTCGGGTCACTCCGTGACCCGCGGGTCATAATTTGCCGGGTGCTGGTCTATTACATTCGGAATAATACGCAATTAATTTGTGATGTAATGAAATAATTCATACGATTTTCATTTTTTGCATTTACGATAAGTGGATACAATTTGGGATAAGTATAACAACTTTCAATTACAATTGTAATTAATAATAAAATAATATTATAACGAATTAAGTTTGCCGCTTTCACCGGCCCTTTAACCGAAGGATCTGGGGTTCAAACCCCGGTCAGGTCACTATAAAAATTATATTCAATATTATATAACTTAATATGCAATACTAATAAATATTATACAAGTAATTTTCAAATATTAATAAAATGAAACATCTAATATAAATAAAAACTACGGTAGGCTAGTCACCTACCTAGCTAACTCTCTATTACTATAGAAACTAGGGCATGATAGATATCATGCACTAGCCCTATACTCCTCCTAGGAGTGAAGAAGGAAAAAAAAAAGTGCGCCGCTGCTTTTTTCCTGAAAAGTACGGGAGAGCCCTATACACAACCAATTAAGTGTAAACAACTCTATACACACTGCTGTATAATATTATATAAATAACTATATTATTTAAAAAAGTATATTATACTAAGAACAACGGAACAAATTTTATTAATATTCGTTATATAATGAACTCTTTTATTTTTTTTTGAATTGTCTGTAAAATATACTAAGTATATATATATACAGTCTCCCGCTCAATATGCGAGTATATAAAAATTTAAACAAATCCTTTTTTGTGTACTTTAATTTATTATGTATACGACAATATTTGTTTCACTTTTTCTAATGTCTGCACATAACATTAGTATATACATTGCTTTATTATATATATAGACATATGCAATTTTTTCGGCAAAAAAAACAGACAAACACCAAAAAAGCAAGCAAAAAAAAAATTTTTTTTTGGAAATTTTTCACTAAGCATCTATATATTTTTCCGGTATTATGAGAAAAGTGAATAGAATAATAAAATTTTATATTTTATAGTAACTATAACTGTTATATATAGGAATATAAATAAAGGATATAAAAAAAAAATTTTTCCTGATGCTCATTTTTATAAAATATCATCTGGTGGTATACTTTGCTAGTTATATACGAGTATATTGTAATAGGTATATTAAATTTACTAGTAAATTATGCAAGCAGACTATATATACGATATGTGCATGTGCATGTGTGTACATTAGGTATGCAAAGTCTGGAATGAGTACAAAATCTTTTCTGAATTTAAATTAAATAAAGAAAAACAGAAAAAGGATTAAATTTTATTTTGAGATGATTTTCAAAAAATATTTTTATTTAAATTTATTTATTCTTATATAATATTAAAAAACTTGTCACAATTTTTAAATTAAAGAATAATTTGCTTTAAAACTTTTCTTATGAACAAAAATATAAAAAACAAAAAAAAAATAGAAGATTATGTAGATTAAAAGGAAATTATAGTTAAAATTGGAATAATCTACATATACATATAATATGAAAATATTTTAATATCGAAACTAAAATGGGAACTATTAAGTATAAGAGCATTTTATCGAAAACAATTTGTTCTACACTACTTATTTTCATTTCATAGAAATTTATTGCTTTGATCAATTGATATGGCATTTGATTTCATGATTTAGACCTGCCAATTTACCGCTTAGATAATATTATTTAGAACCTCAATCAATCCTCGAGCACGCAAAGTCACTTGTTTATTCAATTTTAACCTAAAAATCCCAAGTCTCATTCTATACTAAATTTTATAGTACCTTTTTTCATTTAAAAAGTTGTTATATTTTCTATTTTTAATTTATTTCTCAAAATTAATAGCAAGTATTGCATAATTTACGCAAAAATATAATGAATTGTTATAAAAATTACCATATACACAGAGAAAAAAAATAATTATTTTTTTTTGACTTTATAAGAATGAACGTTTTTAATTGGACTTTGAATTGTTATAGTTCTTATAAATATAACAGTTGGATGATAAAAATACAAACTGTATATATATACATATAACATTTTTATATACTCCCGGTATATATCTTGTGTATAGAACAAAATGATATTTAAATTAAAACTATACACTTTAAAAAAAATAATTACAAATGAATGGAAAAAAAAATTTGTATGTAATTTTTTATACAAAAATTTTATTTTCCTTAAAATTTACGATAAAAACCATTTTTTTTCTTTTGTTTTTTGTCTTTTTCTAGAAAACATGTTTAATGCCATGAAATTGACACCATCAAGATTTAAATTAAAAGAATAAGATTATAAATTTAAATAATATTTGAACGTTAATATACACAATATTCTTTTAGAAATGAAGAAAAATACTTAATCGTCAAAAGCATTTTTCATTTTAATGAAGGCAAAAATTTTAAATTTTTCTTTCATTAAATTTCTACCTGAATAGCAAAAATATATATTATGTAGAGCTGTTATAATATAAAAATATATAGGATGTATTAACAGTATTTATATAATTGACATTTCACCTTTTAAATTTACAATTTCCCGACAGGATATTGACGAAAATCACTTTTGAAGAGAAATGAAGAGAAAGTGAATTGTATAAATATTTTTAAAAACTCTTATTGCTAAGTAACTATGTAGAGCTTCTATTTACTTTTAAATCAGTTACATTTAATTGTTGTCGTAGTCAACTCATTGATTTTCCAATAACGGAAATCATAATATTGTTCTTCAACAATATTATAAAATTTTGTAGGTAAAAATTTCGAGATAACAACTCCGACATTTTTGTATATAATAATTTCGGGTATTTCGTTGATTTCTAACAAAACCTTGAGTCGGCCGGGAAATTTACGCAATATCGTAAGTTTTTTGTTTTATTCTGGAAAATTAATGAAGAAATTTTGTTGTATTTTTCTTTTTTGTTTTACATGATACCTTAATTACGGAAAATAAAATAGTAAAAATTTTTCAATTTTACGGCACAAAAAACTTAAAAACAACCGAAAAAAAAAAAAGTGAAGGTAAAATTTGATTTGATCCTAAGATAAAAGCCATACTTTCAAGAGAAATTTTTTATTTTATGCATATACCCATAGATTTAAGTTAATTTTAAAGAAGGTCAAAATTTTATTTAAAATACATGGGTTTTAACAACTAAGTGTAACTAAAATACAAGTGCAGAACGACCTTTTTCCTCAAATTAAATGATAAATCTCTTTGATGACCTTTTTCTTTTCTCATTTGTTTTTAATTCCATTTCAAAAAAAAAATTAACTTTTTAAAAAAATTTTTTTTCTATTTTTTATTTTAGAAGAAGCAAATTTCCTCATCACTTAATTAATTCTCATAGCACAGCTACCTGCTCTTTGAAGAATCTAATATTTTTAGTGCAACTAGTAAGTGAGAATCAATAATCCTTTTCCCTTTTTAAAAAACAAATTTTTCATACACGTTTAAATCTACAAAGTTCATAATCTTAACGAATGATGAGCATGCAAAACATTTATACTGGAGATAAAACCCCGGGATACTATAGAAATGAAGAGACATGGCGTTCTTCAAAAGGATATTATGTGGTAATAGAGATGGTAAGTAAAAAAATTTATTAAAGTAGAGAAACAATAGAAAATATCATAATATTACTCATCACTTTAACGAAATGTTAAGGATAAGTAAATAAAAATTAAGCAACGATCAGTTACAGTTCAGTTACAATTCAGTTACAATTAACCGCTGCTGGACAGGCTCGCCTCTACATTTATTTGCATTGCAAATATGCAAACTATAACAACTTGTTTATTACCTTAAACCTCACGAATTCAGTCGTCTTACACTTCCCAAAACCAAAAATAAATTTATTTTAAGCTACCTAGGCATTTCGCCGGAGGGTAATGTTGCAAGACTGTTTAACCGCTCTAGAAATGAATGACTCAAACTAGATAATCCGCATTCCTTTTAAAAATGCTACTCTTCTCAGCAAACATAATATTAGAGTCCGGCCATCGCAAGACTTGACATATTGCGATTTTAAATCTGGGAAACATTGTAGCACGTTTTAGTATACGTACGGAGTATCAAACATTCAATCGCTCTGAGTTAAAAGAAATGTTATGCAAAAATGGAAACAGTACTTTTAAAGAAATCTCTTGATTCATTCCGATCATTGGTAAATAAAACTTGAATATGTGAATTCAAATCTCAATGAATTTTTTAAGGAGAAAAATTTACGAGTACTTTTTGTTATGATAACCTATAAAGTTAGTCAAATAAATTCACTGACTCGTTTATTTATCACGAAAAAAAAAAATTATAAAATAAAAGAAAATGTCCCAGTTGCATACATTTATATAAAAGTGTATACGAATAGCATGCGGTGCAAAAAAAAAAACAAAAAAATCTACGTACAGAGAATTCAAGAAAAAAGTAAGGAAACTATTTATCAGGATATAAAATAAGAAGAGGAGCAACAATAATAACAAAAAAAAAAAAAAACAGAATATAAGAGAAAAAGAAGTTTAAATTGATTTTTTCTTTTAACTTTTATTCTCTTTGGCGCCATCATTTAAGATGTTTTGTCTAGAAGTTTGCATAAGAAATATATGAATTACCCAGATATATGTACATATATGTATATACGTACATATGCCACTATCTATGTATATACACATTTATATACATTCATTTAGCATCTATAAATATTTTGTTCACTTATTCATGGTTTGTTGATTAAATTCGTTGACTGGAGAATTCCTTAATAATATCATTTATTTTAAGGATATTCAACATGATAATATGCATATAAGCACACATATATATGTATATGCGTATGTAGACATATAATATGTATATGTAAGCTCATGAAAAGTATTATTTTATCTTACAATTCAGCTTCATCGACTTAATACTATTATTGATTGCCTATATATATTATTTGTGTACTCTTAAATATTCTCTTCTACAACAAAAATATTCTCATATATACTAAATATATTTTCCGATATAAATGATTTATTACTTAAGAGTATATGAAAAACTTATCTATATTTCAAATCAATAAAGTGGAATGCATTCAACTACCGATATTATTACACGTATATAGTCGAGAGCAATCAATTATGCATAATCAAAAAAAAATTTTTTTTCTAGTTATAGAATAAAATGATTTATAAAATATGGCCGCATTCAAAAATTTAATGGAAGTTGTTTTTTGAAAAATAATAATCTTAATTCTAATAGTAATACAATTATTATCAAAATCAGATTAATTAAATATGTACAATATATTATATGGGTGGTCTTAATGAAAAATATTTGAAATCAATTTAAGATTATGTATAACACTCTGCAGAGTATTACCCTTAAATGTAGTTCAAGAATTGTATAGTATAGTGTGCGTATGTAACGAGAAATAGTTAAAGACTAATTTTGGAATTCATATAAATTCAGGGACTGGACGTTTTTTAAATAAATTTCATTTTAGAGACCAGAAGCTCGTCTTTTTCTATTTGTAACTATGTGACTGTAATCAAAACTGTGTGAATAACGTACTAGAAATTCCAATGGGCATGCAAATAACAAAAAATCGCTTCATTCAACATTCTCATATAATTGTACATTACTTTTGCAATATTTTCCAAAATAGTTCCAAAAACTATAAGTTTCAAATTTCATATCAAATCGATTCACAATTTTCATATGAATTTTCCATATTTTTTTAATTAAAAAAAAAATATTTTAATACTCATAACATTTAATTTAGAAATTATTTTTGAAAATTTATAGTTGCTTCACAAATTGATTCAATTACAATTTTCTATAATATTATTAATAATTAATCATAATACATATTTGTTTACTTTATTTTATAATCTAATTACGTCAAAGATTTTGATCTTTCTTGAAATATTATGAAAATTTTTAAGATTTTTAATAAAAAAAATTCTAAATATTTATGGCAAAAAAATTTATAGGAAAAACAAGAAAAATTAAAAGTTTTGTAAACAATTTCTATTTTACCTCTGAAACATTTTTGCACAAGCAAAACTAAAAATAAACATTTTCCAATAAACATTTGTGCATATTTTTATTTTAATTGCTCACACAGGCTATATGGAAGAAAAAATAGTTTTTGTTCTAATTTTTTTTTTTATTTTTAAATTTGTGATAAGAAATTTCATAAAAAAATTAATTATTATTTTTTATGGTTTCGTTAATTGACCCAGATATGTTATTTGAATTTAAAAAAAAAATGAAATAAATTTGAAGTTTTGCAAATATGAGAGAAAAAATTCATAACACTCATGAGCAAAACTTAAAATTTTGAATTGAAATTTGTGTAAATGTTTCCCAATTAAATATCAAAATTATCGTTTGTAACTACTCAATTTTATTTTCGTTTTTATGACCTATTTTATAACGTCATCCACCGCAACAAACGCATTATTAAAATCCAAATTTATCTTCAAGTTACCTAATTTGTTTAAATCTAAAAGTGTTGATGAAAATTTCAAAATCAACAATTCATCCAAAATATGTTTATGTGGCGATCACTAGCGACAGCTTATTTCCTCGTACAAAACTCATGTTAGAAGAAGAATAGCACATCTTTTGCAAACACAATATAATTATTATAAAAAAAGAAAAATTAATCGAATGTATCCGAAGGTGGATTCGAATAACGTTAACCTTCCCTTTGCTATTTTAAATATCATTAATATTTTACATTAATCTGTTAGAAAATTCTTGTAATATTTAAAATTCATAACTAAGAAACACAAAAATTTAAAGTTTTCCATTGGTTTCAATCTATGTATATGAACAGTTTTGAACAAACTTGCACATGGATGTGTATGCTTATACACATATGGAGTACTATACGTAAAAGCGACGCATTTTATAAAGAAACTGTCACGTTTATTGTTTTTGAAATTTTGACCCTTTATTTTTATTTATCAGATAACCTCATTCCTCAATTCTTTTATACGAAACTTTAATTAAATTTGCTTAATTCTTTTAAATTTGTAGCACTTCACAAGACAACATACATTACATGAACACATACATTATACATACAAAACATATACATATGTGTATACTTGTATCTACGAGTATATGCAAATTTGTATAGAAAAATTTTGTAAATCAATAAAATACAAAAAATAATTTACTTTCAAATACCATATTAATGCATATACACACATATTACGTACATAACTTAATTTATAAAGGTTGTTAAAAATGCAAAGAATGCATTATGTATACATTATGTCTGTGTATATTATTTAACAACATAATATACGTAATATAAAAGTTCACTAACATCTATTTAGGTTACCGTTTAATAATAAAATTAAGTTATAAAGAGTTGGAAATAATTTAATTATTAATCAAAAAAAATAAAGTAATAAAATTATGAAAAATTAAATTTTATATTTGTCCTCCAAATATACTATTAAGAAATATTGTTATACTCGTATAATAATAATTGTTTTGTTTTCCGTACAACTCCATTTATTGTACAATTAAATGTTCTATAATATGCTCACAATAATTATAGATTCACAAGAATTTAAAGTTATAAATGTGTGAATACGAAATTATATGTACATACATATATAGAACACTTATATAATTTAATTTATATACATAATATACTTGCACATACCAATATTCTAAAATATATAAATAATATTAAGATGCAATTCCATTCAACTTTGATAGTCATTGTACTTGAATCTATTTTTCTCTCTTTTCTTTTTGTTTTATATATTTAATAATTTATTATATTTAATATTCAATATGAAGAGCCAATATAACAATATAAAAACATTTACAAAGACTACAATTATTATTAACAATTACAGCAAATGTTAACATAATAATAAAAACAAAAAACTTAAAAACTGCAAATAAAATAACAACAAATATGTTAAATATAATGAATATGCTGTTGTACTACTACCGCTACAAATAGTTTTTTTTACGATAGTAGTTGTTGTATAACAATAATTGTTATTAGAGTTCAATATAGAGTTAAAACGTTGAGTACTTAAAGCAATCAGTATTTTTTTTTATTCAACTTCATTAGTAAACAAATATGAACTCCAAAATAATAAAAAAATAAAAAGAAATAATAGTCAAATTGAGCTAATACCATATTTTAATAAATACAGAAATAAGAGTTACCGTGTTTATTTTGTAGTTATATTTTCCTGCTCATTTTGCTTTCTTATTATTGAAATTTTTTTTAGACTTGTACAGGAACAAATGTTAGGACGACTTTTTACTGAATACCACTTTCCGCAATAATAGAGAATATGCGGAACCGTCTCATCTTTCTGGTGAAATCTACACCATCTATCTCTGCGAATACTCAAAATTATATAAAATGTTTGCGTAAATATTTTACCTCAAATAAATTGAAATTTTTTCTTTGTTCAAAGTAGTTATAGGCTGTATAAGAGTTTGCACTATCAATAGGTATAAATTTCCTCCTTATTCTTCCAAAATATGTATATTTGAAATTATAGATGGTAACTCTTATAATATACAATTATGAATGTATGTATTACAATTCGTTTTAAATTTAAAATGCATATGAAAACATATTGAATTAATAAAGTTAGTTTATATGTACATCTATAGATGAAAAATTTCAAAATTCTAAAATATTTTATTTTCATCCCCACCACTTGCATATATATGCATTTATTATTATATAAATGAATGTATACATGTTATTTTAAAACCCAGAAATAACTTTTTAGCTTATTAGATATGCATATAATAAGTGTGTTCTCTAGAATTTGAAGCTCTATAGTTCTAAATACAATAATATTATTGTTCTTCAATGTTATAAAGAGCACAAAACGTAATAGTTCATTAAAGAGAACTGAACAAAGCGTATATATAATAGATGATTATCGGAGCAGTTAAAGGAGTAAATGAGAAGAGAGTATAGGAAAGTTTGGTTAGGGGATATAGGGGAACGGGATAACGTATATAACTGAATTAAAAATTTTAAAGGAACGCAGGGATTTTATTTGGAATCTTATCGCACATATTTTGTGAATTTGGTTGTGGTACTTAACCACTAAAATTCACAATAATTATACTAAGAATATATCAAGGATTTCATATTCAAAATTAAATAATATTTAACACAAGCAATCACTTTGGAATATTTTGATTTTAATTTGTGAAAACGATTATTGTTAGTTTACAAGAACGAGTTTAAATAAAGAAGTTTAAATAAAGCACCAGTTTTCCCTCTATGAATTCTTTTGATGCATCTACAATTGAAAAGTTTCCTTATAATTATGGTTTCATTTTAAAGTTATTTTTTTAGATTTCAAATCCAGTTTAAAATATTTGCACTAATGCTGACTACTTCCAGTAAAGTTGCCTTACGAATGTTCAATATTTGTGAAAAATATGACTGCTTCTTCAAATATTCTCATAAAATATGCAGTTATGAAAAAATTCATTTTTTCTATACCATGTTTTTCACATACAATTTTCAACATCGTATATATTATTGGAACATCGTATAAATATTATTCTTGATATAGTAACATGAATAGAAACATGTAAATGCTATACGTAATCTATATATGCGTGATTGTGTGAAACCATAATATATTTATGTGAATGTTAATATTATACTTGACCAAAAAATATGCAAAAAACTGTTTGTTCACAGAATGTTTAAAATGTGGAAAATTAAAGAAAAACAAAATTTAACTAAAAATTCAAAAAGAAAATCGAACCCAATCTTAACCTCAAAAAATTTTTGCTAGCATAAGCGTACATATAAATTTTGTGCATATGCATACAAATTTTATACAATGCATTTCGTGTAACGATATTCTCTTACATTAGCATTTAACGCGGTTGTAAACAAAAAACGGAAAATGTTAAAGATAATAGTAGTAGTAGCAAGAGAGGGACCCGGGCACACACGTGAAGGCCATGCACTAGGCCTATAAAAAAGCCCATCGACATCCCCCTAAAACAACATCCAACCAACCTCCCGGGCGAATCTCAAAAGCCGCCCAGGCCATCATAAAAGAAAGCCTTCAAAGCACGCTTTCTCTTCCACAACAAAGACGGACAGACACAAAGAACATGTTTTATATCCTTCACCTCCGCCACATCCTGACATCCATGACATATATCCGTCGTGACCATTTTCCCCAACACCCATAACATATAAGCCTCCTTACCATTTTCCCCAAGACGCAGTGTCCTGTCAGCACATCCACCAGCTCAGATTAGCTCTACCATAACTCAACAGCATCCTCGTCCTCCTTTTATATCTCCAGGTATCATGAATAATCCGTTAAGACCAGCTCGACCCTCGCCATCCTGGGCAAGGCAAACCAGAGCACTCTTGTCTTTTCGCTGGGTTCACGGAAAAGCCACAGCCCCGCGCCCAGCCATCGTGTCTCACGAGACCCTCCTGCATGTTGTAGATAATTTAGATAAGATTAATTTCAAAATTGTCTGTATAATTTCTATTGTCTGTATCTTATGACGTGGCATAAGCTGTCGTGACATAACGCGACGTAAAGTGACCTGACTAGATGTGACCTGAAATATGTATATTTACAATAGAAAATCAAGCTAGATCTTGATTTTGATTACATCGAGGAGTTCTGAAAAACGGAAGTATTGCTGGTAAGTTCAATATAGAAGAGTATTTCAATTTGAGTACATATATATTCTTACATTCCACAACAAAGTTTTACATACATATACGTTGCTTACAATTAGTTTTCACTGTTATAATTTTATTTGAATCCTTACAAATTATTTTTAGTTTTCTCTTTTTTATTTTTTAATTTGTTTTTTCTTTATTGTTTTTTCTAATTTAGTGCTTTAGTTTTGCTAAGTGAAACTGTAAGCTCATTTCTATATGTCACATGAAATTACACTAGTACCCCATAAGGTGCATAGGTTTATCATCTCTGGGTTAAATAAAAACATGTGTGAAAATTTCACATAAAAAGCAGAAAAAATAGAAAATTTAGAGACTAAAGTAAAAATTTCTTTTAATTAAAACTAAAGAAAACCATAGAGAGAATTCATATAAAAAATGAAATATATGTACATTTGTATATAAGCATCTACAATAAAATATTTTTGGATTATATAAGAGGCAGACTTACAAACTTACAAATTTATAAAGAGTAGAAAGCAAGATGAAGAAAAATAACATTTTTTTGTTCCACTGTTTTTATGAGAATAAAGTGGATATTTTCCAAATGCATTTCTACATTAAAATTTTCTGTAGCGAGATCATTAATAAAATAGACTTTGTACTCCTAAAGTATACGACTAATATATGTAAGTATGTATACATGTACATACATAATAATTTAATTTATAAAGTTAAAATTGAAAGCAACATAAAATAAGCAAGTGTGCAAAATAAATTTTTAAGACCTCTATTAGCGCAAACTAATCCTATTGACAGAAAAAACAGGTCTATCGGAGGTACTCGTACAATTTCACGATAAATATAAAAGGTTAATTTTCACATGTTTTATGACAATAACTCAATGTTCTGATAAGGTCATAACCATAACCATAAATTACTTTGTCGAGGCGCTTTCAGCTTAAAAGAAGAGCAAACACAATAAATCGTTTCCTTGAATCTATTTCACTTTTAGTCACGCTGCTTCAAAATTTTGCACGAGGGGCAAAAAAAACCTTTTCTTGGGTAACAATGAATTTGAATTTCAATTTGAAACTAATTTAATCTGCCACAAAATTAATGAGAGACATATAGAAGTTTCGATTTCAAAAATCAAAATATCCAAATCATAAATCCATTTTAAACACGTACATCTTTACTTATACATATACACATAAGTCAAAACCACTCATTCATAAGCAAAAGGAATAAAAAAGCAAATGCAACTCCAAGTTGCTTTGAGAATTTAAAAAAAAAGTAACAAATGATATAAAGTCAACTATGAAAACATTCTTTCACAATTTCTGTGTATCTAGTAAATTATTACTATTTGTATTGTTCAATGACCGAACCCAAATTGCTTGAATAAACCGACAAATGGTTAAATGTTGGTTAATTTTTCTTTCTCGTTTTTTTCCTTTTTTTTTGCGTTTTGTTCTCACTATTTCTCTTATGTTCTGTTATTTTGGCAGCAACATAATTTATTGTCTTACAATTTCTCACTATATTTTGTGTCCCCACATTTTTGCTTATTCCATTCATGCTAGTGTTACATATATGTCGGAACATAATGTACTTTCTATTAAAATTATGTTTATATGAACAAATTTGCTGTCAGTGTGACAGCTTGTTAAATTGTGAATGCAGTAAAACTTTACTCTGATTTTTATATTCAATGTGACTGTTACATTTATTACATTAAATTTGAAAAATGGAAGGTTTTTCAGTGTTGTCAAGGCATTTTTAATTCAAATGAACCTTTTTTATACCTTTAATTTTAATTTTCACTTAATTTAATTAAATAATAGTTAATTTTGCTTCACTATAATTTCAATATTATATTTTCTGCAAAATATAGTTACAGTAAACTAATTGCAATTACAGTTTATCAAAAATATAGTTGATTTACTACAAATATATTGATACTGCAACTCATTATCATTAGCGAATAATACATATAATGTGAAAAATCGTAGATCAAAGAGGAAAAATAGAACTAGAAGAAGTGAAAAGAATTTCTAAATTATGTTTACAAGTTGAAAAAGAAGGATACAAATAGAATGGTGGATCTCTTTGCTTTTTAATTTTTTCCATATGTGGTTTTCCACTAGCAGAAAATGCCCCGTTTATGCGTCATGCAGACGGAAATCATGAATGCGTGAGTAAAATTCTCTAATTATTTTTCTCTTTTAAATTTATTGTTTCTTTGCTTTTGTTGCATTTTCCGCAAAAGTTTAAATTTGCATTCAAATTTAATTTTATTTTATGCCTTTTTTGTAGATTTTCTAGGATCCAGTAAGAAGTTGGGAAATTAAAACAAATGATCCACACATACATACATTCATTAATAAATATATGAACTGCAAGAGTGATGAAAAACTTAGATGAAGGGAATTAACATGTAGGAAGAATATGGCTAAATACTAAAATAATTTACGTTTGTCATAAACTTTTGAATTAAATTTACTCAAATTGAAATTTTTTATTTTGTGCTAAAAACCATTTGATTTTAAGAACAAACCAAAAGCATTCTCAATTTGGCGTTCATATCAACCATATGAAACAATGAAAAATTCATAACACTCCTACGAATATTATTCAATGCCTGGAATTAAAAATTTTATTCCAGGCATCGACTGTTTTCAAACGTTGTCCTACGAATCATTTCAAAATTTTTTTTTTACTTTAGTCAAACTTCAATTTTAAACAAATATTTTTTATTCAATTTTCTATATTTTTAATAAAATGTCAAATTAGTTTTGCTTTTGTATTTAAATATTTCGCTAAATAAAATTATCAAAATTTTTAAATGTACAAAAAATGGCATTTAATAAACCAAAAGAATCATTTGTATGCGTTTGCAGAAACTGCAATCAATACTTAAAAAATCCTCGTTTTATTAGATCATCGGCAAAGGAAACGACATCAATGATCAAAAGTCAATGCAACTTACATTTGGAACCATGTCCGTGCCCAAAATATTGTGAAGTTCTTATAAATTATAACAAACGCATGAAACTTATGGAGGATATTTGTAAGAATCTTAATGAATTGAAGAAGAGTTTTCAAATCGAGTACAAACAATTGAAACAATCTTTGGAATGTCATAATGACACAGAAACTTCTAATTGTACAGAAAGGAGAAATGAATTTTGTCTTACACATAATTGTGACAACGTTATAAAAGAAATTCATGGAAAACAGAAAATTAAAGAAAGATGTGAAGAAAACTTAAAGAAATTGGAATTAATAAAAAATCGAAAACAACCACAAAAAAGAATAACGCAACAAAAACATGAACAGTGCTTTAATAATTGGGAGAATTTTCCCAGAAATTGTGATAATGAAACTAGTGATCAAGGAAGTGTATCACATATTACAAGTTTTCCGTTTAATAAAGGTTCAAACAAAAGTGAATCATTAGAATCCTTAAGACATTTTTTAAAAGCGGTAATAGGGAATTCCGAGTCTGAGTATAGTGAAAATTGTTGTAATTCTTACAATCTAACGAATGAAAATGCAGTTCTAACAAAAATGAAGCGCCATACAATCTAATCAAATCAAAGTGGATGCCTTGAAAATTAAAATCATAGCTAAATTGTAAATTTTATAATTTTGAGAGTTATATTTGGAGAAGTTTTGTCATTTCATTTGAATAAATAAAGTAATAAAGATTTTTTTGTAGGTGGTTATTTTTGAAGGTTTCTTTTTATTACCCCTGAAACTGTTGACACAAATTTACAAAAATTTTGGAAAGTAAAATAAAAAACTTGAATTACATGCATTTTCACTATCGATCTTGAAACCATTTTTGAAACTATTATTCTTTGCAAAACCTGAAGTCTTAAATTTTTGAAATTTCTTAAGCTGATTGTGGTTCATCTTTTAATTCTTCTCGTTGCTTCTTTTTTTCTTTTTTAAATCTGAGACACCTGAGGTATCTCCTATCAGGTCGAATGCTTTCACTATTAATTTGCAAGGAATCTGAATCGCTACTATGATTTTCGATTTCATTTAATTTTTTAAGCTTACTTTCTTCTATAATTTCTAGAGAACCATTTAATTTATTTTCTGAGGCTGTTTTACATATTTCGTTGTCATCTTTATGTTCAACAAAATCTTGTGAAATGGAAGATTTTCGAATTTCCCACATAAATTTTTCAATATCCGAATCAACACCACCTTTAGCTCGATTATAGTTAGTTGGGTCAATTTGTGAAGGATTATCACTATTTCCCGATTTGATAGTATCTTGCGAAATATTTTTATCGGTTTTAGCAAGTTCTGCTGCTGCCTTGCAACAACGGGTTACAAAACATAATGCTTTAACTTTATCATTAACATGATCAACAAATACATTTCCACGATTCCTTAACCAAATACATTGATTACGCTTTAGATTAGAATTAAGGCAAAGTAACTTTGGATCGCACGGATCTGTACAAATTTTACAATATTCTGTGCAAGAGTCACAAAGAGAAATTGATGTGCATGTACTTGAAGAATCCATTTTTGTAAGTGAATTTTCAATATGAATAATTTAGTTATGTTTAAAGAAAATAATTCAGAAATATTAAAAAAAAAAATGTTTTGTTATTTTGAATTTTTCTTGAAATTGATTTTTTTTTGTTTGGTTGCTAGAATATTTACAATTTGATTTGTCAAAATTTTAGTTAGAGCAACTTTATTTAATAATCCGACCTGGCCGAATATGAATAGTTTACAAAGTGAACGTCAACAATGTTACCAAATTTTCAATCCAATAATCCACTTAAAATGGTCACAATGCAAATGACAATTTACTTATACAATTAGAAAAAATACACGATAGTCTCTACTTAAAGTAAATAGTTTACAAAACATACTCTCACATTCTAATTAAAAAATAACCATGCTAGCCTAGAATTATTTTCCTCAAACACATTCTATTAGTTTAAAAATTTTCTTAAAAAAAATATACATTAGAATTCTATTATCATTTAAAATGAATATTTTTTATGAACTATGAACCAAGGAACACAAACTTGCATTTATAAATTATTTCTCTTAAGAAAATTTTAATATTTTTTTTTTATTCTATATTTTTCTCAATCTAAATTCTTGAAAATATTAAAAAGATTGAAAATAGAAACAAGACAAGATACCATTTTTACATTTTCTGCCGTCCTTTAATCATTCATTTTAATTTTCTGCAAATTAATTCCACTAATTAAATATCGTCATCTTTACTATTAAACAATCAACTTACAAAAACATCATCGCCATCCATGCAAAGTTATTAACATAATTAATTTAAATGCAAAATAATAAACAGTATTTATAAACATATTTTGTATATGTGTGTGCGTGTAATTATTAATGAAACTATGTTATACAATGTTATTTTTACATTATATCTGTATATAAGCACAGCTCGTTTTATATTATATTCGCATTTCGACATTGCAACCGAAGGAAACAAAATTTACAAGTTCAAATCTCCCAAGTAGGAAAATTTTTATTTTATTCCTTTTCAAATTCTTCAGTGCCTTCCCATATAATTTTTAATGTTCTACATACTAGAACTAGATGTATACATATACCTACATATACATATAACACTAAACATGTTATTTTCTAATTTTCAGATTGTCTTAAAATAGATGCAAAACATTTATTTAACAAATAGTAAATAACTAACAGCATGCAATTAAATTAATATCTCATGCGATAAAAATATAAAATAGTAAAATGTTTTAAAAAAGACGAACAAATAAGCAAGAATACAATATTTTTCTTCATGTTTTCAAAAAATAATGTTTTATGTGACATGATGCATAATTATTCATATTTATATACACATACATAGAATTAAAAATGGAAGCTTTCTAACGCGTAAAAATAAGAAAATGTAACGAAACCAAGGGAAAACAAATGGAAAATTTAAAGAAAATATTTATTTTTAATTCCATACAATCTTAAGTGAATTTTCATTAGAAATTCTTCGTTCTATTATTCGTGAATTCGTAAAGTCCCCGATTGAAAATTTATCGGAAGTTCTTCATTATTTTCTTCGTCCTAATCCAAATTCGATTATAATTCTTTACATTTTTATCTCTTGCCTTTTAGTAATTAACTTGGACTGCGATTAAATTCAATAAGCAGGTAATGCATCTTTCTATAGTAAAAATGCAAATTGCAAAAAATCATCGATCGTATTATGTCGCATCCCCTCTACCAGCAACGTACTTCTAAAAAAAATTATAGCATAATCCCTATAATTAATTGTAAGATTTTGTAAATAATCACAAATTCAATTATGATCGAAATTCCTATTTCATATTTCTATACCAAACTACAAAACTACGTTAACATTAACGAAACGATGAGCAATTATTATTGTTGTTGTTGATTAATCGCATAGCCTCTACTCTATGATGAAACACATTTTATGTATTTTGTATTGGTGGAACTGAGATCGTTGTGACGACAAATTTTATTTGATTTTGTTTCTGTTTCTTGTTTTTTTTTTCTTCCTCCTCATCTTTCCTACAATCAAAATCCCAAATTAAATACTTAATATTTTAAGATGTATTTTGTTGCATCTCATATCAAATTTTGTAATTAACAAAAGAGAGCAGCGAATTTTTTTTTTTATTTTATAATTTTAACTGAAATGCACTTAAATTTATAAGGCCACACTGCATTTCTATATCATTTTTTTGTAAAAATATAGACATAAACATAATGTTAAAATGCATTATAATTTCTGCATACATACATACATTCGTAAATTTTGTATGCATTGCAGTTTGATCCCATAAAGGAATATGTATGTATGTATATAGTGAAATAACAAAATTAGTGCAATAAATAACTAAAAAACTATTATTGCGAATCATCATCATTAATATATATATATATATATATATATAGGATGATAATAATCATTATATGATGATCATGTTGACTAAGTTTTGAAGTGCACATTGCATAGTATTATGTTAAGTGCTATCAAAAGTAAAGAAGAAAAAAAAAATAATATCAATTTTGAATTGGGTAGCATCTTTATAGCACTATATTTGTAATTTATTCTAAGAAATTATGTCATTAAATTTTTAGAACATGCTTTTTCAAAAGAAAAATAACATAAAATGCATTAATAACCACGCCTATGACTGCGCTTTCAATTTTCTTTTAGTGTAGTTTTAATGGTAATCCACAGTTATTCCACTTTGTTTGAAATAAAGCATAATGCAGTTATGAATTTTACATTTTTTTAAATAAATTCTTCCAAATAAGTATAATAACTCTTCTTTTCTGTCATAAGAAAACGTTACAAGATTAATGAAAATAACAATAATTAATGGCATTATGTAAATTATTCTCAAATTTCCAAAAAAAATTTCTAAAATTTCTTAATTCTTCTTGAATCATTTTTTGAGCTAAGATCAAATTGTAAACAAAAGTTGAAATATAAATTAAATATTTAACAAAATACGTCACGTACGGATCCATGTCATCTGTATTTTTGAATAATTAACCGTGATGTAATAAATAACCATTCAATTCAAAATCACCTCAGTCTCATTTGTAAAAAAATAAGATCCGACATCATATAAAAGCGTGTAGGCTGAACATAAACTTGTCGAATTAAATGGATTTAATTTAAAGACCGCAATCAGTATCTATATGCTCTACTATTCTTGAGCAATATTAACATTTCTCATGTTATTCGTAAATCACCTTGTATAATTCAATTTGAAATTTATGAAACTTGAAACTGAAACTTATAATGAGTTTTTTACTCTCAATTAATTAACAACTTGCAATTTTATTTAGCAATTTTTAAATATTTTATAACATAATTTTTTGGAATGAAATTTTCTATAACTAAATTTCCACTTTACTCATTTGACTTAAGAGGATTAATTAAAATGTTTAACAAATTTCAACAAAATATTCAAATATAATTTCGCAATGCACAATTTTTTGCATTTTCTAATTTAAATGCCGTAGCATATGAATTTAATTTTGAGATGTAAAGAGGCGCACGATCTATTTATTGGGAATACAAGTAGAGAATTTTTGTATATTTGGTTGGATTTATTTTGTTTAATGATGAACGATTTCCGGTATTTTTTTTATGTTTTTATTTTGTTAAAAATAGGGAGTCTTTTTTTTTTTAATAACATTATTTCTTATTTTTATAAAATATGTAGAACAGCATAAATTTTCCTATTAATTTTTTATTTTTCTATTAGTGTGCGATTAGATATGTCAGAATACACAAAAAAAAAACAAACAAAATAAAAATGAAATAAAAAAAAATTCTACATTATTTTTAAGAGCATAGCAGCATAGTTGCTTTGAACCTCAATATGTCATTTTATTAATATTATGTGTACTGAAACTGTGTAATACAATTGCTTACAACTATAGGATGTTTTTACGAATAATAAAGATGACGGACGGCTATGAATTTGAAAGATATGTACTGTTAGAGGGTTGTGAAGTTAGTGAATTCATTAGTTGTATTTTCCTTTAGGACGGAATGATGTATTTTAAGACGATGTGCGCGCAGATAGTCATTGACACTCCTGGATATTCTATCTGGAAGAGGAAGAAGTGATCCACCATGTTTTTTGAAAGAGTCAGCCTTTTGTTTGAAGCACATTTGGGATCTTTAAATCTCATGTTATCAAGAAATTCGGATTCACTAACTTAGACTACCGGAGCTGTTGATTCCAATTCCAATGTGAGAGAAAACTAAGCATAAAATGGTACCGAAGCCCACATGATTGACTGGGAATTGAAATATTGTATTTTGAAAAATATTCATTGTTATCATGATTTTCACGAGTTCCTACTTCGTGAGCACCTACTTATTCATAATTATTTTTACAAGAACATATTTCAATTTTGAAAGTATAAATATCAAAAAATATTTCAATATAATTTTTGTGACCCACACATACTTGAATACATACATATGTAATCACATTGAAAAATAATCAGTATTATAAACTAATTAACAAATTTAGCACCCTATTCGAATGCAATTAACATTTAAAATATTATTAAATGTCTTCAATAATTAGAACAAGTGATAGCTTTTAATATAATGTAAAAGGTTTGACGTCCTAGAATTGCAACCAATTTTATTTCTTTTCAAAGCGTAGAATTTTTTTTTGCATCAAATTTTCATTATTTTATATTCCAATTAAATTCCGACATACTATTATGGCACAAATGACGAATGACTGGAAATTAATTCGATTGATTTTCATTCTTTTGATTTATAGATTACATACTGCGATGATGGCATAGTTGCGTATATGATTATGAACTGAGATGAGACTATTATTAACGTATAATTGTATATGAACATATTGGTGTTATATGCAGTGAATAGTGATGCCGTTTTAATGTCTTTGTCAGAATTTTCAAAATTTCGACAACAAAAGTGGGTGAATAATTCTAACGAATATTTGTCGTAAAGGAGAAAAAACGGTATAATTTTGATTTTTGACAAATTAAAAATACAGTAGCAAATTTTTTACAGCGTTAATTTTATTTCATTATTTTTACTAGGTTCATTTCTGTTCTCTTATATGGGTTGATTTATGAGGAGGCTCCTACAAATCTTATATTAGGCGTATAAGGAATTCACTAAATTATTAATTAGGGAATTAGACAAGTTCTCTTGAGCTGCAGAATATTTATATTTTTATATTTATAAGAAAATCAGATGCTTGTTCATCACAATTTCAGTCACCAGATTTCTTGGCGAATTCACTATAAATCGGATAATCTTTTATATTTTTGAAGTATTCTAACCCATTTTCTATTCTAAAATTTATACTCGTAGGCATATTATGGAAAATTTTCAAATAGCGATTATATTCTGTAACGGCAGCACTGATTGTGTACGGTATATAAATTTATAATTATATAATATTTTATAATGTTGGTTTTTTCTTGCTTTGTTATTTTAGTTTTTTTTTGTTTTTCGTATTTGTTATCGTGGTTTTTGACACTGACAGTTCTTTTGAGAATGTTTTACATTGTCATCTTTTTGATTGTTTTGATTCTCTTTGATGCAATAATGTACACACGTATTTATGCACATTAAATTCATAATGTGATGCATTTAATAATTTATATATTGCATTCAATTGTAGTGTTGTACTACTATAGTAAAGATGAAGATGCTGTTTTGAGTAGAGAGTGATACGGAATCAGTTATAACATGATAAACGATTAATTGGAAGAAATCATTTGAAGGGCGAAGTAAAAAAAAGAATTTTTTGCCGAAACAACAAAAATCAATAAAAACTTATTATGTATAGATTAGAGCTAAAGATCTCTACAAAAAAATTATAAATATTATATATGTATAGTAAGTAAGTGAATTGGACTATTTCATTAATTCGAATTTATTGATAGATTATTATTTAATGGGAAGCTGTATGGTATTTGGGGCGTTGAAGAAAAATTAAAAAAAAAAATTATAAGCAAACAAAGTCTATGAATTTATTACTTCTTCTTTAAGATGGAAAATATGATGATATTTTAAGAATTAATTTTTAAAATTATTGATGAAATATTACGATATTTTATACAGACTCATTAACTATCCGTAGAAAATTTATGGTATAAAAAAATCCAATAGAAAATTTAAGCCGACAATATTATGTAGTGAAGTAGAGTTATTTTTATAATAACAATCAATATTGAATGATGTTATTTAGGTACTAATTTAGGAATAAAAGAAAAAAGCTAAGAGTATCACTATGCCGTTTCATCAAAAAATACTACTATTTATCTTGAGGCACGCAATCAAGCCTTGGATTCGACCATTATGCTAACGCAAAATTTTTTTATTGCCATGTTAAATGTATGGCAATCATTTGAGTACCGTCGACAATACAAAGTATTTTAAGCTACGTAAGCAATAATTTTCAAATAAATATTTTCTTTAATTTTATTTTTTAATTTAAACTTTAAAATAAATTCTGTTACAAGCAATAAATATGAATTATATTGCAAGATTATTGCATTAAAATTCAAAATATATCATCAAGATAGATGGCAAGGTGACATCCAATATCATTTCTGATTCTACACAAAAATATATGACATTAAATTAAAAGAGATACCAGAACAATAATGAATTTCAATTTATAATTAAAATCGCAGATTATTTGAAATAATGTACGCACAATAAATGAAAGAAAGGTGGCACAGTTCGTCGTTTTTACATTTTATTTTAAAAAATCTCCATAAATTTGGCTGTCTTTTCCTATTCTTAGTTCATTTTTGAAACGCAATAACATTTCATATAAAATTATAATCAGTAAAAAAGAATGCATAATTTGTTTTTTAAATTTTTTTGCCTACATACGAGTATATTAAGGTATGCACAATTTATTTTGTTTTGCATATTATATATAGGATTTCACCTTGACGATGTCAATGAAATTCATTGAATGTAAGCGAGTATGTACCTATTTTGGACAAAAAAAACATTCTATCAAATGCAATAAAATTGCATTTTCATACTATCAAAGTGAAAATGTAATAGGAATTGATATACCAAATAAAAATGAACGATTCATTAATGACAGGAAATTTCACTCAAAATCAAAATTAGAAAATTTAAATCTCATATCAAATGCTTCTGCTCTGCTTACGTTAATGATAATTTGCTATATCAAGTCAGCTACTTATAAAAGCGAAAAATGTATAATATATGCCTAATGAAACTGTCATTTTGCGCAAAACAAAAGCTCGGTTATATATTTGCTTATTTATAAACATATAGACATCCGAACATTTATATAGCATTCCCATATGATTTCGTTTGAAATATTAGTAGAAACATTGAAATTAAAGAAAGTAAAATTTAAATTGTTACATAAAGTTGTTATGATAATAAAGGTTATTAGCGAAAGAGAAATTCTATCACATATGTGTATTCACCGCTATGTAGAGAAAATAGAAATTCCAACTAGAAAATCTCATTGACTTATTCGAATTGTTTGAAATTAATGAATCGCACACGTTAATGATTAAGTGATACGCTTTTTAAAATTTTCTCTACTATTTTGTCAATAATTAAAGAAAAATTTAATTTTTTAGTAGCAGTCTTAAAAAATTTAATCTATATCTCAATATTTGTAATTTAAAAATGTATACACAAAAGTTGACAATGAGTTTGCAAACCTATGCATTCACGGAAGCGCTGTAAACTTGAATTGTCAAGTAGTACACCCAACTGAATATCCACTCGTAACGGTCAAATTTAGTTAGTGATTATTAATATTTAGTAATTAATTAATTTGTTTATTGACTATAAAATATTAAATGAAAATCTATTGCCATTCAAGCTAAACATGCAAACTCAAAGCTTAGTGTGTATAATTTTCACAAAATTTACCCGTGATTTACATACATATACGAAGTCTCCCTTGAAATTTAGTTTGTGAAAACCAGTGTTCATTGATAGCGCATTTGTAAAAAGAAATTGTGCACAATTTAAACTTACGAGAACGGAGTTTTATAACCAACTAAACAAAATTATCCATAACATATAAGATTCTGTAACACTACGTAATAGAAAATGGAATATATCCACTAGTCGCTTAGTTTGTCTACGCTGGTGTTGTCAATTAATTATAAAGGGACAAATTTAGGAACACTGAAAGATCAAGAAGCAAAAGCCAGCGTCCTACAACCACACAAGACTTCATATGAAGCGAGAAGAAAAAGGAAGAACTAGAAGATGGAGTTTTTGTCAACAGGGTGTTGGTGAAAGTTTTCAAGCTCTTGTAAGACTTTGACCTCATTTAATATAAGAATGTATAGGTACGTATTAATGTATGTAATATTGTACAAACGCTATATTTAGGTAAGTAAATTATTATATTTAGGTAAGTAAATTATTTAAAATCAGTTTCAAACTGCAAAAATAATCTTTGAAATAAATCCCATTCTAATTCCAAACTATAGTCACAGCTTGTATAATTTATTGCTATGGAAATTTATTCTTACTTAGATTAATGAGAAGAAAAAAATTTGTATTTACAACAACAGCTGCTTGACCAATAAAATTTCCAAATTTCAATATTATGTACCCTATATTCACCTATATATATTTTAGTCCCACGGCATTTATAAAATGATATCTTATGGAAATTTAGATAACACTATAAAAAACAGAAATTATTTTGATTCATTATTAAAAAAAAAAAAAAAAACAAAATTTATGCATACATTCTGTGACATCTTGAACCCTTTAATTCCAATAGAATAGCATTTATTCATATATACATACATACGTACATATATAAAAAATTTTCTTCTAATATTTTTTCTAAGAATAAAATCATTTATTTTCAGAATTTTTTTTGGTGATGGTTATTCATTAAATTTTGTTATGTAAGAAGAGATTTTTATTTAAGAAAAAAAAAAAAAAATATGAAAAAATTTGACATGACTTTTCATACTTTCCACAAATTAACATTTAAAAATATGAGAGCAGTTTGTGATTGCATGCACAAAAAAAAAAATTAAAATAATATTCATTTTTAGAATCATTAAGAATAGAAAAATTAAAAACAAAAAAAAAAAATTGTCTAAAATTAGCATTGAAAAATATAAAAAGGCTCTTTCTTTAAAAAAAAAAAAAAAAAAAGCCGAAATAAAACATTTAATTTACAATTCAATTTACGGGCGACATGAGCGACAACATACAGTTGCGAAATTTATACAAAAATCTAAAATTAAAATCTTTAAAAAATTTTTTTTTTTTTTGTAAATTCATTCATACACGGAGGAAATATTTACAACATAGCCGTAATGCGTGGGCTAATTTTTGTTTTTTCTTTGTTTTTTTTTTTTTTTTAAGTTTATCCACCTTTTACAAGAAATGCATCTTGTAAACATATCGTCTTAGATTTTCATTTAATATAAAATACCTATATTACTTAATTTTTTATGTCCAGGGGATAGTGGTTCTATTTAATAGGAAATTTTAATTGTGAAAAACTATGAAATGTGGCGGATCGTCAAGGTCTTAATTTCTTCTTTATTTTAGAATTTTATTAAGTATAACGCGCAGTGATTTATTCAGTATCAGTAACTATAAATTTGTGCAATGTATAGGAACAATAACTAATCAGTTATAATCTTGAAAAATCATTGCACTCTAAAAATCTCGTCTTTGAATTGGGAATGAATCCTATTTTTGATAAAGAATTTTGACTTCTTGCATAATTTGTATTTTAAAATTTAAAATTTTACTCTTTGCTTTCGATATGATTCTACCAATTTATCAAAAAATTTGTGGGAACGTACCGATTTCTATTATGAGAATTTCTAATGAACGTTTACTAGAAATTCTCAAATTAGTCATTAAAATAATTTTTCATTTTTGATTCATTTAAATATAATATTAAAATTTATTTATAATTTTCGTCCAAGATTTATGTATTTTAAAATACACAGAAAAAAATTTTCATTTTCCAAAATTTCTACATAATCACACTTCAACAAAATATCCAGGGCAATAATGTTTGTTTTCTTTTCTTAATTTCGCAATGTAATCCCTATGAACAACCAAAAACATTAAAATATTATGCTTGATGTATTATGAATATGCGACAGAATTGATGTTGAAAATATTTTCTTTATTTTAATGCACTCTAATTAAAAGACTATCAAATTTTTATTTTAAACTCTTACATTAATTTAAAAAAATTCCAATAATATTTGAGAAGAGAACAAGTTCACCTTATATACCAATACTAAAAAGTTTTTCAGTTAATAAAATTATTTAAAAAAAAAAATTTGGAAAAAAATATATTTATCTTGGAAATTTGAAAAGCTTTTAAAATTTTAAAGAAAAAAAAAAATTCTTCAAAAAAGAAACTCTGAAATAGTACGGTACTAAAAAATTTTACATAAACTTTTAATTAAATTGACATAAAGATGAATGATTAAAAAATTATAAATAAAATAACAACAAAATATTTTTTGACTAAAAATATTTGGTTTGAGATTATTAGACCATTTGATTTATTAAAGTGCTTTCTTTCCTTAATTTTCCTTTTTTTTTTAATTTGAAAAAAGTTTTTCTTAAGAAATTTTATGTAATTTTTATTATAATTAATTCATTGACGAATACATTCGATTTTTGCGGTGAAGTTGATTTTTGTCCGACTAATTAAATTAATCGGTTAATTTATTTAATCCTACAATTTATAGTTCTTAAATTGTAAGAACGCAAATACTAACCACTTTGATAAGCTACAGTATGTCCAAACCAAAGACAATATTCTATATTTCAGTCAGATTAAAAAGATTACACGAATTGTTTTAGGCTTAGGAAATATACCAAAACGGGTATTCGTTAATTTTCGGAGACTCTTTCCTCTAAACGAGTCTCAAATTTTAACAGTTTTAACATTTTGGATTTATGGTATTGTAGGTACGAAATCTTTTCGTACCACCTCTCTCCACTTCCCTGATGATAACAGATCTTTAGCTTTCTAATTCCATTTCTCCTAATTCAAAAAAAAATTTCTCCTAATTCAAAAAAAAATATTCTCTACCACAGCAGTGAATTTAACAATTTTTCTCTCAATATACTCGTATAGAGAAAATAAATATTCCTGAAGATATTGGAGACATTTTATTATTTTTCTATTAATAAAGATTTTACTTTATTTTTTTACTTTACAAATTCAAACTCCATTTGAAGTTTCTTTTCCATATTCAATTGAAAAAATATTAAAATTTATTGATTTTATTGAGAAAAATAAAAAGTATAAATTAAAAATAAATAATGCGGGTCGAATTACAACTTACATGTTTTTACATACATATACTGTGTATGCGTATGTTCAATACAACACAAAAATTTATTCATACCAGACAATATTATAAAAACAAGCAGAATTTAAGAACTGTAAGTATGCGTTCTAACAAACATCAAAAATGCATATTATATGTACAGTTTATTTTAAGACATAAAGTTTCATAACAATCAAATATACGCTGACATCGTCGTCGGTCGGCCGTCATTTAAATGAATCGTAATATATATAATAAGCAATAATAGAATGATGATGTGCGTGTATATGGAACGCGATTAATGGTGGGAAAATAAGACACTGTCTGTATAAACTACATATATATAAAAAGAAAAGGGATCCCTAAATTTTAACCCGCACAATTTAATGACAAATAAAATCTAAATCTATATATACAAAAAGTTTAAATACAGTGATGATTCGAGATTATTTATAAGTGTGAAAATATTTTTATGATTTAAAATTTTAATTTTTTTTCATTTTATTTTCGATCAGTCACTATGACTGAATTTTATATTTTTTAAAAATTTTGGAACATTTTGCTTTTTCTATTTTATATAGAATCGAAAAATTGTTGACTAAAATATTTAGATATGGGCAGTCATGACAACTGTAATACATGTATGATTGAAAAATAAAAAATTATAAAGGTGTAAAAATCTTAAAAAAATATAAAAATAAGTGTTTTTTTTTCATTTCCTGGAATGCAATTCAAGAAGAACTATTCTATGTTTGACTGACTTTTCATTTAACTAGACTTCATTTCTTTGTATATTGATTTATGTATGTCATACTTGTGTGCATGAGTGAATGAAAGAGATAATAATACCATTGTGGTTTACTTTGATGCATTTAAACCAAAAAAAAAAAAACAAACTACAATTTTTTTTTTAAATATAAATTTTTTTATGGCATTCTTTAGGGTAAGAAATTAGGGCAAAATAAATATTTTTTTTCTCCTCCAAAATAACTCATAAAAGATATAAATTTAGATTTGCTATAGAAATTTTGTCTTTTGCGTTAAAAGGAAAATATTTTTTTTTTTTTTCTACCATTTAAAAGAACATAGTCGCGCGTAAATTTTTAACAAAAAGAAAACTTTATTTTTAAAGAGCATTTCTTTATGTGTCCCGTTTTTATAATTTTTCTGAAAAAAAAAAATATTCAAATAAATAATGTGGCAGTAGTGCACATATTTAAAATTTATATACATTTGAATTAAAATACAAAGAGATTTATTTAAATAATACTTTGATGTAAAGTGTATCACCTCAAAAATTTAGACTTAAAATGGGAACAAAGGTTTAAAATTTAATATATGTACATATTGCGTATATAGCATTAAATTTATGTGATCTTAATAGATTCTCAAATATAGAGTGCAGTGAGTATAATTCCTAAAGCCTGAAATGTATAATAATCGCGGTCTTATAACTCCTATCATTTTGGTATATTTTCTTAATAACAATCTTTTGAATATTTTAATTGATGGACGCCATATTTGACTTTAAAATAAGTCCCCCTATTAATTTATATTGTAAATTATTTTGATGACTATGTTGAAATATTAAATTATTTAATAAAGAAGAGAAACAAGTTTTCTTTTAAAACAAACCAAAAAAATAATTTTAAGGGTTAACAGACAAAGAAGTTAAGTGATATTTTTATCAAAATGCAGATTCAGGTCTTAACATTATGGTCTTACTTAACCCTAGTAAATACATAACATACCTCTCACAAATCCGTTTTTTACACATTTAACTTTTTATAAGTGACAAAATCTTGATTATCACACCTCAAGTTTAGAAGATCAATATATGAAAGCCTGTTTTTCTCGAAAAATTAAATATTTACTAGCTCTTTAATTTTTCCTCATTCACCTTAAATTATTTTTGAAAATTGAAAAAGAAGCAATTAATTTGTGTTTGCCATTTTCTTAGAACTGCTGAATTTATACGAAAAATGTTCAACTATAAAATAATGTAGAAATTCGAAATTTTCTTAATGAATAATAGTTTTAAAAACAAATTTCATAACAATATCAAGGAAGTTGCAATATATTAAACTAAAAATTTAAGTGCATATTATTGTTAAAAACACAAAATTTCTCCGGAAATCTAAATTTATACTGAAAATTTTTTGCCAAAACATCATTAAAAAGTCAATTTTCTTAACTAATCGCGACATCACATTTCAAAATACTTAGTGTATAAAAATATATGTATGTATTTTTTTATGTTGAAACGGAAATTTCATAGAAAAACAAAATTTATAAAAACTTAAGTGCATTTTCAATAATATTTTTGTTTCATAGTCGAAATAACAAGAAATTTTAGTGCATAAGGAATTTCTGAAAATAAATTCTTAATAGTTATGGCATTTTCATATTATGCGTGTATTTTTCAAAAAAATTCTATACACAATATTACGAGTATGCATATATATTAAATATATTATGCATTAATTATTTAATTTAAATTTTAAAATATTTTTGTTTCAGTTCATAAAATTTTAAATTTTTTCACTTTTTTTTTTAATTATTTCTTTTAATATTTTAAAAATTTATGTACAAATGAAAAGAATACGCTTTCATTTCACATATTTTTAATGATTCATATTTTATGTACATACATACTCATATGTATGTACATATATGCTATATTTGGGTATATATGTAAAATACTCAGGCATGTGCTATCGATTATGCTAATAATTTTATCGTATATATGTACATAGACGGTATTTTGTAACCAAAGAATGATGGTTTTTAATTTCATTTAATTTAAAATCTTTACTAAAATTCAGAATATTTGTTTTTTTTTTATGCCTAGAGCACAAGGCCATAATATGTTTGTATAAAATTTAAAAATATTATTTTATGGCACATGCATGCATATTTAAATTTTTTTAAAGCAATAAAATTAAATACTTTATAATTTACAATTAGCTGAAAACTATATTTTGTTTTTTAAAATTACATAATTTCAGAAAAAATAATGGTATAAAGTCTAACTAATAGTATGCCTACATATTATATTAAAACATTAAAGAAGAATCTTATTTTCGCATTTATTGTGAACTGGGTCAAAATCAAATAAAATTCCTATTATAACTGTTAAGTGACTGGTCCGAAAATTTCTAAGAATGAGGAATGAGAAATATTTTGGCGATGTAAATTCCAATTTTAGAAATTAATTTTAGGAACAGATAGGCTTAATAACGAGCTGGGCATTAAAAGAAGATTACTCAAATCACCAAGTTCACAACACTCTCTACGGGTAAAAATAGCAATTAGTTCACTTGATTTTTATGCAGTTATTGCATAAAATACAAATTGATATAAAAAGCTCTAAAAATCTTTCGAATTTTTTTTAAAACAAAAATAATTTATTTATTTATTTAATTATAAATTTTATGAGAAGAAATTTATTTAAATGATAAAGAAATAATTGTTACCATACATTGTTTCCGTTCTGTACTTGATTAAATATTTTTCGGGAAAATTCAATAGAAATTACCTGCAAATAAAAAAAATTAATATTAATATTATGTTGAAGGGAATTAAATTTATTGTTTTACAAATTTTTATTATTTATAATAATTTTTAATTAATTTAAAAAAAATGTTCAAATTTCTGCATAATTATTGTTATTGAGATATTAACAGAAAAGGAAAAATTTTAAATAGCTCAAATCTGAAACAAATTAATTAATGCCAACACGTATAGGGAAAATGCAAAAGTGTTACCGTTATGCTGTTCATATGTTAGATCGTATAATATGTCAAACTGCTATTTTCATTTACTGGCTTGTTTTAGTTACTCTGCGATTGATTTTGAAAATTGAAGGAGATTTTGAAAAAAATAATGTCAAAGTGTATGTTAAAGACGACTTGACGTAAAAAAATACAAATATGAACGAAATACATTCTATATTTTTTTTGAATAAAATAGGCTTTTGTATTATTTTAAGTATACATACTTAGATTATCTTAAAGACCAATAGTTTTTTTTTATAATTTTCTTCGTAAAATCAAATAAAAGGTCACAATGAATGTACCACAATTTAAAGGTATTCAATGTTGATGGAATTTAACATTACATTTTTTTGGGCCTGGTAAAAAATTACGGAAATTAGAAGATTTTTGTTTAAAATATACTTGCAGAAAGCGAACAAATTTACACAAAAAAAAAGATATTTATGTAAAACTGACAAAAATCAATTTATTTTTATTATTTTATTATTTAATGACATAAAGAAATATTTTTTTTTTGTTTTAGTGCACTTACAAATTAAATTCATTAGAAAAATTTTCCCCAAAAAGACAAAAACAAAACAAGAAACCAATAAAACTAAATATTTTTATGAACTGTGCGTGCGCCATCATTTTTAGGGTTCTTAAAGTACATACATTAAACCATATATACTGCAATATACAAACACTAACTGCAATGTACTAAACAAACGTTTAGGTACTTGTATTTTAATATTATAAATTCTTTGTACACCTTGAAACCAATACATTTACAATAATGCTTTTAACAATTAAATATGGATGATGCGTAGGTGTTGTCTAGCATAAAATAAAAGCAATTTTTTATTTTTTCTATATATTTTTTTTTGCAGGTACAAACAACATGAGGAAATTACGAATAATACAAACACCATATATATATTGTAGGTACATAATGTAAGTGCATCGTGTACATTTAATTTGAAAAATTTTAATATTACTATTATTGTATTTCCGGCACTTTTTATTTCTGTCATATGCATAGGTACATAAGTATAGTCTTTGGTATATACTAATGAATTTAATGCTTATACATGTACATATATACTAGTGTAAATTGAATTTTAAAATATTGTTTTGTGGCAAAAGGGCATTACAGATATAATAAAACGGTATATATAGAGAAAGAACTTTGTAATTAAACATGATATTTGATTGTAAAATTATTCGTTGAGTTAAGATACCCATATTGTGATTTTAATCGTACAAGTGATTGAATTTATTGAATCAAACGATAAAATCGGAATACGAACTTAATTAACGGATTAGATTTCAGTTTAAAAAAGACATTCGAACGGAATATGAACATAGTTTAATATAAAATTAATGTTTCACATGATCTTACTTACGAAAACTATTCGAAATTTCGAAAAAATAAATCGAATTATTTTTAACATATTAGCAGCTTTGGAACCATTTAGTAACATTAGATTTCACTCAGTTTAATTTTAGTTTTAAAAATTAAATGTGAAAAGGCGAGTTTTTCAATTCAATACGTATGCATTCCTATAAATAATTCTTTAAAATAGCGGAACATTTGTTTAACCTGAACAAATGTTCCTTATCAACCCATTCTTAGAATTTCATTTTCTCATTTAGTGAATTTGTATACCGACATATATGCAGATAGAATCACAGATACATTTTATACTAAAACTAACACTAGATTACCTGTATAGCCGGAACAAACTTCTTGGTCTATTTGTATTCCCCTTATGTAAATTCAACTTAAATTACATGATCGTAAAAACGAATTTTTTTTAGAATTTGATAACAAAAAACTTACAATCGGAAATTTCACCCCCTTTATAAATTTTTGTTTTATTCCTAGTCAAATATAGGTAACAAAATAATGTACAAACACAAATAGTAGGAATGTTAATGTCCAATTCTAATGAAAAATATTTAGAACAATAAAATATTCAATTGTTTCTATTTATATTATTTTAACTAGAATTTCATAACAATTATATTTAAATTTTTGGATTTAATCAAGGATTTTTCTTCACACAATTTTATAAACACTATATTTATTATTTTATTATTTTATTCGCTATCATAATACACGTATACGTATATAATATTCGTTGTACGTATCAAATATCCATATATGTATATGTATTATCATATCGGTACAGGAGGCTTCGGAAATCCGAAATATTGTAACGAATTAATAATACGTATACTCAAAATTGTTGTAAGTTTTTATTGAATATTTTCAAATGAAGTCTTCTGATTTTCTAAGTTAAAGTTTCGGTTTTAGTCTACTTTCCACAAAATAGTTTCGCAACTAGTACGGAATCTTCCTGGGTACCTGAAATCGCCCTAGGTTAATTTTTTCATTCATCATCTGATAATTTTTCCCCGGAAATATTTTTTTATTCAAGAGCACTCTATCTCTATATAAACATATCATTAAAAATAAAATTTTTTTTAAAACAAGTACATACTTACATATATGTGTATACACATGTATATAATAAAAATGTGGTACAAAAAATATCAGGCCACTGTATAAAATTTAACAAGTAAAAACGTTTCAGTCGGTATGAACCGATTGAATTATACCCTGCACCTTTCATTGTTGTATAACAATTACTCAAACCTGTGAAACCATTCTATAGAAACTTTACGGATATGTCTGACCTATAATTGAACACATAACTACTAAGTTTCATGAATCTGACTTTATTATTTTTCCAAATATTTAAAATTAGCTTTTGGAGTTGTATGGCAGGTACCCGAACCTGAAAAGCAATTCCACTAAAACTTCGCTAATATATCTGATCTATAATTGGACACACAACTGCCAAGTTTCATTAATCTAACTTTATTACTTTTCCAAATATTTAAAATAAGCTTTTGGACTTGTATGGGAGCCACTCGAACCTGTCAAGCAATTCCACCAAAACTTCAAAAATATCTTTGACCTATAATTGGACACACAACTGCCAAGATTCATGAATCTGTATTTATTATTTTTCCAAATATTTAAAATTAGCTTTTGGAGTTGTATGGCAGGTACCCGAACCTGCCAAGCAATTCCACTAAAACTTCGCAAATATATCTGATCTATAATTGAACACACAACTGCCAAGTTTCATGAATTTGACTTTATTATTTTTCCAAATATTTAAAATTAACTTTTGGAGTTGTATGGCAGGTACCTGAACTTGTCAAGCAATTCCACTAAAACTTCGCAGGTATATCTGATCTATAATTGGACACACAACTGCCAAGTTTCATGAATCTAACTTTTTTATTTTTTCAAATATTTAAAGTAAGCTTTTGGGCTTGTATGGGAGCTACTCGAACCTGTCAAGCAATTCCACCAAAACTTCAGAAATATCTTTGACCTATAATTGGACACACAACAGCCAAGTTTCACGAATCTGACTTTATTATTTTCCCAAATATTTAAAATAAGCTTTTGGACTTGTATGGGAGCTACTCGAACCTGTCAAGCAATTCCACCAAAACTTCAGAAATATCTTTGACCTATAATTGGACACATGACTGCCAAGTTTCATGAATCTGACTTTATTATTTTGCCGAATATAAAAAATTTGCTTTTGGAGTTGTATGGCAGCCACCCGAACAGGTGCAGCTACCCCATTATAATTTTTAGAGCATATGTAGAATATAATTGGACACATGTATACAAAATTTTATATTTGTACCCTTATTAATTTTTGAAATAATTAAAATAAACTCTTTGAATTGTATGGCAGCTACCCGAACCCGTTGTCCGAATTGGTCCAATAACAATAGGGTTCGTCCTTGGCACAAAAGAAGCAACTTGTGAAAGTTTGGTGTCGATTGCATTATTCGTTTTTGAGTTATCGTGCGATCGGACGGACGGACGGACGGACGGACGGACATGTCTAAATCAACGCAGAATTTTACGCTGAGCAAGAATATATATATATGTCCATACCGCAGATGGCTCCTTTAAGTAGTTACAAACTCCATACCAAAGTTAATATACCCTTCACGAAGTGCAGGGTATAAAAACTATATATAATATAGGGTAAATGTTTATTTTCTGTACTGATTTAATAAACATCGCAAAAAAAAATTCAAAAATAAAAGTATACACACAAAACCATAAACAAAATATTTGGATCAATAATTTCAAATTTCAATACTACAAATGTAAACATTATAATTTTTGCATATCAACATGATTTGCGCACATACATATGTACATTCATAAGTATGTTGTGATTTTAAAAGTACAGTTTATTTATCGAGAATTTTTTTTTTCCATTGAAAATAGTTACATACATAAATATTTGCAAATTATAAATATCGCGATGATGTTATGCATAAATTTTTACATAAATTCCTAAATCAACTTTTGACATCAATTCAATCAAAAAAAAAAAAACATTTAAAATTTTGACATTTTACTCTAATCACAAAATAATGTCATTTAACTTTCATAGAAAATATTTAAGTTCTACAATGTTTTCTGCATGTATACATGCACATTTACATATTGGAATATTATGGAAGGAATAATAATAATAATAGCGATATTCGGTAACAAGTTTATCACATACTAGCAGTACCAGAATATGTATTTATTAATTTATTTGATATTTTAAAATTACATAATATTATGTACGATATTAAAAATTATATTCAAGGTTTTAAGGGTTTTAATTTTTCAATTTATGCGGAAATTACAGAAAAATAAAAAGTAAAAAAACAAAAATTTTCAATGAAATATTTTAAATTAAATTTATTATATCACCAGACATTACATGAAAACTTTGTGGCTATTGGCTATCCCCAGTTTATTAGTTTTACATCACCGTAAATGCATATATAAATATTTACAAATGTAGATAGGTACATATACATATGTATGTACATGAAGAAATATTTTTGAATTTTAATTTATAAATTTTATTTTAGGAATTTAGGATATTAAAAAAATAAATAATAATAATCTGAGTGTATTCATGTTTGAATGTACCTACACTTTATTATAGGGTAACTAACTACAAAATAAAATAACAACATTGGCAACGTTACCTGCAAATTTGTAATTTACTTACTAAAATTAAATAAAAAAAAATATTAAATTGAATTTTACTTGAGAACGAATAAAGGGTTCTAATTCTAATGGTTTCAAAATGATATTAAATAAGAATTGTAAAATTTGTAATACTTATGTCAATTATGGCTGAACTATACGTACATATTTTGATTTAACGCACATAATATGTAAATTAAATTAAGAAATTTAATTTTACGTAAGATATTTTTTCCTGGTAAAACCACCTAGCTAACTCATCTCCGGAGATCTCCGAGAACACATTTGACTGGCAATTCGAAAAACATTTGACAAGATGGGGAACAATCTTACCGTCAACTTTCAAGAGAGAACGCCAATACGAGTAATGGAATATTTTCTTCTAAATGTCAATAAACTTCGAAACTAATCTGTTTTTAATGAAATCAGTTGATCGTTTCACCCGTTTGATTGCCATTTATTTTGGATGGGCGTGAATACTGGCACTGCCCCTTTAACCAACTTTAACAATATCTGACGCCTCATTAAATGGAGGCTCGTCAACTTTCTGATTTCGTCTAACATTACGGCGACTCCATATTGGTATGTAGAAAAGAGATAAATGTTACAAATTTGATTGTGTTTTTTTAAGGTTTTTGTTTATAAATGATGTGTTTTTATAAGCGGATCAACTATTGATTTAAAAAATGAAAAAATAAATAAAACTAATTTTTATTTTGCTAATAGAGGAGTTTCGATTTTATTCGTGTTGCATTCAAGTTGTCTGACTGTCGATGTATTGTTGTTTTTCCCATCACAACTAAAAACAATGTAGAATTTTCATTAAAAATTAATTCTGATCTATGCATTTATTAAAATTAAAAATTTTTTTTAAAAAAATGTTAATTTAATATAAACTTAAACCCCAAAAAATATTTCAAAAATGTTTTCCATTCGCTTAATTTTCGTTCTTTAAAATTTGAATTTATTGAAGATAGCGATTGTTTGTCGTTATTTCCATTCCGAATTTGCATAATCATGGCATGTACTTTTTTTTTTTTTGAAGCAGCATGAGGCCACATAGAAATGTTATCAATTCTTTTAATTGTGATAATTTTAACAAAAGCAAGTTTAACTTTTTATATTGTACTATAATCAAATATGTAAATGCATGTATATAAGTACATGAACTTAAATTTTTTGTTCAACTCGGTGCACAATATATTTCATTAATACATATGCTATAAAGGTGTCTGCATAACAAATTAAATTTTCTTATTTTATGATTTTATTACACTCGATACAGAAATGGATTCATTTAGAGAATCAGTGTAATTTTCGTATTAAAATGGTAATTGATTTATGGTGTGATTATGTGAATAAAATTTATTCAAAAAGCAATCACATGTACTCCAAAAATTGACATGACATTTCAATAAGTCTCATAAAGAGACCATCTCTAGTTCTTACTCAGTTGTTTTAATTAAAATTAATTATAAACTTATCCAAAACGGAGAAAACTAAACAGACGAAAACAAAGGAGAAAAGGTAATTTTATATTTAAAATGAAAATATAAAAATATAAAAAATTAGTGCAAACAACTATTATTAGTTAAAATATTTGAGGGGCCTAAAATATTGTTTATGAAAAAACCATATACTTAAAAAATTCTCATACTCGCTAAGTAAACATTTCCAGAAATTTTTTCTAACTTTATTACTCAGAAAAAATTCTATTCTATGAGAACATTGAGAAAACTATAAAAAAATGTTATGATTTATGATGACATTTTGTTTTGATTGAAACTCAAAACATCTCCAATTTTAGCTGAAAGCATTAATAGAAAAATGTTGTACCCATAAAATTGTTAATTTTAATATGAGTACAAAAGTACCTACATAATATACTATTATATTATAGAAATATAAAAGTATTGCAATAAATTAAGGGCAATTAATTTATCAAGGTCTTTTTCATTGTAATTACATATATTTGTATATATATATATATTATATATATATATATGTGTATATATATTTGTTTTTATTACTTCACTTTTTATAATTAATTAATTAAGTTCTTCTTTTTTATTGACTGACTCTAATACAGAATAATATGTTGACTAAGAGTATACCATTTGTGCCCTATTTGTCCTATATAATAAATAATAATTATTGTCTTAAAAAAATAAAAATATCAAATAGAAATTAATATTTTTCTCTTTTACTTTTTAGGTCAAAATGTCCTATAAAATTATAAGAAATTTTCAGAAAAACTAACTAAGAAATAAAGCTATACATATATACATTCATATTTGGGAACAAGATAATGGATTTATTGTACAAACTTCACTATGTGACTGACAAATACATGTTAACAAATCAAATTGTATATATTAAAATACGTACATATATTATGTTTAAAACACTACATGCCCAACAAATTATTAATTATTAATTAGTAATCATAGAATGTTAGAGAAGGGAAGGAATATAGAAAAAAAAGGTTAAGGTCTACACTGTACAGTCTACACTACACGATAATACACATAATTCCAATATGTATTCAAATATTATATTTCGAGTTCAATGATCACAATTTTTACATGATATTATAAACAAAAAATTTTTATGAATCATCATAGTTTCCATCAAAAATATTACAATCATCACAACATCGACAATATTTCTTGCCTATGAGTTACGGGTATATCTATATAATAGGCATACAAAAATATCGTGTAAGGAATCATCTAATCAAAAATAAAGTTTAAATGTTACAACATATTGGATCTGTCAATTGTTTTTGTTTGACTGACTTCATCAAACAAAACCATGCCATCGAAGTTTCTTCAATACCATTAAAATAACAAATTCAATTAATAATTGAATGCGGTAGCAATATAATGCCGAAACTCCGCAATTTCTAGGACTATTTCTCAGAATTTCATGCGCAAAGACACTATAACAAATAAAATTTTGTAACCAAATTCAAATTTACACACTTTGCTAGAAAAAATATTGAAATATTTCTGGTACTATGTACATATTCTGTATATTATGTAAACATTTTTATTAATAAATAGTATAAGAAAATAAAACTAGTTGAAATTCGATTAAATTCTATTTGATCCGATCAAAAATTAAAACTTCTCAGTCTATAAGCCTTTTATAAGAATACACATACTAATTTAGAATTAAAGAAAAAATTGAAAACAAAAAAAAGAAATGATGAATCTATTAATTGTATTCAAGCCGGTCTTTTGAATTTTACTGCATCAAATAATAAAAAAACAACAATCAAAAGAAATATGAAAAAAAAAACAAATTTATTTATTAATAAATAATCAAAAAAAAAAAAATTAAAAATTCAGATTGTAAATTCAATTCTCAAACTCAATGCTCTATTTTATATCGAAGAACCGAACAACAAGAACCATATAAGATATTGGTAAAAAAAAAGAGAGAAAATAATAAATTTAAAAAAAATATTCAATACTTTTCCAATTTTACACTACTCCGTTCTTTCCAGAAATCAGTTTTCATTTTCAATTTTTTAATTTAGAAATTTTATATTGTTTGTGTATTTACCATCGAATCATATTTATTATGTGTATGGATGTGTTTGTTTTGGTGGTTTAAATTTAAAGCAAAAAAAAATGTTTATTTTCCCTCATCAGACTCCACAGTAGTCGTATAGACCGACATATAATATCAAAAATTAATTGATTAAAATGATGGTTTCTAATTTTAATATTATTAATTTATAAAAATGTGTATAAAAGTTTTCAGAATTTTTTAGAAATTTTGTTATTCAATTTATTGTGATTGTAATAATTGCGTATCCCAAGCCAAAAACTAGTATGATTTATAGATTTACTATAAATTTACTATAAATTATAATTGTGTATTTGCAAATGTATTATCAATATGTAATCTCATAATATATGAGTTTTAGCTAGTTTATATAGTATAAGTAAGTAAATTTACCTTAAATTTACATTATCATAACATTAATTTTCAAAAACTATTTAAGGTAACAGTACTGAACGAACAAATGAGTATAGAATAATAGGACACATAATTTAAGTAAAAATTTGGTTAAAATTAAATTTAATGAAAATCATTCACAAAACGTTATTCTCACGTCTCCTATCATTCACAATTTACAAAAATTTAAATTGATTTCTAAGGCACGGACCTGTACTCCAAAACTGAGAAAACTTTGGCAGTATTACGTATACTAACATACAATGGATTATGAACTAAAATTCATTCTGCATGTAATTATAAATCTAATCATATTACAAATTTCATAAAGAAAAAATTTAAAAACAATTTTAAATAATTCTGTTGCATTTATTACGTAAAATAAATAAAAATAATACAAAATCATGAAACAAGCGCAAATATACAACATCGAGTACACGAGCACTAGCAAAAATGTATAATAAATATAATGTTATGTACACTTTATGAAGAAGTCTATGTACTCAACAAAAATTTTTAAATTACATATTCCTTACATAATATTTTCCTGTTCTTTTAAATACACATATACAGATATTCAAGTACATATGTATGTACTAATGTTTTTAAGAATATTATAGGCATGTAAAATTCGATTGGATTATGTAAAGTCTGGAATTCGATCAGAAAAACATAGGAAACTTATTTCGTTTGTTTTTTTTTTGTTCAGATTACATAAAGGAGCAACAAACAGAATATTGCATAGTATAAAAAATATATGAGTGCATAATTGTAGTTGATTATGGATATAAATCTGATAAAAAATGAAAAAAAAGAAAAGAAAAAATAATATAAAATTTATTTTTTATATTACAGTACTGAATTGTATTTGAAAATCATTTCAGGATGAATGAAAAGAAAAATACTTTGAATAAAATTTAGATAAAAGTATTAAATATGAAAAAAAAACAATATCTGATAAACAAGAAATTATGTAATAAATCGAATTTGACATCATTATTATTGTTATATTGAATTATTGGTTAAATATAAATATTTTTGTATAGGAAAACGAGAAAATAAAAATTGTTTATACATATGTACATAAATTTAATGACAAAATTTAACATGTAAAAAGCAAGTGATTGCTGCCAAATTTGTTTTATTATTTAAAAATAAAATGTTCTTAATATAATGTTATGTTGTAAAATTTCTATTAAATCAAAGATACAGAAATGTATTGAAGGCACCAGTTTTACATAACATATTTATTATACTAATATTTTATCAAGAATAATTAGAAAACTTGTATAACATCAAATATGTACCAAATATTAGAAAAAATATAAATTGTGTTTGCCCTACTAAAATTTGACAAAAACAAAAAAGTGAACGAGCATTTTAATTAAATCGAACAATATGTTTTGAATTTAAAACACTGCCTATCAGAAATCTTAGAAAAATTTAAGTATTTTGAAAACTTATATCAGTTTATGGAACCTCTTCATTTTCATCTTATTCACTTCAAAATAATTAGTTTTTTGGTAAAATATATGATATAAATAGAAAAATCAAAAACAAATATCATTTAAAAGTTATTACAAAGTCATTTTAAAGTTTTTAAGAATCTTTGTCTTCAAGAAAATAAAAAATGATTGCAACAATTTATTCTATACCTTTACCATTAATTATTATTGTAGTCAGTATTTTTATTTTGTCGTTGTCGTATCAATTTTCACGATATCATAACAAATTTAATAATATTTTTTGTCGTACATATACAAAATGTTGAATACGTGTTTAATCTATATACTATAGATTTGCAAATGAAATTTATTCTAATTTTTGTTTATTATTACAATTATCATTATGGTGCTATTACATAATTAAGTTCAAAAATCTATAATGAGCACAAAATAAATACATGAAAACTATGTCAGTTGTATAACTAAAAAATCAAAATGTTATAATAATATTCAATTAAATTAATTATATTAAATGAAATTTCAAGGAAAATGAAAATATTTAGAAAACCTTACAATATAGATTTTTATATTATTACTAACATATTTACGAATGGAATGTACAATTACTTATTCATAATTAATTGAAAAATGAAAAAAGCTCATAATTAAAATAATTTTATGAATATTACAAAAAAATTGAGTCTCTTATGTTAAAAAAATATACAAATTTTCCTTATAATATTCAACCTGCGTTGAATATATACACACAGTTGATTGATAATTGCAGCTTGGACATTTTTATGCTTATACTTATACTTGTCTAAAAACTATTTCTGATATTGGAATTGAAATCCAATCGTTTTGTTAAATTTCTTATTAAAATTTTTAAAATTTTCGAATTTATACCCCTGAAATATCATGAAAAGATTTTTAAATAATATTTTTATATATTTAAGTAACATATAACAATTACTATAACCCAATTTTTTTACTATAAATATTCGAGGCATAACATTTTAACGAAACGAATTTTAAAAAATTTGCTCTAATACATTTGAAATGCATATACATACTTATTTCTAAGCGTATCACAAGCGCATATGCACATGAATGCATTCTGTTTTTCAAATACATACAATATTGAATAATTCTTTAACACTAATACCTTTAAGGTATTCTTTCGTTAATTTCACAAAGGATATTGTTAAGAGGAGTTTACTTTTTTTTTTTGTTGCTACACTTAATCAGGATTTTGAAATTTAGAGCGAACAAAACAACGGATCAAATTTGCATTAGTATATTTTGCTTTGATATAGTATTTCATATGGAATAAAAATGGCGAAAAAAAAAACAAACGAAATTTTTAAGGTATCCATTATTTATTGCACCAAAAAAAAATTTTTTCAAAAAAATTTTTATTTTTAATGCGATTCGATTTTTATTTTTTCAAAAAAATTTTTATTTTTAACGCGATTCTGGCGGTGCTGTTAAAGAAAATTGATTGGAAATTGAATTGTTTAGAACTCTGGCAACATTAAGAGACTTTACGTACTAATTTACATACGAATCTGAATAATTTCTATAACCCACTGTTCATGAACCTATAAAATAATAATTGAATATTTTACTCTCCCAAAAGTATGCAATCGCTTTGAACTTTTTGACATTAAATAAATAATTCAATTTAAATATTGGTTTAATTTCAACTAATTATATCTATATGACTAAAATCTAAGACGAAATTGGGATGTGAGAAGGAGCTTCCGAGATAAAATCAATTCCGTGATTGCATACATAGATGTGGGGTCATGTAAATTTAATAATGATCAATAACACACTTTTGTTAACAATCAGTATAAAGCTACATTATATCGGAAATTATTATGTGTCATTCGACCCAGTACAATATAAAAAACATTAAAATGGTTTATGATATCTTATACTTGATTAAATAACACATAAAGTTGAATCAGAAAAAAAAAAGTATAAAAAATAAAAGAGGAACATAAAAGAAGATGGTACCTAACATAGAAATATTCGATGAGTCAGAAAAAATTCTTTTGATTTCTACATATATACGTAAATATTCCAGATAAGACCTGAAACGAATTAAAATCGAATAGATATTTAAATCTAACTCACTGATATACACAAAATGATATATCCATAAATATACTCTTGTGTTTCATATATATACTCTTTATGTCAGTTTTCATACAGTATATTGCCTCTCTATATATACAAACTATAAAGAAGAGCAACGAATGATGAAATAAAAATTCCATGAAAGAAAGAGAGAAAAAAGAAGAATAAGTGCAAAAGTTAAATAAGAAATCGTACATTATAATGATAAAAAATTTAGAATGACATTTTAGACTTCTCTGTATACTCCTACTTTATATGATGCTATAGGCTACAGGATAAAATTATCCAAAAGGAAAATATTAAAAATAATAAGAAATAAGAAGAAGAGGTAAAAGCTAAAAGTGAAATAGTTTATAATAACTCATGATTTTTTCCATTTCTGACTCAACCAAATTCACAATGCGAAGAGTAAATTACGAATTCTATGAGTATATTTTATAAAGAAGAAAGGATAATAACAAAAAGGGAAGAATTCTAATATTAAATTGGATTTTTTTTCATTTTGCTTTTGTTTTCCGATCATATTCAACATTATATCAGAATCAGTTTATATGAGTATAAAAAATTTTGTCTGAACGTATACGTATTCATATATATATTGATATACTTGTTGGTTAATATTAAAAAATTTAATAATGCCTTGAGTTGACGAAGACGTGAACATTGAAACATTGAGTTCCTTATACGATTTATAGGCTTTGAACGTCTTTAAATTTATTTTTTTAGGAGCTTGAACGCCTTTAAATTTAATTTTTCTGGCAGCACTTTACAAGTTAAAATATTTATAGATATTTGATACCAACTGTTTCGACTTCATTCAATTAAGTATTGAACTAAAAAATATACTAAAATATTGCAATATGTTAAAAGAGAACGATATTAAATTCTCTTTTATTCAAAATTTTCTCGTAAAATATTTTATAAAATATGTGGTTTTTCAGATTTTAGAGAATCATAAAAGAAGCAGAATTAAATTATAAAATACAATGAAAAAAAAATTAAATTTAGGTCCCATAAATAAATTAAAATGAAATTAGTAATTAAAATCTAATTCAAAAAAAAGTAGAATTTTAGAATAAATACATAAAAAAAAAACTATTATTTAGTTTTTTTTTAACAACAACAATTTAGATCTAGAAAATAGAACATATAAAAGATTTTTAAAATATTTTTCAAATTCCCATTTTGTTATATTTGCAAAAACTTTTTAATTAATACAATTAATGCTTATACAAAACAGAATTTTCTCTTAATTTACAAAAAATAAAAAAAAAATAAATTAAAAATTTAATTTAATTTTTTTTTTTTCGTGATTATTTCACATTTGCTAAAAAAAAATTTATTGCAAAAAAAAAATATAGGAACATATAAAATAAAAGAACAAGCTAAAAGTATATAAAAAATCAGAATGAGAAAAGAAGAGCACAAAATACACACCCTCATCAACGAAAAAAAAAATTAACCTTTTCCTTTTCTTTTTTTTTTTTTTTTGTTATTTCTAAAGTACTACTCGTATAACAATTTAGGTCATCATAATCAAAATCATCCGACTGAATCGTTTCGCTATAAAAAAAAAACAAAAATTAAATTGCAATTCACGATTTAATGTGAAAAATAAAACTGTTATATAAAAAAATATATAGCTAAACATTAACCGTATATGTATAGGAGCATACGTGAACACTTAATACATAAGCGAACATACGTATGCATACTTGTGTATGTAAACTGTATATTTGCTGCATCGTTTTAACCTCTTCCGGTAATTCACTCCTTTTAAAAATTAAATTTTTTTTTCATTTTGTTGTTTTTGTTTTCCAGAAGTACAAGAGTCAATCATTTTTATAATAAACATTTTCCTTTAATTTTTTTTTTCTCAATTTTCCAATTTTCTTTAAGTAGAAATTTTGTGTTATTTTTCTTTTTTCCTTGTTTCTAATTTTGTTGCAATTTTCTTATTAAAAAAAATAATTTTTTTTTTTCGTTTTTTTAATTCACTTTAAATATTTTATATTTTGTTCTACTTATTTGCAAATTTAATTTTAAATTTTTTTTTAAAAAATAAATAAAGAAAATGCGAACTAAATGCGCTTGAAAATTTTGTTTTATCTTGCAAAATATTTATTTCGGAGTATTTTACTCCTTCGATTCTGTCTAGCAGAAATCTTGTATTAAAAAATTGGATTAATTAAGTCCAGAGAGTTAAAAACAATCTGGACCCCTCAATTAAATCAAAAATCCCTTAATTATACAAAATAATTAAAAAATATTATTTTGAAAATTGTTTTTGAAAAAAATCTTTTTCTTAATAATTTAGTTCTAAGTGAAACAGAAAAAATATAAACGGCAACTCTGTATAAAAAAAAAATTGCATTTAATTCAATACTCTTGTAATATTTACTTTAAAAACAATGCAAATAAAAATAAAAAAAAAATATTTTTTTTTATAGTACGCACATTGTTCAAGAAAACTCACCCAAAGACCTACATATTATGTATATTATGTATACTTGAGAGCATATTTAAAAATGACCGCACAAGTGGTTATTAATTTATAATACAATATTAGTAATACAAGCAGATATTTAAAGTGCTTCAGGGCAATATGGAACCCATATGTATATTAAAAATATTTAAACAAAAAAGAAAAAATATTGAAATTATTAGAAATGTTAAAATCGAATGAAAATATACACGTATGTATGTATAAAGAGGGAGGTGAAAATTGGTGAAAGAGAAATGAAAGGATAAAATGACAAGAAAACAAGAGATCAAATAAATTAAGCCGCAAAATTTTCTCAATTTAATTTTAATTTTTTTTTCTCTTTATTTCTTTTTTTTTTTTCAATTTTCTTTTCCTCCTGTCTTACTATATTATCGTTAATATATTAACCACAAGAGGGCGTCTGCAGTAGTAAACAATCAATTCTTTTATATACTTTTATAATGCATATTTATTTCTTTTTTGGTTTATTACTTAAAATATTTTTCTTTCTCTTTATGGTAACGAAACCAAATTATTCTCTTTCCCTCAAATTCCCTCTCTAATTTTGTTTTCTCTTATCATCGCCAGAGAATCGTTATTATTATTTTTTGCATGAATCCATGCAATTTGATCTCCTCCCTATATTTTCTCTGTATAAAAAATTTTTTTTTTTAATTTAATTACCGGAAAAATACTTCAATTTCTATATATTTTCTATGATTTTTTTTTTGATTATTATTTATAAGTGGAAATCAGAGCAAAATACTTATATATTGTAGTTTTTAAAGTAATTGAATGAGATCAATAATAATTAGTTCATTCATATGTTTATTTTTTCTATAATTGCGTTTTTATATTGTTTATTATGAATTGATCATGAAATTTAATATGATCGAGATTCTTGACTATAAAATTTCATATTAATTATAAAGCCCTAGAACAAATTTCAATGATTAAAGTTAAACAAATAAAATAAATCAGAAAAAAGAGAAATGTAAATGATGCGGATTAATATAAACTCATTCATTTAATTTGGCAGAAAACTCAGCCTTGTGTTGACCGAAAACGTGATATTCTCGGATAAAAATATAACTCAATGCAATTTTGTGGATAGTTGCAGTAAACTAAAAGTTGTTGAACAATTCATGGTTCTAATATTATGTGTAGTTTTTTTTCGCAACTAAAAGAGTCGGTTTGCTCTTGTCGTGAAATTTTCAAATATTATCAAATTCCAGATTTTTAAAGTTTTACACAATCAATAATTTTAACCCTTTTGAAAAAGTCAATTTTATAAGCTTTACTCTAAAATAAATTAAATCGATCAACTTATTTCTCATAAAGGTGGCAATAAAATTTTAAAGTTTGAATACAAGAAACTTTATAAGATTTAAAAACACAAAAGAAATTCTGCATATAAATCCACCAATAACACGATTTGATTGAAATAATTTTCATTATTTTTTGTTTTTTAATTTTTTTATTATTTTAGTTTAAATATATTTCCCATTATTTTTTTGTTTATTTTATTGTTTCCAATTAAAAAATTATTAAAAGTCATTTTATTTAAGAATCACGGAAAAAACGAACACAAAAATCCGAAAAGAATATAAGCATCGACAAACTCAACTGATTACGATCTCATTTTGTTACCCATTATTATTAAAAATAAAAGGGCTTTAATTACTTTTAATTTGTTGTTTCTAATCTGTTTTCATTTTCATTTTTCTTTTCCTATCATCAAATGTTCCGTTCGATCTCGTAATAATGAGCTCACCTTCAAAATTGATAAAATACTATAGATAAATTAAACAAAACTATTGGATTTTAAAGAAAACTATTTAGAACATTCCTGATGAAAAAATAGGCTAACTACGCAAAATATGACCAACAAAACAACGTCCATTACGAAAAAAATATAAAAACATTTCAAGAAATTATTGTATTTCAGTAATTGCTTTGTGATATTTATTTTTGAATAATAGTGTTACGAAAATTAAATGTTTTATAATCGGAAATCATTCGATTAAATGTGACATCTGTCAATAGTTACATCTTCCGGTAAAATATGGTAACATGTAATACATTAAGAGAGCATGAAAGTGTCAACAATACTGTGGCAAAATTCATTTAAGAATCAAGAATCGTTGAATAGAAAATAACAAAGCTCTCAAGGAACCAAAATTCAAGTTTGTCTATTCTGATTAATGAAATAAAATTTTACAAGGAAATATGCTGTAGTTTGCTCTGATTTTTAAAAGTCAATCAGTTTTTTATTATTCTTATTTTATTTACTGATATTTTACGATTATTAAAAGCGATTTTTATTGTGTTCTTTTTTTATCTTTTGTTTTCCTTTCACTCTAATTATAAAATTTTTTATTTCGGTAACCGACGATAAACTGCAAAGAAAAATAATTGGAGAAGTTGTCTTATCTTTCTTTGTGTACAGTTTTACCGGTTATTTATTCTAGTTTTCCATATACTTTGTACTAAAAATCTTCTTTTGAATGCATATAGCTTCATTTCACTTTTTACTTTTTATTTTTGCGCTCTTGGTTTCATATTTCTTTTAAATTCTCTTATATGCACTTTTATATTATAAGTACCTATACGTATGAATACGCGTGCACTCCACTACAATGTAAGAAAAAATACAAGAAGAAGTTTAAGTTTTTAAGGAGTGCCGATTATATTTAGGTTCAATTTTTCTTCGTTTTCCCATTTTTTTTTTATTTTACAGTATTATTTTTAAAATTCATCATCATTGGTTTTAATTGCAACATTTATTCACTCCATATTTACTTATTCACTCTTTTTACTCATAGTCAAAGAAAATAATAATATTTTACTATTTTTACCGGCGATATTGCATAAAATAAGGGTGGTTTTGATATCACATCAAATTTCACAGGTATCGAGCAAGTTTCAAAAGAAATATGTACGTTCGCGAATGTTGAACGAACCGTAAATAAACCATTTTAACTGTGTTGTCGGTGTATTTCGTAGTCTTGATTAACTTTAAACCGGTTTTAATGAATTATTGAAATTAAATGTGGGAATATGAATTGAATAAATTTCAATGTGTGTGAGATGTAAGCAATTGGACCTCTACTGTAGGCTTATTTTTAGGATTCCAAGAAAAAAGTTTTCTCAAAATTTGAAAGGATTGCATCAAAGACACCTGCAAACCGTTTCATTAAACTAAATTTATTTCAATTTCTTAAAATTACTTAGAAAATAACCAAGAAGGCGCGGCGCGGCGCAACTATGTGCTGATCACATCAAATTTTGTTTTTCTATGTTTCAAATTGTACTCGTATTAAAAAATTAAGATTTGTATCGGATAATGTAGTGGAAAAAAGAAACACTAGAAATATTTTTTTTTTTTGTTCCGTAATTAAAACTCCTGTCGTCTGATAAATTGGGCGGATATTTTCTATTTTATGGTTTATAAGATTATATACATATTTTATTAAATCAAATTCATTATGAATTATAATACATAGGGAATATTTTTAATTTGCTGTAAATAGAAGTGTATTTATGCAACAAAATCACTAAAAACGCATTTTTTTATGAAAAATATTTTTGAAAATCTTCTCAATTCATTAATCATTTCAGGTAACTTTAAAACTTAAGTCAAATAGTCAAAATTTTTCAAATAAAATAAAAAAAGGGTTCAATTTATAATAAACCCCCCATCAATAATTTACTTAAAAAATATTTGAGGGTATTTCAAAATAAAAAAAAATTTTATTTTTTGATTAATTATCCGTACTTGTGCATTTAATGCAGTATACTTTATTATAATGCATCTATAATTATAATATGCTATTGTATGTGAGCATTCTTTTATATCATAAATAATGTTTATTTGCAGATCATGTTCCAGTTTTATAATCGTATCAACAAATAATATACACTTAATAATTACAACAACAAAGTATGAAAACATATGGAATTTATGAGATTTTAAAAAGTATGATTAGATTTTAATCAGAAATTTCATTTTGAAAAAAAAGAGAGCATTCTTAATATACGCACATTAACAACACTATATTTTTTATATATGTATATAAATATACGAGTGAATAGTTGGGTGGTTTTTTCTATTATTTTCATTCACAGTTGGAGATGATTGTTCTTATGTGTTTATGTTTTTACTTTGGTATAAATGTATAAATATATTCATAAGCCTGTCATAAAGATTACATCTGCTTAAATCACGCAAATGTCAAATCAAAATCAAAATTACTTATATTTTATACTTATGTATGCGGTGAAGTTCTAATACATTTGGTGTTGCTTTGTCGGAAAATTGCAATTAATTAAAAAATATTTGAATTCGTATAAAAAATTTGAAAAAATTTTAATTTAAAGTTGTAAAACACAAACAGCAGTTCAACAATATTTAAAACAATTCTACTTTCAATTCAAATATTAAAAATTATCCTGTACAATTCCTTAATTATTCTCACAAATCAATTGAATTAAATAAGATAATTAAATTGGAATAAAAGTAATTTACTCAAAATTGCAATTTACATTTCTGCTAATTTTACAATATTTAAAATTTAAAATTCTAAAATAAAATGAAAGTATATAATTTGATTAGGGAATTTTTAATCTCAAAAGATGGTTATAATTTGTTGAAATACTTTTAAGAAATTAAATTAAAAAATCAAAGTAGCTCGTGTTTTTGCAATTTGTATGGTAGAATAAAATTGTAATTATTTGAAATTTTCGAAAAGGATTTTGTCAATTTAGAAAAGATTAAATTTTTCTACTCTTTAGTCTTGGTATATACGCATAGGTATATATGTATGTAGATATAATATATACTTATGCATATATATGTAGATAATCTTGGTATATATGTAGATAATCAAAAATAAAAGAAATTTTTTTTTTTGCTAAAATAAGAAATAAAATTCTGTGGGTACAAATAATAACAGTTTAAATCGTTTTTTTAATTTTTTGTATAAATGTAAATTTTCTGTAGTTCAGAGAATCTAATTTGACTATATCTTAAAAACTATATATTGAGGTAATATTATTGAAATTTCGCATAGACGAATATATAGAAATAGGACCTATACATTTTTGTAAAAGATTTAAGATTGTGTGGGCCCATAATATAATATTGTTATATAAATTCAAAAACTATTTTTATTATTCGTATATCAAAGACAATTCCAGGTGGAATTTAGTAATTTTGTTTTATATAACAATCGAGTATATAAAAATATATCCGCGCCATTTTCAAAAACTTTATAGAAATAATTTAATATATTATATATACATATACATATGTATATATGTATATATATGTATGTATGTACAAATTTATGTATATATATTAATATGTATATCAGTATTAATATACTAGTTTATATGCATATTAAAACTACTAGTGGCTATTACTGAAGCGCATTTTATTTCTTTAAATTTTTATTCGGAGTTTAATTTTTACTTTAAAATTTTGAATTAAAATTTTTAATTTCATTTTTTTCCCAAAAATTACCTTTAATTTGAATTTAAATATACTAAATCCTATAAGCATTAGCAAGTTTTAATAAAGTAATATTTTATTATTAAAAAAATTCATTCATAATTTTAAACAAAATTCTAAAGAAGATTCTATAAAATTCAAAAGTACAAATAATCCAAATGTACTGTGAATAACAAAAAAAAAAAATAAAAAATAATTTTAAAATAAAATTTACAGAATCTCTTGGATTTCAATTCTCTTTCACAAAAATTTGAAGTACTCGTATAATGTTTGCAAGGCCTTTCTGTGTTTTTGTTTTTTTTTTAAATAAAAATACAACCATTGTATACCATTCAATAACCACCAGAATATGTGCACAATATAGACAGGTTATACGTATACATACTAACAAAATATAGGTGTTTGTAATCAAAATATAATTTTACTTCAGTCTGGACAGCATCTTTTAAAAATCTGAAAATCTTCCGCTTTCCCAAGTTTCTTGCTTTACTCGTAATACTAAGACTTGTCTGATATTTTATGGTATAGTGAAATTTTACAAAAATTTTAGAATTGTTTTTTGAAAATTATAATTTTCATTGTCTTAAATATTATCCTCTTCATTATTTGTTTTAATATTTTGAAAATTTACAATACTAAGGGCGCGCTTCTTTTTTTTTAGTTTCCAATTTTCTTATTAAATTTTTATTTTACTTTTTCATATTTTGTGTTGAATTTTTTATATTCAAAAATTATTTTATTAAAAATTCTTTGGAGAAAATTACTTTTACAACGGTAAATATTTATAAGTGTAAAAGAATTTTCTCACTGTTATTTTTTTTTTTTCTTATTCTATTCCAATTTCCATTTTATTATTTTTTCTCATTGTTTTTTCATTCTGAAACAGCAAAATTTGAAAATTTTTCAATTAACTGGGATTGCATAATAATATTTTTTTTTTTTATTTTGTAATTTTCTTGAGAATTTTTATTTTATGGTTTACGGTTTTGTTATTTTTATTAACAGTGCAAAAGCATGTACACAATTATTGTTTTGCTCTTCTTGTTGTTTTCTCTGTTTAGGGTTCCCATTAGCTTTGACATGAATTATATTATTATTTATATGTATATAAATTTTTTTTAAAAAGGATACCAACTTTACGTATATAAGTTTGATAAAAATTTCACCTAACTTGTATACATTTGTGTGTGTGTGTATGAGTCATAAATGTTTGTATATGCCCCATACTCAAAATCATCAAATATTTTCATTTTAAATTATAACTAAAATAAACCTGACATTTATTTATTTCCCTTAAAATAAAACAGGGATAACAACAGTAACAAAATTAAGAAAAAAAAAGAAAATTATTAAAAAGAAAAACAATAATAAAAGAGACAGGAACACAATAAATGAAAATTGTAAAAAAAAAACAAAAAAAAAATAATATATTTTTGCTGAATATACGATCTTTTGATGCAAATTACGGGTGAGTACATCAGGAGATTCAACAAAAAACAAAAATATAAGTACCTACATACATAAGAAAAAATATAAAATAATGAAAAAGGACGAAAGATTAAAAAGGGTGAGCTTTTTTTTAATTTTCTTGTTTCTTTCATTTTATTTTTTATTTATTCTGTTTGTTGCTCATTTTGAGGTAAAAATAACAGATATTTTTCCAGGTATTTAACTTTTTAATTTCCTTTTTCTTTGTACACGAGTATATATATATTATATATGTATATATATACATTATATAATATGAAAATTGCAAACAAGTAAAAATTTTATTTTAATTTTCTTATTATTTTGTGTTTTTTTGCGAATCCTTGTACATTTTCTTCTAAAGTATATGTACAATTTTTGTTGTTTTTCCTCTATATAATATTATAGATTGAATAACGTTCAATGTACGTACAAGTTGGGGATTTTTTTATGTATGTATGGTATGCAATATATCATAAAATAAAACGTTCTCTAGGGACTATAAATATTCTGTATGAATGAATGAATGAATGAATGATCTATAAAATAAAAGTTAATAATCTAAAATTTTTTATAAAAAAAGAAAAAACACAAAAAAAAATATTTGTGTTAAGTGTTGTGTAAGGAAAAACAAAATATAAAAAAAAAAACTGAAACATATTTGAAAATTTTTCTAAATAAAAGTAGTTGTTACAGTTTTCCATAGGATATATGAAATTTACATGTTATAAAGTCTTATAAAAATTTTGTGAATATAAGACCAACTTGCCTTATAATTTGAATTTGTATGTTCAAACGAATGAAAATCGACATGCTTTTTAGAAAACCCAGGTGAAGGACGGCGAGAGCTTTCGAAAAAAAAAATTAAATATAATTTTCTTTAAATTTTTCAGATAAATTTAATATTTTTTTCAATTTGAATTTGAACTTGTGTAGCATTTCCAGAGAGTAAGCAACAAATCATAAATCTCAGATTATAAATTTGGAAAAAAATTGCTTGGAATACATTGGCGTTTTAAACTTTCTATTGGGTATAACGTATTGCAACAATAAATTAATTTTTTTTACAGCCTATATACAATGCAATTTTATACTAATTAATGGCATATATCACAATTTTAATTACAAATCCTCAAATGTTAATGATTTCAATAATTATAAATATTTTTTTTTTAAAAAATTGATTAAATTCTTCAATATTTTTCAATCCACTTATAATAACAAAATCTATAATATAGACCTTTTATGTTTAAAAAAGTGAGGCACAATAAATTCGATAGCTTGTTGTCTAATCGTCACTTGCTTATCTTAAATAATAATTTTTATTTTATAAAAATTACTATTCCTTACTTAAGTATACAAAAATGTTAGATGTTTTTTGCAATTTAAATTAAACAAGATTTTAACAAGATACGTACACACATGGTTTGTCTTCTTTTGTCTATGAACATCGACACAATTATATATATGTATTTATATATATATAATATAAAAACTATCACGATAAATAAATTATTATCATAATTTTACCAACTCAAATTAAATGAATAGACAAGACTATATATATTATGATGCTATGTACAAGCGAGTATGTTAATTCAGCAAAATACTTGTATATCAATTTTTTTTCTACTTGTTTATGATAACTTTCAATTAAAGTAGAAAATTGTGTCATGTGACATAAAAATAACAAGAAACTACTCTCAACAGTGTCAATATATACAAGAAGAGAGTTTAATCATGTAGAATTATTATAAAAAAAGAAAATTTTTTTTTTGATATCATATAACGTGTCATTCCTGTACCATGTACATTTATGCCTTTGTATGTGCATACATAGGATTCGTGTTTTTGCAAGAAAACACAAATGAAATTAAAATTCTTGCATAATAATTATCAATTTTTATTATTAGAAAGATCGTGTCAAAACTTTATCAAGCTGTTAACATTTTTTTTTTTTATTATTAAATATACTCGTACATATTTAATACGTACTGTAAACTTGCATCACGACATATATTATCATAACAGCTACAAGTATTTTTTATTTAATTATTTTACAATTTAATTATTTAAAATTAAGAAATTTTTATTTTATACAAAAACAAAAAAAAAAATAAAATATTGAAAGCTAACATCAAATAATTTCTTATTTATTGCAATTGCAGAACATGTCTCTTTTCAGATGAATTTAATTGCAATCAAATTGCTTGTGATAATAAAAATATAATAAAATTCTTGCATAACAACGCAACATCTATATTTAAACATGAAAATAATTACAAGGCACGATATCGCAAGGTAGTCCATTGTTGCAGCGAAAACGTTTATATGTGTATATAGAGAATGTGATTAGTTAAAATTTCTTTTTATAATTATTTTTTGTTTAATTTAGCTTCTTTGAGCCGCCGTACTAATCGTTTTCATAATTAATAAATATTAACGCAAATGTAATATGTAATAGCGCTACTCTCAGGCAAATTGCCTTTTCGCTATACGCAACATTTGTGCATGTACAATAGTATGAATGCATGTTTACAAATTTCATGCAAGTAACTATTAGTTATCATATTAATTTTTTTTAAACTTCCAATCTTCCCCTAAATAATCAATTATGTACAGCACTCAATAAGACAAATCGTTAGAGATTTCAATACGTACTTATAATAATTACCTACATAATTTCATTTTTTCAAAAACTAAGCGAAAGAGTAAGCAAAACGGTTAATTGTTTCTTATAGAAAAATGCTTTTTAGCTTTCATTCATGTGTTCCATTCCTGCATCTTCCTCTATATAAAATTGTAAAATTATCAAAAATATTTGGCATGATTCTTGAATCGATTCCAAATCCTAACTTACTCGCTTATTACTATGGCTAACAATTATTTTAAATGTTTACAATTTTGGACAAAATTTCTTAATTTTCTTTTTACTATTTTATTGTCAATACTTCAATTACTTCAATGTAGTGTTGTAAATTAATTGATTATCATTTCATTTTGAAATAAAAACGAATCAAAAGTGTTAAATGACTATACGGTGCCAAGAATTTTATATTGTTTGTTTTTTTTTACATTTAAATTAAATAATTTTCAAAATTTTTGGCAAGTAATGTAATTTTTTCTATATAATATCGAAATATTAAAGTATTGGTTTGTTGTACTACTAAAACCGTACATGAGGATTTGAATTTTCACAAATAATTTTAAAGTACATACGAGTTCCGTAACCATTAAGTATATTCTGGTTCAAAAATAAAGATGAAAAGTAAATTTTTTATAGCAATTGCAACATTGAGTGGTTTCAGTGTTTCATTCCCTTAATTAAGTAGCCTTGTATTCATCAACTTATGAACTCTTTATTAATCTCTATGTTCTATCATACAATTAATTCACATCCAGTATATCTCATAATTAGGCAAATCAACGTACAAAAACGTTTCATATCCATAGATTTATAATTTGTGCATTTTAATAAAAAAAAAATTTTCATTAAAAAACATTTTTGATTTTTCGAATTTCCACTCCCATTAGTTTACTATTCTTAATACTACCTTTTAGTATTGTGAAACCATTGCATCTAGATATCAAACTTGCTCTTTATAATTCTCATGTTTTCTTTTTTCTATCAAAAATATTTCATTCCTATACAATAAAATGTCTGCTTTTTTTTTGCAAAAAAAAAAAAAATAAATCCACAGAATTTATGTGAATATTAAAAAAAAAAAAAACAATTGCATATCAATATTCCACTTTAAAAGTAAATGACTTTTCCATCATCTTCTATGCAATATTTAAAATATTTTTTGTAGAATGACGTACAGTGCAATATTTTATATCAGAAAACGTAACTATACACTATACTAAAATAAAAATATGAGATATTGAATGAAGTATACTCCAAAATATTAAACCACTTTAATAAAAAAATTTCATATAGACTTGTGAATGTTCATTTTCCTCAATTTTTCGTTTCAGTTTTCAATTAAAATTTTGATTTCAATCTCTTGGACTCTTTAATATCGTCTCGTTTTAGAGTAGTGAGAATAAATGACTATACCATTCCCATTCATTTGGTAAAAAAAATACCTAATAAATTTTCTTTTGGTCTACAATATGTTTTATAACTATATAAAATTGAACGAACTATACAAAAGTAATGATTATATAATAGTGTATATAGCAAGGAAAATGTCAAACAACAAAATATATTGAAACTTAATTTAATGGATAAAAGACTAACTAACCACATTTTTTTCTCCTTATAGCTGTATAGTGTCCTTATGAAAACTAAAAGTTTCAAATTTATATTTGGATATATAGTGAGATATTTATGATGACATACAAGGTGATTCATACACTGGAAAATTATTTATGATGCTTTAAATATGAAATTTAATAAGGATTATTGTATATCAACATCTTATCTTCTCAATTGACCAACATAATAGGTTTGGAAATGAAATTGAATGATATGTTGCAGTGGGCATTTTCGAATTTCAAAATTTTTTAAGGTTTTTTAGATAAAAAGTGTGTTCGCTTAAATTGTACCCAAATTTTAAATGAAAAAGATATAGAGTTTTTTAAGTTTATCCAAAATTTCGGAAGAAATTTGTTTGGTCCGCTCTGGAATGTTCTAAAACCTCTTGGTTTACTTTAGATTTATAAAGAATAACTCTTTCAATTTGATTCTAATAATTTACCACAATTTTCATAGTTGAAAAGAGTTTATTGTTTGATTGTAGACTGGTTAGGAGTCTAATTCTGATTTCATTTAATGCAAACAATCACATCTTTACCTGTAAATTTATAAAACACCTTGTATATTTAAAAGAAAAATAAAGTTTAATTGAAATATTTAATAAATAGTAAACAACTATTAAAAAAAAATTATAAAAATATGAATAGTTTCGTTGCGATTTATTGAAATTCGAGGGAAAAAAAAAACAAATAATTTATTAAAAATAAAAATTTGTCATGTCATTTACATTGTACAATTACATTTTGTAATTTATTACATTTTTATCGAAAAATTGCAACTGTAATGTACAATCACTTTAGCTATACTTGAATCGTAGATTCAATCTATTTAATTTATTTCATGAATTAATAAATGAATCTATCTATAATTGTAAAAATTAAAAGTGAAGGACCTATACGTGTACTCGTCGTAAACAAAAGTAGTTAAAAAATTATGAATCATTTATTTAAGTTAAAATCTGTAGTTATTTTACGCTTATAATTTTTTCTTCCAATTATAGTACCGAACATGTTTTGCTGCATATTACAAAATGTCAATTGAACTGCACCTTAATTGCCACATAATTTTCATAATTGATTTAATTTGTCAGTTTTTTTTTTGCCTATTAATGATAAATTATTAGAAATTTAAATTTTGACTTATGCATTTTCATAAACCAATAATTTTAAACAATAAAAATATTTTAGAAATTATTTATACAAAATTCTTTAATTTTAGTTAATTTTTCATGATTTTAATATTTAAAGAGAAAAATATTTTTTTTTACTTAATCACCTAATTTATAGTTTTTGCATTTTTTACACCCACCTCAAAATATCAAATAATGCTGAGTTTTAGTCACACATTTATGTCTCGTTTTATCTTAATACTTTGATCCTCATGTATTTGTTTTTAAAATTTATACAAAAGGTTCTTGTCTTGGTCATTATTATAAATGAAAAATATATTTGAAAATTGCAAAAGATGTGGACTTTAACGAGGAATAATCCAATTATAATTACATGATTTATTTATTTAACCAAATAATATAAAGCCTATATGGACGTATGTCTTGTAGCGTTAAGGTTGTACCAAGCAAACATATATCAGACAGATACAAACTTTCCAGAACAAGATCCTTCGTAATAGACTCAAAAACATAACAGTACAAAACTAATGAGCATTTAAGTTGGATTTGAAATCCCCCACTATTGATAGGGCTGATTACAATTTAGGTCCGCCTATATTTATCTTTCGATGATTTTTAACACATGTATTAAAAAAAAAATTTGTTTGTACTCGCAAAATACAGTCTGCAGATTTACGTATGAATCTAAATCGGACTGCATCTGTTCCACTCAAGAATTAATATTCGTCGAATTTCGATTTATTCAAATATTGTGTTGTGAGCAAAACTTTATGTTAGACGTTCATAATTGGTATTCATGTATGTCAATAGAATTTCAAAACTCTGAATTATTGGTACAAAAACTTCAAGCGTCCATTGTTGCTTTTTAACTTAAATCTTAAGAATAAGAAATTTTGCATAATTACTAAAATTTTTTTTCTCCGTTGAGAATACAATAAATTTTTGTACAAAATTATTTTTTATTTGACTAAAATTTTAAGGATCGGTTTTACAGTTTTTCTATTTCTGGTATTTTTATTTTTTCTTCTGAAAACAGCAAAACTCCCATTAGTCATCACCTTGTAGTCATCTAACTTTTTTAGGAAGGAAGATTAATTGAGGGGAAGGTGATATGGGATTATGGTGTTTGTAGTATGTTGTGATACTATGGCAACAAATCAAAATGAGAGGAAAGGATCGGCTTATTACGAATCGAATTGAAAAAAGAAAATCCCAAACAAAAAAAAAAACAAAGTCAGAAAAGGAAATAAAAAAAGTTTTTCCGTTTTTTTTTTGGTGTATAGTTGGAAAACTTTTCTTTTTACTTCTTTTTTTTCTACTTACTTGCGTATAGACTTTTACTTTGATTGTTACGGCAGAAAATTTTTTTCGTTAATGTGAACTTTTTCTTTAGGTTTATTGATTGTGTTAACTGTTAAGTCTTTGGTTATTTGGAAAAATAGTAAACTATAGTTTGTATGCGTGGTTTATTAAAAATAAAAATGAGAAAAAAATGGGTGTGCAAAAAATATTTTTTTTTTTTGTTTGTTTGATACTAGAAATTCGAAATCGTTTCTAAAACTCTCGGTTTTTTCCTCTCACTTTGGCAATATTAGGATTTTTTGTTTATTTTTGTTTTTATTTTAATTTATTATCATTTTTTGTTATTATTTATTTTCTCTATATAGAATCGGCATGTGGGTTATATTTATGACACTTTTAATCCCTCTACTACTCTCCTCTCTCTTTATTTTCTCGCTCCAATAATATGATTTTTGTACTGAATACATTGACATTATGGCAACAATTATAAATTTTGTACTGAAAATTTTCATCTGATTAAGGAGTAGAATGACAGTAGAAATGATGTAATTTTCAATTTTTTTTTATTGTGGTAATAGAACTGTGTTATATGTAGTGGAATACTTTCATATATAACATGTTTAATATAGCTTATTATTACATGATGTTATTAACTTAATTACATGCAATAAAAATATTATCATTAAAAAAAATTATAATTTATGATTTTAATTAGTTTGTTTAAAACAGTTTGACTAACTAGTTATTATGGTCTTGGGTATATTGAGTGAGTAATTAACTTATTTATTTAATTTTTGAATACTAATAGTCTCGCATATATAGTAATAAAAATAATATGTAAAATAAAATTAAATAAAATAATTTATATAAAGAGAAATATGAATAATAAATTAATTTTAGTATAGACTTAATAAATTAAAATAAAATTTAATTCGAAGAGCACATATGCTTTAATTATATATGTACGTATGTACATAAAGAAGGTACCGATTTTATTTGTTATTGCAATAATCTATGATGTGACACACTAAATTACATTGAAATAAAAAATCTACAGTTGTTAATTATTATAAAGTATTGTCACATTTACAAATCTCATTCATTTATATTTCAAAATATTGGCTTCATAGTTTAATATGAATGCTACTTTTATAACGTACATATATTTAAATAAAATAATACTTTGTAATTCACAATATTATTTAGCGTAAATGTAAAAGCCTTGCCATTTTAAAGAAGCATTATTTATTATCTTAGCTGACTTTAAAAACGATTAAATAATCTAAATATATGAAATCCTATATGAAATTTTTCTAAAGAAACTAAATGAGCGAAAATTATTTGTTTAAAAAATAAAGTTCTTAATCTTAAATAGGTGTAATCATTGTCAATTATTAACACTCATATAAAGGCTATTGTTTGCGTTCCTATTCCTTTCACTCAATAAGAGTAAACACATAAAATTCTATTTTAATTAAAACGAATAAAGCATAAATAAATTGCAATGGCAAGCAAAATATAAGAAATCATTAGATTTCTAGAAAATTTTTCTACCTTATTCTACCCCTTAAAAATTCGATTTCCAAATAATTTCCTTTTATTTTTTTTTATTCAGCATCCTTTAATTTTGTAGTAATTTCTTGAAATTCACAAAATACATATTGTTTTTTTTCTTTGTATTGTGTATTCAAAACGCATACATATACATAAACAATCAAATTACAGACAAATACATACATATATATAAAATTACCCTTTTTATTCAATCTTTAGTTTACGGGTAGCTTTTATGAAGCCAAACAAAACAAATAAAAATTTCTATTTCAATAGTCATTTTAATTCAAAAAGGATATAACCTTGAATTTTTAGAACAACAATAGAAGAATAATTTCCATCCCCTTCCTCTTTCACCTCTCATTAATTCACTAAAAATCAAACAAAACAAAGCCAAAGTGCAAAATAAAATGTAAGAGAGAATAAACAAAAAAAAAAAAAGTAAGAAAATGTTGAAATCTTGAAATTTTATTGTTTTCGCAGGATACAAAAAAAAAACAAAATAGAAAAGAAGGAATAAGTTCTTTGGTTGAAGAAAATATAAAAGAAAAAAGTAGTTTATTCAAACCTCAGTTTTGGTATTAAATATGAGTTTCTCAATTTACCAAGTTTTTTTTTTAACGATCTTTCAAACCCCTTATAATGACCTTAAGAGTATATACATATACACATTCATACTCTCCTGTATGATTTAACCTTGAATTATATTAGGGGTCAGATCTTTAAACGCCGCTACTCATATTGCATTATTATGACATAAACAGACGTGAGGTGAGATGGCGTGATATTATATGACTGAAATGGTGAAGACGGTCTCAACGGTGACGGTTATGCTGATTACAGGAATTGAACGGGAACAGGAGATATACTTAATTTTCGGCCATAATTGATTTTGGTGATGTGGCCATTAATTTACAAATATAAATATTTTTTTGTTTTAAATTATGCAATTATCAGTTCTTTTTTCTCTTTCACTTGCAGTTCGTTACACAGCGTACAACCGCTATAAATAATCTTATCTTGCATCTTGTTCTATATTACGAAAACATGCTTTGAAGTTAGACTCAATACTTTAACTTGTTTTCACCTTTGGCTATAGTTATTTAATATTAAATTTTGAATGTAAGTACAAAATATTGCATGAATACTTTATTTACATTTAAAATTTTATTTACCGTTGTGTATAAATTTAAAATTGTCCGAAAAAGAATTGCACTTAACCCAAATAGTTGAATGCCATTCTATACAATGAACAGTATAAACAAAAGAAGAAGCATCAGTGATTGATTCTATCGTTTTCTTACTTTTCAATACAAAATTACCATATCGTATAACAAAACGTAGATAAGTGTGTCGTATGAATAAAAACTATACAGGGAGACGCTTACTGATATAATAAAAGAAACTCTTTTGAATACATTGATAAGTGAGATCTTTCAAAATAAAAATACCCTTTACTTTAGCTTACAATTTTATACGAAAAATTGAAATTTACCTTTTGTTTCTTTCTTTTTATTTCTCTTTCTTTCCTGTTTGCCTGTGCCTTCATTTACACCAATAAATTTAAATTTATGTCCATATAACCTTGAACTTAAATTCAATAACATACATATATTGTATATAAAAGAAATATTAAATGAGCACCCAAATAACTTGACAAAACTTACAATTCATTATAGTATATTTAAGATATGAAACGTCTGACAAGAGAAAAGTGGCCCAAAATAGCAGACATAAAATTTTTATTGAATTTTATTTTAAGTTATTTATTTTAATTTAAAAATATGTATGTATTTATGTAATAAAGTTAAGGTCTTTTAAAAGTGCCAGTTTTCAGTTAACTCTATAGAATTTAGAAGAAAAAATTGCAATGTTTTTTTTATTTTGTGATGACGCAGACAGACTCTTTCAGCTTAAAGTCTTTTTATTTATCTGATTTTGTATTTAATTTATTTTTTTGTTCTTCTTATGCTTTATGAAAGCGAGTGAAATCGCGTTCGTTTTCAATAATATAAATTAATGTTTTAAAAAAAAGGTTCGGAATGATGATGAAGTGATTTGAGAGAAAAAAAAATAAATAAAATTACTTAAGTCAATTTTTAATTTATCGTTTATTTTGTCATGCGCTATTTTCACATTTATTAAAATTCATTTTATTGGTTCTTAAAAAATTCGGTAAAAAATTTTGTATTATAAATTTTAATTACAGTCTATTCAAAAAATCTTTATAAAGAGGGGATTTTAAGCAAAAGGAAATTTTTACCAATATGACGAAAATACCCTTAATATAGGGAATTAAAAATATATTTATACAATAAATATTGGAAATTTTTACTTTAAAACTTAGAAATAAAGAATAAGAAAAAGACAGTGATCAAATTAGAATTAGGGAGGATATTCGTTTTGCTTGTATTATACCAGAACGGTAGCACTAATTAAGACAATGATTAACCAATAAGTACTGAATGTTTAAAAGTCAATTTCTTCTGTGTCAAATTCAGTTTATCATTGTCGGAAATTTTAATATTTTATTTCGATTCTCTTTTTTATTTGTCATTCAATTTTCCTATTATTTATTCAATTTATATAATTAACATATTATTTGGTAATTAACATAACGACATCTGTCTTTCATTTAATAATTTTACTTAATGAATATTCCCAAAGTAAACTATTTCATGGTCATTTCATTTCTGGTTTTCGCATACACAAATATTTTGTTTATTTTTTTTTTTGTTTTTTTTTTTATTTTTTTAATTAAATATTCCTTGGGAATATGTCACTTGAATATTTTAATCCTTAAAGAATAAAAATAGAAATAAAACGAAAGAACACATAAAATTTTCATAAATGCGACGACCACGCACGTTTCCTATTTCAATATTAAAAAAGAAAAAAACGAAAACATTTTTATTAAAACAAGTTTGAATAAATAAGAAGAAAACCTGTTTGTAATTTGTAGAATTAATATTAAACGAAATCGAAACTAACACTAACATTATTAATATGTGATTTTAATAAGTTCACACTACAGACATGCAATTATTTATCAATAGTATTTCAATGGTTTATGGAAATTGGTACAAGCTTCCTGATTGTGTAAGTTTTAAAAGAGTTTTTATAGAAGAGTATCTTCTTTTAATATATGTAGTTCAAGAGCAATTCTATAGCATAAATCGTATTACACTGTGGACCATTCCAAAATAATGCGACATGTAAATTCCGTTTCAGGACACTTAATATCAACTGAACTTCTGGCATCAATATCAACGAGCTTTCTATTCCAGGATCATGTTCATATAAGGCACATTATATTTGCTGAAGGCATTTAAAGTGCATATACCTTATTAACAGTAATTCTACTACACTATTTGAAAATTTTTGGTTATAACTCCATTTGAAATTCGTTCCGTTGAAATAAACTAAACATTTTACTTTTTAAATCAGATTTGAAGAAAATCCCAATTTATGAAATCCAGATTTACATAGAAAACCCGTTCTAACAACAAAAAATTTATAGAGGTACAAAATAACAATCGCTCAGGTAAAAACTTAACTTATACTTGTGATCCTCAAATATATTTACAGAAAATTTGTATTTAAAGGAACGTACTATAGGACCACCATTTTATTTTAATACAAATCTTGATTGAGAGCTTTTTTTAGAAATTAATAAGAATGTTTGTATTTAAAAAATGCAAGTCTAACATATTTGAACTTGGGCTAACACAAATTTCTCAATAAAATATCCTAATATTTTATTAAAAATATTAATAAAATAAAACCCGTGACAGAAATACCTATTCAAATTTTTCATGCGACATGGACAAATTTCTATTGTCGATTTTGTTATAATTGAGTCAAAGTAAAATTTTTGGATTTATTTCAATTTAACTTCAATAATACAATTTCCGTTTTAATTTAGTCACGGTGACAGGCAATTGAATTATATTTTATTAAGAATGACCAAAATGTATTAATAATCAATTCAACATTATAAAATTTATAATATAACCTAAAATTTATTGTACGTTTTGAAATAAAACACTCCATTATTTGGGTATTGACAAAGCATAGAAAATTATTTACCATGCAAAAAGGATCTTATTAGCAAAAATAACTATATACGATGGAACAATAATTACAACAACAATATTATTAATCATTACAATACCGTGAACAAAAGATACAACAAACAATGAAAAAAAAAATTATTTTTAGGTTCATCCTTTTATTATCATTTTTCCCCTTTAAACTCTAATTCAACTGAGATTTATAGCGATCACAAGATCCCAAACAAAAGAATGGAACATCAGAAAGAAAAAAAAAAGATAACAATAATTATAATTCTAGGATTTCATTCCAGACAACAAAAAAAAATTTTTTTTTACATGCATGCACACTATGATATCATGGATTATTTTATTATGTTCAGGTTAGGTTACCGGTAAAGTATATCAAATACCTATATAATTATAGGTTCATATTATACATTCACTTAGTCATATACAAATGCACAAAGATACAGTGAGAGTCAAAGAAATATAAACAATTACGTTTTTAATGCTAAGCGATTTAATAATTTTTTCAAAAATCATGTTTGTATTGTAGAGCAATTGTTAAGCAAAGAGAGCTCAACTGTGATTTTTCAATGCAAGATGCAGATCATTACATCACACACAATGGGAAATATTAACTGTATAAACATGGTCCGTTTCTAAATAATCTCCTGCTTTTAATATTTCAAATAATGAAAATTTCTCTTATTATACTCATAATTCGTCAACATCTGACGTTTCTTTTTACTGGCTATCCGAAAGGTATTTCCGACATTTCCTAATGTCGAGGACAAACAACAACTGCAAAATATTTTTTAATCTATATTTTGGAGTAGATCCGGAACGGAAACTAAAAGAACATATTTTTTCAGAAATTTTATGAATGACAGTCTACACATATGTTAGCACATAAAATTTCGTCTTCAAGATTGTAAAAATAATTTAGATGGCATAAATAAAGAAAATTTGGTGAAACAACTGCAGAACATATGAATAACTGAGCCAAAGGAACAAGTTAATAATTTACATATTTGTAAAAATTGAGATAAAAGCAGCATGAATGTGATAACAACTAATATATTATTATTATGTGAACTTAATTTTCATCCCTACTGTATATGTGACGAATGCATAAAATTACAATGAATCTATACTGAATAACTATATAAAATTATTCAGTAAAATAACAAGCAAAGAAAAGAACGTAAAAAAAACATTAAGAAATTTTGTTAAATGAGATCATCATGACAATAGGGTAACACCATGATCGCATGATCAGCTGCAAATATCCTTGATTTTTTTTTATTTTGTTTTTTTTTTTTTTCACCTTTTTGAAACGTAAAATGTGTTGGGAATTTGATATTTGCATGCTCTTTTACATTTCCATAAAATCTTTTGTTTAAAACAATAAAAAAAATATTAAAAATGCTGGTATATTAGGAGTTATGGCAAGCAAAAAAAAAAAAAAAAATTATCGTGTTTGTGATCATGTTGTCCGATAGTTACAGTCATTTATTGCAAAATATATGACAAAATAATAGAATAACATTAAGCAAAGATATAAGCTCTTTATCAAACAAAGATTAAATTTAATGTTCACAATCAATGTGCATATGAATTTAATCTTTGCTCGATACATTAATAACTGTTTGTATCTTAATAAAAATTGTTGAAAATGAGAACATCATGATAATACAGTTATCAATGAAGTTTATTATAACAGAATTTGAGATTTCATTAAAAATCTGTTATTAAAGCAATTTCCGATTCGTTTTTTAAGAGTAGTTTTTGGTTATCAATTTCATTGATGTTGTACTGAACAGCATCACTCCGGATATTAAGAATTTTAATATTATACAGTATCCTCTAAGTATTAATGAAATTATGACGCATACAAATTTGAAATGTCATCAAATCAAAAAAAACTATTGTGAATGAAAATTATGAGCATACGTTACGTGCCATCAAAAAGCTTATATGTTTCAAAAGATTCTAGGTATATAAATAACCTAATTGGATGTTAATTATTAATTTAATTATAATTATAGATATTATAATTATTTATATTTTTAAATTTTTAAAACTTGACACACCTATCCAACATATTAATAAAGTTCAACAGCTCATTATATAATGAGCATCTATAATTATATTTCTAAATTTATAATTTAAAATTAAATTGCTCATTATAAAAATTAATTGCTATAATTTAAAAAAAAAAAGAAAATAAATAATTAATAACAAAATAATTAGAATGTAATAAAAGTTTAGACTATAAAAATTCAGCTAAAGCAGCAATAATACTCAAATTATTTTTAAATCAAAACTAAGTATAGACAAAAAACCCTTTAAATTGACATTGAATTTGATAATAATTGAGAAATTCTTTAAGAAATTTCATATTGAATTTAAGAAAAAATATATAATATTTATCCCAAATATTCATAACACTTTAAATTATCACCAAAGAGCAAATTATATTTACACATTAAAATTTATTTAATCAACTCTTATTTATAAATAATGTAGCACATTAAAAAATTGTGTCATGCAAGATGATTTTCTTTTGCAGCATTAATATAAGTTTATAATAGTATTTCGCCTCCGCTAAGTAGGGTTAGAGGAAATATGAAAAAAAAAATTAACTAAATTTATGTGTTACAAGTAAAACAATATTTTAAATCCTCATAATTCTTAAAATTAAAAGGCCCACTCGTATTTAACATATTTATACTTAGATGATTCTTATAAAATATTTGATTTATAATGTTCTTGAATTGAATAATCTCATATTTGCTTGCAAATGGTAATAAATAGTAATTTAATATTAAAATTTTAAATTAGGAAATTGTATCATATCATATATTTCGAAAAATTTTTTGCGTATGTATGTATTATTTTTAAAAAACAAAACGAGTTATTCTTTGTAATTTCTTTGTAAAATAAAGAATGAAGTTCGGAAAGAATTTAAAAAAATTATTAAGTTTAGATGGCAGGAATTACGAAAGTTTGCTAAGGCAACAATATCCGTAAGGATTTTTTAGAGATTATATGCTCAAGGCGGTATAAGAAAATGGTAAGATTGGCCGATAATCATGACATGACAATGCTTATGTCTACTTTCGGGAAGAAGGCGGGACCATAGAACATTATCTTTCGGGGGATTGTGGAGTACTGATCAGTAAAAGATGAGAAATTTTGTTTCAATATATGCATGGGACGACAGTATTCTTTGACTTTCCCAAGCTTATTAAGAGAACTGGGGCATGATAGTGCCTTACATTTAAAAAAGGGACACTATTAATCCCAGGGGTTACAGCCGATCGTTTAGTTGTATCTAGAATCCACAATACTGTACAAGATTTTTATGCACTTACGTAATTAAAATTAATAGCCCTCTTGAAAAATCTAAAATAAGATTGCATTGGCGATATAGGAAGTGACTAAACAAACCTTATAATATAACTGTACTTATATCAATTTTATTAACCGTACAAAAAGTTCTACTTTTTCTATATATTCAGAAATATGTATGTAACAAGTTTAATTTCAAACAAAAAATTTCATCTTAACACATCATAAAGTTATAGCGGAACAAAGATAATCAACGACTTAAAAATGTACATAATAAAGTTATAATTTTCTGTGTGATGATTTATTTTAAATGAATCTCATTAAAATAAGGTCAATGAAATTAAAGTTCAAATATATATAGCTGATACATCATCTCCATATTAAATAAAGTATAAATTAACACACGCATTATATACTCAGTAAATTATCTGACATCTGATATATCTATGTAGTGAATTTTAACAAAAAATGAGGTAACAAATTAAAAGTATACCTTTTAATAAATTATTAATATGTAATTTACCTTTTTTAAATAAAAGTACATAAACTATATTATACACACATTATATTATTATTATAAGTTACACCTTTATTATTTTCGTGACTCACCTTAAAAATTTTCACATCCAAACAACAAACAAAAAAAAAAAAAGAAGGTTAATTTGCACAACACATTTTTTTAATTTTTTTTTACATGATTATTGGACATTCAAAGGTGTTAAATTTTTCACTTTTTCTTAAACGATATTTTATAAAAGAAAATGAGAAAAGATTTTAACAATTGGAAATTTAAGAGTAAATTGTAGTAAACAGTAGCAAATAATAAAATTGAATGTGTATGTTAAATTATTTGTTAAATAATTTTGAGGTTAATAGGTAGGTAAAAGTAAAGAAAAATTAAAGGGTAAACTGAGAATTGGAAATAAAAAACAAACAAATTATTTATTTTTGTTGTTGGGAAAATAAATAGAAAATTTTTCTATAAAAAAAATACAAAGATTTACGGAAGTGTTCATTTTTTCAATTTGAAAAAAATTTGTGTACTTCCTATATGCTCATAAATTCGTTAATATAAAGAGTAAAGGTTTATATTTTAAGCATCTCTGATTTAATTTTGTGGCAATGAAACATTTTTCTAATATAAATAATAATTTAACATAATTCAAAAGTTAAATATTATAATACAGTAAAGGAAATGAAACCGAGTAAATATGGAAAAAAAATTTACGTTCCTTTATTGTAGCCCAAAAATTCTGTCTTTTTTATTAAATTTACAGTTAATATTTCAATTATTAAATTTGTAATTTCCTATTTCTTAAAATTTTGAACACAATTCATTTTAAGGTACAAATCAAACTGATATATTGGAAAATTTTGGCCACATTATGTTACGTAGTGATAAACTTTATAACATTTTGCAAAAAAAATTTTGGTTTACAAAAATTTCTATTTTGCAAACGCAATTTTTGTCAATTAGCATTATCGTAAATCATACCTTAAATTGACTATACTATTATAATATTATAATACCCAAGAATACTAAATTATTATACCACCTCCCCCCCCCCCCCCCCCCCCCCCCCCTGGGCCACTTTACACTTTATCTTTAATGTGCGAAGTTCAAAAAAATTACTCAAAAATATTTTTCCATAATTTAAAATTAATAAAATTATTATGTGTATACGTACACATTTATATGTATGTACTTCAACACATTTAAAACAATATAATTTTCCAGTTATTATTAAAAATTTTAAAAGTTCACGAAAAAATAATAAATATCAAGAAGATCTTTAACAAAAAGCCGCCAATTAAATATTAAAGCTTGCCCATAAAAAGTTTTTTTGACTGCTTTCGTTATGCTAATTAAAACTAAGTTGTTGAAAAATAATTGCAAAGAAAAGTTTTTTTTTGTATTCTAATATAAATTTTCTATGCATAATAAAAAAATTTTAAAATATGATAAAAGCTAGATTATAAATGCCTCTTAAATTTGCAAAATCAAGGATATTTTTCCATAATACACATATAATTATTATGTAAACACTTAAGACATTTCATTCAAAAATTCTTGCCACTTTTCCCAGCCTTGAAATAAAAAGTTTTTTTTTTTTTTTATAAATCGTAGAACATAAAAATTCAATTTAAAATTTATGAAAAATCTAAAAATTTATTTAATTAATTTAATTTTTACCTTGATTAATTAATCCAACAAGAATTAATCCAAATAATAAATAGATTTTATAGTTGTATTCCATTTTTCTTGAAATTTTGTTCCTCTTTTCTTTTATTTTTCCAAAAATTTTTTAATTGATTTTAGAAATTTTTAAAATATTTTGATTTTTACAAAAATTTATAATATGTTAATTATAATTTTTCTGTATTAAACTCACACACAATATTTGAAAATTTTTCAAATTTAATTAAAAATAATGAGCCTTGAATTCTCAAATTTCCGAATTAAGTGAATTTTTATTATAATAATTTTTTTCTCCTACCGATTTGAATTACAGAATTAAATTCCAATAAAAAAAAAAAAAACAATTTTTTGTTATTTTAATTATTTTATTTTTAATTAAACAACAAAAAAAATTTATTTAAGAAATTTTTACGAGCTCAGCAAATTTAATAAAAAATTCTAACACTTTTTTTTATTTTGATTTTTTTTTTGTTATTTTTAAAAAATTTTTTTGATTATAAAAATTATTCGCTTTTAATTTTTTTTTCTTATTTTTCTGGTTTGTTGTCTATAATTTCAATTATAAAACACAATCTTTTTATAAAATCAAATTTATTTGACCGCTTAATCAATTTTGATGAAATTTTCCAAGAAAAATTACGATCTTAGAAATCTATAATCAAAATTTTTAATGATTAATTCGGTTTTTATTAATTTTTCTCTTTAAAACTTTATTAATTACCGTTTATTAATATAAATAATTTTATTTTAAAATAACCGTGAATTAAATATTTTCTTCTTAATATTTTAAAATTATTTAGAACCTTTCTCTCAGAGCTACAGAACTCAAATGATGAAGAGAAGTTTTTCTACCGTTTTACCAAGCAGGCAAAGTACCATTAAAAGAATTTTTTATTCTTTTGTTTTTCTTTTTGTTTCTTGTTTTAATTTTTTTTTTTTTTGTAATTTCCTTCTGCATTCCCTGCATACACATAATAATATAAAATTCATAATAATATCATAATAAAATAGAAGCCGGCTATTTTTATTGTTGAAAAATGTCTGGGTGTGGTGAATTTCTTTAGTTTATTGGTGAAACTGTAAAATAAAATGGAATTGAAATAAGAATATTTAAAGTTTTCTTTTTATAGTTTTTCAATATATGTAGTAAATTAACTACTTAGTTACAATGTAGTACTATTTTATACATTGGTTATTTAAAGGAATAATAATTATAAAATGTCACACAAGAAAACTATTATTATTAATGGTAAAACCATATATGTACATAAATATCGTCGGTTAAAAGGCAGAAAGCACTAAGTGCATTTTTTGAGAATTCGAAGTATCCAGATGAATTAAATCTGAAAAATATATTCTTTGTTGTGGCAAAAAATCATGCAAATCTAGAATATAATTTAGAAATTAAAGAGACCGATAACATTGCACTAATTGATTAGTTTTACAATTTTACGATTTTTTCAAATTGAATTTACTCAAAAGACTGTTTCCTGACTTAATGCTTTCTGCTTCTTAACCGACAATATTCGGTAATCTACCTAGAAGTATGTATTTAAATATGTATTTTAAATCGTAATTTTTGTAATACTAACTCTTACAGATTTCTCAAAATTTCATAGAAGTCATTTTAAATTTCAACCCTGAAGGAAACATTATTTGACGCTTACTAAAATTTCAAATTTTGTCACTTATAGTATGTAATATTCAATTTTTGTACGAAAATAACGTAAATGAGAAATTTCAGCGGAAATCCGATTAGTTTAAAGTTTCATTTAAAAAAAACTATTGAAAAAGAAAGTAGAATGAATTTCATATTTTGAGTAATATTATTGAATTTAATACAAATCATTGAATATCTTGAAATTGTACGCATAAAATTCTCAAAAAAGAAAATTGTTTGCTACTCTCTTATTTTTAAAAAAGCGGCAATTCCTAATTCAAAATTTACAACATTAAGAAACACCAATACCACAATTTTTTTTTAAATGTTTTTTATTAAAAGGGGAACAAGGAAATAAATTGTGAGTTGATGATAATTTTATGAGTAGTAATATTTTGTCACTCAATATATATATCTCATTCTCTGTTTTTTATTCAAATTTTAACTCAAAAAGTTTTACTGTATAACGGAAATACAACATGGTGACAGTATCAACATATTTTAACTCATTACAAGCAATACAATATTCAACATAGTTTATGTTTTCTTATACATATAGAAAAAAAAAGCTCGTGGAGAATTTTATTGAGTTAAAATTGTTTTAGATATGAGTAAAAATTTCCAAACTAAAAATCGTGTATAATAAATGAGAAAAATTTCTCATATTTTTAATATATACAATGTACATAAATAATTTTTGTATCTATGTATAGTAAAGCTAGACGATTTTATTGGTGAGAATGATTTTTTTCTTAGCCACTATGTATGTAGATATGTATACATACTTACAATGGAAATAAAAATTGCCGGTATTCAACATAACCGCTTATATCAATTCCCTGTTGATCCTTTTTTGATTTTTGTAAAATGTATGTATGTATGTATGTATTAATCCTTAAATATATGCTTAATTTATAATTAACAAATTATCAGAAGACCTACAATTACATAATGAACTCGAATTAATATTAAACCAGAATGGAAAAGAAAGGGAATATTAATCAGAATATTGGAAGGTTCCGGAAAATTATATTGATGAAATGAGTGTAAATACAAATAAATGTATGTATATATATGCGTGTTTAAATTGTATTTAGCAGTATTTTCATATACATAATTAAATATGATTATATAAAAAAATATAAAATTTTAGAAGAATTGAGTTTTAACATAATTTTAATATTAAATTAATAAGATTTTCTAAATTTAAAATTAATTTATTTACATAACATGTATTGCGGTCTAAATTGTTCCATACGCCAAAATTATATGTGAAATTTTTCATTATCGTTTAGAAATTAATAAAGTTTTTTGATTTCTGGCTCTACATACATGTACGATAGAAGGGGTTCTTTGACAAACAAATTTTTTTCTTTATGCACGTATAAGTTAGCATGAATCAAATGAAATAGCATAATTCACGGAAATTGCAAATTGTGCCATTACATAACAATATGGGACAAAATTAAATGAAAAATAATGAATTTAATAGGATAAATTTAGTAAGTAAATAATTTAATTTCTTTAAATTTATTCGTAAAAATTCTCAAATAACAAATACAGATTTCATAATATATTTAAAATAAACAAAAAAACTTTACATATGACACAGCAATAATTATTATTTTTATTATTTTGAAAATTAATTCTTATAGAAATTGACCTAAAAAAAAAAATTATAAAATATTTTGCATTCGATATAAAAATATTTTCTAACTCAATAATCACTTAATTAAATTCAATGAATCTTATGACACAAACAAAAAACCTAATAACCTGCATCACAGATCATATGTACGTTATATACGTATATATACGTAACGTATGTACGTACGTATACTCTAAACATAAGATGTTCTAATTTTTAAATTAATATACATATATATTTATATATATACACAATAATATATCTAATATTACTGCAAATAATACACAGTTGTATCTGTACATTTGTCGTATGTGCATTGTAATAAATGATTTGAAGGTATGTTAAATAATATATAGAAGTCACAGTAAATATACTACCAATATATTCAAGATTTTTTTTTCTTCTTCGAATATTTTACATATTACAATAAATGTACATATGTATATACGTACGTATGCAAGCACAAGTATTGTTTTCCCCCCATTTATTGAATATTATAATATAACATAATAATATACACGCGTGCAGTATGTATGTGAATTGGAATCCTATTGAGTCCTATTACCCTAAATCTTATTCTATATTTTTATTTACAACAAATAAATTTTCAATTCATTCTAAACTCGTTTTTAAAATTATCCTTCTTTTTTTTTACATTTTATCATCCATATGAATTTGTTTTTATTTCTTTTTATTATTATTATTTAATAATAAGTATAAGAAGTCCTTGTACTGGAATTTATACGCTATATACCTTATGTGATTTGGGGACTTATGCATAACTAACGTATAATGAAAACAAAAACAAAAAACCATGTAAGAATATTCAATGCATTTTTACTATAAATAACAAAAAAAAAAATAAAAACAATATAAAAATAAAATAGTTATAAAATGTTAATATAAATTATATAAGCTTGTATATATACTCGTAAATATTATATAATATATATGAAAATTTTTAAGTGCACGTATAATTACGATAACCTATACAAAATATATTTATTTGGTTATCGTACTGTGACTTTATATCCTTACAGAGTTTATTTGAAAATCATGTTATACTTGTAAAAAATGTACAAATATAAAGTATGAATTGAACCCAAAATATATATTGTATGCACTATATACCTACGAGTATGAATATATTAAAGGGCAGATAACCTCATTATGTCATCGGTCATGCATTTGAATACAAAGGCTATATAACTGCACTATGTGTGACGAAAGAACAATAAATGAATTTATTTTTATATATAATGCATATTATATGCAAGGATATACATCGAACACAATTAATATATAGCTGAGTATTATAATATATAACTGATATAGTTATACAAATATGAGTACATGTGTGCAATGTTCCAGTTAATAAAAGAGAGAGAAAAAAAAAAAAAAAGAAAAATAAAATTTTCATATATAAAATTAAAATAATGGTCAACCTTTTAATGAATTTTCGGAAATGAAAAACCTCTGTTTTGATTCATTGGGGAGTTTAAATAAAAAAAAAATAAAATAAAACTTAAAGAGTCAAAACTCTTTGTTAAAAAAATACAAAAAAAAATATTAAAAATAAATTTTAATTTTATTGATTGTGAAAATTTTCGTCTGTTTTTTAACTCTTCTTTTCTCTTTCTATAGAAAAAAAAACGAAATTTATAATTTATTTTAAAAAATAAGGATAATCAACAGGATTTTTTTTTATATACCGAAAAAGTCAGAAAAAGAAAATTTTTAATAATTTTTTCGGAAAATTGCAAAGCTAAAAAGAACACTTGAAAAAAAAAAATCAATGATTTAAAAGTACAATGCACTAAACATGGCATGCAATATTTTTGAAAAAAAAAAAATAAAATCTATTAAAATGGAAATGAGAGAAATGGAAATTAATAATTTCTTATTTCCTTCTTTTTTTTTAATAATAATAATTTTTCAACTTTAAGGACATTAAAATGAAATTAATTTTATTTAAAGTACATAATGTGTTTGTGTATATGGACATTGTTTGCTTTACTAAATCAAATTTAACTAAAAAGGTGGACAGAGATAAAAAAAAAAAGGCAATGAGTTTTGAAATTATTTTTCAAAATTTAAAATCATTCATATAGAAACAGGTTGGTGTACATTTAGTGGCATTCAATGATTAAAAGTATAGAAAATTTAAGATGACACTGTTAAATAAAATGTTAATTGAAATTTACAGTCCTAGTAGACATTCATAATGCAGAAAATTGACATTTCATCGTTCAAACATTTATTTGATCATCAATAGCTTTATGAACCACAGATCAGTCACAGCTATCGATATTCATCATCAACTTTGTGACTTTTGGGATGAATCATCTATCTATATACGAAGTAAAGTCTTCGTTTATATGAAAATTGCGTTGCTTTTTTAAAACTTTTATACGAAATTATTTGTTTAAAATCTTTAGATTTCGAAGAATGCAAAATATTTGAAAATTTCAGAAACTCTTGAGAATTGTTAGAAAATTCATATATCAACTAATTTAAAGTAAACTAAAATTTAACACTAAAATTTTAGCTTGACATGTTTCTCATATACATACATATATGTACATATGAATATATATCTATAACTATACAATATTTATGAGTACCATTAAAAAATATATTTAAAATTATTATTACTTTTAAAACCTATTTGGCAATAATAATAATTTTCAAATGGTTTAGCCTTATACGAGTATTTTCATCATAAATTTAATCGCGTAAACACGAAACATTTAAAAATTATGTACGTATACATATTTATAAATCTAACCTAAAATTAATTTATTTTTCTACTAATATTTGTACATTTTTATTGCAAATGTATGGGGATTATATGTCTAATATCGATATAATTATATTATAAATTATTAGTAAGTATATGGAGTTCAAATATAATTTTTAAATAGCTCCCTCCTGAAATGCTATAAGTATTATATGATATTATTCTGTAATAATTCCAAATAAGTTTTACTACATTATATTATTATATAATTTCGAAAATAGTAAATGATTCAAGGATATTAACTCTCATTTCGTTTCCTATTTTAATAACATTTTTATATTTTTCTAATTTTACAATACACAGGCACACCTTATAGCCTCTATATAAAAATGTATATATGGACATAAATTTTGTTATACTTACATGCATTTTGAAGTTTTATGATTATTCTTTACTTTTTACAATTTCAATTGCAGTAAAAGTTAAATGTCACGCGTTGCATTTTATAGTTTTTCTCTGGAAAGAAAAAAAAAAATTAAAACAATTTTTAAAATTTCATAAAACAAGCAGTTAAAAAAATTTCATTAAAAAATATTTCATAAAATATTTATGTAGCATAACAAGAATAGTAACTTTAACTTTCAAAAATATTTTCCATTTTTCAATTTGAATTAGTATAAAGTTTCATCTATACTTCTATAGTTTTATTATTATTGTGTAGTAAAGGAAATACTAAAGAAAATTTTCTATATCGTTGAAAATATTTTATATAACTTTCCCATAAAAAAAATTTATTTGGGTCAGTAAATTAATTTAGAAAAAGGAAAAATTTTGATTTGATTGAATAATTTTTCAAAATAAAATTCAAAATTCAATTTAAAAAATCCAAAATATAATTAAATGTTAAAAAATTGCTAATTTAACATAAAAAATATTGATTAATATTTCTAACTATAATGACATTGACATAAGATCAATTCTAGTTAAATCAAAGTTCTGAAATGTCAAATTCATTGTGACTGCACAATTTTCTAATTTAGCTTAGTTTTAAATAATCTAATTCGTTTATTTAATTTTCAAAATTATTTTAATTTCGAAATTAACTCGAAACTCTTAATACACATTTCTTTAATATTCGTATAAACTTCATAATTATCTGTTTCTCTTTCTCTTTATAATTTATAGGTAAATGTCATTAAATTTTTTAACCTCAATTTTTCAAACATTTAAATATAAAAAAATTTTAAATCGTAAATTTTTAAAATAGGTTTATCTAAATTCTTCACTATCTAAACAGAATATTTGCAAAATTAAATTGACTTCAACATAACCTCATTAAGACTTTAAAATATTTGCTAAAAAAATATTGAAGCATAAAATCAATATAGTAAGGCAAGTGTTCGTGAAAATAAATTCTAAAAAGAAAATGGAAATTTTCAAAATTTATTTCAATAAAAAAAAAATACAAAAAATTTGAGAATATTTCAATTAATATTCTTGATCTAATGTTTAATATATTCATGTACAAATGTGTGTGTTTGATTTTCTTTTTTTGTTTCATGTACTCCATACTAGGTATACGAAATCTATTACGGTAACAATATTAAAGTCATTGGCCTTTTCAACATGTTTACTTCATTATTTGAACAATAACTCATAATATCTTTTAGAATTATTATAATATTATTAGTATAAATATCAGTGATTCTTAATCTTCAATCAAAATTTGAAAAATAGTCAAGAACCAAGTAAAATTAAAATAAGAATAATTTCCGAAATTACTCTAAAATTAAAATGGTTCAAAACATTTTGCAACGTATACATACATATATGCTACGTATTAGAACTTATCTGAAATACAAGTTACTTGAAGGAACAGAAATGATGTGAACCATGTCTCTATTGGGGTTATTATGATAATTCAGATCAGCCGCAGTACTTTAAATAAATTATAATAAATTGGACTGGTACACAGACGTTTGAGAAATAAATCTTCAAATTGTCTATAAATTATTTACCGTTATGAAAGCAACTCGTGTAAATTGTATTCGTATTTTAATGGCGCAGTAGCGCAATCACTTACAAAACTTTGTCATGTTTTTAAAGTAAGAAACACTGTAATTTATTATTTTCAATGCCAACCATAGAAGTGTATTCATAAATGTAATAATTAAATGGAATCGTTTGTATTACTATACGTACACAATTTTTTTTTTATTAAATTTCAGAAACAATACGAAACAGAGCGCGTTATACTAAAAATGTACACAATTTTCGAATAGCTTAAGAGGAAAAGCATTGAAATTAGTATAAAAAAAAAGTAAGGAAAAAAATCTTATGTTTACACATTAAAACAATAAAAAAATTAAATAAAAATAAATATTACTTAAAAAACTAAAGCATTTTTCTTCTTTAAATTTTCAAGATCGCATTTAAATTTTTATGCTTTGAAATTGAAATTTTTCGAATATTTATGGGTTAAAAAGAAAATTCTCTTATATAATTTTGTATATATGAACAAAACATAAGAATAGAAAATATATATAATTGGATAATATGATGAATTAGTGTGACAAGACCACAATTTTAATCGGTTCATTTCATTAAATGAAAAATCTAGTGTCAGCAAAAAATTTATTTTTATAGTATTGTATTTTTTAATAGTTTTATGCTTCATATAAATAAACGTACATATAACAGTTTTATTTACATAACAATAAAAAAAAAATCTAATTTTAGCATTTTAATCTTAACATAAGGCATTTTTAATATAAGTATTTATGTGCATACATACTTATATTAATAATTCTTTGAGTCATTCACTTCTTTTAAATCATCACTCTATTTTTTTTACTCCTTCTAAACCCCACTACGAAACTATTTATTTTTACTTTGAATTGTGTGTACATAAGATATTACATAGGTACATAATATCTGTAAACACTGTACCCAAAACAAGACTCTAATAACGTATAGAGAAGAATAAAAATATTTAATATTTGTGATCCCCTAAAGCAAGATCATATGAACTAATTATATAAGTAGAAATGTCATAGTACAAATGTACATAAGAGACACGATGATGGTGAGTAATGAGAAGAACACAACAATCATTGTAATATTGTAAAATTTTAGTGTAATAAACAATCTCTTTTAGTGTAATACACAACTCTCTAGAATCTAAATATTGTAAGATCATTAACATTGAAATAGAAAACCAGCAAAAATACATAAAAAGAATAACAAATGAAATGTTTGAACTACAAAATTGTAGTTCTCATTAGTCAAAGAGTTTTATTTTATTTGCTTTTCATTTATATATAATATGTATATGAAGAATAGTATTGTTATGGAAGAAAAAATATTTAATCAGGGATTTTGGCGGGTAAAGTGAAATTTAAGTTCATTGCCACTTTCATTCAACTATTAAATAATAATTATCCTAGGGTCGGATATTCTTTTGATTTTATTTAACGTATTTGATTGTCATTTAAAAAAAGATTACCAACTTGTTTACATTTAAAAATTGTATTGAAAGTTGTGACAATAACTTAAAAGTTACCCAAAAAATACACACCACTTATAGCAAAAATTACATTAATCGATTAAAGAGAAAATCTCATAATTACTTACATATACTCGAAAAAAAGAATTTTCTATTACATTAATATAAAATAGTAAAATCATAAGATTTTTGAGTTTATAATATTAATTTATTTAATTTAAACAAATCATTTAGAAGTGTACTTACTAAACAATATGATATTTCGTGTTGCTCCAAATATATCACCATAGTATATCGTATAGCATATTCTAAATTTGGTTGAAACTAATCTCCTTTTTCGCAAATTATAATTTTATTAAACACCAGATAGTCGCATATTCGGATTAAATAATGCCCTATCTGTAACGCTTGCAAAATCATTGCCAAATTCTTGATCTCACCAATCATCTGAAAATAATAATGATAAGGATTATTATTGTTTTTAATTTTTCTTTTAACGTTAAAATTAAATTTGAATACCTTTTAGATTTATGTGTAATACCAAATTTTCAATTCTTAGTATTCAAACCGCATCATTATATAACAACAAAATATAAAAGTTCATCTTCTAATATTTTTGCAACTTTATATACATATTTAAACCAAAAATATAATAAATTTTGTAGAACCCACAAAAATTTACAATTTAAAACCTAAACTTTCCAAGAAATTTTATTTATAATTCAAAAATTTTTTATAGTTTCTAATTTCATCAATTATATCATCATCTCCTGGAAATAATTCAAAACTTTCAAAGATCACTAACACCACAGGAATTTTATTCAAAACTCGCTTATCTTAACCCCAATCAAATAAAAATGGTGTTCTTTGGTATGACGAATAAGACGAATGTATATAGGCACCTATACAAAACGTGTTTACAAACTAATTTCGTGCAAAAATGTCAAGCTTTTCACTTTTGTATCTTAACAATATTAGATATTTCAATAATATGTTAAGTTCTATTGTATACATACATACATATATAGAACTCGTATACAAATTGTGGCTTTTAGACCCCATGTACAGTTTGAAAATAAAAAGTAAAATTGCCGATAAGATAAAGAATGAATATCTGATGTCGCATATGTCCTCTAAAATAAGAAATGCTGAAAAGATATAAGTAAAAATTTATCATTCATAAAAATAAAATTTATTTTAATTTACTTATCATCATTAAAGGAAAACAACAAAAAATTCATTCATATTCGAATCGCAGACATGAGCTATATGTATGTACATATGCAAATAACAAGCTTGTCGTATATGAATCAAAAACTATGACTAATTAGGTATGAGCTTTTTTAATATTCTACTTAGGAACTGTCCAACGTTATTCAAAATACAAAACCAAAAAAATATTGTTTTTATTCTTCTAGTCATTTAAAATCAAATTATATTTAAATATTATAATAATTTACAAATTAAAATATTTTTATAAAAGTTATTCTACGGCAAAATGTTTTAACAGAACGTGACTCGTTCCTTATTGAATGAAACTCATTGCCAAATTTTAATGTTAATATTAATAATAAAGATGAAAACGTACCTATGTATGTACGTATGTACATATATAGAAAAAAAAATACCGCAATCCGAATTAAGAAAATGCGGTTTAACCATAAAGTAACAACAGTATTATTCATTTTCTAATAAATTACGAATTTTTATTCAAGAAAAATTCTATGCCATATGTTACACAAAATAATTAACATTTAATAATTTAAATTGTTTTTAGAATTATAATATAAAATTTTCGAACATTAGGTACATGTATGTATATATGCTTATAAGAAATATAAGAATGGCAGATCCTTTAGTATTTACATAAATTTTCGGATGTTTAGCAATAAAATATATGTATTTTAAAAATTTTTAAGTACATATTTTCAAAACATACATACCTACACTTGCCCATGGTAATTCTTCTTCATTTTAAGCGTTTGTCACAGATATTTTAATAAATTTTTCAGAAATTGGCTCAGAAAGCCACCAACTTTTATTTGATCCGGACTTATTAAATTTTTTTATATCCCAAGTATTTTTGCAAAAATTTTTATTTCGCGCCTTAATATAAAAAAAAATGAAGTCGATCACACTCATGGTTTATAAAAGAGCACATTTCCTTTTTAACAAATTAAGTCTAGACTCAGAGCTTATATTTACAAATATATACATAGCTTTAAATTAAAAAAATCTTCTTAATTATATTTACTAAAATAATTCTGCAATATGATATTTTGATTTAATTTTTTGATGGGAGAAAAGCTTAAATTATGTATATGGCTAATTAACGTATATTTAGCTGAAAATGACGTTGTTTGACAATGGGGACTAGGCATATAAGGAATAATTTCGGGGTAACTTTTAAATTTGCTTTTGTAGAAGTTCAGTATTATAAATTTGAAGTAATAAGTGACCAAAACTTGATATTATTTAGAAGGAAAATATATTATAAAATAAAATATCGATATTTATATGCAACGTTTACAAATCAATCAAAGTTTGACAATTATGAAAACAATAGATTATCATCAATCTTTCAAATTTAAGTCTATGTGTAAATAAGTTTGTACACTTTTGGAACTTTAATAATTTAAAAAATTACCGATAGGAGTACATTATTAACCAAAATTTTATGTTTAATAACCTGTTCACATTACTGGCCCACTGTGTCAGCGAGAATCGTGCGATATGTCGCTGAAATGTCATTGTCGCATTTCAGTTTACGTTGTCAGTGACAACAACCGTACTTTTACCAAAAACAATTTTCTTTTGTTTTTGCATTGTTTTTTTTTTCTAACCTTTTTTTTAATTTTTCTTTGGAAACTTATCTTGCAATTTTTATTCCAAGTTAAAAACAACGTTTGCCATTGAGTTGTCATATCATGTTGCGCGGACGAATATTCAATTTTTTTAAAATTCTGTGTCTGTCAGTGTCGCACCAATACATTTATTTAAATCAATATATCAATTTTATTTAAATTAACAGATTGAATATTTAAACACTTCGCGCAACTGTCGCTGTCGCAGTATCGCAATGATGGGAAAGTCCATAATCCATTGTTTATTTTTTTGCTGTCAAAAAATTATTTATGAAAACAGCACCGAATTTTAATAATTTTAATAGCCTTAATTCTTTTTTATCGTTGTCAATTTCTGAATGACATTTAAAAATTAACTTCAAAATTTCAAATTTCTATATTTGGTTATATATAAAAGCAGTAAGCAGACAAACAAATAAATAAAATAATAAATATTTTAAAACTAATAAGCAAATATTATCGAAAAAATTTTTTGTGATTTAGTTTGAACTAAAAACCAATCTTGGTAAAAAAACTTTTGACATACGTCACCCAAATTTATTACTGTGTACATATTGCTGCATGATTTTAACTGTTAGATAATGTTACCAGATCACGTAATTTGTTTATTGTTTTTACTGTGCTGTTAATGAATTTCTGATCATACAATACTCATTGCAGTTATTACTTTATATTGACATTCATTGAATATTAGTGATATGCGAATTGTAAATGTTAGCTTTCAATTTGCAATAAAGAAACAGTTATGCAAAATTTTAATAAGAATGAAAATATTAAAAAATTCAATTAATTCATTTTGAGATATATGTATACTGCGATAAATACTGCGTATTATTTTTCTTTTGTGTTGAAAATAATTTGAATTGTTAATTTAATTTAAATGCATAATTGATATTTTGTATTATGATTTGCCAAAAAAATGTTTATAATGATTTTTTTTATAATTTTTGGATTAACCTATTTTTGTATTTACTTATAATTTGAATGCATACCTGAGTGTGTTTTTTATTGTTTAACCCATAATAAGACTGTGAACAGAATGAACAGAAGGATACAAAAATAAATTAATAGTGCCTAAAAAAGGTTTTACACACAAATTTTTTACATGAATCATATCAATTTTAAATAAATATAAGATGAACTTATTCATAATGCTTTTACAAGATTTAAATATTTTAAATTTTCGGAGTATAGTTGGCGGCATCATCAAATAAATAAGAAACAGTCTAACATCATAACCTAACATTAGCCAGTAGCATAGCAAATAACCGCAACCTGCTTCAACAAATATTATGCATTCAATCAAAAATCATTTTCAAAGCATAATTTAAAGTCACTGTATTTTTTTACAATTTACATAATATTATAGGAACTTGATCTTTTAAATGAATTTAATTTAATATCCAAATCTTTCTAATAACTGCGTAGAAATTCAACAAAAAAATTAACTTTATGTTAACTTTAAATTAACATGGGTAAGGTTATTAATTAAAAGCGTATTATGCCTTATTTTTTTAAGCTCAAACTATCAAAATCCCCTTTGAATTAGTAATAAAAATTTATAAGCCTATGTAATTTTACTAACTACTTTTTTTATGAAATTTTTATGAAAATGACCACGACTTTATATAACCAATAAAAAAAAGTCGTCTGCTTAAATAAAGTATGGTATTAGACATTTAAAAAAAAAAACTCAATAAATCTCCTTTTCATAGTTGTATGAAGTCATAATATTTTCATTTTAAAAACTTTTAATGACTTAATTTTCAAAAATTCCATAGTAAAAAGAAGGGAAATATAAATTCATTTTCTATGAAAATCCCGAATATTTTTATTTTCATTTGGGATTTATGATAATTTAGTTAATATGTATTTTTTTTTGTGAATGCAGTTAATAATAGAGTATTAAAATCACTTAATGAAAATTAAAAGTTACCTTGACATTTTCATAATCCGATCAAGAATAAGTCGCATTCTTATTGTAGTTTTAATTGTAATTATTTAATTAAATATCAGACTAAACGTTGCGGTTATGATTTGAGTTTTATAAAACAAAATGTTCTTAAAAAAATTTTACAATTAGAGTGAATGAACTTCTTCAGTCCAAGTTCAATAGTAAAATTATGGTTAACTATTATAGAATTTAAGTACATTTAGTAATTTTAAGTACATGAAGTATGTGTATATGTTTAAGAATTTTCTATATCTGTACATTAATTAAGAATCAAATTTTAGAATTTCACATACTTTTTTTTCACTTCTTTGACTGTCACATTCTTACTCGCCAATTTTAGCTATAATTATATATTCTAAATTGGCTTTTTTAGCCCAACAAAATTTAAAATATGTGCATATGTATATGTAGTATTTTTGAAACAAATGTGTCAAATATTTTGACACATTTGTTTCAAAAATACTACATATACATATGTACGGGTTTTAAATTTTTCTCATTAAAAGTGAATTAAAATTTGCCTTAAAGGTGTAGTAGGTAGCTAATTTTTCATTTTTTCTTAGTCGCTTAGTTGAAAAAAGAACGAGTACGATTTTCCGCTACGAAATGTCAAAATTCATATTAAAACACATTTGTCGGCCAAAATCAAGCGGAATTACTGACGGTTATTAATTTATATGCCGGTGATGAAATAATCCGAATTCCTGTTTCACTATATTGCTGGTGGTTGTTTTTTGAAATAATATTTTTCTATGTAGCGGCATTATATGCAAAATGCTGAACAATTGATTTTGGCCTTCCGCTGTTGATTAGTGCTAAAAACAGAGTTCGTCTGCCGTTCTGTTTAGTTCCGTTTTTGCAATAAGCGGGCTTTACAGCACAAAATGGAAAAAAACATTGACAAAAATGCCTGGTCAAGTACAAAGGGAAAAGCAAAGTTATATTTTTTGAAAATATTAAAATTTAAATTTAATTTCTTTTAAAATAATGTAACTGCTTTTAAGGATAAGTAATTTAGCTACACTTTTGAAAATTGGTCATTAAATCCCTTTTCAGATGCTTCTTTATAAAAGTAATCCTAATCCTTACACATAATTTGGTTGCATTTATAAACGTATTTTTAAAACTGAATCATAATGTCGACAAGATTACATCATACTTTTATCATTATATTAATCATAATTATCATTAATTCCAATGCATATCGGTAGCAACAAATTAAGCTGTACTATTATGAATAACTTTAGTGACTTTTTATTGATTCACTCCCGGGATTTGTTTGTCATTTTATAAACAAATTTAATTTTATACAAATGTAAATAAAATACTGGTATGTACGTAAGTGATTAATACCTATTTAAATTATACGCATGTGGAATAAACTGTCTTGCATAGAAATCGTATGGTTATGGATGACAAAGAAATTTATTTATAATGTCATGATATTTATATTTGTATGAACCGTTAAGTTCCCTGTCCCTTTCCCAAAAAAAAAAAGTGGATAACAATGATTCATATTTATTTTTTTTTTCTTTTTTTACAAGTTTTCATGTTAAAGATTACTGTTAGCTTCTTTTAACCATTCTATGTACAAAGAAATTAAATACCGAGACGATTTAACCAATTATAATACGAAAAAATGTTAATTAAGTAAGTTAGTTTTCTTTTAATAAATTAATTTTCACTTACTAGTAACAGAATAGTATACACTTTTATTAACGTTTTAATTTAAGCCCGACAGTTAAATATTTTAAATAAGTTTGTACAAAATCACTGTCAAAATAACTGAATTAAGTCAAATAGAAAATGTTAAGATGACAAAGGGGAATTGTCAAAAAAAATTGCGAAAAAGTAAAAAATCAGCGCTATGTCAATATAAATGCATATACGTCTTGTACTACTTATCGTCAAAAGTTTACAAAAGCATCCAAAATTTTTTGAAAGCACGATTTGCTTTTCTTTGAGTTTCGAAAACGCATTTTATTTAACTCGAAATGTGAAAAATTGTAAATTTTCTTTACGATACAATACGGAACGTTACATATCGTCTAAGTTTGCTTTTTTTACGGTACTGAATACTTCCTCTATTTTGAGAACAATGTATCATGATGCCGAATACGTTTTACGCATTGCCATAACAAAAATTTTTTGTAATGTGGCACACATGAATTGTAATTAAAAATTTTATTAAATTATTTCATTGTCTGTCTGGTAAATAAAATTCAATAATTCAAAAACAATAAAAATTCAAATTTAATAAATACTTTAATTTAAATAGATTTTAACAAATACAAGACTAACACACAAAAAGTCGAAAATTTCTTATTCATCAACGATTTTTATTTAAGCAAAACATTTTATTCAATAGCTTCTATTAACACCTGTTTATATTTATGAAAATAATATTTATTTAAAAACAATTAAGAAATTTCTCTATTTAATATTAAATATTATTGGAAACGACTGAAATTTGATAAAAACAATGAAAATTACTCAAATAATTAAAGACGCGGTGTTTTTTTTTATTAATAAAGATGTTATAATTAAGAACGACGTTTGTGTGAATGTATTTACTGAACATGTTATTTGAAAACATTGTTTTGTACACCTGATCCATCAGAATTATTCCATAGAAACAAATATTTTCGATTAATGATAAGAAAGAAAATTGGAATTTAGAAAAAAGAATTTAAAAACAACGTAGATCATATGGAAGGTATGGGTGGAAATATTAAAATTATAGGATTCATATGGAATAGTGGCATTATTTGGAGTTATACATAACTAACTCAAATATATATGTATTTAGTTTGGTATCACGTAAATATTAATTCTATAAACACTTTCCAATCATATAAGTAGTAATCACTCAGTGACCAGGTACGTATCTCCTTTTAAATACATTTAATTACAACACCTTCAAGCCTGTACACAAAACAAAAACCTTTATATATTTACATACATTTATAGTTTTTCCATGTTCAGCAAATGAAATAAACATTAAGTATAAAATATCTTAAGTGCTTGCTCAGTGTATTCCATAAAAATATTTAATTCGCAAAACTATAAGTCGCAGTTGTTTCAATGGCACAATTCATACAGCATTTAAGCACAGTCTATGCGTGTATGTAACATAAATTATACTCGTATATGTACATAATGCCGAAAAACACACCATATTTATATTAAAATATATATTACAACATTATTGAAATAGACTCAATTCACCCTAAAATAAGGAAAGAAAATATTAAGAAATTGTGTCACCAAATAAAACATTATTTATTGGAATTTATTAGTCTATGGAGAATTTGTTTATTTCGGCAGTCGAGCTGTTTGCTTATGGAATATAGTAAAATATTTAAGTAAGTATACTTTCAAACTTAGATTCATGTGCAGTTTCTTAATCTTATGAGATTGTATGATTTTCTTTTCTTTTACATTCGCAGGATGTGGATTTCCAACAAGGAATTTTGGAATCGATTAAAACTTTTTAAATAAGTCATACCCGACTTAATCAGCAAAAACACTTTTATTATACCAAAATGTAAGACTCTGCTATCACCAATAACAAGTTTGAAATTATTCCTTATAATGTATGTTACTTCAATAACATGAAGTTTAAAAACGTTGGACTTGCTGAATATACTAATAATTTGATTGAACACAATAATTTGATTTAATTTACCATATTAGGAATCAAGGAATGCTATTATGAGAAAGGTATTTCTGTTATTTTCGGAAATTAATTGTTAAAAATTAATTTAAACTTCCAAAAGTATAATGTTCATATAATAGAAGCCAAATGGATGTGTATGCATGTTTACATACTGTCCCTATATTTACTACCTAAGAACATCTTATATGAAGAAAAATCGGCCTCAATTATTATTTTCGTTATGTGTACATTTTAAATATTCCCTATTTACAATATACATACATATGTACATTACATAAATGAAATAATTTCAAAAAGTATTATTGTACATTCATTGTCATACAGTATTTAAGTATACTATTAAAAAAATATCAACAAATAATATAACAATGGAACTTTAAATATAGTAGAATTTTGTATTGCATTTATTAACCACCGCGGCTTTATTTACTTTTGGTTATTAAAGCTGTTGTTTATGTATGTTGTTAATTTATTCTTTGATATTTTATGATTTATGTAATAACATTAACACAATACAGCATAATGCATTTAAACTACAATACTGTTTTAAAGGGAAAGTAAAAAAAATATTTAAAAAACTACATACGTAATAACATCGTTTTAAAGAGAGTTTATTCTTACATATATTCATTTCAATAACAATTACTATGTTAGTCTAAGGAGAAGCGTCGTGTGAGTCTTTTTTTTGTCATCGGAATCAAAATTATATAAGAATGATGCGAAATATTTTCGGTTAGAATAATTTTATTCCAAATATATCAAACAATTTTTGTAATGATTTTATTTTAAATTTAGTTAATCTGATGAAAACCCAACGACAATTAATTGTTCTGTGACCAAAGATTGTATGTGGGTACCCACCTGTTCTGATTTATTTAATAATCCTAATAATTACAGTCATTTAAATTTATAATAATTACAATATAAAAAATTTTTTAACAAGTGTTATAATCATCTTTTCATTTTAAATACAAATAATTAAACACTAATTTGAAAATACATATTTGACATATTGACCAGAATTCTAAAGTACTAAAAAAAAGTGTTACGGAACTCTTATGGAGAACTTAACAAAGTACATATTTATAATACAGTCATTATTGTTGTACATAGCAATGTATATAAAAGCTTTTATTAGTAACAAAATATAATTTTAATCTTTAATATATCACACATACTTCTAAATAAAAATAGGTCATTGATATATCCTGTAATTTCTCAGTTCTTATAAGAAAAGAAGTGGTAAAAAATTAAAAACCTTAAAAATTGTATGTATATGACTTGTGTGCTTATGTGTTTTTTAAAATTTCTTTTAATAAACAATAGAAAAATAACATAAAAAATTAATACTGAATTTTATATTAAATAGAACAAGGATAAGAAAAGTAATTTTTTTTTTACACTATACCAAATAAGGTTATACCAGTGCACGTTCTGCTTGTATATTATGAATAATAGAAAAATTACAACTTATTATGGAGTACAAAAATTGTTACTCCATTTGCAATAAGTGTAATAATACTAGGTGTAGATGTATTTAGAAGCAAATTTTTGTACATAATCCCAAAAGATTTCATATTAAAATTGAATTTAGGATTCCAATTCTAGACTCTCTCACTCTTTAACTTCAAAAACGAGTAGACTATACTAATATACTGATATAATTTGTTTAATAATTTTTTATTAACAATAAACTATATAATCTTTATTTTTATAGGATTACCCTGTAATGGTGCGATCAACAATAATTTTCTTTTTATTTCGTTAAATTTCTCTTTCTTAATTTTAAATAATGTAGAACAAATTTTATGTCGTAGACATGATTTTATTTATTCTGTTTTAGATTCATCATAAAGAAATGCATATAACTTTGATATTAAACTGACAAAAACAAATCCTGGTCACAAAAGAAATACTAAATATTTTAATATTGCTGAAAACAAAAGTTTTTAAACAATGAAAAAAAAGTACATATTTTTTGTTAGGAAAATTTTCTATACTTATGCAATAATTGGCGAATGAAGTTTTGTAATAATGTGTACGGATTTTTTACAAAGATGAGGCGATATTGCAAATTTCAATGCGGATTCCTTTCAATATTTTAGTTTCCCTTTCTCCAGTGGCCCCAATATTTTTTTTTTTGATATTCGATAATCCTTTTTTTAAAACTTTCATCTTGTGCATATATTATGTATTTCCTTAATTATTTTTCCGGAAATATAAACCACGCTTAAAAATACATAAAGTATTTATAAAATGTTAAAGAATAAATAAATTTGCATAACTTTAAACTTCCTTAAAAAATGAACTCTGAACTCTAAATTAATATTGTACGGGACAGCAATTACATCTGCATATTATTTAGTATAGTCTAGGAATATAATGTAAAAATTTACAACTACATTTGTTAAGAAAACATGTAACCTGTACGTGTACTTTGTTAATTTCAACAACAACAATTAATCACTTACTCAATACCACCCGTAATATCCATATGGTTTTCTTTGGGAGGAAAAAAGGAATATGTTTTAAATTTATTTTAATTTATGATATCGAAATGTTTGGCGTATGTGTAAATATGTAAATAAAATTATCAAACAAAATTTTTTGATTCTTATTAAAATTCGTCTCGCATACAATTCTCGTTTTTTTTTCCTATATTATTGTATTAAGTTTATGTTTGGGTCAAATTTTTCAAACGAAATCAATTCTAGTTCACTGTGAACTTTTTCCAACTTTTCACGCATCATAAATTATTCCAACTAAATTCATTTTTATTGTAAAACATTGTAGTGAAATTAGAATAAAATATTTAAAATTAAATTCAATATTACAAAAATTTGGATAGTTTATATAGAAGTGAATACATTACAAGAAAATGTAGAAGATATAGGAAAATGCACATGATCATGATTCGTGTATACAAGAGACACTATAAAATCTACTGCAAAGTGAGTACATTTAGTCCTCGTTCAACATAGACTTCAATTTAAAAAGAACTTTTTATAAATTCATAACAGTAGTTAAAAATGTGTCTTATAAGTAATTTTTATTTTAATCACTTATAATAAAATTTTTATTTTATGAACAAATAACACTTACTGCTATCAATGTATAATTTAGAATATATGGTAAGAGTAAGAGATTAATGACCGCAGAGGATTAAAAAAAAGAAGAAATGAACGTCATCTGAAAAAATTATGTTACTTTTTGTTCATGAAAAGGAAAGAAAAACAAAAGTAAAGGAGACAAAAAGTAAAATAGAAAACAAGTATAATGTTTTTAAACGTGATTTAAATTAAGTTTACGTGCTGACAATACTTGGTATATACTGTGAAGCTAACGACCGGTGTTGTTGACTGATCATTACACGGACAATCCGGGAATCTAGTTTTTATTTTATTTATTTTAGTTATTATATAGCTAGGAAAGTAGCTATTTTGAATATAAGAAAAAAATTTATTAACCTTACGTATAAAAGAATTAAGAAAGTGAAATTTTTTTTTTTTACTATTTCAATGGAATTGTATGTATGTATATGTGTACATTAATTGCTTTTATTTTCTAGAACAGCAGGAGATTTTTTCTTTTATATAGGTAAATCTTTTATGAATTTATATAATGTAATTGTATTCACAGTAATGATGTGTAATAAAAAAAATATTAAGTGCATTTCTTTAACAAAAATTAAAATAAAATAGAATAAATTTCTATTTGTTTCATATAAAATAAAAAAATAACTACTTAACGTTAACTAATAATGAACGTTATTAAGTGTTACACAACTATCGTAAAATAATTCGGGTAATAGTAACTAAAGCGACTAACATGCAAATTCAAAAATTATTTGTTTACAAGTTTAATTTTGATGAGAGTAAATTTAGTAATATTAAAAATTGAGTAAAATAAGAACATAAATTATTGAACGTATGAGTGCTGAGGTAAAAGAATTATTTGGAAAATTTGTAATAGTACCTTTACAACCAAACGCTTTATTAAAGAAGTAAGCGATTTTGCCATTCATAAAATTTATTGTATAACTGCAAGAGTAGCTGTAAATGGCATGTTAGTATATTTGTTTTTTATTTTTTTAATAGTACACTTCTTCTCCAGGTTTATCTCAGTCTACCCACATACCTTCTTTCTTGGGGACCCCGCTCAAGAGCTTGACCCGCAACGGAAGTTATTAGACGCTTTAGAATGTGGCCAATTCATTTCCATTTATTTTATTTACGTATCTCTTGTTTTGTCATTACTCACAATTCTTGGCTCGTGATTCTTCTTGGCCAGAATATTTTACATATTATTTTGAGGTATTTTTTTTTACAAATAACTGTTTCTTCTGCCTATTGGCTTTGGACATCCACCATATGTAACTTCCATAAAGCAGCACCGGTTTAACACACGGGTTGAATATTCTTATCTTGGTTCCGCGTGCTATGTGAGTTGACTTCCAAGTATATAGTACAAATATAAGTATGCAAAAGTACAATTTAATGTTATTTATGAATTAAAACAGTCATAATATGTTTTAAATATTTTTTAAAAATATTCAACTAAACAATGTATTAGCCATTACAATATTGCCATTACTATGCATATTAATTTATTTTTAAAATTACAAATTTTGTTTCCTTTTCTATTTCAATTTCATTGATTTATTTAAAATTTACACTATTAATGTCAATTAAATTTTTTTTACAAAAGTTTTTTTTCCTTCAATTTCGTCAATTTTATATTTGTGATATATAATGAATAATATATGCATGTATACACATACAAACATATGTTCGGAAATGTAAAAATAACGACAGATCTTGTTAGAGTAAATCAATTTTATACATACACAAAGTGTCTCGTTTTTAAGTGCACTGCTGTATATACCGTTGCATAGAGATCCTCGTGAGTAGATGAAATTTTTGTAGCAGACAATGTTTAAAGCTCTTCAAGCTCCGAAGTACGGGGACTTAAAGTAAATTTCAACTGATTTCTTTTAGGAATTTTTTCTGTAATTCCGTTCCTGAGCTATAATATGACATTTAAAGTGCATGTTTAAATTTGGAACAATCAGAACAAGAACTCATGAATATCTGCATTAAAGTTATAATTTTTTTCAAATTTCGGAATCATATAATTTTGAATGTCAACAAGTTTAAATTGTTACATTTTCATTTTAAAAAGGCGTTAATTTTTTGAGTGACATAAAATAGCAACTTATCATGTTTTGACATTTAAATTAAACTTTATACCAATCTTTACCTCTTCTCTTTATCTTCCTATATCTGTTATATAATTTAGAAGTTATTGAGAAAAATAAATTATATTTTTCTTCAATGACTTAAAATAATTTACAATAACCCTTACATAAAATATACTGGTATACGTATCATTATATTAGCAGTACTCGTACACTTAGAAACGAAACACCCTCACTATAATAAATTAAAAGCAAAAAAAAAAGAAAACTTTCAAAAAGTATAAGACTTCTAGAATAATAATGATTGTAAACTTAAATAAGTCTGTGAATTATTAACTAACATTGTAGTTATATTACCAAAAAAAAAATTTTATAAAGTATTATTCTACTTATATATAGAAAAAGTTTTCTCAACAAATTTTATTCTGATGCTATAATTTTTTTTTTTAACTGTGGGTGCTTAACCCATTCTATATATTTTGTGGAAAAAATTTTTCGAAATCACCAACTTTTCTGGACATTTTAGATTAATGATGAGAATGTGAATAAAATTTTATACTTTAAAATTTTAAAAAATAAAGTTTACAAAGAAAATACTTGGAAGCAAAATAAACAAAGAGAAAAGGAAAACCACAAACAATATTAAAATTTAAAAACTTTTATTTTGAGTAATAAATGACCAAAACTTGTTATAATAGAAATTCATTGAAATATTATTCAAATAGAAAAAAAAATGTGGAATTGCGTTACCAAAAAAAGTTAATTAGGTAATTTTTTTTTTGTTTTTCAAAATTATTTTAATTTCAATATGCCAATGGCTTGTACTTAATTGCTATAGGATACGCTTAAAATATTGAAAAATATAATGTGTACAATATTAACATTTTTTATGAAAATTTTAAAATTAATTACAGACTTAACACATTATACAAATTTTGTAAAATAAACATAAAATTCAAAGTTTTGTAATAATTGCCTTTACATTTTAGTTTATTTAACATGAAATATTTGGAGCATTTTAAATTTCTAACATTTTTTTCCCCCTAAATCTTTAACATGCACAATTAAATTTAAACATTCTGACTTCATACATGAATGTATTGATTTATTGGCATTAATCTTATTAACTATAATTAAATAAGTTGTGCTATTAATATATTTATGATTATGAAATTATTAAAACAAAATTTATTACAATGTTTAGCAAATTGTGTACATATGTACATATATTTGTTTTATATCCAAGTTTATAAACTTGTTGATTATTTAAACACGTTCATGCTTAAAAGTTTACTACAAAAAGTTTTAATTAATTGATGAGTGATTTAGAATAAAAATGAACGATGGAAAATAATTTTGTGATTACAATATTGTATTAGAATTATAAAATTTTAGATTTATATTGTACTAAAATTGGCGAGAACGACATTGTGACAATTATAGTATTTGCTGAAATTGGTTTAACTCTGAGCTACAAAATAAAAAAACGGTTACATTAAAAAATTCGTAAAATTTTTGAGTTAAAAGTCATGCATTTTCTAATTTTTTTCGCCCGAATAGCTAGCTAATATGATGTATTATTAGGGTGTAACTCTAAATTAGTGAAATAAATCAAATCTAATTGCAGACTATATTAACAAAATTAAACTTAAACACGTATTATATTTCAATCATCATTTTAATAAAAAACAACTCAATTTAGAAAATAAAGTTCAATATTGTGTTCATATTTTAAGTCAAGTACTTATTTTTTGAAGAAGTGTCCATCTGTCTGGCAGCCTATCGGTCTGTGTACTTGTTTATCTCAATTTCGATTGAAGTGATTTTTATTAAAATAATTCATAGCTGAGTTTAGTTTGGCAATGTAATGGATTATATTTTTTATCATATTTAAAGTACTGCTAGTATGAAAATGAATATTTTGAAATTTAATTTTTTGATTTCGGTGGGTTAACGTAACTAGCTGATGAATTTTTCAGGAAAATTCAAACAAATTCTCTGGGTATATTAATTGGAAATTTACTACCTTATACTTATATAATTAAAATAAATGTTTTTTAAAAGCTTGTTCTGCACTTTCTAGTTAACTATAGAAAATATACTCTGAAGTCGATTATGTGCTGTGCTGACTACAGTAGACTTTGAGATAATGTGAAAGAAAATAATCGAAATTTTTTGATAAAAGATTTTCAAATTCCAATATCGTAATCATAATCATTGAACTTTTCAAAAAAAAAAAAAATTCTTTTAACCCAAGATGATTCAATGATATTGTATATAATTTACATTTGCTTTCTTTTCCTCGTTATATTTTATATAATATTATAAACTAATCATAGAAGATCATCATAATTTATGACCATCTTTTAACTACGATTTCTTTTCTTATTTTCATGAGCAAAAACCAAATATAAATCCTTTCATATTTATCTAATAATTTATTATAATATATTATTTCTTTTCTCCATTTCTTTATATATGATGTGTGTACAATGTGTTTGCTTAATATCCTTTTATATTCTATATAAGAAAATATTAAATAGGATACCGTCATTCACATCAGTATCATTGTATGTGTATATATGTATGTACCTTGAATATTCTCCTAAATTTAATAATAATAATAATAATTTAAATAGTATCGTGTGAATATTATAAATTCCAATAAAAGGTTATTTATAGATAAAACGAAAAATCAATAAAAGGATAATAAAGAAAACAACAACTGCAGGAAAGTAAAAATGTTAAAAAAATATTTTTCACCATTCTAGACATCCTATCAAAACATTTATTTTGTTTTTTTTCATTTAATTTCCCCTTTTCTATTACTTTCACTTTCCTTTAAACTTTTCAATATTATAGACATGCAAAGTGTTAATTTTTTTTTTACAGGATATTTATTTAATAGTATGCTACTCATAGTGTTTTTTTTAATTTGAAGGCGAACAAAAATGTGAATTTGAAGTTTAAAAATTAAATTGTAAAGAAAAATTGGTAATCAAGAAAACAGATACTTAAAATGTTCTAGAAAATAACAGTAGCGTAGTATTTAAACACAATTCAGCTTAAGAGTTCTAATTGCTGAATTGTGTGGCTATTGCTTTTTACTCTTATTTAGAAATCATACAAATAGATTAATAAAATTAATTGTAAACAAGTTCTCAATTTTATAGAAATATAATTATTATAACATACATATTTCATTAAAACAATAATCATCAACCTAAATGCAAAGTTAAAATATAAGTTTGAATTATTCAGCTATGTATTTTCAGAATTAATTTAATTCCAATTTAAAATCGTAAATGGTTCTACGGCGCTTAGTAAAATATAGTCCTAAGTCTTATTTTCTTATTTCAGCAATGCTATTTTAATTGCTGAAAAAATTGAGTCAGCTTTAGATCTATATTTAGGTGTTTCTCCAATTTTAAGGTCGTAAATGGAATGTGGTTCCAGTCAAAATGTAAATTAAATGTTGATTTGACTTATTCAGCAATGTAATTTTAATTGTTAAATAATTCAAGTTACAGCTCCATTTTAGTTTCTTTTATAAAAAAAAAACATTATTTTTTAATATATAAAATTAAAAAATTTTCTAAAACACCTCGTTTAGCTTAAAAATGTAAGGTTAGATGTATGTGCATACATATCTTCATCATGTATTTATGTAGCTATACTTGCATAGTTGCATTATGTATTTATTTATTTTTACAACATGTCATCCTTGAACTTGAAATCTGTCAAATAGGAATTTTCAAATCAAGTATAATTTTAACATAAATAACGCAGGGAAATTTATGAATAACGAGCATGAAGTAAACCCCTTCTCAAAAGAATATTTTAATACTTATTATATTTGAACGTTAGAAAAATGAGTATAATAATGAGTACATTTCAAAAGATTATAAGAATTTTTTTCATGTGTATATGTATGCCAAACCGTTTATATGTACATACATATGTGCATAACTAAAGCTAAACTATAGTTAACTATCCCAATAGAGGGTCGAAAATTCATTTCCCTTTTTTATACCCCTTTTTTTTGGAACGTGATTTAAAAAAAATTCAACAAAATGTATGTATATTTAACGTTAAAAACATTATGAGCGTGTGGTACACGAAATTTCTATTGAAATTTTAAAGCGTTTTTAGCACATGTGTTTTAATTCTTATACTTATGTGTATGTACATAAAATTATTTTAAAAAAATTTCCGGATTGTCATCATGCTGGTTCAATTCAGCAATACAATTTTAATTAAGTAAGTATAATGTTGCGATATTCATTTTAGTATACTAAGTCTTAATTTTAATTCCAAATTGTCACAATTTTTGTTAAATTAAATTTAGTTTAATATTTTTCTACTTTAAGGTGGTTGGGAATTTCTTTTTAAATGTTTTTCATCTAATTCAATACTTTAGCTGAGCGGGAAATCTAAAACTGGTTAATATTTTCTTCTACTTATAAAAATTTATAGTATATATAAGTACACAAATTTATATATATAATTTCATAGTATAGGGTAACAAATTATAATTGTGTCACATTTGTTATTAAAAGTAAAAAAAATAATGATTTGTGCTTTCCCAATTAAAAAAAACGCTAACGAAAAAGGGTGCTTACAAAGTCTTCAGGAAATTTTTTAATTTTTTTTTAAAATAAGGGGTTGAAAATCACTGACCTTGAATTCAAATGTTACCAAAAAATAATTGCGAAGAATCGTTTAAGGATATTTAAAATGAGAATTTCAATTATACATATTTATATACATAAATACAAAAATAATTATGAGTTTACCGTTTAAAAAAAATTAGCAGTGGAAGTTCCAGCGAAAAGAGTAAATATTAAATAAACCCTCACAACACACTTTCAGTAGAGATTTATTTAAATATTTTCAAATAGGTGTTTAAGAAAATTATAAAAAGTACAATGTTGCTGACGATGACGTTGGTATGATTCTATAGAATCCTGAAACGGATAACACGGTACCTTTTACGAAAAGTTACGTTTAACGCATAGCTTTTCAAAATAAGTTGCAAAACGCCGATAACATTTGTATCGCCTGGAAATATGATATTGTAAAAATATTAAAAGTTGACCCATAAGATTAACAATAGAAGGACGTAAATATAATTTTTTTTTTATTTTAATTCAATTGAGTTACCGTTAAAAATATTTTTAATATGAGTTAAACTTTACGCCTTTTCTTAATTTTAACTTCAAATAAATTTCAATTTCCTTAAAATAACTTTTTTTTTTTGCAAAGAAGATATTAATATAGATTATTATGATATATTTTCTATAAATAATGTATGTATGTATGTGTAGGCTTTTCATTCACAATGAAAATCATGATTAATTTTTGTCAGAAAAATTATTTAACTAAAATATTTGACCCTATTCTGTCTATTTATATTGGATCTCTCTTTATAGTTTGATGTATGGACATACTATATATGTACATGAATATGTATACAACACTTTGCATAATGTACATATATACATACATACATAATATGTATTCACATATTATAGAGTTGTATATTCCACCAGAGGTACATAGCGTATAAAAAACTCAAAAGGAAGAAAGTTAATAATATGTTCTAATGTTGATTAATAGGATAAAGCCTATCGTCATAATAGACATTTCGCAGAGGTCAATTTAAACAAAGGAAAAGAAAAAGGAAATTAGTGATTTTGAAAGTTATATACATATGTTAGTATGCATGTAGCCATGCACTGACGCAGATTACATTTATTTTGTATAAATCGTATATAAACAAGTAAAAAAAGAAATATGTGTAAGATACAAAGTGAAGAAAAGGCTTAGGAAGATACTGAAATAAAATTTAGCAGTTGGCGTATAATTAAATCGAAATAATCAGTGCAACCATTCTGTTATATAAAATGGTTTTCTAAGGAATTTCATGACAAAAGGGATGGATTCAAGATCAAAACAGCATCTTAAGCATTATAACCCTTGAATCTTCTAAAATTTCAAATATTTTACTTTTGAATAATTTTAAGTGTTGCTACAAGTATACAAGTTAATTTTTTGGTTTTTTTGCATTTAAGTTTGCCTTTTTCTTAAATTGCCACAACGTCATATAAAATGTACTTCTATTAACGGTAATGTAAATGCTATCAGCCCCCTACAACGGCAGATATTGTAATTAATACAAAATGAAATTACAAAAATTTTATGAAATTTCTAATAAATATTGAATAATACAAAACTCACAAAATGATTTGAAAACACTGATGGTAAATCTAAATTGAAAATTAGTGCATATGGCAACAATTAACAATAATTTTCAATATATTTATCATATACATATGTAAAAAAAAATTAAATATTTATTACGTCAATAATTCAATTAAAATTATTTTATAAGAAGAATTTACTAATTTTCTTTTATCAAACCTCTACTGTTAAATAAGCAGAAACGGCATATCTAATAAATCAGCTGTTATTTTCTTGACACTTATGTCTTGTTATCAAAAAACATAAGTAGAAAAGCAAAACAAAGTTGAAATGAAAAAAATATTTAGAAAAATAAAATTATAATAATTAATTTTATAATAAATAGTAGGTTCTGAATTCATTATTGTAGTAGAGATTGATAAAATATTGTAAAATAAATTAAATATTTAATATAGGACTTTTTTTGGCAGAAAAGTAATTTAATTGATTTTTTTAAAAATAGCTTAACATATGTAAATATCTAAGGTAAGTACTAAGGTACTAACAGCTTTCACCTAACGTTACAAAATTACTTTGTCTTGTTTAAATATTCCTATGTATGTATGTAATATAAAAAGAAAATGAAAAGATTATTAATTTTTTTATTTGATTGTAGATTGTACCCAAGATTAAAATAGGATATAACAAAAAATGTCGTCTAGTTCACGAAGCATTCCAATCAATGTAGCAAGTCGTTATCCTAGATCGTCGCGTAGACGAAATTCAATTGAAGAGGATATGGATAAAGATGAAGTACCTAATACAACCATGAGTGCATCATATAGTGAAATATTAAATGTTGATATTCCAACTGAAAGTAACGAATATGAATATTCTAATCAAGAATCACATAAAAAAATTAGTAATTCTAATTCTACCGATGACGAATTACAAACTGGTGAAACAATAGATAGTGAACCTAATGAAATAATAGATCATCGTCCCAAATCATTATTATGTGATAGTTCATTCCCCTATAATTTAGAAGGAACAATTAGCAAAGACGGTGACGTAACTAATTTTGTCGCAAAAGATTTAGAACATAAAATTCGATTATCTAGTCCTAGTACTAAAGATTCACCATCCCATAATAGCACTAGTCCATCAACGTCCGGTATAATGACAAGACATTTTTTATCGTCTCAAAATTTACCACAAATTGATTCAAATGTTTTAAATGATATTGAAATTGAAGCACAATATTTAGCAGCATCTGCTGATAACTTAATAGAAAATTTAGGTAATTTATTACACTCAATTTCATCAATAACAAGTGATAATGTAGAAGTACATAAAAATGCTGTTAGTAAATTAACAGATTGTATGGATGCTAATATAAAAATTATGTATACAATAATGGCAAAAACTGAAGAAATTACAGAATCAATGAAACCAACAGAACAAGTAGCACAAAGAATACAACAAATTAAACGATTTGTTGATATGCTAGAAAGTAATTTGTAAAAATTACCTTTTTCCCCCATGCGTATTTATTGGAAAATATCTATGGATGTAATCTTTGATATTACAATTGACATTTTGATATTGTTTGAGTAGTGGTCTTCTTCAAATCAATTGTCCTATCTCTATTCTCTAAAGTACACATATACTTTTAAAAGACATTATTTTTACTATAAAAAAAGTGTTATAAAATAGGGAACGTGGGTAATGTAGCCTCTGTCAGCCACTTAAGTCGTATGTTGAAGATACAGTTTCGGAAATTTGAAATACCTATTAGATTTTTCAAAAATGGTATATATCTCCATAAATCTCCATAAATCTATATTCTACATATTTATGTACTAAATGCTTTTTTTTTTAATGCAGACGTACTAATTAAAATGCCTTACATTGTTTGTAGTGCTTGATTTCCAAACCCGAGATAGAAATGTTTAAGATTCAAATTACCAAAAAAACTCATTATAGTTGAGTATATAGTGATAGATAGTTTGAAAATAGAAAGCTATTATTAAAATTATTATTAAAATCAAATTTCCTTACATAGAATTCGTGCAATTTAAAAATTTATTAGTGGTCAAAATTAGGTCTAGAATATTTTTATAATCACAATGTAGACTGGTAATGCTCTGTAATGTCTACGTTTTATAAATTTTCACAAAATCAGTTTCTGCTATAATACTCTCTGCAATTTATTTTCTTTAGTTTTCGTTGTGGTAGCAGAACACTATCACAATATATTAAGATTGCTTCTTTTCTACGCTTTCACGTTATAGCCTTAAAATTTTTCCCTTTATTATTTATAATTCGAAGTATACACAATATTTAAAAATAATATGTATATATGTAAATTAGCGTTAATAATTCAGCTTATATGGAATTAATCCAAAATGATAAGACGAAGTTTACCAGCGTATTTCTAGAATATAAAAAAAATGACAAAATATTAATTATCCTATCTTCATTATACTAAATCATAAATTAAACAAAAAACAATAAAATTATAACAAAAAGTAAAATTATTTTATTCAAATTTAAAATAATAAAAAAAAAAATATATAAAGAGATTATTACATAATATAATACATGAATTGGTCTTCGTTTTTTAATAAAATTAAAATATGTTTGTATCAAGTATTATTTTTTTTTTTTATTAAAAATTAATATATTTATTTCTTTTGGAATAATATAATTATTTTTAAGAGGCATTTGACATGCCTTTTTTAATAATATTTTTACAAATTTTAAAAATTACTAAATTTTAATTTTGAAACCAAAGTCATCGATAACATTAAAAAATAATTATACGGTTTATATAAATACAATTATATAATGTATACTAAATATTTTTTATTTTAATACAATGTTTTACTAATTAAAGTAAATTGATTTTTCTTAAATAGGTTTAATAGTTCGAACAGAAATTTAAAAATAAAATTGTGTGTTAAATATTGGTAAAAATTATTTTATCATCTATTTCAAAATAAATTTTAAGAAATTATATTTGATTTTATAATAACTATAATTTATTATTTAATTAAAATAAATTTAAGTTTCAATATTTAAAAAAAACAGAAGAAGTTTAATTTTTTTGTAATTTCATATAAATTTTCATAATATTAATAACCATTTTCAGAGTCTTAAAAACATTTAAAAAAAAATAATAATTAAATATTATTACTGTTTATAATCCTTTTTTTCATTAATTAAATTTGCAATTTAAAAATAAGCAAAACTTCATCAATAGTGTTATAGATAAAATGTTTTAATGTGGGCAGTGAAGATGAATGTTACTAATGTGCTAATAATATAATTTACAACGAATTGTAGGTTGAAAACTAATTGAAGTGAAATTATAATTTTTCAAAATGAAAATTTAGAAATGTTACAGATATTGTTTTGTTTGGTGGCACATAAATTAAAAAAAAAAATAATTTAAGATGTAAATTTGAGATGTGTACAAGCGAATATCATGAAAAACACAACACTATTTTAATTTTTATTATTTTTTTTCTTTTTTTTCTTTTTTTTTTGTATATAAAAGTGCAGTTTTGCAATAATGCAATAATAAATTTTAAAATATGATATGTAATTTTGTTGAATTTATCAATAGATGTTAATGCTTGCAAAATTCTTACAAATTCTGAAATTTGACGCTAAAACTTGAACTTAATCAAAAAATTAATGTTTTAGACCCTGAATATGTTTCAGTTCTAATTATTTTCTTTTTTTAATATTCGAACGTAACACCTTCAATTATTTTTTTTTAAAGATCGAGAACATTATGCTAGCAAATGAAAGTTTAAGACAAGAAAGTAAAATATTTCAAAAAAGTTTTTAATTTCACAATGGCACCAAATTTTCACATACATATTTTACAATTTCCATATTTTTTTTTTTTATATAATTTATTTTATTTTATTTTTTTTTTGCTTTTTATAGTTTTATTAAATTTCAAAGATCCTTTATAATACAAGCTTTAAAAATACTTCTAGTTTTTATCTTTTATTTTTTTTTTTTTTTTGTATTTTAAATATTTTATTTATATATTATTTGTTAAAAATTTCAATTAATTTGACTTCTGATATCTGTTTTTCGTTAAGGCTTTTGTAGATTCAACTTTGCAAAAATATTTTTATAGAAAAGATTTAAAATTGAAAAAGAGTTGAAAAGAAAAAGTTTCGCGCATTTATTTTATAGCAATGCTTCTTACTAAAATGAAAATTTCGTGGCTAATATAAAATCGTTAAAATTTATACAAATATACGTACATTATTTTTTAACAAAGCGCATATGTAATACATATTTATAATAATTTTTATACAACATTTAAGTCCTAGAAATCATTTCGTTGATTTTTACTTTAGCTATAAAATAAATTTTCAAAATTTTATTTTTGATTAATATATGTAAATAAATCTATAAAATTTAAAAATATAATTTATGTTATGCGCTTTGTTTTTAATATAATGTGTAAATATTTTACAGATTTTGCTATCTTCTTTACCTTAAAATTTCTATTTTCAAAAACTGAACTATTTCAACAACCTATTAATTATTATTTCAGAGCAAAATTTTAATATTTTTTTTTTTAATTTTTTTTTTTTATAATTTTCAAATTTATTTCATAAAATTTTTGTAATTTTTGTTCTAATAATAATAACTAATAACGAATCTTTAAAATTCACTACTAATTCTTGCTTATTTTACATAATATTTTCATTGAATTTTGAGATTTTCATTTATAATCTCTAAATTAAATAATATAATTTGATAAATGTATATATACATATTATGTATAACTATATATATATATATACATACTTGTATATATATAAATTCGATATTGATCTTTAAAAAAAACTCTATATTACGCTTTCCATACAATTTAATTTTTTCGTCTTCTTTGGTTATTGAACAACTATTAAATTTTTACATTATCCCTTTTAAGTAATTCCCGATGTTTAAATTTTAATTTATAAATGAACAATATTTTGACTTTGTAAATTTACAAATTAGAAATGGCAAAATGACTAAAATAAAAGCTCTAAATTTCATTGCGCTTAATAAACATCTTATTCAAACATATAAGGGCAATAAATATTATGAAAAGCTTACAAAGTTAAGCTTGAATTATTTTACAAGAAGCAAATTTATTTATTTTATTAAAAATAAATACTGTTAATAATTTTTTGTAATTCGTGGTCACAATTTGAACTTCTAAATATAAAAAAATAAATTCATGTGTAATAATTTTTTTAAGTATACATGCAAAATTTAATGGTCACTTTATATTTCTATAAAAGAATTTTTAAAAACCGTAACAATTTTAATTTTGTCAACTTTGATTCTGTCGTAATCTACAAAAACAAAACAAATTCGACAACTGTAAATATTTGAATTGAACAAAATGTTCATAAAACATAAAAATTGCATGTATACGTGATGATTTAAAATAAAATTTTCCAAAAATAAATTCATGTTATGTACATATTTCCTTAAACTTCAGAATTTTCTAAATAATAATATATGCATTTGTAATAAAATTTAACTAAAGTTAACTAAATGTGTAATAATACATAAAATGTAAAATTAATTTCATGTCTTAATATTTTAATATTAAATCACACTTTGAGTAAATTTATTTTTTTTTATTTTTTTTTTTATTAAAGAAAAATAATTTCATTAATTTTTCTTTATTATTTTGTATAAAGAATGGAATTATACGAATATTTTTGATAATTTGTTATCTTTTTCTTTGTTCTATATGTTTTTTCTTTGTTTTCTTACTAGCTAGATAATCTAAAAACACACTTAAATAAAATACAAAAAGATAAATTATTACATAATATTGTAAATTATCAATTAAAAATTCTTCATATTTGTTTCAATTTTATACACATTTTTTCAAAAAAAAAAAAAAAGAAAGTAAAATCATTACGCAATAATATTACTATTTTTGTTTAAATCGGTTAATAAATCTGCATCCAAGTCATCACCGTCTAATAAATCTGTGCAAACTTCACCATTTAATAAATGTGAATTACCTCCTTCAATAAGAATTCCATTAGAATTTGTAATTGTAACAGTACCTCCACCAATACCATTCACTGAAACGGAATCCATTGATGGATGTGAATAATCATCACTGCCACGTTCTCGTTCTCTGACAATGTGTGGTGCTTCATTAAATTCATCTAATTCATCCATACCTAAAAAAATTAAAAAAGATTAAGTTTCTTTCTCAAAACAAAAAAATGCATCTGAATTTTCTAATTTTTTATACCTGAATAATTTGGACCAGCCAACAGTAAATATTGTCCAGCACGATTAGGCCATAACAAACCTGTCATAACACAATAAGCTAAACAGTCAGCTGAATTTGTTATACCCAATAATAATTTATATCTCCACATTGGACTAACTTGTAATGCAACTACTGCAACAATTGGTAAATATATAAACCATACCAGACTGGAAGCTCCTAAATGTAGAAGAAAATCTAATTTTTTCGTTGAATGTTCGTACTTCATTGTATTGCGAAGTTCCCACAAAAACCACATCATGAATGATGTTCTAAAATAAAAATTAAAATAGAAATATATTTGCAATTACCGCATAAATCAAAACATATCCCTTTTGAAAAAAAGTAGTAAATTAATTTACCTTAAAACTAAAACGATCCAACCCGGCCATGTTTGATATTCATCAATATCAGATATAATATCGACTTCCGTCTAAAATTATAAAATACATTATGAATTAAATATAGATTTAAAAAAAAAAAGATAATTTACTCTATCCCAGATATATAAAAAAACATGAAAAGCGCAATAGGGCACCCAAATTGACATTAAAATTATCCATCCAGTTTTACTTATTTGTTGTCTTGTTACAGCCCATCCTTTTGCCAACAACAATAAAATTAACATAAATGAAGTCTGAAAATTAAAATATAAATTTTAGGTTAATATAAAACAAATATTGTATAAACATATTGTAAATTTTTCTTACTCTGCTAAATATGTCTAAAATATCTCCAACTGTTTGAAAATCTGGTTCTCCAATACCATTTATAGCAAAATTGATATAATGCGTTGTAATAAACGCTAAACTTACAAATTCACTTATTAAACTAATCGTAAATAATTTTGTAACTGGATGTTTTTGTAATCTAACTGCATAAATTTGCATAGGAACTAATATTATATATACTAATAGAAATATCATATACATTTCTAATAAATTTTGTTGTTCAAAAGAAAATTGAAATGTTAATGGATGCAATGATGATGTATTTGGATTTCCATTTACTAAATTTATATCATAATTAATTGTTTGTGATGCTATATTTGCATTTGTTAATTTTGCTGGATCGTAATAATGCCATTGGCAAGTTGAACGATTTCTATAACAAGCCACCATCGAAACATACCAAAATCTAAAAGAATAAATTAATAGTATGTATTTATATTCTATATGAGCAGATGAATAAAAAGTATATACTATAGAAATTGTATTCGATTACTCTTAAGTAGCTATCGTTTTTTTTTCGTATTTCAAATTAATTAATAATATTTTCCAATATCATATGTTAGTAATTTCAAAAATCGGATTTGATTAATGATTAACACTTCATCAGATCAAAACAATTGAATTAAGATAACATGAATTTAAAACAACATAAAATATCAACAGATATCGCATTTTTATTATTAAATTTTTTAGAATTCAGACAAAATAAAATCCTTTATAACGAATTATGAAAAAGTTAATAAAATAATATAATAATATAAAATCAAAGCAAATATTTATTTAACAACTCATATCTTAATTGAATTCTTTTTTCAATTCTTTATTATCTTATCATTAAAGGGCAAAAAATTCAGCTGTTGAACTTTAAATCGATTGAGAAAATCTTAAAAGGGGAAAAAAAACAATATATAATTTAAAATATTTTAAATTAAAATTGTTTTTTTTTTTTTTTATTATTTGTTTATTACAGTTTTGTAATGATATCATTTTCAAAATTCCCATCATATTTTAATTAAAAATAATCACAATAAAAAATAATAGTTTTTAATTTTATCAGAACATGTAGTTGCAAATTTTAATTTCATTTCATTGATGCAAACAAAGCAATATTATTTTTTTTTTCTTTTCGTCTTTATTTTTATTTTTAGCCGATTTTTCTTAGAATATAGGCAATCTCAAAATTTGAACAAAAAAAAAAGCTGTTTAATTAATTTTAGTTAAAGTAATGCTATGGCACGAAATTATTCAAAACTTATCGACGTTGCTTTTTTCGTTTACAAAGAACTTAAGAAAAAAAAACATGTTCCGCAACATTGGAGATTAAAACGTCGCAAATTTAATGAAAACAAGTTAAGTAAAAGCACAAATAAAGCAAAAAATGAATTGTTTAACCACCTCTCCATATTCATTAATATACCTATAGGAGTTAAATTAAATTCGTTTGAATGTAGATATTTCAAAATTCAAAGATTGTTATATTTATTATTGTTACATGCTACAATTTCGATTCATTTTGTTGGTTACATTTCAATAGTAAATGCCTTTCTATATTTAGACGGGTACCTACATACATAATATAATGTAGATTTATAGATTTATTTTTCTCAATGCTTAAATTAAGGTGTGTAATTATATATTTATAGCTTTTGAAGACGTAATGTATGATTTTAATTTCCACGTATTTATTTTATTAAAAAAATAGTATACATATATATGTATATATACTTGTTTATAGTTAATGAAATGAATTTTGAGATTATATACCTATTCGTATATGTACATAAATGTATATACATACTTGTTATTGAGAAATTTTTACCTTGGTTGATTTGTATGGCTTAAAACATATGTGAACTGATTTCCTGGTAGAACATTACTAACAGAATCCTCATCAGTACATAATTCACCTTTAGGGCATGGTATTCTTCTTAAATAATCTAAAATTTTAAGGATTATTTTTATCACCATTTTTACAGGTTTAAAAAATTTATGTAAAAAATCAATTACTTACCTGCCATTGCATGATAATTACAATCTGGATCATAAGCTATATTTTTTAAACGTGAAAACATTTTTTGGCACGCAACATCACGATCATAATATGTACGATTTTCATAAAAATCCAGAAAATTTATTTTGTCTAAAACAGCCAATGTTATCGATTGACTAAATTTTTCATCCGATGTGATATTTCCATAAATATATCCATATTGTGGTTGAGTTAGATGTTCAGTCTTTTGAAATCCAAATTTAACAATAAATTTAAAAAAATCATCTGTATGAAATTTCCCAATAATCCGTGTAGGATATATTAAATTAATTTTTATTGTTATTAAAAATAAAGCAATTTGTGCGATTTTGATTAACATTTTCTTTAGTTTTTTTCTCTTCCGATTTTTTTTTTAAGTAATTTGATTTTAATTATTAAGTGTTATTTAGCATTTAAATGCGTTTTTTTTTTTATTATTTTAAGAAAGAAAGAACTTAAATTAATTAGAAATTGAAAAAAAAAATCTTTGAAAAGCGCCGTAGCGCTTCGTTTTACTCTCGTTTCTTTCTACTTCTTTTGAGTTATACCGTGGAGCACAATTTTAAAATGATGTAATTATAAACAATGTAATATTAATTCATAAAAATAATAAAATTTTTACTTCACATTTAAAATATTTAATTGTACAATTTTTTTTTAATTTCTTTTTTTTCACGTCGTTACGCGATATGTTTTTATCCTTGTAGGCTTTTTACCTTTATAGAAAAATAAAAAAAAAAGGAAAAGGAAAAACTTTTTCTTTTATCAAATCTGACATTTCGATTTATATTGTATTTGAGAGAAGGAGATAAAACTATAATATACTTGAAATGTTTTTTTGTTTCAAATGTCTGACAGGTTAGAAATTCAACATATAAACATTGCAAAAAATTAACTTGAAAGAAAATTCAACACAGTAAACAGTGATGCCGTATTTGAAGATTGTTAGCAGATGTGATGTGTTTTTGTTTTTCAATAATAATTAAATAAAATTTAATGATTAAATTTTCGTATCGCAAATAAGGAATAAAAGTGCTAATGATTCATGTCAATAACGATCATGTTAATTAAGGTATTTTCAGTATGGTGCTATAGGCAATATTTCATTTGTGTTCTATTTACGTGTTCAAGCTACTTATAAGTAACAAAAACTATGTATATTACTTCGAACAAATGTGCAAATGATCTGTGCAGTTACGTTATTTTTTTCCAGTAGGTGGAAATATTATTACAATAGATGGATCGGGTATTGACTATGGATTACAATAAATAATATTTTGACATTTTGTTATATTTTAAAAGGTATATGCAAAAAAATTGTTGCATCAAAAAAATTAAGGTAAAAGATCGTTTCATGTAACACGCAAATGGGACGCAAATATTTATGTTACCTGTTTGTCTGATTATTTATGGAAATAATGTTGTTATTATTTTAAATTTGTAATAACATGCTGTATGTTATTAAATTTATAATTTGTCACAATTTGAGCGAGAAAATATCTTTATGAAATCCTTTTTAACTGTACCTAAAATTTTATAGGTGACTTTAAATAATATTTAAAAAATTTGAAAAATAAAGTATTCATTGATTAGAAAGATCAACAATAATAAGGATGAAGAAAAAAACGAAAAAAAAAAAGTTTAAAAGAAAAAAAAACACAAAAACTGCGAGTGAAAACCTAAAAACACACTTTCTATTGTTAAAAATAGAAAAACGACCTCAACACGTTACCACGCCACAAAAAAAAAAAAAAATTAAAATATCTTACTTATATATAATCACACAACCATACACACCATTTTCTTATAGCGCTTTCCTATAGTGATTTTATGATATCTGGACTTTGTTTACAACTTACTTCTATATATACATACACATACATATCTAAGATTTACATATTAGGCGTTAAGCAATATTAAAGGTAGAGTTACCCTAAATTTCCAAATTTTACTAAAGTATAAAATAAAAGCACAACAAAAAAAAAATTAAAGGAAAATAATACTATTTCTTTTTATAATGTTGAATAATAATAATTTGGAGGAAAAGTTTTTCCTATTTCCTGCTTAAAAATAATTTGTTAATAATATCACACCATTAAAATATAGGTACTCATGTGATGCCTTCGCCAAATTCACAAATTCTCAACATTATAAAATAATAATAAGAGCAAAAGTTTAATACTGGTATGGTAATACATAAGAAGAATATTCTTTAATTCCTCCAAAAAATAAAATAAAAAAAAGTTAATAAAACAATGACATAATGAGAAAGACCGAAATTACTTCTTGGGTGCTATTATATTTACACACCAATTTTGATTTTTCTTTTCTGATTTAAATGGCGTTGACAACATTTTTTTTTATTTTCGGATCTACTTATAATAATTTCCGTTTAAGCAAGTAAATGAATTTCAAAAGTTTTAGGCAGGTTTAGGTTTGGCAAAATTTTGACAAATTCAGTTGCAATTTTCAAATTGTATTTTGTAAATATATTAAGCATAAGCAGTGAGTTTAGGTTTTTGTATTTGGCAGTGTTTAACTAAAGTAGTTACCGTACGTAAGAAATTTCAAATTTTTGGTGTTTTTTATGGTTTTATGCTTAAAACTTATTATTGATAAAAATATTTTAAATGATAATTAAAAAACGATAAAATTTTTGATTATCTCCAATAATCATTAATGAAATACTTTTCATACAAGTGTGTTGATTAAAATTGAAGAATCAATTAAAAAAGTTTAATATCACCCAAATATTATCTCTTTTGTAGCTTATGTGACAGAATGGTTACCCATTCCTGATTTTTATGCATGTTCCCTTATACATAAAACAAAATTTTATTACATAGATATTTTATTATACCTGCTTATTATTATACCTTTATGTACCTATTTACCACAAAAAAAAAAAATTAATGCGTTAAATTTTATGTACCTTATATTGGTCACCTTACATTTATATTCACACATAAATGATCCATTTCAACAATTTTTTTTTTTTTTGTAAATGTATTTGTAAAGAAAATCCATATTGGTACAGTCGAAATTAAAAATTTGAACTATGTCTTAATAATTGTGTCTTGGATAACCTTTAAAACTTAAAATAAACTTCGGATTTTAAATGCAAAAATTAATTAAAAATATGAAATAAAAATTTTATATAATTTTGAATTTTTTCAAAAAAAAAAAATATATAATATTATGAGCTATAATCATTTGGTCACATTTTTAAATTGTTTAACTGAATGACGAATTGTGATTTATATTTAACATTGCATCTCTAAATCAAGTCGATATTTTACTGAAAAATATTGGCTTGATTTAGCAATACAATTTCAATTTCTCAATTAATCAATTTGGGCTTATAGATCTGCATTTTGCTTAGTAAGCATTATTTTGTACTTAGTAAGCATTCTACTGTGTAGTTGAATAACGTATAAGAATAAGTTCTAATATACAATTATGATTTTTATATACGGTATAGCAACAAGATAAAAAAAAAAATTGAAATCTTACATGCTATTGTTATTATACTATAAAAACTAATTAATTAATCAACATTGTACTTAACAAACGTGTATACAGGTGAATCAATTTCATCGTATATTAATGAAAACATTAAAAATGGTTTTTATTGATTTCCCTAAATTTTTTACTATAATATAATCTTAAATTTTAAGTCCTTAAAACTATAAAATTAAATTAGAGTCATAATTATTTTAAAATAAAAATTGATATATTAATATCATAATATTTGTTCAGATAAATTTTGTTTTTCCATTTATAATGTTAAAAAAATTTTCGACACATTTGATGACAAAAAAATAGTCAAATTAATATAGTATTTCGAATTGTTTCAATATACGATGTATTCGTTTGTATAACACCTTCAAAAAATTATGGGACTTGAAAATTCGAAATTGAAATTTCTCATTCATAATTAATTTTCATGTTTCAAGTCATTGTATAGACATAAATATTTAATGTTATAGGTTGATATTACAAAATACAAATCTAAATTAAGATTTATTGCATAAATTGACTCCAAAGTTATACATATTGGTCAAATAACCAATCCAAATACGCAGAATATTTCATTTGACTAAATTATTAATAAATACATTATTTTTATTAACCTTTAACCGAAGAGTTGGTAGTCTATTTTACACTTTCCGTTTGTTCTTTTGTAATTGTTTTCTTATATTTCTTTCTCACAGTTTCATATTCTCTGTATAACTTTATACTGTTTTAAGCTCTCTTATTTAGGTGTTAATTTTGTGTCGTGTGTAAAGCACATACCGAGTAATTGGGAGAGAGGTGTAATAATTAATAGCAACTCGACAAATTTGTTAAAAATTTCACCTCATACTGTTAGGGTTAATTTAGAAAAAAAATTATAAAATTAAAGTAATTTTAATATTATAATAAGATCCCCTATAGTTGACAGATTGATTTTAATGAGTGTTATTTCATTTTATTAAAGAAAATTAAAAAAAAAAAAAACTCATTTAATTTAAGCGATTTTAATTTTTCTTTTGATTTTGTTTTCCAAAAGTACATTTTACACGGTTAATTATTTCTTATTTTTCTGTCTAAATTTTTTTTTTCAACTATTTTCTCGTTGTTTGTCTAACACCGAACGCATACATGTATACAATTTTATAATATACATTTTTGAGTGTGTACGTACTATAAGAAATTTTTCTTATCAAATTCATTTACATAGGATCCGAAATATATCACGAGTTATTTAAATTATATCATGCTGATTGTTATATTCAAAATCATTTTAAGTGAGTGAAAAATATCATAACATAACGAAAATAGTCTACAAGAATTTTTTATATTTTCAAAAGCAAAAAAAAACAAAAAAAAACTCGAAAATACCCATTTCTCATATTTTTATTGTCCTTTTTTCTAAAATTTTTTTTGGAAAATTTCATTTTACCTTCAACGCTGTTTTATTTTTTGTAAATATACAATATATACGAGTATATTACACTTAACATTCTCTCTTCATAGAGAATAAAATGTATATATATAGAAAAGAAAAATCAAACATAAATAATAAAGTAAGAAAATTACAAAATGTAGGAAAAACAACAAAAAACAAAAAAAAAATCCTTATTTTAACAAAAATGTTACTATAAAAGTACCATTATAAAAATTCTATATGTAGTAGTGAGATTAAGATAAAGATCATCTATTGCCGATTTTACTTTTTTTTTTCCTTATATATATTTTGTTGTTGGTTAATATTAAATTTATGTGTTAAATAAATAACATTTATATAATGAAATAAAAAAAAGAAAAAAACCAAAAATTTTTATGAGAAGAGAAAGTAGAGAATAAAATTGGGCTATAGAGAATCAGTCCTTGACCCAAATGAAGTTCGTGAGCATAATATGAAAATAAGAAAAATAAATATATAGGTAAGAAAATATAAAAGTAAAATATTTAAAAGAAAAATTCAGAAAAAAAGTAAAAAAATTTTACACATTTTTTTCTTTTAGCGATGGCGATTGTCATAAATAAAAAGAACATTTTTCCTTTACTAATTCTTTAAAAAAAGCAACCAAAAAAAAAAAAAGTTGATAAAATGTCCTTGCAAATTTAATTCTTAATACCATTATTCCTTCATTCATTTGTGATTTTTTGTTTCACATACTTTTGATTCATGCAATTGAAATTTTTTAATTTTTTTTTTATAATTTTTTTGTTTTGTTGATTAAAAAAGTTTTCTATTACTCATCCTGGTATTGAAATTCCCTCTTAATTTAATACTTGTTTAAAAATTTCATCTTTTTTTAAAAATAAAATTAGATTAAAAAATTGATTAATTTATAATTTAATATAAAAATATTGTAAGAATTAAACTAAATTCTGGAGTCCATATGCAATGTTCGAATTACAAAAAAGAAAGTTCAGTGCAGCTTTGAATTTGGCAAAATCTTAATCAGGTAAATTTTGAATGGCTACAAGAGCACGAGTTTTGCAAATTTGTATTGGAAGAGGTATGAAAGATGAGAAATTAATTTTTATTATTAATATTAAAAGAATAAATAAATATTCTAAAAAATTATTGGTGAATTGTGTTCTTTATTGATGAACAATCCTTCAGACCAAGTCATTCTAATGGCACAAATTCATAATCAGAGCTTATATGTATTTTTTGAAAAGCAATTGTTCAAATTTTGTTTCTTGAATTCAGTAGGTTTCTTCATGAGACGAAAATTAAAAATCAACTGAGTTAAATTTTAATTATATATGCTTTAAAGCTAGTTTTAAAATACATCGAATAAAAAAAATTACTTAAAACTGCTTTTAAATTTCATATGATTTGTTAAAAAATTAAATAACAATTCTTATTGGAAAATAAGACGTTTACGAGACCAAACTTATGTTTTTTTACTAAGTTAAAATTTAAAATGGTCTGGTGAAGAGAAAAGATTCAAGAGATTCCTTAATCAATGATAGTTTTAAAATTTACAAACAAAATGAAATCTTGCCATATAACAACATTACAATTACCAAAATCTAAATATTAATAACTTAAGCTAAAAAGTTTAAATAAGAAATTATACAAGATTTGATATTATGAGTCAACTATAAAACATATGAATCATAAAATTAAAATAAATTAATAAATGTCTAATAAAAAATTATAAATAATTTAACAAATAATTAATTAAAATCGTTTACATTGAAAATATTTACTATAATACAGAAAGTTATTAATTTTGAATTACCTGCAATTCTAAATAAATTATTAAGTATATATATAAGTATATTATGTATATAATAAACAATTTAGTTATTTAATTAGGTGATTTAAAAAGGTGTGACGGATTTTCCAGATTTAATTTTTGTGATATTTTCTGCAATTTCATCAAATTTATACCAAATATTTTTTTTCATGATTTTTTTATTCTTATGTGTTTCATGGTCATTTTTACCATATAATATTGAAAATTCTGTCTCGTCAAACATTATTCAAGCATATATACCACGTTTAGTAATAATGTACATAAATATTGTGTATATAAACAAATTTCTTTTCTTTATAGTGATGAATGTTAGGAATACCAAAAAGTAACAAAAAGAAAAATTATAATTACCATATAATCCTTCACCTAAAAAAAATATGAATAGCAATATTGTAATCGTAATTGGTAATTACATCAAATATATTTTTACATTATATGTAAACATTTTTTTTGTTTTTTGGCTTTTGTTGCTCCTTAAAATTATTAATAAAATGTTTACTTTAATGTTATTAACTTAAATCTACAAATAATTTCATTTTAATGATATTTTTTTTTCATGAAAATTAAAAATAATAAAAAAGTAACACTAAAAAAATTGAAAAACTTCAAGGATACATTATTTTTTCCTATTTAAAAAAAATTGCATATATTTAGGCGACTAAATTTAATAATGAATTTTACAAATTCATTTAGCAATGTACAAACCGGTTATGGTTATTGATTTAAAGTGAATTGGAATGTCACAGTTGGTACCTTCATTTAATTAATTTAATTAATACTGAATACAATGCTTTAATTTTATACAAATATTTTTGATAAATAATAACATACCATATATTTTAGATAATTCGAAAATTATAGTTAAATTAAAAAAAAAAAAACAAATCTAGGTTAACCTACAAATATGGTTGAGTCAACATTTAAAAAGGTTTTTTAAAGGATTGGCTCATATATTCTAATGAAAAAATTGAAAGTAGACGAATCATGTTAAAATTATATTATGAGGAAGTAATTTTAAAATTACAAACTGCAGATTTCAAATATTCGAATATAAAAATTAAAAAGCAAAAAAAAAAAATTCAAGGATTCTTTTGAACCACTCCTTTGTGTTTTTTTCTTCTTTCAAATTACTTAGAAATGGTTTGGAAATTTAAAAAAAATATATATAAATTACAATATACGCCTTTTTAAAACTCATTTACTACAAAATATTTCAAATTATTTTATTTTTTTGCTTCTTTATTGTCCTAGTTATATTATGTTTTAGTATACTGTGTACATAAAGTACACAAGCCTTTTTATGTACATAATATTTTTAAGGAATTTGAATAAATTATAAATTATTGCCTTATTTATGAGTTAGTAGTTTTAACTATAATCTTTAGACGTTTAATCATTCATGTTTAAATTAATTATAATCGCTAATAGGTATTATATACATATATACGTACATATATGTACTCATAAATAAATGTGAAATACATGAAATCATTAAGTTGTAGTATAGAATTAAATTTTCGAATATTTGAAAAAATATATGAATATAAAATGTAAGTAAATTAAAATTTTAAAAATTTGATTCGAAATTTAAGGCTTAATATTTTCATGTATATGCATGTAAAAAGTATTTTTGTAAGAACTTTCCTACGTGTACAAGGAACCGGCATATGGTAAATTTAATTTTAACATATGCATTTATATTTAATTTTGCTAAAATATTTTTTATAATTCTGAGATCGTAAAATGCAGTCTGGACGTAGCTAGAATTCTGTAGCTTTCTATATTATTGTATACGTACTTCAATTATAGTTCCGAAAATAAGTATGAAAATAAAGAGAATAATAGTAAAATTACTATAATGAATAATAGTAATTTTACTATTATTCTCTTATTTAATTAAACTGCTAAAAATTATAAACAGTCTTTTTTCTGAATTATTTTGTTATAAATTTAATAGAAACTTTTAGAAAACAAAACTATTTTTAAATTCAATCATAAATAAATCAAAACTTTACGTTATAATATAAAATAATTTGGTATTGTGGAAATAATTTAAAATTTACTCATTCATTTCTATTGATTTTGATAAATTTTCCACTTTGTTTTGTAACATGTCGACTAGTTCTGGCTGAACTTTTAATATATTGACAGCTTCTTGAAGAAGAGCCATTGATTCCATTAATTTCTCCTGAAAATAAATTTTTCCAAATAATAAAAATTTAAAAATTTTGTTAATGAATATGTTATGCATTTTGACAGACGACCATATCTAAATATATTTTTAAAACTGACCTGAGTATCTTCTTTCGTAATCAGGCCCTCATTAAATTCATTTTTAGTTTGAAGTGCCATTATTTCTTGCAAATCTAATAACAATAATCCTCTAAAATTACTTAAACCAGGATCAAAAATATCTGCAATATCTAAGAGTTCCATGCATAAATCTATTTTACGTTTAACAGCGGCACTATTCAATTCTAAAATATTTAAAAATAAAAAAACATTTTTTTATGTTAACTGAAAAATTGATTGGGTTTAGGTAGTTTCACTGCATCAGTGATAAAGTAAAGATATCCTTGAGTTCCATGCCACAGCAGTTTTTGAATCCGATTGAGCTAATAAACATTGTTGAACTCAAAGCATCTTTAATGTTAAAAATTAACAAACTTTTACTGTAATGTACTTTTAATTATATTATACTCATTATAGACAAAATCATATCCTTACCATGAAGTAGAAATTTTTCAACATTTCCATATAGCTGAGTGAGAGCATATTTAATTTGCAATATATGAGTATTTTTTTCATGGAGAGTATCTTGATATTTTACAATAAATTCTTCAAAATCTTTTGGTGATTTTTTATCTAAATTTTCGATTTCTTTTTGTATTGCTGTATTGCCCCATGCTATTTGTTTAGCTGGAATTTGATGTGGACACAATTCACATTTCCATGGGGCATTTTTATCAGATGTATTAGTTGAGATAATTTTACCCACTTTACATTTAGAACATAAAATTGCTCCACAATATGTACCAAGTTCTGTTGGATCCATACATCTTTTACATGTACAATCAAAACATTTAGCTTGTCTTAAATGTTCTTGCCTTAATAATGTACTCTTTAATGGTTGAGTATATGATGTACATATTGTACCACCTTTTGGTATATCTACAGTAGCCAAAAATATGATATTCAAATCATCATCAAAAATATGTTTTGTATTTGGTACACAATCATGTGAAATCATTGCTGAAGATGGATACAAGGCACGAATTTTTATATTATTTTTTGGTTGTCTAATTTCAAAAGAATTTGTATCTAATATTGCAGCAGTTTTTAATATTTCATTTTCATCTGAATCTTGTAAATTTAATATTGTTTTAACAAATGTTACTAAATTTGATTTTAATATTTTATATAGTGGTGTATTTATTCTTTCTTCTAAATGATCTTGTAAAGATGTGAATTGTTTATATCCATTTGGATTTAATTTTTTCATCATTATACATCTTAATGGTAAAATTGTACAATATGCTGATTCTTTTTTTGGTGTTTTTGATGCTGTTATAGTACTTATAAATTTCTTTTCATGCATAACTTTACATTCTTCTATGTGTTGTGGTGATTTTTCACATTGCGGTCCACATAATGGCCATGTACATTTTGAGCATTTATAAAAATCATTTAAATTTAATGGTATCGGTAATATTTTATGACAACCTAAACACATTGGATATGAAGTAATTTTTGGACCATAAATTAATGGTGACTCTCTTAAAATGACATCACCCTGTTTGATATCTTTTGTTGCTCTTAGATAACGTCCCAAAACTGGATCAGATGATATCTAAAATGAAATTATTATTTAATTATTTTTAAGAATATTCTTGATTTTTTTTATTAAATTATATATTTTATATATTGTCTATAATCCGATATTATTTAATTATATAAAAAGCAAAGAGAAAAATCTTGCACAAACGTCTTTTTCTTAATGCATCAAAATGAAATATGTACATAATGTATAATTGGACACGATATTTTTTAATAGAAAATTTTTCAAAAATTCAAAATTCTTACCATTTGCAATATGATTAATTGATTTACATGAATTCTTGACTAAGCTACAAATATTTTGTCTTGTATGACTATTTATCAAATTTAATAATAAAATGTTTGCAAAATATAAAAATTTCAAATAATGCAATTAAATTGAAATTATTTAGAAAGGGTATTCCCATCAATCTACATATATACCATAAATAAAATTATAAATGGTATAAAATTAGTGCATCTATACAAGTATAATGGGTTGTGTGCCGTTTTTATTTGCTCATTTTTTGAATTAATGCCAAAAAAACAAATTTCATTGGATTTGCTTGCATTTTACCTAATTTATTGCCATAAATTTGAATAGAAAGTGAAACTATTGGGATGAATGATAAAAAAGAAATAATCAAAATAAATAAACGTTAAACGCAAGTTGCCGCAATATTATAAGATAAACTGCTTTCGATCATATGAAATTTGAAAATGTATGTATATATGTAAATTGACTTGACTTTCCCAGAGATCGGAATACTAATAATACTGTAATAATGAAATATTCAGCTTATAAATGCCAATTGCTGAATTGTGTATTTATACGGTTATATTACAATTCCGATTCAGAGTGTTTTCCTATTTTAATTCACAATGTTCCGTTTCATTTCTTTTGTTTCATTTATTATACATATTTCAATTTGAGTATGTATAATTAAATATCAATAATTCAAATTTCAATAATAATGTCCGAAATGTATGATAAATTTAAAAGCGTTACTTTTTTTTTATTCTAAAACACGGAAATTTAGAACCAAGATCATGTTAAACATTATTTTTCTAAATTTTGGAACCTCTAGTTCCTCCAAATTGTAATGTTATTGAATGTATTTAACTTGAAATTCGCTTTCATGTAATTCCAACATATATCCATTCCAGCATATATCCATTTTAGTATGTGTGCGTGTAGCTTACAAAATTTCTCAACGAATTACTTATTTAAAAAATATTAAAGAATTTGCTAAAAACATTGTTTTCTCAGAATATTATATAATTCATTTTTTGTTAATTTTTTTCTACTTTGAAATATCCCAAAGTTGCAAGTATTTTGTATAATGACTCTAAATGCATACTTTGTAAATTACACACAAGTAATAAAGAATGAATGGCAATTGCATTTCTTTTTTCCTTTTGATAAATTAGCTCTAAAATTTATTTATAAACTTTGTTAAAGTTAATTGTTTTTAATTTGCATGATATTTTCTATTTAATTAATTAGTCGCAAAATTTATTGTCCTAAAAATTTTTGCTTTAATTGAGAAAATATTCAAATATTAAAAAGTTCTAATTTTTATATTTAATTTTAATTATAAATTTAAGTAATTGATCATCATTATTAAAAATATATATATGTAATATGTATGTGTATTTTGTTTTAATTGAATTAATTTAATTAAAACAACTTGTTTACTTAATTTTGCCGTTTTATGAATTTTTAAAATGTCAGAATAAGAAATAATTAGAATATACACACATATGTCTGAATTGTCAAAACTGTCATATGTTCCAATTGAAGGTGTTGAGTTGAATGAACAGAAATTCGAATAATCTAATTAAAAGTTAAAATATTCTTAATTGCCAAAAATTTAAATGTTTCTTTTATTACTTTAAAAATTAATTTTTGTTTCTGTAAAAAATTAAAATTAAAATTACCTCTTCGCAGTTCTATACTTAATTTTGTTTATCTAAATTTAATATTGATAAATAGCCAAAACAATAATGTTAATGACATTGGAAATTATTATTGTACTTGGCAGTACTTGCATATAATATAATATAATAATAAAGTTATTGATAAAAATGTCAAAAACTAACCTCAAAACATTTACAATTATTTTTATGCTCTTTTTTCCAATGAATTTTTTGATGTTCTTTACCACAATATACAACATTTTTACATCCACCACATTTTAAACTCGCTTTAACACCACATACCGGACAATTTGTTAAATTATTTGCCATGACTTTTTTTTTATTCTTAAATATTAAAATTATCGAATTTTTATAAAAAAACGAAAATCAATTGTAAAATTACAATGAAAAATAAAACTTTTTTCTAATAATTGTTGCGCAACTATTGAAAAAATCTTGAATAAGATAAAAAAAAAAAAACAAAATTACTTAATGCCGTGTAAAAAGTAAAATTGAAAATATACGAGAATTGCCTGTTGCACGATTTTCACATCACCAACGAAATAAAAGATCTAAGTAAATTTTAAATTAAAGATCTCTCTGATCATCTAATATAAACAGTTTTTCGAATTTTCTTTACGCATATGTACATACGCTTATGTTTTACTTTTGTGCTTTTCCAAAAAAAAGAAAACAAATAAAGAAAAAAAAGAGTAAACTTAGAAGAGAACTTTTCAAATTTAAAATTAATTTTATCTTTGCTTTATTTTTCAATTTATTTATTTATATATATATAATGTAATGTATAATGTAAACTAAACATTTTGTTTTCGGAAAATATTCGAAATTTTCGAAAATAGAAAATCATACAATTTTTAAGATTTTATGAAAATAGAATTACCAGATTTTTTTAAAAGCTGAAAAAAATGCAAGAATAAGTAAATTTTGGCTTAATATGAAGATGAAGCAGAAAATTTGATTGGGTTAATCAATTACATATGTACGTATAAAAGAATCAATTTCAGTTTATGATTTCGTAATGAGGCAATATACCAGACAAAGCCTTTTAAATCAATTTTGCAAAGGAGATCGGAACACTTAATTAAAGTAACCTTATGTGGTACCCAAAAATTCTAATAGATTATATGTAGATCAGAATGAAATAAATTAATGCTGATTGTTTTTTGTCGAAGACAATGTGATTACAAATATTTTTTATAGAATAATGTAAGGAAAGTTGCACTTCAAACTAAAATTCAAAAATTTGTTATATGAAGATTTTCGTAGTTTACAAAATTTTTAGCCTGGCAGCCGGATTAAAAAAATTCACCACATACAAGTATAACAAGGTGAGTAAATATTATTTGAATTATAAACATAATTAATGTTTGCTTTTTAAAACTTATTGTTTGCAAATATTGAACTGCAACAGTACGTTATTATAATAAAGACACTTACCGATTGCAATGGAGATTTTTTGACGGCACCAAATTTCCCATATTAAGCTTTCGATGGGAACGCACTTTCCATGATAGTAATGTATAATTTAACTAATTTTAGCGAGATTAAAGTCAGTTTGTGTGTTGACGCGTCTATATCAAGTTCGACTGGTCTGATTTTTATTAAAATTTTTATTGTATGAGTTTACTTTAATTAATTGACGGATCGATATAAAAAAAATAACTATTAAGCTGTTTGGGTACCTAAATTATTACTTGAAAACTAATGAACGGTGCTTTAATAATTAGAAAGTGTTTAAAACTTTTTTGTTGCGAAGTAAATGGGCTTCTTAAGGTGCATTCGCTCAATTTTAACTAAACCTTCTTTAATTAAGCTTTGAATGTTAAATTTAATTAAAATTTTTAAAATTAAAATTACATTTTATAATATAATATTTTTAAAAGGTTATAAATTTTTTGGAATTTACAAGTTGACAAAAATTTGTCGTCATGAAAACGCGAAAAACTAAAATCTTTATAATCGAAATGGTTTTTTTTTTCTTTGTCAAGGTTAATAATTTAATTATAAGAAGTGAATAGAAGGGGAGTAGAACGTGCTCTAACATTATTCAACTTGAGAAGCATTACTAATCAGAAACATAATAATTAACACCATTTAAACACAATGTACACATTACACATTATTGTCCTTGAGCATTTTCAATTTTTTTTGTTGTTTTTCTTCACATGACAACACAGAATTGTCAAGGATAATAATTAAAATAAACTAAACGGTATTTATAGTGATTTGCATGTTTAAATGAAAAAAAAAATAATGAATTTTACTTTTAAAATCATTAAATGACCATCCTAAAAATTACATTCTAATTACACAAGTTCCCAATTTTGTTAATTGAATTTTAAATTTTCACTTCAAAACAAAAAAAAATTAAAAAATTCTAAGAAAAGAAACGTTATAACATTCTTGTAAATATGGAAAATTATGATCTTTTTTGAAAATTTAATAGAAATAGTGGATTACTTTAACAACATTAATAATTTGTGTTATATTTTACTATGATTTGTACATGCAAATAGTGTTCGAGGAACTACTCATGCAAATTAAAATCGTTTCTTTTAAAATAATTCACATTTTTTCCAAGAAACGAGCCTAGGTGACATCACATTTTAATAATTTAAAAAAAAAATTTAATCTTTTAATCTCTTTCCAACAATTTATTCAAACGAACATCCAAATAGTTAAGTGAGACAAAAGCAGGGTTTGCCTGAATATGGTAAGAGACTATACCAAAATAATGAGAGCAGAACAAAATGATACAATGGAAGAGTTTTACAATAATTACTTACCCAATAACATAATTTGCTATATTTTAGAAAACTAATATCAATGTTTCTGCAAGGATCGAATTCATCAAGAAAAGTAGGTAAATGGAGAAATAGAATAACCACTGAATACAGTCTTTTAAGAAGAGCAAACCGATTCTGGATGGTCTTATGAATATTCTGCCACCAATTTTAAAAACATCTGAAAGCTGAAGTAAGAATTTTAAAACTGAAGTAAGAATATTCAGACAAGCACGATGGACTTCGTTTTCATTGTCATTTTTATATAAAACTGAAAAGAACTGTTACGGCCATTAAACAGGAATGTTCAACTTCATTTTCATTCTCTTGCTGTTTCGAAGACGAAAAACATATACGAGAGAAATTATATATATCTTTAGTGATATGTGTCTTTACTTTCATATAGCCATGGTGATATTCCAAAATTCATATTTAAAAGATTTCTATTTAAGGAACATATAGTTGATGATTAATTGCTACATCTTTTTCATCAAACAAAATGTAAGAAGTATTCTGTTTTCAGTACCGGGGGAAAATCGTCTTTTAAACTTCTTTCGAGGTGCAATATAGAAGAAGCGGAATGGAGAGTTTTGTAGGCAAATTACAACATCAGAGAACAACATCGTACTAATAATAATGCTTAAAACAAACATAAGTAGTATGCAATAAAAGTTAAATTTTTAGAGACAATAGAGTAGTTCTCTATTGAAAGGAAAGAAATTTCATAATGAGACAAAACGACCATTAGCCTTATGTAATAAAAGTAGCGGTCCCAGATAGGATTTACCTCAGATGAGGTAACAACTAGGCGAATTTGGCAACATGAAAATAAAGGTAAGTCTTGTAATATTAGAAAGTACAATCAAGCCTTAATCACCAAAAAAATACCCGTCTAAAAGTGGACAGAAGGAAAGAGAAAGAGAAAAAAGTTATGGCGAATTTAAAGATCCTTTTCTTAAAAAACACTAAAACATTACAGAATATATGTATGTGCAGTTTGTAAAAAATTTAAGTGAGTCTGACATAAGCGGTTCGAATGAATAATAAACAGCTAGCAAGATTGGTGTTATCGAAAAGCAGCAACACAAAACTTTGAATCATAAAGTTCATATATAGGAAATTCAAAACACTAAAAAATACCGGCACAGTGCTTGAGCAACAACATAATGTTAGAAAAAATGAGGAAATAGTTAGGTGTTACACCAAAATTCTGAATAGTGTTACTACTTTCTTATATGCAATACTCATAAAACAGGTTTTTTTCAACATGCCAAAATTTTAATTAAAAAAAATTAGAATTTCATTAACCATTTCTTGTAACTGAAAATTAAATTAAAAATTTTTTTTCTTCAAATATTTTATTTTAAATCTCTTGCCTAAGAAAAGAAAAAAAAATAATTTTTTAAAATATATTTTTTATTTTTTTTCTTACATATTATTTCAAAAATCTATGAAAAAATCGAAAATCGTCCGTTATGTAAATTTCCCTGTTGGGTCAGTAAACTGAATTCCGGTTGACATAAATTTGCCTTGGACATGAAAAGTGGTTGCTGGTAAAAACAATGACAAAAAAAAAAACGAAACACTACAAAAAACTATTTTAATTTTTGTATTCCTATTATTCTTATTGTTATTATTTTTAAAAAAAATTCCTTTTATAAGTATAAGGACATTTAAAAGGACATGCATTTATAATTTATACATATGTATGAAGGTAAATGAATGCTTATATGTTAAAATTTAATAATACTTGTAAAATATATGAAAGTCGAAAGAAAAATACACTAAAACATTTTTATATCAAAGGAAATAAACATTAAGGAAAAGTTTCATATGAAGAAAAATTAATATCATTGTAATACAAATATACATACACATACACAACAAATATGTTGTATGCATGTAATAATGTATAAGTTATTTTAATGAAAAACAACTAGCCAATACATTTACAAATGTAATTTTCTGACTTTAAATTAAAATGTAATTTTAGAATAAGCCTGATGTGTAACGAAAGGGTCAGCACATATGCATGTAAAATCAAATTTAAGAAATTACGTTAGAATCCTTAAACCTTGTATTGGCTGGTAAACATTTTCATTTTATTATAGAATTATACTCGATACAACTATTAATATTAAAATATGTAATATTATTATTGCAATATATTACAACATATAAGTGGTTCAAATGTTTGTCATATGATGTTAACGAAATCATTGAAAATTTGGTTATAATGCATTATAAAATGCATGTAGATTAATGATTTTCTTCTTGAGATTATAAAATATTGAGATTAAATTAAATGATTCTTCTTATTAAATAAATAAAATGACTCAAACACATCAAAATAAATACAATTGCTCAAACTGAGATTAATACTTTGTCGGCTCTTAAAGGTCACCTTCGAATTGATATATTATCAGACCAAGTTGCTACTGGTTTGCTGGGTAGCGGATTAGCTCCCGGTTGCTTTATTTTTTATACGGTAATGAGGTGAGGTCTATTAGTTGGCATATGGAGTGCTGGTCTGGTGGCTAATTGCATCACGAACAAAAAACTGTGTAATCGAGCAAAAGAAATTGAAAAGGGTGAAGCGAATGGCATGTTTAAGAATGACTGGTGTAGACGTACTACGCCTAATTTGGTGTAAAGATTATTCCTGGCCAAGCAATTGGAACTCTTAAAATTAAGTGAGCGCTCAGAGTAGGATTTTGAAGGATATGGGATATGTGCTAGGCGACATTGGAGGGTGTTTTACATGGTGGAGGAGACAAGCGAAGCACCCCATGTAGCTTATGTATGTCAGAAGATTTTTTTTTTGCATAAGTAAGTGAACATTTTAAACATTGAAATTAATTTAATTAAATTGCTAACTTCTTATTAAATTTTAGTAAATTTTTTAGTAAATTTTGGGAGCTTGTTTTTTTTCGTATAACTAATTATTTTTAAGCATCATTTCATTATTCTTATTTAAAATTAAATTTCCGAATGTCCTTGATTTCATTTCAAAAATATAATGAAAATACCTAATTATTCTACATATACAAAAAAAGAAAAAAAAAAAAGTGTTACGATTGCAAAGAAAAAATTCCATATAGCCATCATCATCAATATCATCACCATCATCATTATCATTACAATAATCATTATTAAAATTTTTTGTTACTTTATTATATGAGGTCTCCCCCTCCCACTCTTGATCTATATATTAAAAATTTATTCTAAAGTAACTTATTTCATACCATTTAATTAAAACAACTATTTTTCACCAAAAAATTAACCATTTTACGTATTATAACAGTAGTACGTACAAATTATACATACATGTATACATATTTACTACAAGTGTATATGTACATCCTGTGGGTTAAATTTTATTAAAATGAAAAATAATAGTACACACAATTTCTGTTACAATCATCGCATATAACACTTTTATTTTATTTTGTTTTTTCTTTAGTTTTGCTTTTTTTCTCGATAAAAAAAAATTTCGCGTGTTGATTTTTCTTTGATATTTTTGTTAACATTCTTAAATTTCTATTTCGCATAAAAAATAGAAAAGCACAAAAATTTATAAATTTATATTATTTGTTAGGTTACATATATTTAAATATATATTATACAAAATATTAAACATACCTACAAAATATATACATATATATGCGTACATTATATAAGAATAATAAAAAAAGGAAAAAAAAACTTTGTTTTATATACACTTATTTAATATACTCCTAAAAGTATGTTATTTCATATAATTCGAGTTCCGTACATTTAAAAACAAAATGTACTCTAAAATAATTTTTAATAAAAATTATATAATAAAAATAATAAATAGTGTTTTCGAGTAATTATGTACGTATTGTATAAATTGAAAATAAATTTATGGTTCTACAGCGCAAGAAATTTGATTTCTTTCTTTAAAGAGTGTTCAAATTGGAATTGGTTTAATGAGAACACTAAAGCGTACCTACATCTCAATTTAAACCGTAGTAGAGGAAATCTTAAAAGTTACTTGTGGGCATGGTACTATGCTTTGACTACCTGTTTGTAATGTAAAGTTGTCTACATTACTAATAGCCATAAAAGCGGTTTTCCAACCAATATAAAAAAGATCGCTAGATTCGTGACGGTTGTAACAAGTCACTTGCTAGTATTAAATTAATACTCAAATTAGTGACTTAAACTGGTACTATTTATAGTACGAAACGCAGAATCACAAGGAAGGAGGAGAATTGGAAAGGGCTTTTCATATGAATTTCACTGTGAGTATTCTGCCTTAGCTGAGACAAATGGAAATAGCATGGCAATGACCTCTTTTTGGTCAATTAATAAAAGTTGTCGGGATGGTTAATTAATCTTAGTAAGCAAAGTACATATATATATAATTATACGTAAAATACATTAAACGGCAACACTTTTAAAGAAACAAAAAGGCATATTTATTTTGTTTTATAACAATAAAACATTGCCTACACGATTTTCTTGTTAACAAATAGAAGAATCTTTAATTCAACTAAATTCATAAATATAAAAGACAACAACAACAACAATGAAAACTAAAACAAAAAGCAAAAGTCCTTATTATACAACGTTATAATGGTCAGCTTGCAATAAAAATTACGAAAAATGTAGGTAATATTTTTTTTTCTACTCTGTTTTTTTTTTTTTTTTATTATATAAACCAAAAAATAACAGAACAAAAATTCATTTTTCGGACTTCAAAAAAAAAAAAAATCAAAAAATATAAAAAAAAACAAAATAAATTTTAATTCAAAACATTTTTGTTATGTGTGCACGTGTATGTATCAAAGTATTTTACATATTATTTTTTTTATATAGGACAAAAGTAGCCTCACACTATGCAATATTCGTTTTACCGCTATAATATAATTATTTTTAATTTTTTTTTTTTTTTTGCTTATTTTATTTTATTTTTACTAAATCACCGTTAAAAATTGCGGTACATTAGTTATATACAAATTTCTATACTGTGTATGGATGTATGTTATTTATGTTTGTATTTGCAAGTAACTGTACTTACATACATACAAAAATAATATTTTAAAATACAAAACAAAAATTTACCATTTCTGTTATTCTTTAAAGTATACCAATACTTGGTAAACTAGTAAAAATGAAAAGCATAAAAAAAATCATAACAAATAGCACAATAAAAATAGTAAAAAAAAAAAGAATAATAACAAAAAATAAATATATTATGGTCTCTCTCAAGGAAAACACTAGTCCAAGAGTAAGGACTTTTTCACCAAATATAAAATAAAACAAAAAGAAATAAAAAGAATATAGAATTTTTTATAAAAGAATTGAAAAATATTATAAAAATTTCAGCCGACCGCCGTCTATTGCTATTTGCATAACTTATTAGAAAAAAAAAACAAGAACGAGAAGAAATTAGAAAAGAAAAATTCCATTATTCTCAATTCAATTGTTGTATTTTTCTAATATTTTACTTTTTTGTTATTTATTTTTATTTTTTTCTTGTTATTATTATTCTTTATTTCTTGTCTCAAAAATTGTGCATTTGTATGCGTAAAAACTATACCTTTTAATTCAAAGAAAATAATATTAAGGTATTATATTGTTGTTTTCTTTTCTCTTTCTATGCTCTTCTCTCTCTCTTCTGTTAATTTAAGATATTATATTAAAAGTACAAATATATATAAATGCAGAAATGTATGTATGTAAATATTTTTAATTAATTTTATAAAATTAGCATATTCTATTAGTATTAGTTTTAGTCTCCTTTTTGTATACCGACAAAAGTAATGGTCATTTTATTGTTTTCGATTAACTCTCAAAATGGAATAGTGTAAAAAGAATTGAGAGTGCAAAAAGAAATTTAATAAAATATTATATTTTGAGAGAAAATTATAATTTAATATTAAAAGGATGTTATAATGGATCTTTTACAGTTTTCTTTATAGTATTTTTAATTTTTTAGCATATTAAAGAGTAAAATTTTACTTTATCATTTCATTTGTTTTTATTTTACAAAATTCTCATTCTCCAAGTAAAATAATCCTATGCATAGTAGGTAATATTGTATAATTTTATTTTACTCTTTTGAGAGCAATTGTTTCTTAGCATTTCTTTTGAGTTTCTTTCGGAAAAATAGAGTAACGAAACACGATTGAAAAATTGAAAATACAAATTTAAAAGACCTACTTTTTTTTGGAAAAAAATTTTATAGATTACAATTCAAACTTTATATACAATATGTATTAAAATTGTAAATACAATATACAATTGTATTAAAAGGAGAAAAACAAAAAAAAAAATAAATAATATAGAATAAAATATATATATATATAATTTTTATTTTGAATTGGAATTTCTTGACGCTAGTACAACAGGTATTTTATATTACGATTTTTATACAATATTAAAGAGAATCATAATTACACTTAACTCATTTAGTTTCCATATAGAGTAACTGTAAAAATTAGAAATTATTTTATACAAGAAATTAGTCCTAAATATCTTAAATTATTTGAAATATTACAAAGTAATATGATTTAAATCGAAAGGGGTTTAAAATCAATTTAATAAATAACACAAATTTTATATAATATACATTATATATACTTCATTATTTTCGAGACGAATATGTCATTCTATTCTCAAATAGAGTGGAGTGTATGATAAAGCGTCTATTATTAAAGATATTTACTTTTATACAAATATATCTGAAATGTTTGGTAGCGTGTACAGTAACTGTTCAGTATTGGATTTTTTTTTTGAGCTTGACTCACAGCAGCATATCTAGCTTAAGAAATACAGAATAAGCTGTGAAATAAAGCATAGGTTTTTTACACCTAGGCTATAATTTTAGTGGATAGCAGTATAACACTTAAAACACTTGTCATCATATAATCAAAATTTCTCATTTGTATAGATACATATGTGAATATATACCAACGCAATTAAAAACATGAAACTGTTATATTTACCCTTTACTTAAATAAAAGCATAAAACGGAATATTGCAAAATTTCATTTCACACCATCAAAAGAGAAACAAAAAAAAAATATCAAAATAGAAAATAAAATCATATAGAAAACCCAAAACAAAATATTCTACTAAAGTTCTTTTAAAAATTTAAAACAAAAATTTCTTTTTCTTATTCATAACTTTGCTAATTTCTCATTTCTTTTTTCATATGTACTTGTATTTGAACATTAAAAGGATAATATGAGTCGAGTATAAAATAAAATAGAGATTTTTTACTCTCATTTATTTTTCATATACGAGATTTTTTTTTACTACTCCTTCTACCATTTTTTTTTTTCGATTTATTTTTCTTTTTTTTTGTTTATTTTATTTATTTCATTTGTTTTTACATGCCATTTCATATGCCAAGACATTGGATAAATACACAACATACCGTCACGAAAATTCACAATGAGAAAACTTTAGACCAGGCTACTTTATTAGGTGTATAAGAGGTTCTTTAAAACTATTTCAAAAAAGAGAAAAAAAATCCATTTCACCCAACAAATACGAGTGTAACAATTACAAAAATAAAAAAATAAAAACTAATAAAAAAAAAAAAAAGAATAGGCGAAACAAAAAAAAAAATCAAAAATTTTCATGAGGATTTTCCCTTATTTTTTTTTTCCTATTTTTTTTGTATTTAGAACATATTTTTCTTTAAAACAAAAGTGTATAAAAGAAATGGTAATAAGAAAAAAAAAATCGCCTTTAGTTTAGATTGTTACGTGGTCGGTGTTGCATAAATTAATTATTAAAGCACAAACTTGGTGTAGTGATACGCGATTGAAACAAAAATTTATTCTTAAACTAGAAAAAAAATTTATATTTTTTTTACAAAATATCAAATATAACAGAATTTAATTGTTAATAAAAAATTAATATTTCTTCCAAATAATTTGAATAATTTTTAAAAAGTATTTTCCAAATACAATTTCTTAAATTTCTTCCAAGAAAATATTTGAATTAATTACTTATTTTATATGTGAAAAAGAAAATTATTTGAAATATAATTTAAATGATTTTTATTACAAAAAAAAATTTATATTTAAAATTTTAAAAATATAATATTGAAATTAAGAAGGAAAAAAATTAATTGTGAAAAATTTTAATAAAAATTATTGTAATTTATTAAGTGCTATAAATTTAATTTTTAATTATTAATATAGTGTATATGTATATACATATATAAATATATACTGTATATATTATAAATCCAAAATTACAACCTTATTTAAGTGAAAATAATTAATTATTAAAATAAATAATATTAACAAACAAAAACAAAAATATTTAAATAAGAAAATTAAATGGAAAAAAAAAAAAATTCATCCCATAAGTATGCAATTTTTTTTTAGTAATTATTTTTTTTTTCTTTTATTAAAATATTATTAAACAATAATGTATGGGCTACTAAAGGTTTATCATAAACTACACTATTTTCATATATACATACTTATATGTGTGTACATTTACGTTATATCAATTTTGGCTATTATATTATACATATATACAAATAAATTGAAAATATACTATGCAAATTTTTAGGCATACAATATATTTATATGTATATATATGTTATGTATGTATGCATGTATTTTATTGAATAAATTGCAATAGTTATTATTATAATCACATATGTATATATATATATGTGGTAGTAAATTAAATTCTAAATTTAAAAATTTAAAAAATAAAATGAAAAAAAAATAAAAAACTGAGTAAAATAACAAGCCTTATAGTAAAAAAAAAATATTTGACAATGGACAAAAATTTTTATTTTATTTATTTTGTAATAAAATTTCAAAAAATTCGAAATAATACTTTTAAAGTGTGGGTGAATACACGTGTATCAGAAATTAATTTGTATTTTTGTGGTTTTAAGAAAATATGATTAATTTGGAAAAGCGAATTTTGAATAAATTAAGTTTAAATTTTAGATTTTTTTTTTTCGTGAAAATTATAAATTTGTAGACTTAATTGAGATACATTAAATTCTTCTTTAATGCTCCTAAACAAAGATTTATATAATATGTGTATACATAAAATTTAAAATATTTTTTTATTGTCCAGTAAATATGTTTATTAAATTTCTATTTGTATCCGATACTATATTGTTGTTTACGACAATAAGGCATAGTAAAAGTACACAATTTCATGATTTTATTTCAATAATTTGTTAATTTGTAAAGCAGTAGGTCAATTTATCATAAAATCGTAATATTTGAATATTCAAATTCCTTGTATTTAAATCAGTAATTCAGCTATAAATTTAGTTCAATTCGAAGTGTATCTAGACAGAATCCTAGAGTGAATTAGAGGTTGACATCCCTTCAAAAATTTGGATAAATTTAAATTAATATTATTAAAATAAGTTCTCTTAATTAATATCATATTTGGACTGGATTTTGTTGAAATAACAAATTCTTTCTTGGGTTCAGTATTTTGTCTTATTGCCTTAGATATTATATTCTGCAATGACTAATACGAGTATGTATTCAATTTTATAAAAATTCTGAAATATTATTTACGAACTATAAAAATTTTGATGAAAATTTGCAAAAATTGCAAAAAAAAAAATTACTTAATTAATTTTATGCAATTTCTTTTAACTAAGGGCTCGTCCCCGTTTTGTTTTAAAGCAATTGTTGTAAAAAAAATAAATTCAAGTATTTTTCATATTTACTTTATATTATACTCTGTATAATTTTATAAAAAAATATTTATATAGACATTTTATATAAGAAAATCAAATCAACAACAAAAAAAAAAAATAAAAATAATAGCGATTATGTAAAATTTTGATATTAAAATTTTCTAATGATTTGATTACATTTTCATTCAATGTGTACCTTAATATTTTACATTCACATATTAAATTTTCTTTTTTTTCCATTACAAGTACTTTATACCTACATATGTACTTATGTATATATGAAATTCATTTGCTCTTATCAAACCTTGATCAAAAATAAAAAACAAAAAAAAAAAAAAATATTAAATTTCGTGCGAAGCAACATAATTTTTTTTTTCTCCTTTTTATTTTATTATAAAAATATACAAAATATTTTATATTTTGTGAAAATTCACGCAAATAATTCTAATACAATACAATTATTCTATATTAGAATATGCAACAGTGATATTTTTAAATTTAGTTTTTAAGTTGAAGCCTTGTGATATGCAATTGTCAGTATATATGTGATGATATGTCAGATAACAATAAAATGGGGGAAAAAAATGAAATTTTGAAAGTTTTAAAATATAAACATATTCATACTAAATGCACATATACATATACATATGTTCAAATGTATAAAAATATTTTAATTTTTTACTAATATTTTTTACCAATCTCGTATATTAAATTTGGATTTTGATCCTTATCGTAATTTGAACAAACAACTGTAAACAAATAATTGAAAAATAAATAAATAAAAAAAAATTGATTAAATTAAAATTTAAAAAATAAGAAATTAAAATAAGGAATTCTGTGTTTAATTATAACAAAAAAAAAACCAATAATTTAAAAAAAAATATTAAAATTTAAAAATCAATTAATGGACTACATAACCATTGCACAAAAAACAAGGATTAATACCATAAATTTAAGGATTTCTTTTATATATTTAAATAGTTTTTAGAAATTCTTTCCATCAAACTTCCACGCTATTAAATATAAAAGTAATTTGTCAAAGAATTTTCTATACTTTTGTAACTAAGTGCATTTTTTGTTGTTTTTTTCTTGTGGAAATTTTAAAAGTATTTTTAGAGGCAATAAAAAGTTTAAAGATTTATTATTCTAAACTGATAAAAAAAAAATTTTAAACTAAAAATAAAAATAATAGTTTTAAGTTTTAAAAATTAAAATATAAAAGAATTTTTTTTTCTTTTGCAAAATTTTCTTCTGAAAGAAAAAGAAATTTACAAAAGGAATAATTTAAACGAAAAAAAAAAACACATGGATAATAAAATTTATAATTGTAAATAAGGTAAAAAATTTATTGTATATTAATTTCAAATTTTGATTTTATTTTCATCCTTTAAAGTAAGTTAATTTTAAATTTTTTAGTATACATTAATGTTAAATTTTTATGGTCATCGGTGACAGAACAAAATATCGAAATCAAAAAATGTTATTCTTGCCGTACAAAATATTAAGAGGACATACAAAAAAAAACGAAAATGTGTGTTGTTGTTATAGTTGTATTTGGAATACAAACTAAAAATTAACTAAAATTATTTAAAAAATTTAAAAAATATTTAAAAAATTTTAAATTTGCAAATTACAATTGGAATTTTTTAAATTATTATTTAGGATTATTAATTAGGATTAGATAAGTGTAGGAATATTTATTGCATATTTTTAGTACTATTATACTTATACAAAATTTGCATTACTGTAAAACACCGTTTACACATCCAATAAAGTTTAATTATTAAAATTGGCAACAATAAAATTGGATGAGAAATTCTGTTTACACATAAAACAATATTTCATCAAATCTGGTTCACATCGAAGTATATCCATAGTAAATAGCAATATAAGAGTGATTTATTTAAAAAATAAAATGAGTGAAAAATAAATAATTTAAAATCAGAGAAAAAGTAAATAATTTAAAATCAAAAGAAAAATATTTTACCCTATTATGCAAGGACTCGTTTTAATAGATTCAATTAAATTTTCGCCCACTAAGTAGCATTTTTTTTTTGAGCCATTTTCAACAATTTTAAACTAAATATAAAAAACTTTAAAAATACAAATTTCACAATAAACAACTGATCGTTGCGCTTTTAACAAAATAAAATCTATCCATCCAAATTTTATTTTTTTTAATTCTGTCCAAAAATTTAATAAGAATTGGACAAGACTCTATTTTTCTCATAGGATTTTGCTTGATTTTATTGATTGTTTACATATCAAATTTTCATCAAATTTCCATCTAATCAAGGAAAATCGTCAAACTTTGCTGATTTGTAAACGCTGTGTAAGAGTAATTATTATAAACGTATTGCATAGTTTTAGGATTATTTATTACACCAAATTTAATATATGTAGCTTAAATCAATATTGGGGTATGAGTTATCGATGACTATAATTTAGTGAATTGGAATTATAATTGATGGTATTAAAAAGAAATATTTCAAATATGCTAGATTTAGAGGTATTAAATTTATTGGCTGAAGAGTACATTTAAACTTTTAAATTCCAAATTAACTATTATTATAGTTAAGAATTAAGTTATAAAACTAGTTTTAAATTTCTAAAACTGTTATACAGTTTTATTTTTAGTTTTAATTTTAGTTTTTAACAATTTTATAGTTTAAATTGAATTATAAAAATTTTGTACAATTAAAAATATTTTATTTTATTTCATTCTTCTTGTTTTCGTCCTGTTGTTTCAATTAATTTTTTATTTATTTATTCCATATTTTAATTTTTAACAATAAATTAAACTGGATATACTTTTGTGCCCTAAATTTCCTTTTTTTTTCGGACTTATTTTTTGATTTTGTTTTGTTTTAATAGGAAAATATTTTAGAAAATACAAACAGTGTTTATTTTTATTTTTTTTTTTTTCTTATTTTGGTTAATTAAATTTTTATTTTCATGCTGTGGAACAATAAAAGATTTGCTCTAGTTAGTTTCATGTTTTTTTATTATATATGGGTACATTGTTATATTTATTTATATATATATATGTATAGACGCACATAAAACTTTAATATGAAATGAAAAAAGAAATCATGACCTTTAGGTTTTAGAAATGAAGACTGTTTTTTTATGAATGTATGTATGTATATGTAAGAAATATATATATGTATGAATGTATTTTTTTCGAAAAAAAGAAAACAAAATTTATATTTATAATGTTATAAACATTTAAAATAAAGTAGAACACGAATTTATGATATGGTCATTTCAACTCCATATTTTCATTTTAATTAAAAGCTATTGAAATTTTTCTTTTTTTTTTTCTGTTTTTGATAATAATCGCGTAATTATTTTAATATTTTTACATATATATATATATATATTTGTATATGTACATATATATTTACATATATATGATATTGTAGTATAATAAATTTTAAAGTTAAAGCATTTTTTGTTCTTAATTAAGACTTAACTACTTTAATTAATTTAAATAAATATTTTCACTCACATATGCTGTTAATAATAATTGTAAGAAAAAAATTTTAATTTCATTATACAAATAGAAAAAAAAAGTACCTAATTAAATATAGTTAATTTAATTCTAAATGGCTAAGTTGGGCGAAGATTTGTAGGAATTTACCTAATTTTAAATTTGTAAAATAAATTTTTAAAAGTTCGAATTAGGTTAAACCATAATTTTTTGTTTCTTAAAATTTATAAAATTTTATGTATATAACAATAATGAAAGCATATATAATATCTTATGAGCTACCAAAATTTTGTTAATTTATTTTCTATTAAAGAGGAAAGTAAACAAATAACAATTATACATATATTCCCGTATTTGTTTGCACATATGGATTTATGGTGCTATTAATTTGAGCCGAATCCAATATCGCATGAATTGATTTGACTTTCGGCCTATGTATCTCGAGATCTCAATATGTTTCGGCTTTCTGAAATTTGTTTGATAAATTATTGATTAACAGTATTGTCCTTTATAATGTAGCTGTTATAAAAGAGCTACGATATAGTGAAATATCACAATTAATGAAATATGATATTCGTACTTACCCCTAGAATATTCTAGGGGTAATATTCTTCATATATATTTTCCATGCATATTATAAAATTGAAATGCATTAAAATTATAAATAATTCAACTAAATTTTTACTTAATATTTTTTTATAGTAAAAAGTCTTAATTTTTTGGTAAAAACCTACAGAATATTTTCTATTTAATTTACAGCGTTTTATTTTATTCGATTACAAGTATAGACCTCGATTCCCCACCTTTTTTAACAATCAAATATTTTACCACCAATAAATAATTTATTCCCATGTATGTAAATATATTTTTGCATTATGACTTTCGAATTTTTGATCTATAACCTATATAAATGCAAAATTAACTATAAAACATTTTATTTATAAAGTTTCAACAACCACAAATAAAAAATAAAACAAAAAAATTAATTTTTTTTTAATATAAAATTTTAAGTTTATTTTTAGTTTGTACTCCAAATACAATAACAGCAACAACAACACACGTTATGGCTTTTTGGATGTCCTCTTAATATTTTGTATATGGCATAAGAATAGCGTTAAAATAAAGAAGAAAAATTAAAAAAAAAAAAGTTAAAAAAATACAAAAATAATTTCAATGCATAAAAATTTAAAGAAAACAAGTATTTTAACAATTATTTACATTGTATGTATATGAAATTTTAAAGGATTTAGCCAAAAGTGCATTGTTGCATTTCTGCACGCGCATTTTTTAACCTCTTTTCATTTATATCCTTTTTTTTTCAAACAAAATAATTTTTCTGAAGGTGTTTATTTTTTCATATATTTTTATTAAAAATGAAAGTATTGTTATCTTATGGTTAGTGTTATTTAAGCAGTATGAAAAAACAAAAATATTAAAAAATTAGGCAACTTGCAAAAAAATATTTTAAGTTTTCAATGAGGCTTACGTAAAATTTATAATAAATCTCATTTAACTAAATTTATTTTGAATTCTTAGATGAAAATGACTTATTCAAACAGTTTTAGAGAGAAATAGAATTAGATACTGGAAGGCACTTAATAAAAAAAGTTATGAAATTGCGCTTCTTTCAAATTTTAAGTTTATTCAACGGTAATAATGTGAATTTGACTCTTAGTAGAGTTTCCCTTTATGACATTCGGTTTCCCTGAAAACAAAACACAAATATTAGATTTTAGCAAATTCCGTCAATTAGTTTCTGAGATATGATAAAAAATGTAAAATAGACCCCTATCATGGTTTCCGGATCCTGATATTCCTAAAAAATTTATAATTTAATTGTTAAAAATTTATAAGTTAATTCTTTTAATAGTTTGCTTACGCTTCCCTACTATGGAAAAGTGCGTCCTCCCCAAAAAACTTGACATCTAAAGTTTCACGTAATCCCGCCCCATTATTAACAATCATTGACATTTATTGTTATAATAATAATAAACGTCAATAATTATTAATAATCATTTTTGAAAAAGAAGCATTCGAATCGTTTTTCGAAAAAAGAGTAAATTAACCAGCAAATCGGTAAGCAACTAAATGTTGAATGGCGTCAGAAAGCCTTAATAAATGTTTGTGTATTTACATGCAAAAATCGTATAATAAATATAGAGAATAATTGCATATCATTTTCTATTTTAATGCATTTATTTTTTGAAAATAAATTTTTATTTAATTTATATTCTTGGTTAATGAATTTAAATTGAAATAACTATGAAGAAAAAGCGATAAAACCTCTTAAGTATTACAATTTTTTTTTTTTAGTAAAATTTTAAGTTTATTTTCCTGTAACTGTTATACTCTAAAAATCTAAAACGACATTATAAATATATTTTGTGAAGAATGTGGTATTGTAGAAATTTTTCTTATATAAACAATGTTAGTTTTGGTTTCCATAAACTTTTCGACTGAATTCTGAAAAATATTAAATATTATACCGGCGAGGCTTTCTATATATACAACATGAATCTGCCATAAAGGTTTTTCTCACAATGAACTTTTTGAAGTTTTGTTCTGCCCTTTTTCTTTGGTTTTTATTCACATTTGGTGGAATCTATAGAGATTTATATGAATCTGCTTAAACAAAAACTATCTCACAGTACTCGACTACTTCAGGTTGAATTATGCCATTCTAATTGATATTAAATTTTACATTCCTTGATTTCGTGGCAATACCTCTGCATTCAGGATTCTTCATCTTGTCTAAGTACAGGCGCAAAAATATCCATGAATCTGTAAGAATTGTAATATTGCCGTGTTTATATTCTCGACCCAGTAGATTTAAGACTGTTGATTACAGATTGTACCTCTTAAGACTGTAGCGTCCTGTCATGAAATCGCCTAATAACGACCCTAATATCAAGATCGTGATTACTGGTTAAGTGATTTAAAAAAACCCATTTAATCGAAAACGATGCATTTATACCGATTTCTGGCAATCAAATTTTAATCAATACCCTCGAGTTTAAATTCTTCTTCAACTTATAAATATTTTTTCGAATATTTTAAATAATTTTCTATTATAAACAAATATGCACCATATTATGTCAAAAGTAAAATATAAAATAATATATATATAGGAACATATGTAAATAAGTGAGATTAAAAATATAACAAAAATTCTTAAAGAATTGAGTAATTATCGAGTTAAAGGTTGTATGAACATTGCACATGAAACATTTTTAACATGAATTTAATTGAATATTAATTAAGTTTATGCTAATTCTAAATGGCTAAAAAGATATATTAGTATACGAGTATATTTGAATATATTTTTATATAATAAGGGAATTTATAATCACATATTGTAAATTCACAGTGTATGTATATAAGTTAGTTGTTTATATACGTTAATTGTAGCAGAATATTATTTTATTTGGGAAGTTCCCATGCACTTGTATATTTTAATTTAAAAAATTTTTTTAAAAGTCTTAAATTTTTACTGACTTTATTCACTTATAGTGAACAATTGGTTACTAACTTCTCCTTAACATGGATCCGTATTCGTAATTATAACTTGATCATATTTTACGTCTTAGTCTGTTAGAAGCATAAAGTTGACAGATGTTTCACAATTTTCGCACAAACTCACCTAAAAATGTATATATACGAAAAGGTATAATTACGGATTCGAATTTCGAATTATTTAATAATTTCGAATTTATCAAAGTGTGATGAATGTTACGTTAAGACAATGAACACACAAGCAAGACGAAAAGTACCCGAAATATAAATTAATTCTAAAAAATTTTTCATTTATTTTTCTTAATTTTAAATAAAGTCATTTTTGCTAAAATTCTCTCCTTTTCTCAGAATTGAATCACTAATTTAAATTCCAGTTTTCACAAGGCACATTGTCATTATTTTCTCTAATTCGCATTAAAGAGACATCAAACTGAAAATAAAGAGGAGTAGCATTTAAAATTCGTGCATGCTTGTGATAGTTAAAGAAAGAAAACTTGTTTAAAGAGAAACAATAAATCGAAATTAGCTGTTTACTTACATCTGTTACATTATTAGCAAGATTATTCTTGAAAAATGTTCCAATTTGTTCTGTTGTAAGAAATTGCAATGGAGACATTACATCTTCTCCAATAAAATTACAATCTAAATAAAATTTATACTGTCCAATATTATAAAAAGTAGAAAATGAATAATCTGCTCTTATTCTACTTTCAATGATTTCAATCTGAAGCTGGTGCCAATTTCCATCATATACCTGAAATAATTAAAATATTGTGCCCATAATTAAAAAAAAACGCGTTAAATTATTAAATATAAATTTATAACACTTACATTAATATCTTCAATAATTGCTCTAATGTGTTCTAATTGAAAATTATATTTTCCCGTTCGTATAAATGTGAAAATTTTACCAGAATTTATATTAATTGAATGAGTTTCACCTTCACCATAATTTTTCAAATGAAATAAACACATTTGTCCTTCGATATTTCCTTTGTGCCGAAATATAATATCAATTGTAAAGTTTTTTAAATTATCACTTTGCAGAAATGATTTTGGAATTCTAATATTTTGTTCAATAATCGGTTCATTGAACCGATAAAAATACTGATTAGAATCGGTGTCATTCTTTTGATATTTTTTTCCAAAAACTGAAGTTAATTCGTAAACATATGATGACACATTTTTATTTAGTTTTGATAGTTCGGGACACAAACTTTGCTCATCGAATATTTTTTTTTTTGTAATTTCATATTTTTTTAAATCTATCTAAAATTTTTATAAATCATATTGTATATTTTAGATTTCTATAAAAACTCAAATAATTTACCTTAGAAAAAAAATTCGTTTTTGGATTGTAATGAGAAGAAGGGAGAACATATTGTATTTGTTTAGATCCATCAAAGAAACCCAATATGAAATCTATTTCCTCAGAAGTATTATTAGTGTTGAAAATTTCATTACAGTCCAGCGTAATTTTTGTATATTCTTTGGAAAATGTAACTTTCAATTTATGCCAAAGTCCATCTTTAAAAATTTTCTAAAATTATATTTAAAATATTAATAATATTTCCTTGTTTAATAATTGGTTTTAGTTTTTTATATTATTTCAAACAAACATTCAATAACAATAACCGAATCGACACGAAAACTCTCAATTGAATTCCTTTTCTTTTAATGTTAATGTTCCCTCTCCCTCTCTCCTCCCTTCCACCACCCAACACCTTATTTACAAAATTGTTGGGTGCTTGAAATATCCCAACACAAACTGTTTTGCCATTGTTAGACCTGTCAATATACTATTCAGTTTCCACTCATCTTTACCCCTCTTCTTCTCAGTTTTCTTTACAAGAAAGTATATATCATCTTGATCAGTCCTATCGGAGACAACCTTGCAATTCTAAGAAATTTTCTTAGACTATAATTAGAAAATTTTCACTCAAAACTTAAATAAGAGCTTCTTATCTCTACTTAAAAGTAGGGATATGAAGCCATTAATACACGAAGTAATCGGTGAATTGTCGAATCATGAAACTCAAACCAAATATCAAGAGTAAATTTGTTAAATCAAAAGCAAATACCTAAACAAGGATCGAAAATTTTTTTAGTTTATTCCGCAGTACTAATTTTTACATTACACTAGACATTACACTAGAACTTTGTAATTGAATAAATCACAATTATAATTTTAGATCTTATTAAATTTGGCTTGAAAACACTTACACTATCATTTTGATCAAAATAAAAATTTTTGTATAATCCATTTACTTCAATAATTTCTAGATCTATTTCAGTTCTATCAAATGAGAAACTTGTAACTTTCAATTTTAACTCTTTTCCATTATTGTCGTTTATTAATATGGGCGTAAAACCCATATTCTTCTTTTCAAAATTTAAACGAAAAATTATTTCAAATTTAATTTCTTCATCATTTTTAATAATTTCATCAAAATTTAATGTTAAATTTTTTTTGTTATAATTCTTTCCTATATTGTAATATTCACCATCAATATTATTTTGATTTTTATAATTTTCAATTTTAAATAATTTTATAATATCATATGAAAAAATTTCATTTCCGTGTATTGTATTAATTACAATTAAAATTAAAAAGCAGAAAATTATTTTAATTTTTAACATTATTTTTGTTTTTAAAATTAATTCAAATAAATTTCGAATATTTATTGAGTACTCGTGTAAAGACTCCGAAATTGACTAATCTTAATTTTTAATAAAAAATCTTTTGAATAATTAAAAATGAGATTCAGAGGTACTTAATTTATTTATATGCCTATAAATGCGTATAAATAAATATTCTTACTTATCGTTTGTTTATTCGCTATACTTATCGTTTTTTCGCTATATGTGAATAGATTTTGACCTTAACTCTTTTATAGATAATTGAATTTTAAATTATATGAAATTTCAGTAAAAATATTATGATTGGACATAAATAAGTCTTCCAAAAATTTCAAAAATTTTTTAGTTCACACATGACAAGCAAATACATATGTACACTATTTCTATAAATAAGTATGTGAGAATGTACATAAATTTGACGTAATTTTATTTTAATTGAGTTTTTTAATCTGTGTGATGATTAATTCACGTTATCACTAAAAGTATTACTCGTAGAAGTTGACGAATTATTTTGATTAAAGAACTGCTAAAGTCTTGTATATTCTCATAGCTTTTATTTTTGTATTTTGTATATAGGTATACGGGAAATTGTATGCAATTTATTAATTAAAAAATGTTAAGTTTTTGTTACTGATCCTTGTTATAGCTCAAAATTTAGGTAAATTTATGAAATTTGACTTTTTTTAGTTGAAATTTGAACATCTGAATCAGTAAGAATAATGGTGAAATAATGAACAAATTTAGAGTTCGGTTTATAGTATTATTGAATATACTTATTTAAAAAATTATATTTCCCTTAAAGAAGTTCTTTTGAAACTATTAAAATTATAGGGAAATATACAATATTTAAGCGATATGGATCAAACATGGGTAGTTAAATAACGTAGCTATATGGGTTTTGGCCGTTGTATAATTTAAATGATAATTGACTTATTTTGCAATTTATATTATTTTGGTCCTGAAAGTATAGTGTAGAAAATAGCCAACAATATCTTTATGCTTAATGGCTCAATGTGTATACCTTCATTGCCTAGTTCAAAAGAAGAAAAAATTAAAAAAAAAATATTCCTTTCAAAATATTGTTTATTTACTACTAGATTCGTTTCTTGGGGTTTCCTCTCTTTATTTATAATTCTTTAAAAGCAAAAACTTATAATTAAATTATCTAATCCATTTAATTTATCTTTTTCTAACATATTCATTTCCATTATTAACTTAACCGGAATAACAATAAATATTTAAAAATTATGGAATACTTAAAAATACTCAATTAAACTATTTCATTATTCATTAGGCAGCAAAACAAATTTTTCAAATTTATATACAAACTTTCACAAGTTTAGGCTTTTCATACTAATATCACAATAATCTGCTTCGTGATCGTTAAATATTTTCATAACTAAATGAAGATTTCTTCTGCCACAAAAACATTTGTCTTAAGCTATCAATTTATTTAATTGTTGCAAAATAATTGTAATAATTGTAAATTATTTTTTTTTTAAATAGTTATTTTAAAACGGTATTAATTTTAATATCTTTAACTCGAAACTAATTTTTCATTTTTTTTACGCTTTTTGGAACTTTTATCAAATGAAATAAAATTAAATTTCTAGAATGCACAAAACAAATTTAGATCTCTGAATGTTAAAATTGAATGCATTACTTTATTTTTCTCGAAGTCTTTTCAATCATAACAGGTACGAAGATAGCTCATATACCGAATTAAAGCTTAGCTAACAAAGTGATTATTAGCTAACAAAGTTATAATTAGAGAAAGCTGCGATATTACTTCACCTTGACGTATGTCTTGAAAATTAACGGTTTCTTTTTAAAACGAAAAAATATAATTTTAAATTTTTCGACCTTTAAAGTTATGTGATTCCGACATCTGAACAGAATAGTCATGAGAATGATATTTGAAAAAACTAAAAAAATAAGTTGAAAGTGACCAATCATTAAGGCCTATACAGTGATATATAACAGATATAAGGTAGCAAGGCCTACACTGTATAGTAGTTTCTGGAGCATGTAAAATTTTCGTTGCATATAGTGTAATTCATATTGTTATTTAAAATAAAGGGGAGCCAGTTGGTATTTTAACTCTATACACAGAATTTATTAATAAATTTTGGAATTTATCTTTTGAACACTTTCTTCTATATTGTTTAATTTTTAGATTCACTGCAAATTAAATTTGTGCATTAGAATCGAATTTTGTAATATATTTTTTTGTGTACTATTCATACCTGCGTATATATTCATGTTTGGTTACGGCTTGCTCCATACTACATACTAGTTCGATTTGTGATAATAATGTATCTACCTTATTTCATTAGCGGAAATTTCATTACATCTATAATTCACCCCCGTATCAAATCACATATGAACTAATTAAAATTTCAGTATTAATGTTGAAAATAATTTAAATATTAATTTGTTGAACATTTTATCTATTTTTTTTTTGAGCTCTCTGCTATTATAAAAAACAACAAACTTCTGCATAATTATTAATTAATAAATTATAAAAGTTTATTGTATTATACGCTTTTGTTTGGATTATTAACTTTATTTTAAATCATAAATTTTGTATCAGTTCGATATAATAATTTTCATAAAACAATAATTATTGTTTTATAAAATAATGTGTAATTTATTCAAGTATGTATAGAGTTATGAAATTGTAATAACGTTTTTTAAGGTAAAATTTTGAGAAACTTAATAAAGTAAACTCTAATATGTTCAATTGAGAATATTACATAAAGATATAACAGTAATTCTCATTTAGTATAATAAACATATCCATAGCCTTATATGTTCTGTATTTGATATTTTGAGCAAGAAATTTTGTGTTTTGAAATAGATTCGGTCCTGAATTCACAAGATTTGAACATTTTCTTGAATTTCAAATTCATTCGATACATTCTCTTCAAAAATTTGATATTCTTCAAAATTCAAATTATTAGAAAGAGAAAGCAGCAGCTTATATTCTATTGACTTTCTTTTCAAACAATAAGGTTTGAATCTTAGGTTTGAATGTGGGTACATTATATTCACTTAAATTAAAAATAGTTACCTTCTAATTAATTGATAACTCTTCCATATCTCATATATAACTTTTACACTTTATATTATTTTCAATTTAATTATTGCGTGCCTACTTTCTTAATTTTTTATTTATTTTTAAAGTTTTTTTTTTTATTAAAATTACTTCATACTTGTATTATCTTTAAAATAAAAAAGAAATTGCAATTTCCAATTCAAATTATGAAAAAAAAAAAAAATAACAACAAAATTAAAACTTTATAAGAAATTGTTTAACAAGTGTTCCATTTGAGTTATTTTTTTTTACTAAAGTTTGCAACTTATTGTTTATAATTTTGTGGTATAATCATAAGATATCTTCATTTATATATATATATATATATTTATATATGCCTAATATGTATTAAAATATATATTTTTTTAATATGCACTAATGCATTTGCATTGATTTACTTGTTGATCAATTATTTTGTATAATAAAACTGTTTTATTTTTTCTTATACTTTTTTCTTTAAAGATTAGTTAAATAATATACGATAATTCAGTCTTACGGTGCATTTTTGACAGGAAATACATAATATAACGCAAGTTCCGAGAAGAAAGCGAAGAAATAAAATCAAAAATAAAATTAAAAATTAATTAATAATAATTTTAAATATTGATTAAAGTCAATTTATTTAATTAATTTATTTAAAATTAAAAATTGTCAAATTAACAATTTAAAATTTATTTAAAAAAAATTTTTTCTAAATCCATGATTTGATTGGAAGCAAATTGAAATAAGAAATCAATGATCTGAACGCGATGGATATTAATGGTGAGAAAATGAACCGATAGTGAAAATATTTGCATTATTAATTTTTAAATGCCCTTTTACCTACAGTGAAGTGTTAAAGAACCATATTTTTAACAAAAATCAAAAACAGAGTAATTATTACATTTCCTAAATAATTTAAAAACTGTTTAACGTATATTTTTATTAACATATTAAATTTTTAGTGAGATATTGAATTTGATAATAATTTGATTATAAAAATGTACCCAAAATATAGATTTAATATAATCAATTTTAAGTAATTAATTTTTGGTGTAGTTAATTTGTTCTAGTATAAATAAAAAATAGATTTCTTAATGTAATTTATAATTTATATCTTTTTTAAATATTAATTCAATTGAGTGTTAATCCAATTTTGAAAGCAATTTGTAATTTTATTAAATATTTTTAATTCCGTTCGATAGTGTAATGCAAATCTATTGTCATCCTTTTATGCAATTTCTTTTTATTATTTCTATTCTCAATTGCTGCATACACTTTTTATATTTTTGACATAATTCTTCACAATTTTTATTCTGAAATTCAATTGTCATATTTGTTGCCTTATTTACTAAATAGTTTGTGCATAATAATCTAAAATAAAATGATAACAATTAAGTATTTAATTATATTTGTCTTACTGGTGATTTTACTAAAACAATAAATTGGTATAATTATTTTAAGCAAGGCTGACTTGCTGTTGGCGTCTAGATTACTTATATGTCAGAAAAAGGAATTTGTTTTATATATTTATGTATATTTGAACAATTCCAAAATTCCTGCCTTAATTTCTTCGAGAAGCCGTAATGCGGTTTTTTTTTCAAATAACTTAAAGAGCTCTCTTTAATTTAGTGCAATATGTGTGCAATTTGAATAATTTAAACGCTATATATACAATTTAAACACCCTTAATCAAAAAGTATACCTATTGCTATATAAGTAGATCCCATAAATATGCAATTTCTTTTAAATTTTATTATGAAATAAATTATGTTAGCATAATAAATCTTTTTGTTAATTTATTTAAGTATATAAAAACTTAAAGAATGAAAAAAATTTAGTAAACATTGTAATTGAAACAAATTTTTTGATAGACTTAGATACTGTGCGTAAAAGTAGCTTACGAACAACTTTGTTGCTGAAACTTTTTATTGAAACATTGTTCGTATACATTTTATCAAAAAACATTATTAACGTACATATATCTAATAAATGGGCTTAAAAAATTTTTCATTTTTTTACTTATATAAAATCTTATATGTATTTATTTATTGATTTTTTTTTCAAATAATTTTTCTTTTACTTTTTTTTACAGTTGAAATCTCAAATCTTCACAACAAAAAATTCTTTTAAACATGTGTGTATATCGCCATCAGGGACATTTATTTAATACATAATATAGAAAAATAACCACTACAAGCATAATGTAAATGAACAAAATAAAAAGAAAAACTAAAATAAATAAGCGAATATAGTGTAAAAGAAGAGAGAAAAAAAATAAGCCGTTATATTATATTAAACCGTTGCTTTTCTATAACGTTTTATAATATTTTTACATTTCCTTTTTGTTCTACATTCATGACAAGAAATATATGATCAAGTGGGCCACATGTATAATGGACACATAAGAAATAATAGCCAGTACATCATAAGGCGTTGAACTAATCAAAACTATATAGAAAAGCATACAAACGGCAAGAAAACAAGAAAAAAGCGCGCAATGTTAATTTAAGAAGCAATTTTGATGTCTTCTATATTAATAAGGAGAAAAAAATATCCCCATAAAAAAAAGTACTTACAAAAACAAAAATTAAAAAAATTCAATGCAGAAATAGAAGAAAATTATAAAAGTGTACACGGCTCTATTCTCATTTATGTGTAAAAGAGAAAATTTCTTTAACTAAATGACCTGTGGTATTGCAATTAATGTTGCTGTTTTCGTTTCACCAATTATTATTTAAATAAACTACTGTTGTAAACACAATTATCAATGCACTACAATTATTATTATCGTTACATTCAATGATTAAATGAAAACAAAAAAAAAAAAAGAAATATGTTTGAATAAAAAAGTAAACAGTACTGCTGCATTCTATAACGTTTCACAGACACATGTGCAACTTATGTATTCATTAACATCTACGTCCAATGTAAAGGTGCACACATCTAGACTTCTTTGTACGTCGTATAACACATAAAATGGTAATGTAACAGTTATAAGTTATAAACGATTTTCATTTTTAAAATAAGAAAATGTTTTTTCTGTAATAATTTAAATTTTCTTCATGCAGCACTAGTTTCTATAAAATAAAAAAAAAAAAAATAGAACGAAAAAAAAACAACATTTAGGATACAAAGTATACTTTGTAATATCGTCAATTTTAAATTGTAGTACACTTTGTAGCATCATCAAACAGACAAATGTTACAAAAATATTTATGCAAATTTCTACATATGGCAAACCTTTCTTTAAATATAATAACTCGATGTATAAAATTATTGTGGCTAGATGTAGCCGGTTAAAAATAAAAACTATAGAGGATTTAATAGCCGGCAGGTAAGAAAAGTGACATCTATCCTTTTTTAAATAAAGTGTTTTTGTTATATTAACTGTGAATTATTGTATTTTAATAAATTATTTACTCCTGAAATACTCTAATTATAATGTGTTTTTTAGGTGTTTTAAATTTAAACACAAATTGTTTCATCATCGAAAATCATCTTAGCACAGAAAGGCATACAGAAATTTTTAAAACAACATACTTTTTAAGGATTTAAGAAGAAAAAAAATAATAAAAAATAAACAACAAAATTTTCCAAATACCCTAACATATCATGAAAAAATCACCTCTTCCATCAACGATTTCATTAAAACATTACGGCGATTATCAAAATATGTCACCATCATCAGCAACCAGAACCAGAAATGCTGCCAATAATAATATAAATAATAACATCAATAATAACCAATACTTTGACAATCAAAATGTAAGTTTATTTGGTGATCCAGTTCAATACCCACCACAGGAAGAATTTCTTGAAAATTTAGATCGAAATTTATATCGAGGTTTTCGTTCTAATTCAAATGCAGCCAGTTTACTTGAAGATTTTCCGAAATCTAATATTTATGGTGAAATGAAACATGATGAAGAAACAGGGATTCGTGCAATTTCGGGAAATATTAGAGGTAAAACATTCGATCCGGGTGTTATTCATCAAACTAATCCTGGTAGTTTATTTCGAAATACTGGTCCTGATATACAAATTTTACCAGAAAGTGATTCTAGTTCTGACAATAGAACAAGCCCTCGTTATACTAATTTAGAGAATTATGAACAAAGACTGTCAAGTAATCCTAGTGATATTGTTGATTTTGTAGATTCAAGTTATTTAGATGTAAATAGAAATACCGATGATAAAGCAAGAAGACTGTCTGAATTTTCAGAAGATTTTCATGATAGTTTTGAAAACTTTAAGTATATGCTTTAATTATAATTTTTTTTTTATTTTTAAACAATGTAAAATTTTTGGTTGTCTTTTTAGAGATACTAGAGAAATGATAGTTGAACCACCAAGAATATTTTCAGCTGATCAAATTTCGGTTAATAAGAATTTACGACAATATTCTAATGAATCCTTATCTAGCAACGATTGGTTTAAACCGGATTACCAAGAATTTACAAAAATTCCAAAATTAAGACCGAGTTCGAAGAATGTAATTTCAATTAATCGACAACAAATTCGTCATGAATCACCTGTCGCCACATTATTTAATGATTCTGGAGGATCCTGTAGTGATGGTGAAAAACCTGTCGATGTACGATCTAGTTACATAGAGCCATTGCCAAATATACGAATTCAACCGGAGTACACACCAACTCAGATACCAGTTCCGACACCAACGCCAAACAAAATAACAACAGATGTGCCACTGGAGTCCTCAAAATATGATATTTCTAAACCCGCTTTACCTGATTCTTTACATAAGCCTCTAAATATCACCGAGCCTATTCCGAAAGGGCTCCCACCGACAGGTATAACCTCTCTTGGTAAAAGGGAAATTTCTCCTGTGATAATGACCAACGCAATTTGTACTGGTGCTGATTTTAGGTAGGTTTTTTTTTCATTTTATTTTAATGACTGTTTTTTACAAAAGTTTTAAAATTTAATTTTAGGATTAATGCTCCCCGATCACACAAGAAGCCATCATTCACCATTATTAAAGACAAACCAGAGCCCGCTTCAAAAATTCCGAGTCCAAAGCGTCATACTTCTCAGAAAATAACAACAAAGGATGATAGAGCAGCTTTATCTGCACGTATTTATAAAGAAAATAATCGCCGATCTAGCACAGTTGGCCAAAATTTATCACAACGATCTATGTCATCCCATCAACTAAGACTGCCTCAAATAACTGGCGTCTATAATCAACAACAAGTAGTAGAGTCACCAAGGCCATCTGTGCAATTCAACATGTCTTCCGGTATAAATTTTTCGAAATCATTTCATCCGTTCAACGGAGCACCCAAAGGTATATTGCAACAAAAACAGCCTGGAATGCCCTTTTCAGGAATGCCATCTACTGCAACTCAAAACAACCGAGTAAGAAGTTTTGAAGCACTCCCAACGAAGTTACCTCCACTACCTAATTTTATACCAAGAACCCCTTCGAAGCGCTTTAACAAAACAGAGGATAATTTCTATGAAAATCGTAGCATAAGTGCCGCTGGTTATAATCGCCCATTCTATGCCATTCAAAATCCAACAAGTAGAGAACGAGGCTTATTGCGGATAATAAACAGTGCGGGGAATTCTCCATCTCGAATTCCTAAGGTAAATTCGAATTGGGTTCCTAGAAGCATGATTAATTTATCTGAGAGACGTGGCAAGTCCATATCTCCACAAAGAAGAGCTTCTATATCCCCACCAAATAAAAAGACAAAAAGAAGAGGCAGATCTGTATCTCCAACATTCTTTGATCGAAGGAGCTCTAGTCAGACGGAACCTCGAAGTTCTATAAGTTCAGACCGAAGAAGTTCAAATTTAACTTCGGTAACTACTTCAGATTTCAGTTATAGACGAAATCCTACATCACCCATGAGAAATTTTACAGCTAAGCGAACGTCTTCATATGGAACAATAAATAATAAAATGGGTCGTAGAAAATCAATTTTTCAAAGTCAACCAAATCTACTGAGACCTCGCTCAGATTCAATTGTTAACCGAACAAATAGAATGTCGAAGTCCCAGAGGAAGGTGGCCAAACCCACATCTTTATCACCCATTATTGGTACTCCTAATAAGGATGATCCATTGAGTCCGGAAGAAATAGAGAGTTCAGAGAGATTCATTGCAAGTGGTTTAAATTTTCGAGACACAAAGATGGATCCTTTAACAAGAATACCAATTCGTAACGGATCCGATGTAATAACCAGGTCTGAATCTAGAATTCACATGCGGGCCCAATCGCAACCCGGCTCTAGATCAAATTCTAGAGGTCCTTCATTATCAAACTCTAGATCGGGTTCGCCAATGAAGGAGTTCGCTCCTACATCCAGACCTAATTCTAGAGCTGCTTCATTGTCACCATCAAAACATACTTCAAAATCTAATTCTAGGGGCGGTTCACAACCTTCTTCAAAACCTCAGTCACGAAGCAATTCCCGACCAACTTCTAGACAACCATCCAGAGCAACTTCGAGAACTGGATCAAGGGCTAGTAGTACTCATAAAGAAACTTCCATACCGAGCAACCGCTCTAGATCGAATTCCAGAATAAGTTTAAGTCCTCCTAAAAATCGTAAAAGTAGCCCACCAAAACAAAATTCAAGCAAAAAAAACGCAAATTCAAAAACTAAAAGTCGAAGTCCTAGTCCACAAAAGACCAGACGGAAATCTATTAGTCCACCTAAACCGACAACTAGAAGTAGAAGTCGAGGTCGAACAAAATCTCCTGACAAGCGAAGTCAAAGTACGAAATCGAAAACTACAACATCAACAAGTAGATCCAGATCTCCCAAAAAATCCGTACGCCGAGAATCGCCAAAAAGGTCAAGTATTCGCAAAAATGATAATAAAAGTGCCAAAAATTCAGTGAATAGTAAAAATTCTGATATTAGTTCAAAAAGAGGATCCTCAATCAAAAGAAAAGAGGGTGAGCCAACACTAAAGCGTGAAGCCAGTAGCTTAAAGCGTGGAACTTCCAATTTAAAACGAGAAACATCTAACATTAAGAAAGAAACAACAACAAGTATAAAAAGAGAAACATCTAATTTGAAAAGAGAAACCTCAAATTTAAAACGGGAACCTTCACGAATGAGTTTAAAAAAAGGGCCGCCAAGTAATACCCAAAAGGATTTAATGAAGAAAAATCCACCAAGCAATATTAAAAAAGAACCATCAAATCCAAAAATTGAAGCAACTTCTGGGAAAATGAAAAGGGAGCCTTCAAATCTTCTTAAAAAACGTACTGATAGTAATTTAAGTAGCAAGTTAGAAAAAAACACCAGTTCTAAAAATGAAAAAACAGAAATAACTAAGGTAGATACAGTAAATAGTTCAGATAGTACGAAATCTAATGATGGAACGACTATGGATACTGATGGTAAGCTGATCCCACTGACAAAAGCAAATGTTGTTTCAATGACTACTGCAGCTATTGCAGCTCAGCCGGTACAAATTACAACTGCCGTGACAAATCACGCTCTTTTAAACAAAATAAATAGCAGTGGTCAACTTGTGAGCTCAGAAACAAAAATTGATGATGTTCCTCTGGCAATTTTAGAAAAGTCAACAAAAACCCTGGAAAATATACAAAAAACTGTTGCTGAAGCAACAGATGAAATTCAAAAAACAATCCATGAAAACCTGACAGATCTTAAAAGCTTGGAAAATGATATGAGTAAGGTCGGAGTAACAGATGCAAAATTCGCAACGTCATCTGGAACAGAGGCTCCTTTTGATAAATCTGATAGTCTGAAAACTGTGATAGAAAATCCAACATTATCAAAAAATGGAAATGCAACCAATAGTCACAGTAACGTGTCTCCTGCACCGCCTACACAACCAATTGAACCGAATGTATCCGTTATCGTTAAGGGAAAATCTGCAGAAAATACATTACATCCGAGTAAAGCTGGTGATGTGAACGGAGGATCAAATGGTCACCAAAGTGGAAGTGGAAAGCACAAGGATGATGAAAGGGTTAGTGTTCGTGCAATTTCAGTGTTACCAGATGTAGAATGTGAAAGTGCCAATTTGCAGAATTCTTCTGACATTCAACAGGTACTAGACGAATCAGGAACAATTCAAACATTGGAGGAAGGAAGTCAAGGTTTAACAAACAAGGGGAAAAAAGGTGCGAAAAGTTCAGATATGAGTGCTATTCACACTGAGAGAAGTGGCGGCGGAGGAAATGGTGAATCTGACAAAAATGAAAAAGATAACAATAACAAGGGGTAAGTAAAAATATGAAAGTTTTATAATTATGTTGTAGTATTAAGACTAAAGAATAGTAAAAGTTTATTTGATTATTTAATGATTTCGCGAGATTTTTATCGCTTCATTATATGGGAAATTGAATGAACATTAACGTCCAACTTTTCAACGTTTTATAGTAAAGTAAAACATTTTGAATTACCAAAATGAAAATAGACAGCTAATGAATTATTTTTACATTATTACAAAAATTTTTTAGTCGATATAAAATCTCGATATTTTTATTTGGTTCATAAAAGTTTTCCTTCTCAATCCTAATCCAAAAAATTTTTACATGCACTGTAGTGTTCGTTATAAGTGTATTCAATATACATAAAATGAATGTTAATAACAAGTAAAAATATTTTTCAAAGTTATCCACAATTTTAACTTTTCACTTTATTTTTTCTTTTGTTTTTATATGTTCCACAACATTTACATGAATATGAAAAATTCCAACCTTCTTCTTCTCCTCCAAAATACCGAAAGGTATTCATTCATTCATTCATTTTGATGAAGGTCTCATACCTCCAATTTTGCAATAGTTTTTTTTTTGTTAAGCGATAAAAGTTTTTGTTATTGTGGTAAATACAAACAATTTGTAGTCCCTATACCATTTTCATTTTGCAATACTTTAACACAATATATATGAATAATATATTTATACTTGTAATGGCAGGGAAGTATTAAATTCACTAAAACTTTAACTTTTTTTTAATATTGACCATACAATCCAAACCATCATACAAAATATTTTATAGTTATTGTATAAGTAAGTAAAAAAGGCAAAAATTTATGACTGCGAAACTTCCTATCACGGCATAATAACAATAGAAAAATATTTCTTTACATTAACTTATTCAACAATAAACATACTTATATATTTGACCCACTCGCTTTATGTAAGATTACGATAATGTGGACTTAGAAAAATTTTTAATATTTGATTTCTGTTAAAGGGTAGTTTTATGTTTCTCCCTTTTCCATAATCCCCCAGAAATATGTTATTCATAAAATTGTTACGTATCTACAATTTTCTATACATTTGGACTAATTTTTAAATTTTATAAAAAATTGTAAAATTTTCTTTTAGTGAACAGATTATATTAATTCTAAATAAGGGGTGATACGAGTCAATTATTTTCCTGTCATTATTATTTATTTCAATTACTGAAAGTGGGAGGTAGTAAGTGCAATTGAATGGATGAAAATTTACTAAGTAAATTTAGTAATTTATTGGATAAGTGCTATTAGTGCAGTTTAAGTACTTTGTATTTATACGCATATTTGGTACGACATTGAAAATTAATTAATTTATAACACAATCTGTTATATTTCTTTATTCGCTTAATAGGTCTATGGGGGTCAACCTAATTAAATTTATAATTTATTCAAATATTTCAGTTTATTATAATAACATCAATAAAATGAACATTTGAAAAGACGGATAACAGAAATTCCAGGCTATATTTGAAATAAAGCTACTCTTTGGAGTAGCTTATAAAATAATTTATATAAAATGTCCTTGCAAAAGAATTGTCATTGAGAAAAACTTTTAAATAAGTAGATAATATATTTACTTATATCTACTTATATAAAAGTTTTTCTCTTGTATATACGGTTCCATTGCCAATAATTAGTTTAATAAGAAGACTAAAAACATTTAAAAGCAAAGTAAGAAGAAAGAACACAATTGAAATTCTTGTATATTAGAGTCTTTGTGTTTCGATTTATAATATTTCGAGAAATGAAACCTGTTATATCGAATCTTAAAAATGCTATAAAATTCTTCATGTCCACTAAATTATTCAAAGAAACAAAAAGTAAAATAATAAACCGTAGACGTTGAGCTATATATATATATATATATATAGCTATATAGACATTGAGCCGTACATATACATACATTTTTTACTTTTTTACAATAATTTACAATTTGATTGACTCAAACCATAAAGGAAAACAGTTATTTGCATGCAAACTTTTACTACTCATGTACATACGAAAACGTCCTCTTTATATTATAGAGTGGTTAAACCTCCTATTCGCATTCCATCAAATAATTTTCAATTTTATTGAATTAATTTTTCTTTTATCGTACCGTTATTTTTTTTCGTGTTCTCTTGCCTTCTCATACTTTCTTTCGATATACAATTTAATTTTGTACAACAAAAATAAAATGATTTTTCATATAAATTTTCGATTCTTCTTTATTATTTTATGCCAGTTATTACTGGACATTGTTAACGGTAACATTAAAAAAAATTTTATAAGCGGTAAAAATTTTAAATAATATTTTGATTTTTATTATAAGGAATTAGAAATAGACAAAATATAATATTAAAGGAGATAACAAAAGTTATCGGGAATCGAGAATTTTTGAAAATATTTTTTTAAAATTCATTCTTAAATTCGATATTTGTACGAAAATTAAAACATCTTGAAGTAAATCAAGAAAAAAATCATTTTTTTTTTGTGAATGTGGTGTTTTATTTCGTTATTAAGGAAATTTATTAATCGGAAAATAAAAAATAAAATTAAAGAAGGGAACTATAAGGAGAATTTAAAAATCATGATACAAAAAAGTGGAAATTTAAAAAAAGATCGAAAAAATTCAGTTGTTTTTAATATCGATTTACCAAATGATTTTGGAAATTCAGACAAATTCTTTTACAGGTAAATTAATTTTTTTCTGAAATATTATATGAAATTAAAATAAATTAATTGAAAATATTTAGCTATAAATGACCGCCGTATAAATGACCGCCGTGCATTCCATTTTTTATGTTTCACAACACTTTTAAAATTGAAAAATCAAAAAATAATGCAAACGTAAATTAAAAGTGTTTGATTTACCGAAAAAAAATTTGTCAAGGACCTCCATTTATATTAATGCGTAATTTGTTTAAGTACAATATTTTAGTAAATTAGTACTTAGTAACAAGAATAGTAATCACGGTAAATGCACTTCAGTATAATTTAAGGAAATATTTAACCCTTTTAATTTTCATAATATTTTGTTTTGAATGATTGTTAATTGCATTTTGGGTGTAATAAAATATGAAGAATGGTCAAAATAACTTTGATTATAATTTATTGTAAAAAAGCTTTTTAAATTTGATTTTAAATTTTCACTTGTACTAACAACATTATTTAAATTTTTAGAAATAGTGAAATGAATGTGAGCGCCAAATGACTTTCATTTTAAAAAGAAAAGTCACATATCAATAATCTATAAATCTGAATAATAAGGCTTATAAAATTTGGTTTTTTTTTTGATTTTAGACAATTTGACAAAATTTTTAAAATTTTGACTTTGTTCTAGTTATTTTTTTAATGTTTTGACTTCAAGTCTTTGTCTGATAGGCATATTATTCCTGAAATTTCAAAAATGTAAATATTAGAATGTTTTTAAAAATTCCAACTTTGAGACCTTGTAACTCGAAAAGGAGGCCCCAACAAGCAAAAAGTTCCACTAGAAGCATTCTATCACTTTGCTCCGGGTGTTGTATTGGATACTCTGTTTATTACAAAATAAAACATATGAGAAAAATTGAATATTGTAATATTTGAACACAGTTTCACTACACCTCTCCAAGGGTTAATAAATATGGCGAGAAACTGTTAAATTATTATAAATAATCGTTACTATAAAACTATTTTAAGTTAATGACCTAAACTTGAAATTAAAATGAAAATAATTTACATAAGTGTAATTAAAAGAAAAATTAGGTATTGTAGTGTGCCTAAAATTAATTATTTAGTTTAATAAATTATTTTTATTACATGATTTTTAACTCACGCGTAATAGTTTCCCATTTTATTATGACTGAATATGTATAATTGAAATTTATTAAAAAATTCTTGCACTGTGCAAGAATTGTTTTGTAATACTTCTTCTTAGTGGGTGATATACCAAATTGTAAATTATTTATTAGCTTTCATTATAAATTTTTTAATATACAAATTTCAGTTACCAACAATATTTTTAATATTAAATAGTCATATATTCAAAAATAATTGACCTTGTATAAAATATTTGTAATTTTCTTGTTCTTTTATTGTCCATCATAAAATTCATATATACATACATTATATTATTTTTCTCCCAAAAATTCTATTAAAAAAATTATTATTTCACATTTGCTTTCTAATTTCTGTGCTTTTATAAGTATTTTTTTTCTCTATGGTAAATATGTATAACATATTCTATACCATATTTATGTTTCCGTTTCCCAAAAAATTCTATGTACCATAATGTACAAAAAAAAAAACAAAACAAGAAAAAAATCGCGTGTAAATTATTCGCAATTAGTTTTAATATTTTGTTTTTTTCATACTGATTATTTGCTAATAAAGAAATATTTTTAACCATTAAAATACTAGCTAAATCGATAATACTGAACTTAAATAATTTTCACAATTCTAAGGTTAAATTTATGTGGTTAATTTAAACTATATGAGTTCAAAGAAGAAATGTGCTTAAAATAAAATTTTTTGTACTTGCCAATTTTAATCGAAGATCTTTCATTATTGCGTCATTTGAAAAATTAAATGAGAAAACTGTATATACGTTATATATGTAATTAAATTTGGTATATGAGGTTTTTGGGGTTTTCCATAATCTTGTGCGTTATAAAATTCTTGAATTTAGAAATTATAAAAGTAGAATTGAAGAATTGAAAAATTTGATATAAAATATTTCTTCTCAGCTTAACTCTTCGTTTTATTTCTTATATTTTTCCGAACATTTCCGAAAAAAAAATCCTATGAGTTAATAATTAAAATAGTATAAAATTTTTTCTAATTTTATCAAATTCTTATCTGAAATTCCAGGTTTCATCTCCTTTTCTTCTTCTTTAATTAAACTAATTTATTCAATAACATTTTATAAGTAGAAATCTTTCATTCCCCTTTCAGTCTACTTTAAATATTCTAAGTAAATAAAAAATAATCTTAAAATTACTTAATTTTTTTTTGTACTAAATAACATTCACCTCGTTACCTTTATTTCTTCTTGTATCCTATATAGTCATTTTAAAATGGAATTTTAGGTCAACACTTCCGATTTTTTTTGTTATACTTCTTCAGTATTGTGTCCACGCATAATGATTTTTTTTTATCAATATTAAAAAATCTTATATTTTAAGCTTACCACAATTAAATCATGGCAACACAAAAAATTTGCTACATTGTTTGAATGAATTTTCAAATACAACAAAAAAATAAAACGAAAATAAAAATTTTATATAAAAGGATATTATTATCCTGAAAAACCTATTAATTTAATATCCTTAAAGTTAATTATAAAATTGTTTTCTTTTTTCCATTAAAACCATTGGTATAAAGAGACATGACTGAAAGTTCCGATGATTAAGCAGTTTTGTTTTTTTATTTTTTTTTTGTTTTATAGATTTAGTATACTGTTAAAGATATATAAGAGTCTCGCGTGGCCAAATAATGACAATACTTGTACAAGGACATTTATAATGAAAACAGCAAAAAACAACAAATAGTTTTTGGTGTTTTCTCAATATTTGAAAACAACAAAACAAATATTTCACCATTCAGGTGTCTGCCATTGAAGACTTTTTCTGTTATACTTATTCTAGTTCTCAATTTCATTGTTTAATTAAAAATGATGTAATACGGGTCCGAGTACAATAAAAATATTATTTAATTTTTGTTTTTATTATATGTAAATGTTTTTTTTTTTTATATTGTGGGTTAATTTTTAAGTAATCGTATACATATTAAATTAAAAAATGTGGTTAGAAAGTGTCCTTGTTAATTATTAAATTTCTAAGATAAAAGAAATACTATAATATTAATAAGTCTAAGGACTTTTGAGTATTTTTTTTTTTACTGCTTTATATGCCTTTACACATTTTATTTGTAAAGAAAGTTAAAGTACATACACAATATCATATATGTTTATTATTTGGACAAGGTGTACCGTTAGTATAAATAAAAAATTTAATGTAGTAAAAATAATTTTTGTTGGTTTAAATTAAAATGTAAGGCATTTTAAAAATTCGCTATTTCTTATAAATGTCTAGCTCTATTTAACTAGTATTAATATTGTATTACATAATTTTTTGAGGTTGTTATAGAGTTCAAGTTATATACCGAGTTTCGTATCAAAGTGCACTGTTATTTACCACTGTACAGGCCCTTGTATGGAGACGATGTTCACAGCTCAAGAGGTTTAGAGTTACAGGCGCTTACAGTCGATTTCAACTGATTTTTTTCTTTTTGAAATTTTAGGTATAATTTTGTGCCTGTGTAAGGCAGGCGAATTATTAAATATGATTTGAAAATCTTCTTTGTTTTAATCTGTTCAGATTTCGGAATCAAATGACTTATTTGTAAAATTTTAAATTTTAACTTCAAATTTTTTAAGCTTATTTTGACTTTTATTTTTAAGTTTTAAATTTTAATTTATGTTTTCCATGAAATTTTTAATAAACTCCTAAAATAGAATTAATGTACTGCACTATTTCAAAATATTGGTTTCAGAACTATAGATAAATGCATATAAGAAATTTAAATTCTATTTCAAAATTACAAATAATTTTAGGTAGAAAAATAATTTAATTTTGCACTTAATTCACTTTGTAAAGGGAATTTTGCGATTCAATTACAAGAATAACTTAGTTTACGAAAATTTCTGCGTTACTGTACAAAACAGTACTACCCTTAACAGTACTGCTAAAATACATAACGTATAGAAATTAATCGCGAAATAGTTTGGGTATTTTAAATAAATTTTTAATAGAATGCAACATTGTTTCGAGAATTTTTTAAATTCCAAGAATTTTATTATTTTTTCCATTTTTTTTTTTGTTTTGTAATTAAACGACTTAATTAAGTTTGAACTAAAATTACATTTTGTTTAAACCTGTTACCCATTTATTTGAATTTTTCTTTAATCTCACTTTTATTCGGGTTTTGTTCTTTTAACATTAAAATTGCATGTAAATTAATTCTTACATTTTTATATGCATGAATTTTTTGCTCTTTTAAGAATTTCAATAATTTTGTTTTATGCATTATTCATTACGTTTATTTTTTTTTTACAAAATTTATCATAAAACTTTTTATGAATTTTTTAATTTTACAAAGAAGAAATCGTTTATAATTAATTTTCCTTAAACCCTTTATTCTCAGGATATCATACACTTTTCGTTTTCTCCTATATATATGTAAGGAATAATTAATTCATTTTTTGTTTTTAATTAATAACACGCAATAATTAACTCACTGCATTTAATTTTATATTTTTTTTTTGAATTTAATAAACTAGGTACTATGTGTTTAATAATTTAATATAAAAAAAAAATAATGTCATGCCATTTTAGTGAATTAGGTCGAAAGTTGATTTTTTTTTATATTTTTGTATGAGTATAGGGTAAGGATAATAGTATATGTGCAAGTATATTATAATTATCGAAAGAATGTCCAAAGCAACAAAAGAGTATATTTTTTAATTTGTGTAGTAACAGTGGTCGACAAATTATGGTTCTTTGAAAATATAAATTATGAAGCTCATGGCAAGTTTTTTTTTGTTTTAAATTCTTTCTTTCGAAATTTTTAAAAGACTTGATTTTTATCGGAATATTGTAGTAATTCTAAATGAATCAAACCTAGTCATTAATTTTTTTTTCAGCTTATAAATGGGTTCATCTATTCTTACTGTCGAACTAAGACAATATGGAATATTTTATTGCTAAAATACAAAATTATGAAAATAAAAAAAATTTAGTAGAATGCGACATGAACAATTATAAAGATAAGGAAAATTTAATATTTTGGATATTTCAAACACATAAATAGTTGTCACTCCTGACATTTAAATAATTGTTGCTTTCGAATGCATATTACGAAATACAGAATCACATTTAAAGTATGTATTTAAGTTTCCAGTTGAATTCAAACTCTGAAAATTATAATTCTGTAGGTTAAGTACGCTCTGTTCAACCCTTTACTGGATTTTATCTACACCTACTTGTATTAATCAAAAATTTTTCATTTCTCAGCTTCTTAATCTCTAATTGACTAATAAATTTATATTTATTAAATGCATAAAATTTTGTAGCAATAAGGCAAAACTACCTTTAAGTCATTTTAACACAAAATCGAGATAATATGATATTCGAACCCTCTATATTTATATTAATAATCTTAAGTAATTTGAATAAATTTAAATTCTGAAGCAATCAGTATTTAAAAAAAATTATAAAGAAAAGTTTATAATATGTAGATATTCCAAGCCCAGCAAGATTTTAAACATTCACTCGAAACTATTAATTTTGAATTAGGCAGTTCTAGTTCTAACGGCCGTCAATTTACCAAATTAAATATTTCAGAGCAATTTACGGTATACAAGTTGTTATTGTTATAATTTATAAAAAATGTCATGTAAACTTATTCGGTCAGTATTTTTTTTTTAATCACAATATTATACAATTTAATTATACATTGTGGTATTCTTAGAAACAAATTTGAGTTATGCACGTGTCCACATTTTTAATATATTTGCATTTTTGATAACCTAAAAATTAATATTTAAATTTAAATAATTAAATTTGAAATAATTTATAAATTTGTTATAAATTATAATTTGTTATACCAATAAGCTTTATCGCTTAAAATGGAAATTTGTATTGTGTTATACAAGCTTATCAGATTTTTCTTTTTTAAAATAAAATAAAAAAACCGGGTTGACGTCTATGCTTGTTATAATTTTCTTTAGTAAAATCTCGTAATAATTATAATACTAAAATTTTTTTATATTAAAGCCCATAAATTTTAACATACTTAAGATTAATTTAGAATACATTGAAGACTACAACTCCAATTTATTGTTCCATACAATATTGAATATATAATAAAATTTAATTAAATTTCAATATTGATATTTTTGCAATTCATTCTAGTCCCATAATTTCTTCGATTATCATTAAAAAATAAATAATGACTTCCTGATTGAAGGAGTGGTTTTCTTCTAAAAATTTTGATTTTTTAATAATAATATTGGAAAATTCATTTTATAAATGTATAATAACTAATATTAAATGGTTATAAAAAAGAAGTTGAAATTCATATTACGTCAGAATTCTTGGCAAATATTCAATTGTACTTTACAAATTAATTGCAAAAAAAAAAACGAAGTGGTTTATGATCACGGTAATCAAACATTTCCGTTTATACATACGTTTATACATACGTTCAATATTATGTTCACATCGTCCATGCATATAATCTTATATAGGGTGATTTTTTTGTGTTTTAAATTTATAGAAAAACATATAGCAAAAATTTTAAATTTACATGAAATTTTTATTAATTGAGCCGATGAATTGATAGTAGAAGTATTACATATATCAATGTCGATCACAGCAAAATGTCGATTCTCTCGAAGGATCCGATTTTGAAGTAATTTTTTGCAAATTTCGTTCGATACATTACATTCAGTATTGCTTTTCAAAGGAATAACTTGAACGCTAATTGAAACCTGTTGGCGGCCAATGAAATAATATCCAAAATCTAAAATGAGTATAGCTTATTAAATATATCTTCATAATTCATATTTATAAATATATTAATAATTTCATAAACTGTCGTTCGGATTTCAGTCTTTCTTTGGTAAAATGCCAAACCAATTTGAGTAGACTTTAACTGTAACAAATGACAAGTAGATTGTCAAAAATAAAAATAAGAAAAATGAAATAACTAAAAAATCACTCAATATTAAAAAGTTCGTTTTACATAAATCACAATAAATATTTCAATTATTTAAAATAAAAATTAAAATTCTTTGAATTTCATTTAATATAAAAATTTTCATTAACATTGTTGTTAAATTCCTTGAAATCACATATAAAATTTTATGCGAATTATTTAAAAAAAAAAATTGTCAAATTAAATTCTACGTGTAAAAAAAGTGAGCGAAAACTTTCATTTACATTCTCATTTAATGTCAGCATAAGTTCATTAAATTAATTAATTATGATTTGATTCGTTTGAACGAACAGATTGGAATTGATTGCAATACTTTTGAGCTGTTCATTTGTTTAGACTGTACTTAATTTAGTCTAAGGTATATAAGACTCTCGTAAAACTTGTAAAGTTAAAGAAACGAAATGAATTGAAATTTTTAGTTTCTACTTTTCAAAATTAACATTTTAACTTCTAACCTTAGACTTAACTTATTGTATACTTAGAGTAATTAAACATTTTTTATATCTTTATGGTCTTCTTACATAAAAAAACCTTGAATATTTAAAACCTTCAATAGAATTCAATATTATCGATGTGACCTTCATTCAAATCATAAAATTCTAATATGTTTTCGGTACAATTTCTCGATATATCCAAACAAGAAATAAATTTTGTTTTTAATTTTATGCCCTTGTATATTTCATAGGGAAATGTATAGAATTGCAATACTCATAAAGTACATACAGTGGACAATTATTATAAAGGATATAGAGAACATGAAACAATTGTTAAATTTTTTTTTTGTGTTTTTCGTTATTATACAGTCAAGGACATTCCTTAAACTTTACAATCAGATAATCAGAAAAGAGTAAAAAAAAAATACTATGAATCGTGCAGGATATTATGACTACATATAATATGTACACGTTGTGTGTGAATATGTGTATGCGATAAAATAATGTAAAAGTAGTGAAAATTTTTTGAAATTCCAATAATATAAAAAAGTATGAGCAGACTTTGAAGGTAATAAAATTTAACAATAATTTCCATTTTTATAATATTATCGGCATTTCTTAATGTTTTTATAATACTTAATATTTTTGCTCTTTTAATTTCAAAATTCATATAATTTAACCCTTAAATTCCGATTTCTTTTGATAAATATGCATTATTTGATCAAGTGTTGTTGAATTGGAGTCTTCTTGTTTTGCTTATTCTGTTAATAATTGCTCAGTATAATATGTACATTTGTCAATTTATGAATTTTTACGGTATATTTAATTTAATAATAAAAAATAAAAGTATTATATGAAAAATTCGTACACTGTCACACAAATCCTTGAGTTTCTTCCAATGAAATTTTTGTTGTCCGATTCTTTAATTGTAGTTGATTGCAGTCTACCAATAACCATTATTTTATTTGACTATTATCTAGCGACGGCAGAATTTTCTAGTTAAAGACATACTAAGAAAATTTACGTCAATATTTAACGTCAATTATAAGTTTTAAAATAAGAAAAACAGTTACTAAAGGGTTAAATAGATTTTTCAGCATTGGCGTGTGCCGTATATAAAATTTTAATAAAATGTATATTTATTGAAATGCCTTCAGAAAAAAAAAATATTTTACGGTATTACTTTTACTAAATTGAAATTATTTGGCCATTATTATGCATACACAGTACCCGCTGTAGTTATACCCTTATAAATGTGTGAAAATTTACATATAGGCTGTTATTGAGGTAATGAAAATGTGATGATTCATGGAAAATATAAAAAATTAAGAAACAAAAGAAAAAAAAAATTGGGTTTTTTTTTTCAACTTAAGTTTAACTGCAACTTTGCAATCCTTCATAGTTCTTGCAGTCTTCCCTGTGAATTAATAATGAAAAGTTTTAAAAATATGTTTTTATAATTTCTTTGAAATTGAATATGGAATTATTTAAATTGAGTTTTTAAATAAAGTGAATATTAGGAAAAAAATAAACTTGAGAAAGGCACAAAACAATTAAAGAATAATTAGAAAAAAAAAACTAAAAACTTATTGTAAATTATCTAATTTTTTTGTAGTGAATAAAGAAGTGTTAATTGTATTAAATTTAAATAATTTTATGAACAATAATAACAGTATTAAATTTCATTCATTAAGGTAATGTTTGAATACCAAGAAGGTGAAAATTTTAATTGTTTCTTATGAAAACTACTTCTTTCCTCTATTAACTATAAATTAAAAAAAAAAATCAATTATTAAATTCGAAGAAAAATGCAGAAATATTTCGAATTTCAATATAATTTTTAATTAAATCGATAAACTATATTAGTTGTGACTTGCTTTCCAAATAATTTCGTGTATATGTTACGATTGCAACTACGTTTAGGGGGATCTACTCGAAATGTTCACTTAAGGCTCACTGTTTTCCAAAGTTACAAAATCAAGAAACCTCAACAAAAAAATCTCATCAACAGGAAATAATTTAGGAAAGTTAAATTTTATGACCTCGGCGGGCAATTGACAGGCCCAAAACCTAAATTTAATTGCTCATTGAACATATTCTGAACAATATCTTTTGAAAAATATTAATTATTTAGAAGCAGTCTCTCAGCAGGAAAGTGACAAACTAAACTAAGTTGATTTAACGTTGGCAAACTTAACGAAGAACGCATGAAATTTCAGGTTTTGTTGCAGCAACTGCCACTTTTTTTGCCGACAAATCATATTCGTTACTTAATTTTGTTTTTCGAGCTGCAATTAATTTTGTTCAATCTAATAAATTTTTTAAATTCTGATTTGCAAAATTTTGTATTTTTAGTAAAAAGTAAACTGATTAAAAATTAAATTTTGTCAATTAAGAAAATCAATTTTAGAACAGTTTACAATTTTTTATTATATAAAAAATAATTTAATTTTAATTTTCTTTTTATAAAAATTTTCCGTTATTTTTGTTTTTTTTTTTCTTTCTCCCTTTTTTTTCCTTTTATGTTTCAATTTTAATTGTAGCCCGCAAGGAAGTCAAGAACTTCTTACTGGCTCAGACGAAGAAACAACTGGTTGCTGTGGAAAATCAAAATGTTGTCGATGTTGTACACGTTTATGTATGCCATGCCGTCGCTGTAGATGTAATACATCAAAATGTTGTAAAAAGAAACATGATACAACATCGGAAAAGGCAGCTGTCATCGTTAAAGAGGTTAATGAAAAAACACAAAAACAAAGTTGTTGGAAACGTATGAAATGTTGTAATAGAAAAAAATCTCAACCACCAATCAAAGCTGGACGTATGGAAACAATAGCCGAAGAATCAGAAGTTCAATCAAAACATATAAGAAGAGATATGACAGAACCAAAAAATGGTAAATGTACAATGTGTTTACGTAAAATGTTCTGTTGTCGACCAGCAAATAAAATCGAAACAACAACAGATGGTACAGAAATGGAAACCGTTAAATGTTGTTGTTGTATACCATGTAAGAAAAAGGTTAAAAAGCCGGGAGTACCAGCTTGGCAAGCACCTCCAAGAGCATCACAAAGAAGAGAAAGTATATTAAGTGAACCACATGGACCACCACAAACGTATGCATCCTTAAATAAAAAGAATTTATAATAAATATTTTATTTTATAAAAATTTTAGGCGCTGTCAAAGAATAATGAATAAATTAAAATTTTGGAAGAAAAAGGAACCGGTACGAAAAGCTAGCATTACAAGTCGAAAACAAAGTCTGGTACCAACAAATCCTCCAGAGGTAGATTATTTACCGTTTTGATTAATTTGATTTTGCTACAGAAAAATATCAAAACAGAATTACAAAAGTTCAATGAAACTTTAATAATTTTGTCGATAATGCCTATGTATGTGTATATTCAGAAATCAATAGAAAATTCCTTGACATTTATATTCATCAACAGAAAATAATAGCAAAATTTTATGATTTCCGGAAAAGCCTTCGAATTTATTAATATTTTTAGCGTATAAATTGTCAGGGTTGAAGCGAAATTGTTTTTATAATTACAAAAACATACTTTGCCAATTTGCATAATTCCTTTTGATTTCAATTCATGAATGTTTTTCAATGAAGATATGATCCTATTAAGAAGAAACATTGAAAACAACATTAAGAAATCAAAACTTTAAAAAAGAAGAATAAAAAATTGATTCCATTCTTGTATTGTGTTAAAAATTAAGGCTATAAAAATCTTAAAACAAAGAAAATTTTATTAACCTTTTACACTCGAACTTTATTTCGGCTAAAGATTTTTGCAGCTTGTACTTTTGGGCTTTATATACTTATGTAATATATCAGTTATTTAAAGGTAAAAATTACATAAAATTAAAAATGGCAATATATTTTTAAAACTTTTTTATTATTGTCACAATATGAACATTTTGTAATGTTCATATTTATCTGCGGACCACTTGCAACTAAAGTTTAACTGTGAATTCAAACAGTTTGAAATTTAGTGCAGCATATTGTTGGTGGTGCCTGAGAGGCACACTTCGAGTACAACACCAAAGTTTGGCAGTGCCTGTGAGGAGTACTTCGAGTGTAAAAGAATAACTGAGCTACGACCCTGATTAAATTTTCGATTTACAAAAAAAAAGAGGGAAGATATCAAATTAACACAAAATTATTTATTTTCAATACGTCACTAATACCCACGCACTCTTTATTTATTTTTTTCCTATTTGTTTGCGTTCTTTTCACCCCAAAACTTTGGGAATATCATCCCATAGTTACCAGAATAGAAAAAAAAATACAAAATCACTATATTAACGCAATAAATAAATAATTTTTTTTTAGTCTCATATTCCTATAAAAACCCTTACCACATTTTATAAAAATATCATTTTTATTCAAGGATACAAGACCGAAACTTCATAATGATTTAGTTGAATACAGTTCAAAAATGAAAGGTGCAATTCCAGTTTTACCAATTTATTTAGCATATTTTTGTACAGGATGCAATATCATTATTCCTGGCTTAGGTATTATAAAAGCAATATTTGTTTTTCACTTACAATTTTTAATAACTATAATTTAACATTTAAGGTACAATACTGTCGGGATTCTTTTGCCTTTGTTTTGGAATACCACGCTTCTCACAGTACGATAGTGCAAAAGCACGTATTGGATCATTTGTTATTAACTGTTTTGTTGGTGTGGCACAATTCTTTTGCGTCCTATTTTGTTTTGTTGGATGGGGTTGGTCCATATGGTGGGGTACAATTATGATGAAAACCGCAAGTAAGTAAATATTTATTTTATTATTAAGATTAATTTGGAAATTTAATTTTTTTTTATAATACTAAATTTATTTTATTTTTTCTTAATTTTTTATTAAAAATCTATTAGAAAAACTTCAAAAAATAAGAAAAGTTGAAAAATTAGAACTTGAAGAGGAACAACGACAAGCAGCAGCCGCAGCTGCAGCAGCTGCAGAAGCAGTTCAAACAGCCAATACAACAAAAGTTGGTGCTACTACAGCTCCTGGAAATACAGATAAAGATGTTGAAGCTGGTAAATCTTAAAATGTCTAATAGCAATTTGAAATGACAATTATATTATTACGATGATGAAAAAGAAACTTGCATCATAAAAGACACATATTGAACAAAATTTGAGCGAGTACACGGTAATATCGCTGCGATTAAAATACAGCAAGGAAAATTTGACTACAATATGGAAAAAAATTAATTAATTTTTTAAATTTTGGAAAAAAATGTTCTTCCATTTGAACTTCCGCAGTCTTAACAGTTACATATACATATAACTTCCATTATAATAAAAATTAATTTGCTTCCGTTAATTAAATATTAAATTTTGTTATTAAAGAAACACTGGTGAACAGAAACAATGAAACTAAAATAAAACCGACTGTACAATTCATTTTAATAGTTAATTGGTCCGTCCAAATAATAAATGTAGTGCCTTAACTTTACAACATTTGATAGTTAATGGAAAAACTCAAAATAATTAATGTTCACAATTCATATTATATACGTATTATTTACAATATAACCAGTGCTTCTCAACATTAAAAATGAATCTTCCAATGAGATTTCGAGAACAAAAAATAATAGATAACAATTCTTCCATTTACAGTTTATCAACACATATCACGAATAAAATACATAAATTAATTCAAAAGAAAAAATTTATATAAGTAAACTTTTGCATTTTAATTAAATTTATATAAGAGAAACCTTTAAACAACTTCACAATTTCATTGAAAATATTATCGAGATTTAAAAAAAAATTATGGATAGTATTTTTTTTTTTTGACAAATCTTTTTAAATAGCGAAGATTTATTTGTCTGGTTTCTGATCTGTTAAATTATACAATAATAATTTACTATTTCTATATTTGTTTGTTTCTATAAATTCAAAAATTTTATTGTACTTCCATAATTAGAATGATTAATTTAACTAACAAATCTATGGTGATACAAAAACAGCCTAAGTCGAATTTTAAAATTTTTCAGTTTATATTTTAACTAGTTTTTAATAATACCAAATTTAAGTCAAATTTTGCAGTTTTTTATTTCACATTCTAACAAATCTGTGGTATCTAAGTCAATTTACGACTAAGTAAAAATTTTCAGTTTTTCATTTTATTTGATATACTAATTTCATAAAGTTTTATCTATTATCTGGAAAAATTTAGTCAAAGTAAATCTCTTAATGTTTCTTCCAACTGTTAATATTATTTTTATAATAATTTGCAATAAAAGAAATATTTTTAATACCAAAGAATTTGGAATTTAGAATTTTTGAAATTTCAATTGCAAGTAAATTATTCTAACAAATATTTTAAAATTTCATTCTTGAAGCAAAACCCTTTACTTAACTACACATTAAAACATTTCAAATTTAATGTAAAACAAAAATAAAATACAAAATTTATTAAATACTCGTATGACGAAAATAAAATAAAAAATAAATTTTTAAATAAAGGCAACATTCTAATATAATAAATATTATTTAATTAGTAGAATAGTTTCTGACCAAAAACTATATTAAATAGTAAAAAAGAATAATGAAAACTTTTAAATTGAAACACAAACAACTATACACTAAAATTTTGTATATAAATAGAAATAAAATTTTTAAATAAAATTTAATAAAAATATTACCATTAAAAAGGAAACCTTAAAAATGAAAATGATTCTAAAAAAAACTATTTTTTTTTTTTCGTTTTTGGATAAAATTTAATTAAAAAAATAACTTAATAAAATTATATAAATTATAATAAAAGAAAATTGTTAGATAATATTAAAATATTTTAGAATTGTTAAAATAAAAATCGTAATAATTCAATTTGAAAATAAAAAATTAAATGTAAAATACAAGAAAAATATTAAAAAAAAAATTAAACAAATGCAATACGGTATTCTTTTCAAAATATCAAAAACATTATAAAAATATTACGATATTACGATAATTGATAATATTGTTAACATTTTAAATAAAAAAAAAAAAAAATAATAAATTTGATATAAGAAAATTTACGATAATTAGAAAATTTGAATTAAAAAAAAATTGAAATAAATTTTTTGTACATATAAAAATTTAGTAAATAAAATCTAAAAGAAAAAAAACATTTTGTAATTTTAAGTATATAAAAAGAAAAGTTATATATAAATATAAAAGAATGTATATGTATGTAAAAAGAAAAAAAAGAAATTTTTAAAATAAAAATAAAAATTTTGAATTTTTTTTTCCAACCTGTTGTTATATAAAAAAAAAAAATAAAAATGAAATTGTATAAAAATAAAAAAAATAGAAAAATAAAAATAATAAATAAAACATAAAAAAATTTGCAATTAATATTAGTTGTACTGGGTTAGGTAAGGGCGTGTTTAGTTGGTGCGCCTAGGGGTCCCGTGATGATGTGTTATGTCAGCTGAGTTTGTTCACAATCTTCTTTCTTTACTCATATTTGAACTGATCTCTTATTTAAATATATTTTGTAGATATTTTGAATCAAATGAGTAAGAAAATGAGAAATTTTGATAAAAAATTGGGAAATTTGGTATAATGAAAATAATAATGTATTTATTTATATAAAACAAAATTTATTTCAGGTGTATAAATTTTCAACAAAAACAAAGGCAAATTTTCTTCCAATCAAGAAGATTTTGATACCAAATATGGCAACAAATTCATCTTTTTTATTATAAAAAAACGTAATATTTTTATCAGTATATATATATATATTGTAAGTACATTAATATTGAATATATAAGAGTGTGGAAGTAGAACCATGGAAACAACTAACAAAATACCTCAAAAGCTCTATTCGTTTGAGAAAATTGTTTTAATATGAACTAATAATTATTAAATATGGTTTATATAAGGAGTTATATAATCTGTCCATTCTAATAAAATTTTATTAAATACGTCAATTATTATAATTATTGTTATTATACCATTGTTTAAAAACTTTCTTATAATATTCTTCTTATTGTATCATTGTATGTCTTATACATTGCAAAAAAAAAAACTATAATTAAACGAATATTTAATTTTATGTCAGCTCAAAGTATACACATTAAATTTAAAGTTTTCTATTTAATTTTAGTTAAAAAAAGAAAAATACGTAAATAATTTTACGAAGTAATTATTCTTTTTTATAATAAAAATTAACATAAAATATTTTACTATCGCACTCTTTTTTATTGCTCATTTGATTTAACTCTTTTGTACCTCTAGTTCAAACTAACACTTTATACCTTTTCGTGAAATTCTGAAATTCATAAGTCTCCATTTATTTTGCTAATACAAGAATAATTTAGTATTTTTTTTTTATAATGAGCAGAGGGTTACAATCTCTGAAGCACCAGCATTTTAGCCGTCTTTTACAATCTAAAAGCCGGTTTTGTCTGAACACTCCCCTTTACCTTGCAATGTCTACAATACTACAGTTTGTCAAGAATATAGGATCCCTTCAAGAAAATTATATGTGAAGAAATTAGTCTTTATTAATATATTAATAAAGGGTTAACTTTAAAATCAGCAATAAAAAGAGAAAATTTCATTTTTGTTCTTCTTTTTATAACCTGCACTTCGTCTAGGGTATATTTACTTTGGTATTGAATTTGAAACCACTTGAAGGAGTCGTTTCCGATATGGACATATGTTTTTGCTCAGCGTAAAATTCTGCATTAATTTAGACATGTCCGTCCGTCAGATCGTACGAAATCGGCACCAAACTTTCACAAGCTGCTTCTTTTGCGCAAACGACGGCTACTATTGTAATTGGGCCAATTTGGACAACGGGTTCAGGTAGCTGCCAAACAACTGCAAAAAACAATTTTAAATGTTTGGAAAAATAATAAAGTCACATTCACTAAATTTGGTAGACCTAGCTCACCAAGTCCAATTATAGCTCACATATATCCCTGAAGTTTTGGTGGAATGGCATGACAGGTTTGGGTGGCTGCCATACAACCCCAAAAGCAAATTTGAATGATTTTGGAAAATAATAGAGTTAGTTTCATAAAACTCGGCAATCGTGTTACCAATATCAACCCACACATATCCCTGAAGTTTTGATGGAAAGGCCTAACATTTTTGAGTACCTGCCATGGAACTCCAAAATCTAATTTAAAATATTCAAAAAAGTAATAGACACAAAACTGTTATGTGTCCAATTTTAGGTCAGACATATCCATGCAGTTTCTATAGAGTGGTTTGTCAGGTTCGAATACTTGGTATATAACAATGAGAGCTAATTCTAGATATTTCAAAAACAAATTTTAAACTCACACTGCTGTTGTGCAGGGTATAATTCGGTCGGTATACTGAAACGTTTTTACTAGTTTTAATTTTCTTTCATTTAAAAATACCAAAACAGAAAATCACCTATAATATATAAAAGACTTAAGTGAGAATCTTTTTCATTATACTAATTGTTAAATTTTAAAAAAAAAATCTCAAGCACAATGTGCAATTTATCAAATATTTACAAATTATTTTAAGATTATAATTAAAAAATAATATTATTCAGTTTCAAATTTCACAATATCATTGATTCTTATTTCAAATGTGATTATACTGCATCAATCGAATTCTATATTATATACCATAATAAATTTAATTTTTTTAACAAGTTGAAGAACACTGAAAAATACAGCACATTTACATAAAATTGCTAAGAACATGCTGTAGTTTAACCAAATAAGAAACAATTGCAAGTATAAAAAAAAATGAAAAATTAAAACTGTTCAAATTTAAGATTTTAATTTTTTTCAAAACCAGTTACCATAAATATCTTATTTCATTTGTATATGACATATTTATATTATATATATTTCATGGTAACAGAATGTATCGATTCTTTAATTGTAAAGAAAATATCAAATTAATCAGAAAGAGAATGTAAAATTCTATTTATAAATATAAAAACAAAAACATAAAACTTGTTGATATTCAAAAATACAAGAAATATCTTAAATCAGCTGGTCACTTTTAATTTTTCATCAAATATCTAATTTCACTCTTAAATTTTTTTTTTGTAATAATAATAATTTACAACTTATTCCGTAGCTGTATATTATCAAATTATAATATACGAATATAGTTAAAGTGTAAAAAATTCTCTAAAATTTTCATATATATAAATAAATATACATATTATGTATTTGTATATCTAAGTACATATCATTTCATAATAGACAAAAAAAAAAACATAATAATAGTGTCTATTAGCAGAAAGTTCATTGCTTCTCTCACATTAAATTTTTCTTGTATATTTTAATATTGTGACATTGAACGCTCTGTATATATACAATATAACATATTACCCATCACTAAATAATTAAAATGCATGAAAAATTAAATATTTGTGTATTTTGTATACAAGTGATTATTTGATAAAAAAAAATTATACATAACAAAATACAAACATATATAGACTAAATCATAAAAATAATAATCATAAATTAATGAATAGTTATATAGAAAATAAAAATCTAAGATATAGATATAATCATAATCTAAGCATAAGTATGATTAATATATTTAAACCTACAATATACCACCGCCTAACATCATTTAATTTAAATTTACTACACATAAACTAAAATGTATACTAATGTAAGTTAGAGTTACTTAATATATTAGTACACATACATACATACATACAATATTTTATAAAGTATAATGATTATTATTAAAAATTAAATTAAAATAAAAATTCTCTTTATGAGAATATTGCTTTGTTATTTTTCTTTTTCTTGTTTTTTTATTAATATAATAAATAAAAAAAACATAAAATACAATAACAAATTCATGAAGCGTAACATTAAAATTTTTTTTTTTTTCAAAATATTTACGTATAACTTTAACTTAAATTTTTTCGGATCATAAGCAACATTGCCACTCCATTACCATTATTATAGCTAAAAGGTACACGGCAATTATATCTTATAAAAATGAGAGAGAGAAAAATAATTTGTTTGGAGCAATACCAACACATATACATATACATAAATATATAAAATTGAAAAAAAAAAGTGTATAAAGAAAACAAAACAAGAAAAAAAAACTATGAGATAACAAAATGAGGGAGTACTACTATAAAAATTTTAATAATAATTTAAAAGCAGATGTTTACAACTTGTTTATATAAGGTTCGTTTATTATATAATTCGTATTTCATTAACCTGGTTTAACTGGTTAAAAAGACTCTATAAATACTGTAAGTTTTAGGTTTATTAATACATTTTTTTTTTTATTTTAAGTACATAGATGCACACAAACACTTGTATCGTAAAATGGAGTACGATGCAAAGTCTGGATCGACATCGAAAGACGTGTTAAACCTATGAGATTTCTCGTGGTCTATTAAGATGTAAAGTGAAAGCTATGACAGTCAAAAAATTCCAAAGACTGTGATGGAATGGTAATCTGGTTTGGAACCCTTTTGCAGGGGAGAATGAAATGAATGAAACAATAATCGGGACGAGTTGCGGACAATTTTGTCATAAATAACATATAAAATGGCTCAAAATATTTTTTTTTCGTTCTACCGTTTATTGAGCCGAAATTATTTTAAAATTAAAGAAATTTTGGTAAGTCTCTGCTGATTGGCAAAATAAAGTACGTTTTTCTAATTGAAATTAATTGACTTTCTAATCTTTCCAATCTAATCCTATTATCTCACCTATATTTCTTTAATAAAACCCATCATTTATTTGTAAAAGTATACGTAAAATAAAATTGAAAATTGTTTTCTAATTCTGACAAAAATTGTATAATAATTTTATTCTCGCTAAATCAAATATAAAATTTTATATTCAATTCATATATGTATATATATACGTAATATTATATTATCATCATATTAATATAATATAATTTTGTCTACAAATATGGCATTTATATAATATATTTTACCTGTTTTACCTGTTTACCTATAAATTTGTATATGTATATAAATAAAGAAAAAATAAAAACAAAAAAATACAAAACATAATTCTATATTCGGTTATGGTTACATTTTTACTCCAAATATTTTGGATTCTTACTCTCCTTCTCTCTCTCTCTCTTTCTACTTACTGTTTTTCTTTCATTATAATGTATAAAAGACTATACTATGTAATCAGTGCTGCCATATAGATTAGCCCAAATATTTTCATTTTTTGAAAAAAAAAAATCTTTCATTTTGAAGACTTAATTAGAAAAAAAATCTTGATGAACGATAAAAGATCTTTAATTGAAGTTTAATTGAAAGAAGTAGGAAGCCAAAGTAGCACGATTTCAATTGGAACCCAATTAGACGCCAAAAAGAGAAACTACTGACATGTAAATTGATATGAGATGTCATAAGCCCTTAATGCATCAAGCCCATTAACTGTCTTGAAAGTAGCGTTACCATACGTTGAGTATTAAATTCTATTTTTGGTCAAAACGTTTGTTTGCAAACTTTGGAAAATATGGAAAAATGTATAAAAAAAATTCCAAATCTGAAAAACTTCAGTAACGTTAAAAAACCTTAATTTTGAAGATATTTTTGCATGTAAAATTTAAAAATTTTAAATACATATCTTATTTTGAAGTTTTGCACACAAAAATAAAATGACCAAAATACCTTAATTTTGAAGATAAATCTACATTTTTTGGCAGCGCTGTATAGTATAGTATTGTAATAGTAAAGTAATGAGTTACTGTCATTGTGTATTTGATTATTTTCTCAAGAGATTCTTTTCTCTCTTTAATAAATCTCAATTTTTTTTTTAAATAAATTTCTTGATATTAACATTTATACAATATACTCAAATGATTTAGTTTAGAAGAAGCACTCTATAATTTATGACTAAAAATAAAATACGAATTTATTTATAATTTTAATTTTTTTTTTTATTTTTTTTTTTTTTTTTGAATTTAATATGCAATAAATTATAATGGCAGTTCAATAAGAAAAAATTAAATAAAATTATTTTTAATTTTTAGAAGAATTAATTAATTTCAAATCGTTTTGTATTATTTTTATTATTATGTATGTATGTAGTAGAATTAAATGTAATTTTTTAAAAATTAAATTACAATTGTAATAATGTTAAACAATCAAATTGAATGCAACAGTACAAGTTAATAAAAGGAAAAACAAATAAAAATAAACAATAAAATAAAAAATAAAAAATAGAGAGAAAAAAAGAAAATAAAAAATTGTGAAGGTGAGATATAATTATATAAGGGATCATTTTATACCTGCTTTGAATGATAATTGCAAAATATATGATTATTTGTATGTACACAAAAGTAATGTAATCAATCAACTAAAAATAGTCATCAGATCTTAACACAAACAAAAATTATGTGTATACATGTATGTTCGTATATTTCAATGCTAATGAATTTTTTTTTTTTTAAATAAAATAAGATTAAAACGATAAATTATTCAATATTTTCTTATTTTTTTGTAAATAATTTTACTAAAATAGTTGATTCTCTATAAGTGATCTAAAAAGTGTACATAAAAAGTGATCTAAAAAAAAGATTGAATAATTTATTATAATTTTATATGCATATTTAATTTATTTATTTAGATATAAATAAATAATTATTTTTTATTTAAATTTTGTTACATTTCAACAAAAAAAAATTACAATAATGGAAAATATTAAAATTTAACTGATTTAAAATTTGTCAAGATGATGATTAAAGCATATTGAAAACATTGTTGGAAACCTTGACAACGCCCCCTACACACATTTTTTGCTTTTTAAGTTTTAAAAATTTTATATACATAATATATAGTTACTTCTATTCTATTTACTTGTACATATATATTATTACTATTATGTATGCCTATAGGCCCAGCCAGGTGTGTTCTTTGGATTTATATTTTAATATATATATATATATATATTATATGTACACACATTATAATTTATTAGAATGAATAAGAATAAAAGAAAGAAAATAATTAAAAATTAAATAATTCTTTCGAATCTTCAACACAACATAATTTAAGTATATTCATATATGTATTTTCAATATTTCAAATTTGGATTCCAAAACTTGATTTAAAAAAAAAAATTTCCTATTTATATACAAGAAAAAAAATTTAAATCTATTTGATTGACAGTTAAAGAAGCACTGTATTCAATATTTATTGTATTATGGAAACACTGCTTTTGTATTTCTTATATAATTCTAATATAGGTATATTATGTGTTAATAATAAATCACATGTTATATAATATATATATTTGAAGAAAAATAATGTGATCATAATATTATTATGTGCATTATTAATTAATATAGATTTCGGTATATACGGAGATAAAATTACATTATGCGTATAAGTTATCGTAATATGTTATTTAAGCATACTCTTGAAATATCGGAAAGTTTTTTATTTTGCTATGAAATACAATTGAAAAATCTCTTATTGCACAATAATACTGATATTTTTATACAAGGTTATATAAACAAAATATTTAGATTTTAAAAATATTTATTCATAGGTGTAAAAAAGTCTAATTTTGTAGTGCAATATAACGTTGTAATCACTAAAAAATTCTTGTGACTGCTTAGTAGTAATTTTCCAAGTCTATTAAATTTCAATTATCATACCGAAAATACTTTTATATATAGCTTTGATTATTTTTTACCACATGCTATTGTTATGTTCAGACCCGAAATTCTTATGTATAGAAAGGAAACCTATTAAGGAAAGAAAACATAATATTAATAAGGATCCAAGAGTAATTCTTTTTCTAATGATACTAAATCGAAAATTGCATACTTTTAGGAAAACATTTCTTGATGTGGAAACTTTGTATGCTTAAAATAAAATTAAACAAGTAAAATAGCTAAATTATATAATTAAAAGATTTTATAAACAAATTTTAAAATAAAATTTCTTTTTTGTTACAGAAAATTTAAAATTCTATACACATTACTTAAAACAGTGAAAAATGCCTCGTAAACTCTTGAAGTTTTTAATAATTTTTGATAATACATCATTACTTTATTTTCCTGGTCAATTTTTATCGGGTCGTGTTTTACTTGAATTGCAAGATGATACTCCAGCTTTAGGTTTACATTTTCATGTTGTTGGTGAAGGTGTTGTTCGAGTTGGTTCATCAAGACAAGAAAGAACATATGATAAAGAAAATTATATTGATTTTCGTATGAAATTATTTGGTGATATTGATCAAGGTCCAGCTGTTCTATCACCAGGAATTCATAGTTTTCCATTTAAATTAGGTTTACCAGTTGGATTACCATCAACATTTTTAGGTCGTTATGGTTGGATACAATATTATTGTAAAGCAGCTTTACGCGAACCAAATGGTCTTATTCATAAAAATCATCAAGTTTTCATTGTTATGAATCCAATTGATTTGAATTTAGAAAAGCCGATATTATCAGTAAGAAATAATATTCTTAATTTATTAATTATTAACATATATTAATTTTTTAATGCATATATATTTTTTGTTTGTAGCATCCTTTTAGTTGTGAAGTTGAACATAAATTGGGAGTTGCTTGTGTTGGTGGTGGTAGTGTTAAATGTCGAGTATCACTTGATAAGGGTGGTTATGTGCCAGGAGAAAGTATATCAATTACAGCATATGTTAAAAACAACAGTAATGTTGTTATAAAACGAACAAAAGCAGCATTAACTGAAACAATTGAATATTTGGCTAGAGGAAAATGTATTCAAGTAGAAAAACGGGCATTAGCTGAAATTGCAAGAGGAAAAATACGTTCTGGAGAGAAAGATGAATGGCGTAATGAAAGTTTATATGTACCACCATTACCGCCAACAAATTTACGTGGTTGCCATTTAATTAAAATACAATATGATGTGTTCTTTATTGTAGAACCAAAATCATTAGAAAAAGAAATTAAATTGCAATTGCCAATTGTTTTAGCTACATATCCATTTCGAACTGATAATCATGATGTTTCAAATACATGGCCTGACTCTGTATTAAAACCGGATACTCATTATCCATCAACATTACCCATATTTCGTCCATGGTTACATGAAAAACCAGATCCATAATTCTATTATTTTTTTTTTTTTTGCATATTTTGTTGGTTTTATAATACATATGATGTACTTTTATATTAAGCTAATCATTCTGAAAAGCTACCTTAATTAATAATCGAAACTACGTTAATTTGTAAATGAAAATTTTATTAAATGAGGACAATTCAAATACAAGTTGTACAACATTATTCAATTTTCAAATTGAATTTTATATGTAAATGTAAAATTATATCCATTTTAATAATAATACTAAAAAAGTAACGTGGTTTTTTCACAGATTTAGGTAGTTTTTCGGAAATAACGTCATTATTTAATTTAATATACAATTAAATAATGTATATACTAAATTAAATAATATAAAAATATATATTAATTTTTTTTTGTGAATTAACTTTGCTAATTGTTATATTAAGAAAATGAAACAAAAAAAAAAAAAGTTTTTAGTCAAAAAATAACGCTTGAGTGATAAAATTTATGAATAAAAAAAAGTTTATGAAACAAAACTACAATTATATGAAGATTAAATATACATACATATTATACACATTATTAAATAATATTTTAAATTTTTGTAATATTATAAAATTACAACTTTTATACAATTATTATATAATGTAATTGTTAACAGAAAAATTCTAAAGCGATATTATATTAAAAATGAATGATAAGACTTTAAAAAATTTTTTTTTAAATTAAACTTTAATTTAAAATTAGTTTCTTAGTTTTTGTTTTGTTTTTATCAACCCTTCAGAATACATAAAAGCAAGAAAATATAACGAGATTACCTTAAATCAATTTTATTCTGCACGTATAAAAATGTAAATTTAAAATTTTTCATTGAAAAATTATACATAATTAATTTGAGTCGTAAAATTGAGTAAGCTAGATCTCTATTCACATAGACTCCTTTTGTTGAATTAAAATTAGTTGATAACTTTTAATCTACTTACGAAGTACAAAATTTATTTTATTTTTTACATTTTGTAATTATGAATAACAACAATTCTCCCTCTTATAATTGATTTTAACACCATTATTCATAAATTATAGAAGAAAAATTCTTATTCTTTTACTTTATTCTATAAAGTTTAATACTCATAAGTAAATTTTAATATATTTGGCAATACTCTTAAACATTTTCAAAATTTGCTAGAGTTGCCATTGTAATAAAACAAACTATAAAAAGCTTTTTACTTTAAAAGTTTTCAACAATTTATGAACGGCACCCTTCATTTCTATATTGTTGTTATTAGCTTCTTGCTTTAAACGTTACAAAAGCTTTTTCTTTTAAACTTTAAATCAAAATATAACGGTTAAATAGAATTGTTATACGATTTTCCGTTATTCATTTTATTTAAATTATGATAAAATTAGGTATTTTAGATTGAATAAACTTTAGGTATTTTCGAAAATGCAATTTTTTTAAGTTTAGAATTGTAAAGCTTTTAAAGCTTCATGTACAAATTAAATGTAAAGGATTTAAAAATTAAAAGTTGCATTTTCAAAAATACCCTATCGGGCAGCCGATTTATTAAGAAACTAATTTAAATAAAGTAAAAGTGAAATAATTACAAATATTGGGAAATTTCTCAAAATTTTGAGAATAATCGAAATATTAAATGAAAGACGGTAAACATTATTCCCTTATCAGGCGGTCAGTCTAATAGTTACAAAGCATATTTATGACAATATGGTCCAAGAAAGGAGTAGATTTTTATTTTTGCATCATTTACATTTTGAAATTTGGAATTTTTTCAGAAATTTGAATAATTAAATATTGAATAATTAAAATATGAGTAATTTTCTTGTTTGACAAATCTGAATAACAATTCGAAATTTATAAATTTTGAATAAAATTTATTTTTGGTTCTATCGCGTTTGTTATACATTCAACTTTAGGACAATAAAAAATTCTTTAAATTATAAAAACGGATTTGTTTTATCAAAATATTTGATTTTTATTTCAACAAAAAAAAAAATATATATGTATTTGTGTATATTAATGTAAAAACTTTAGTAACGCTGCAATGGTTAAAATTAAAAAAAAAAAATTTTAATGTTTAACCTTCGGAAATTTGCATTTCAAAAATACATACAATAGTACTTACATAATGTACTTATAATAATAAATGTAATTTTACATATTAATAAAAATATTTCATAAAATTCTTATAATTATAATCATACCAATTAAATTTTGATAATCCCTATAATTTAGAAAGCAGAAGACATTTAAGTAACATTTAAGGAGGTTTTTTCGTTTTTTTTTTGTTAAAATATCATTAATTTTGGTTTTTATTTTTCGATAAAATTATTTTTGAAATTTTATTTTTATATTATTAAAAATTTTCTTATACACTTATAATAACCTACAATTTATTTTATAAAATTTATGTTCAAAAATTGAAAACATTTTAATTCTTTTTTTTTTTTTGTTAACTTTCTTTTGAATTATTTTTATTTTTTTGCTGGACGGAGTTTTGAATGGAAGTTGTTTGTTTTATTACAAAATTTTAAAATTATTATTTACTTCTTGATCGCTACTCTAAATTACATTTTATACAAATATAATAATTGATAATCAATAATTAAAATAATCTTGATATAGCTGAACCTAATACAATTAAAATTGGTGCAATATAATTTTTTCCAGAACTGTTAATTCCTTGGCAAACTCTTGGTGATGGTTGTGATTGTGCAATATATTGACATAAAAATCCACGGAAATTTGTTAAAGCTTTTCTTTGACGATCATCATCATATTGCTAAAAGAAAATAAGAAAAAAAAATGTATTAAATAGTTCGAGTGGTTGAACAATTTTTAACAAAGTTCGTAATTTATTTAATTTAATTAATTTACAGAGCAGATAAGAATAAAGTATAAGTGACAAAAGTCTAAAACTGTGCTACTTCTAAATGGCTATTTCAATATGATTACCTCTGAAAAAACAATTGTTGGTACACTCTTTAATGGATTCTGAAATTCCATAGTACGTTCACCATTCTTTTTTAATAATTGACTACCTTCTGTACTATTAGCACATTGTTGAATATTTTCCCAATTATTAATATGATTTTCACGTGCACATTTTTCACCTGGATATTTATTATCTGGGAAATTTTTACCAATTTTCATTAAACAATTTATAAAATCTAATTGTAATGAAGCTTTTGTATGTTCAATTTCATATGAATTTGCTTGTATATTATCAATAGCACATGAATGTACTTTATTGCCATAACATTCATTTGGACCATGATGACATTCAAATAAAACTTCAGAGCCACGAGTTTCAAACTAAAAAAAAAAAAAAAAAAATAAAAATAAATCGAAAATATTATTGAACAAATTATAGAAAAAAAAAAAAAAAATTATTTTAATTTTTGTGTATTTACGGTTGATTTGCCAAATGGTATCCAATTAATATCAACATAATTTTTTAGATCTTCTTTAACAACGGGATATAATTGTTCGGTTATAAATGCAGCACTATCCGGGCATAATGATTCATAATAAACATCTATTTTAACCTGTAATTATATAAATTAGAATAATTGTTAGACCATAATATTATAAAAATTGAAATATTAAAAAATAAGAGTTTCAGATTTGTTTATATATATGAACTATTAATGTCCAGCCCAATAAAAACGTCATTATACTTGTCAACTGTTCTAAATTTCGCTAAATAATTTCGTTAGTTCTTATTTCTTAAGAAAATCTGTGAATTTGTTAAATTTATTAGAAATAAATTTAAACTTTCTTGGAATTTATTAGAAAGTGAGTGTGACATTAGTTGCCAACAAGCTTTCAAAAAATTGACAACTAATATCGAACTAATCAGAAATTTATTTAAATTTCAGTATAAATTTTATATCATTTTAACTTAAGATTTTCTGCAGAATTTCTTTGATTTGACATGAACATCGAACACCCACTATATGACTTTTGAATGCACATTTATCTGCTGTGTGTTATATGTACCTTTCGTATCTGCTGTGTATTTTAGCTAATTTTTAGTTTCTTATTATTTTGGCGCGGCATAATTTAAGATATTTGGTTAAGAATGGAAAATTTTTTTACACTTATTTCCCAGAGAACCCTTATTATGTATATATGTATATAAAATCAACAAACCACTTTTACCTGGATTTATTTGGTCAAGTAAAAATTACTGACGTCAAGCTTCTTTTATAATTATATTGGTAGAAAATGGCAATATAAAAATTATGTAAATTTTTTTTATTTTTTTATAAAAATTATCACAAAAAAGAAACCAGTTTTAATTTTATATATATATAGATTATGATTATTTCGGTTCTTCTAAGAAGAAGGCTGGCTATTTGACTTGTTTATATATGAGAATATTTTCTAATAAAGTCAAAAAGACTTTCGCAGAAAAAGAAATAACATAATAAGCAAAGGATTTAAACGTGACGAGAATTTGGTAGAAAAAAATTTTTTTTTTTATTTGAAATTCTCAAATAAATTGGTAGTTTTTTTTTTATCTTAAATAAATATATGTGTATAGTAATGTACATATGTGTGTAAATATGTATATATATATATATTTAGGTTTTTTTTTTGCCAGAATTATTTTTTCAATATACTTACTATCATTTTCTAACCGGTTAAGAACCAAAGAAAAATTTTATACAAAAAACTTGAACAATGAAATTAAAATCATTGGGCAATTTAAAATTTTAAATGAATTCAGTTTGTGCCACGAATAATCGAGAAATCATTAAAAAAAAAGTATTGAACTTATTTAAATTTTTAAGAAATTGAAAATTTTTTTATTAAAGGGAAGAATTCAAGGTCTTGTTTATTAGTTCTAATATACTACAATTATAATTCTATAGAAATTTTCCAAAATCTGATATAAGTGCAGTTGAATTTGCAATTTTCAAGTGGGACTTTAAAAAATATGATTTTATTCAAATAGTTTGGCCAAATGTAAGAAAATATAAGCTTGAATTGAATAAAGTATTATAGTCGGGCTCTATAGGAGGCTCATTTGTTTTGATATAATGATTGTGATTGACCAAGAATTTGATCAAAAATTTAAATTTGAAATATTTGATACTAAACTTAAATATTTTGATACTAAATGTCATTTAAATAACAATTCTGTTAAAAATATGTAATGTACTTTTTAGACTAATATTGAATATTAAAATATAATTTTTACTGTAATTTCCATGAAACGTGCATACTGCAGTTCTCGCAAAGGTTGTTCATTGTATACAACTCTATACAAATAGCAAATACGTACGCACAGCATAGATCATTTCAAATATTTTGGATTATCCAAATTTTGTAGAAAAAAAAAAACAAAAAGAAGAGTAAAATCTCATAAAAGTTCTTGCAAAGCATAAAGAAGATGAAAACAAAAATTAAGTTTCAAATTTTAACTTTTGATTTTATGCGATGATGGTGACGTAATCCTAAGTTAAATTCCTTTAAAACAAAAACCTTTTCCATTTATATTAAATAAAAACAAAAAATAAGGTTTTAAATAAAATTCTAAAATATTTTGAATAAAAATTGATTTTGTAATAAAAATTATGTCATGTTGTTCTCTTTTCTTGCTGTCCAAATTATAAAAATATTTTTTTAGCAAAAAAAAAAATTCTTTTCGTATATTTTGTAGCCAATTAGATGATTTCGATTTTTGTTGATTAAAAGTTTACATAAATGATTAGATCCTGGAATTTATAAACAAAAATTAACATTTAATTATCATATAAGAGAAATATCTAATAAATTCATTTTTTTTTTTTGTAAATTTTTTTATAGACACAAAATTTTTGTTTTTTCTTTTATCATTTGTCCAATATTTCACTAAAATAGAGCCAACAAATTTAATTTTTAAATATTTGTTTTTGTGCTTTATGGTGAATACATTTTGTAAGTGTTATACAATTTCTACAAATATATTTACATACACATGCATTTTAAATTGACATTAAATACATTATGTACAAATAATAAAATTTATTTATTCAATTGTTTTCTTTAAAATGGAGAAAATAAAATTGCACTAATGTGTACATTTGCACATATATACGAGTATATAATGTATATAAATATTAAATTTGAGTCATAATGTGTCATATACATGTGAGACAAATAATTTTTTAACAAAAAAAAAAAAAAAATACGCAAAAATTTACAATAATTAGCGAAAATTTTATATCTTTTCTTTTGAAAACCAATTTACACTCAATTAAATTTAAAATTGTTAATTTTTTTTTAATATATGTAGTTATTTATGAATACCTGTGTTGTTTTTTTTTTCAATGACTATTTAAAATTAATATGGGTATTGGGTATACATGTACCCAAAATGAAATAATTATGGAAAATTACAAAATTTTATTTCTGTTTTTCTTCCAATATTGTATATTATGACTGTACTTTAAAACTATGATTTGATTATTTAATTTGGTAATTAAATTTGGTAATTAAATTTGGTAATATTATATATCTGTTATATATTTTGTAGGAATGCCGCAATAAATCACCATAATTTTAAATACATTTCACCTAAAATGACCAATAAAATGCAATGATCAAATAAATTTGATCACATTTCTCTTTAATAAGATTTTAAGTTCTGAATCATTTGAAAATAATTAGCTGACATATCTTTCTCTTATAGTACCACACTGATTTGCATATATTTAGTAATAATTTTATTTGTAATTGTCTGTGATCTTTCACGTGAAATGTATTAAAACCTTTATTAATATTAAACTAATATCGTGGGGTAAAACATTCGAAATATGAAAAATATCACAATATCACGTGCCATTTAACCTTTATTATTAACTAAAATTTAATTTTAATTTTTTGTTTTCTTTGATTTTATATTGTTTATATGTATATAAAGTACGAGTATAATTATAAATTTAGCAATGATACTTGAACTACCATATAAATCGTACTAAAATTAGGCAATATTTTTCAAAAACATTTTTTATACTCTCATGTTTTGCTCATTATGAATACATGTATGTACATATGTACATATTGTATAACTAATTTTCAAGGATGGAAACTCTATATTAATTTTTATTATTTAATAAATTATCATTTTTATTTCTACTTATAAAATTTTTTGTGAAAATGCAATGTACTCAATACAAATTATCCATAAAGATTCAATATTATTTAGAACAAAATTCTCTCAAATTTCATTTTTATTTTATATTATTAACAAAAAAATACTATAATTACTCTCTCATCAGTGTAATTAGTTCGAAAAACTGTTACCTACATATATTAATAATTATAAATACATAATTAAACTACTTGGTATTATGTACTTGGAGCGTACAAGCAATTAACTAGTTCATATTATAGATGCTATTTACTCTTAAATTATAAAGGTCTTTACTCTTCTACCATTCTGTTATACCAGTTTATGCAAGTACATAATAAGAAGAGGAAGAACATAATAAACAATTTAATTTAAAAATTTTCTCATATCAAAAATAATTTTGACAAAAATTTCCACTGTTTAAATTTTAAGTTTGTTTCTATTACTTTATACCTTGCCTTATTCATTCTTGCTGTTCTGTATTCTACTTCGTTTCATAATTGCATTTTCATAATAAGCATTATATTTTTTTTTTTTTTAAATTTTTGTTTTTCTTTTTTCAATATCAAATTGGAATTGATTAGTTTGCGATCAAAATCTAAAATAAAAAATCTAATGTGATCAGCACATAACCGACCGCAATATATATTGTCTAGCTTAGTAAAAGTGTTACAAGAAAATTATGAAAATGCATTTTTAACACTTCCTTTCAATTTTAAGTAAGTTTGCAAGCTTTTAGCTAACTTAACTAGAAAAGTGTAAATTTGTCTCTTAATAGAATTTCATTTTGTTCCACCCGAATCCCTCACCAATAAATCTCAGTAAGAACTACAACTGAAATATCAAATTTCAAGAAATTCCATCAATCCGTTCCGTAGATATGGTAAAAAATGTAAAATTGGCCACCAATTTGATTTCCGAGCCCTGATCTTAGAATCCGTGACATAGCCAAAATAAATTTACATATAAAATTTTATCAAAATCGGTTCAGCCGAGATATACGCTTGCACATACAAACCGACAAACTGACATCTTTCTAAAAGTATATTATTTTTGCTTTCCTACTATGGATTTAGTGCGTTCCCACTAAAAACTCGACATCCGACAAAATTCGGTGCCATCACATCACCTACATCATTGTTTATAATGGACCGCATGTAATAATATTACAATTTTGCTTAAGAGAAAAAGCTCTAAGAAAAATATTAAAACCAACAATTTGATTTATTGTGAAACAAGAATTACCACAATAACATTTTCCTTATGCGTTGTGTTTTTTTTTTTGTTTTTGCGTTCCTCTCTTTCTCTCTTTCAATCTCTTAAAAGGTAGGGAGATTTTTGTTGCCTTTTTACACAATATAAAAATTTTCCTAATTAGACCCCATTGTATTCTATGATATGAAATTGTAGTTAAATTAAAATTGGTAAGTGTTAAAAAATAAAAAAATTAAAAATAAAATATTCATGACATACCTATGTACATAATATAAATATATATGTACTCGTATCTATTATGTACTTTTTATATACATACATATCTACAGGTAATTTTCATACATTTATGTTTTGTACATTAACCCTAATTTTTAACTTTATTTTTAAATTAGAAATAATTTGAAGCTTAAAAGTTTTTTTTTTAAAGTTACAGAGTAAACAACAATAGAAATAAAAAGTGTCAATGAACTCGAAGGTTATGACCTGCTGTTAAATAAAAAGGCATTAAAGAAAAAAAATAACTAACGCATCGATTGTTTGTGGTATGATATTGTTGTTGTTGTATAACAACTTCAAATTAAATCAAAAATAACTAAGAAAAAATCAAAGGCTATGGTATTAAAAATAATAAAAACGAAAATCAAAGAGGTTACTTCATATTGAGAGTGAAACATTAAATTTAACACAAAAAAAAAATTTTTACAATGTTTTACACTTCACTTGGTATTTTAACAGCAATTCCTACCCAATCAAATGTCAAATTTTAATTTACATGAAAGCGTACACTTAACATTCACTATATAATTTAATACATACGCCTATGTATACATGCATACATATATCGAAAATATACACCAGTAATCGAATACCTTTATTACTTCTTTAACTTTCTTTTAAATATAAGTTTCATTCATATTTTGTACCTATTACAGTTATTTAAAAATCAATTTTACTTTAAATCGCATCATGAAAATTAAATTAGTGAACTGCAGTAACGGTATATTTACATACACACATTTTACATTTTTATTTCCATTAATGGTATGCATACACACATACATGCATAGATTATATGTTTATTATTAATTTGTTTTGTATTTTCGTGCAGCATTTTCAAAATGTTATAGACCTAATTTGAATATGAAATTTAAAAAACAAAAAGTGAAAAAAAAAAAAAAAATTAATTTATACATTACAGTATGTGCTGTGCTCTTCAAACTTAACTCAATTTTTAATATTAGTTTGGCTAACGTAAAATCAGTCTTGTTCTATTAAATTGAATAGAATTTTTGAAATATGAAAGTATTTTGATTAGAATTGCAACACTATTCAGTTAGGATTAGAAAATTTACAAAATTGTTATATGGGATTACATTTGAATTACAACACAATGCAACCATTAAAACATTTTGTATACATATATAATAATAGCCAGACTATTTTGCAAAATGAAACTATTTCACAAATTAATGGAAATTAATTTATTTGCGTTAGCTATTAAAGTTTGTGAAGGTATCATTTAACAAACATGAAAAAGTTATACGAGTACAAACAAAACAATTTAAATTTAAAATTTTGCAATTATGATTACCGATTTGATTCAATAATAATATGTTCTTACAAAGCCGAAAGCTGAAATATATCGGAATAAAAAAATATATTTAAGAATCCGGAAAATTTTTTAAATAAAAGTTATTTAACGAAGAATGGCAACATTCAAGACGTTATAATATTACTATGAGTGCCTTAAATTTCAAATTCATTAGCATATTATAGGGAGATCCGGTCATAGCTACGCTTAATTACACATTTGGTAAATAATTTTATTAAAACTTAAGCTCAAACTTCATTACTACAAAAGTATGCATACATCACTGTATATATGAGTGTATAAGTAACAATAAATGAATATTTTTTCTTTTTTTTAGAAACTGATGTATATTTACTGAATTTAAAAATGTAAATAAAAGACACCCGAAGGCATAATTTTCAAAATTTACCTACATACCTATTGAATTATAAAAATATAATGCAATGAAACCTGAATAGGTATAATCTAGGCATGGGAAATTTTGTTCCATATATAATTACAACAATAAAACGCTTATAAGAAAAAAATTTCCAAAAAATATAATCTATGTTTACAAAACAAAAATTATGCTTAAAAATCTATACTAATACTATATATTCACATATATACTCCGGCTTATTCACAAAACATAGAAAAACATTAATTTTCTGGTTTAACTATTTTACAACACAAAAAAATAAAATAAGAAAAATCGCTGGAAAAAAAAATTGAATTATAGGTTCATTTCAAATTTATTTTCAAATCTCGAATTGTCTTAGAAAAACGAGTTATGGAATAATAAAAAAAAAACGAAGGTTATTTATTCAATTTACAGTATAACACTTAAAGTATATATACATTTATATATGAATGTGTATACTTAAATGAAATAATAAAACAAAAACATAATAATTCATCATTTGCGAAAAGCTATTAAAACAACACAAAAAACAAATTTTTAATATTGCCAATAACGTGACAATTTACCTTACATTCGGTAATGCCATACAATCTCATTCATATCATAAAATATGTTTATACGTATGTAAATACATCTTTCTTAATTTTTTTTAAGATATTATTATAATGACGTAAGCATTTTAGTATACTGTATAATTATTTATACTAAATTCTTATTTATGAAAATTTACATAACCACAGCATTTGTATGCTTGTGTATTATATAAGTATATGTCATACGTTTTTTATGCCTCACTAAATTATGACTTTACCAACTACTTATATATAAATATCGAATAAATATCTTAGTACATAAATGCATATATAATGTACTACATATACTCATATTTAGTAAAAATACAAAATATATATATACAGAAAACAATTATAATAGTTTATATGTACACACATCCAATATTATTATTATATATTGTAAAATTTTGTTCTACAATAATGCACCTTTACTGTATGGGGTGCACCTTTACAACGGTGAATAATTTTAATATTATGTGCAGTAATCTATTATACATAAATTAGTTTGTACACATGTTTGTATTATATGTATATATTTAGCTGAATGTATACCTATACAAAAAATCATGTAACTAAATAATATCAAAAGTAAAACCAATCAAGAAACAACTTATAACATGTATGCACGTATATACATATATAGGTACAATGAATTATTAATGAAAATCTTGTGTATTTAAAAATCATAAAAGTTGCTGAAATACACTTGAATTTCAATTTTGAAGTTCTTTTTATAAGCATCACTATAAAAGTATTCGGATTTTATTGCTTTAGGTTAGTATGTAGGTAAAGCATAGAATTCAATTGAAATTTAATAATATTTTAAAAATTATTGTTGGATTTTGAAAAAGTTGTTAGGTGTGGCAAATATGGTATACAAAAATAAAAAAAAACCAAAAAACCTGCTGTGCCTTTTTCTTATTTCATTTTATTTTCTTACAAAATTTAGAACGGTATAAAACGGTAGCTAGCGTTTTAATATATATAGTAACATAAAGTTGGGAAGAAAAAGACTTTTAATTTTTCTACTTATATACATAAATGTATATGTATATAAAAATAAATAATATGTTTATTAGAATTTGTTACTTGTATAGTATATAAATTAAAGCATTAATTATACATGAATTTTTTAATTCCTTTTACTTTTGATTAAATCGAAAAAAAAAACTATCGCTGGAAATTATGTGTGCTTAAAGTTGAACTCAATAATTCACTTTTATATATAAGTACATGAATAATATATAATATAAGAAAAACTTAATAACAGAAATATTTCAATGTGGCATATACCAATATACATTTATGTACGTAACAATAAATTGACCCGGTGAATAACTTTAAATGAGATTAAAATTTTACTCTTATTTTCTCCGTTTTACTATTGATATTATCATTATTGTTGTTATTGCTATTATTATTCAGGTGTTCAATAATAATAAATTCAACAAAAGTTGTCATTTTGGAAAGTTTTTATATTATAAATTAATTCAAAATGAAATTTTTGAAAAACAAAAAAATTAAAAAAGAAAGTTTTTTTTTTTTTCACTCTTAATTAACAAAAATTTAGTTATCCGTTCACGAAGATCATAATTAAAATTCCAATAGCTTAGATAAATATATACATAGGAACATTTCGGATTCTTTTTGTCTTTGTACAAAATGTAAGTGTGGTGCATGACAGCATGTGAATATAAAAATTTAATAGAAAAGTGCTGTGTAGAAAATCATAAAAAATTAAAGTTTTTAAATTGAGAAACAAAATTACTGCTTTAAAATTTCGTTTAGACGGCAATTCCTACAATAATAACGCATGACATGCTAAAACCTTTTTGCTTTCATCATTTCATAAGTTTTCATAATTTAATTTAAAACGCAGTTTTATTATATTGTCATGCAATATTTTTTGACCTCATCTTTTATATTAAATTTGGTAATAATTTTTGAAGATCATATGCATTATTTTCAATTATATTAAAACTTCATTGAACACAACATGTGATATTTATTGGGGATGATTCACTATATATAACATTTCTTCACATCTCTTGATTCTTCACACTAACAAATCTAAGACAAATCTTCGTAACTAAAAGAGTATTTTATATTTTTTGCAGGTTTTTTTTTTTTTTTTTTGTAATGAAGTTCATTAAAAAGTTAATACGAAATAAACGACCGAACTTTGGCAATAAATTTGATTAATTAGTTTCAATTAAAATTTGAATGATATACAAATGGATATGTACATACAAATTTACGAACATAACAAAATTGTAGTTGGATAAAGTTCAATTTACATTACAATTTCAAAAAATTTATGTATCGTTGCTCCAATGTTGATGTGATCCATATGCCATTTTGGGATTTTTGGAATTAGCAACACCTTCTTAGGGTTTGAGGCACGTTCTTACGAGCACGAGTATAATATAAAAAACTTGTATCGCTTAGTTAAAAAATAATGTAATTTCAATCTTTAAACTCGATTTACTTGAAATGTAAAACATGACGTATTTGTGGTCACTTCAGCATTGAACCGACGATATGTATGTAAGTATAAAAAATTACGTTTCCATTTCTTATTCTGAAATTTGAACACTTATATACATACATATTTCTTTTTCAGGTATAAGTGGGTTCAACAGATCTAATAATCTAATGAAAAATAATATGTCACTACGAATATTAATTGTAATTTTTAGAATTTATGTAGATATAGAATTTTAATTTTTAGGAAAAAAATTATATAATATCCATACATGTATGAAATTATTTGAGTTTATTATGATCAACATAATCCCAATTTGAATTCTAGCACTAGAGTTAGTATTAATTTTAAATAATAGTACCGTAGTAAACTGAGATTATTCGATAAAAGGTACTTTTTAAAATTTACAAATTTAACAAAACAAAAAATCTAAAAATAAAACAATGTAAATATATTAAAAATTTTATGTGAATTTTCATTGTAAGCAATAATTTTAATTAATAGGTACTATACTCATGTCATTATGCCCTATGTCATATGTGTATTCACATACCTATATACAAGCATCGAATGTATGATATATGTATGTATGTATATATATTTCGGTACATAAACATTTATATTGTTATGTAATAATATTAAAAATATATATTTTTAACTAATAAGGAGGATACTAAATCTCTATATATTTAAATTAAATGAGTCAACTTTTGATTTTATGATGATGATAAAATAACATCAATAATAGCAATGATCAAAGTTAAATTTTTTTTTTTTGTTATTGGCAAAAGAGCTTCGAATTTTCATAAACAAAAAAACTAACTACCAATATGAAGGTCAGAGTACATGACAAACAAAATTTTATTATTTGAAATAAAAAAATATTTTCAATTGAAAGTAAGAAACACAATATTGCTTAATGGCTCACATATATGCGTTTCACATACTTAAACACATACACATGTACTTGATTTTTTTTAATGAACTATTAAAAACTCATCAAAAATGTCTACAACTTGTATATATCTAGTTCACATATTGTATAAAATTTATTACTTTAATTCGTAAATTATTTTCGTTAATGAAACTTGTAAGTATAATAAAAAAAATATTAAATCAATTTCTTTGAATCAACCGAATAATCAAATTTCGTGAAATTTTGGTGTTGCAATATAAAGTGGGAACAGTGTTACAATAATATCTTGTATAAAATTTCGGCTTTTACGGAAAACAAGCTTTGTATATTTGTACTCAAAGGGAAACTAATCTGTATTTAACTTTGTTTGGTAATGTGTATTCTGTTAAACGCCTATATATCTATTCGAATAAATCGAAATATACACATATATGTATATGTACCTTTAGCTTAATTAATTTTCTACATATATGGAGAAATATTATTTACTTAAAATTTATTACCAAATTTAAGTATACCCGCAATGAAACTATGGTTGAGTAGGGAAAAGCTATAACTTGAAAATCTATTTTAGTATTGAAAATTTATTAAATTTCAATTTTTTTCCATAGTTTTTATCAGTTTTGCCATTTTAAAAACTGTTTTTTTCTTTTATATTTCCGTCTTCTCAAAGTTCTTACACTAAACTTTGAAAGTTAGAAAAAGAATTGAATGTTCGTAAAAATTTAACTCACGATGATAGACAATAATAAGTTGAAATGCTCCAAACTAAAGGTGAGAATAAAAAAACTTAAATTATTTACATACATACTAGATAAATACATACATATGTACTTATAATAAAAGAATGAAGGTTCAAATAAAATTATTGGAGTAAAATTATGAAAAAATTACTTGAAAAATATTGTAAACTTAAAGAATAAAATGGAAACACTAAATTTAATTTAACTTATTTTTTCAAGGGTATTAATGATTAATTTTTCAGATTGGTTTTGATCCTATCAAATTATAAATACATCTATCAATTTCGTGTTATGAAAAAGTCAATTATGTCAATTATTTCATTACACTTTGTTATTGCAATATTTAAGAAATTTTTCTCTGGTGGGAGAAAAGTAAAATCATAAAATGGTTTTTGAGAAAAAAAAAACAAAACCATAGATGAAGTAAAATTACAGATGACAAGTTAAGTAATCTGATCAATCTGATAAAATTTCTCGATAGCAATGAAGAGATTAAAAATTTATTTTTTTATATTTTTTGGTTTTCTTTATTTTATTGCTACTTTTTTTTTTTATATTGAATGATTAATTAATTTCATTTTATTTTTTTTATGTTGTTTTTACTTTTAAAATAATATTTTCCATTTGAATTGAATGAAAAATTTAGTATGGAAGTCGTAGGTGAGTTTTACTCTATAACTTTGTTTTTTGATTTAATTTCATGAAATGGAAAAAAATAATTTTTATTAAAAAAAATTTATTAATAGTTTTTAGTTTACTGTAGGTAGATGTTCACAATTATATGTTTGAGCTTCTTGGAATATTAATTTGAATTTAAAATTCGAAAATGTCGCAATTGTTTTATACCACCACGCACAATGAATCATAAAATTTACCACATTTATTAATGTGGTATTAATTACTAATAAATTTGGTAAGTTTATGAAAATAAAATACATATATTATATAAGTATTGTTATCATTACTAAAAAAGTAATCAAATTTTCATAAATTGAGAGCCTAGGTACTAGGTCTATCTAAAATTTTGTCTTAAAAACTTAATTTTCTATACAAAACTTTAAAATTCAAATTAAAATATGTACATATATGAAACATTTTTAAAAGATTTCGATAAATATTAAAAATATACCTTACACATTAAAAATTAACAAAATTTTAAAATTCGTAGTTTATATTGCAATATCAAATTTCATTAAATTTAAAACAGAAAATGTAAAATTATAAATTTTTTGACTGCGGTACTGTACATGTATTCTAAATAAATTTCCCATCACATAATCATTATAAGTAATTACAATTTAACTACCGTCATGATATATTAAACAAGAATATTATAGAAGATTTTTCATTAAATACAATTTACTTTAGGATAATCAAATTCAAATTTAACAATATATAAATTAAAATGCAATCCGGTTTGACTTAATATATAATAAAAACGAATCAGCACAGGTGTACTCTTAACATACTTACTTATATATATTATATGTATATAATACGTGTATGTATTTATTTAAAAAAAAAATTCGATATTCAATATTTTTAAGTTGTCATTATAATTTTTTATGATGAGACATTAAAAATTTCTGTTTTATTCCATTAGATACAATGTAGTAAGGCATTAAGAATCGTATTGAAAATATTAAAATAAAACAGATATGTACTTAAGTAATGGTTCACCATTAAATAATGTAGAACCATAGATATTATAAATTTCTAATATCTTCGAAAGAACGTATAAAATTACTAATATTCACAATAAATTCGTTCATAAATTCATTATTAATTTTAAGATGTGGGGCGCAAGCTTCAACTGATGAAATTGAAAAAAAAAAAAACTTTTTTGTGCAAATTGAAAATTTTGAGAAATTATAGTTTACAACGTTCTTCCTGCCAAACATTTGACTATTTTCAAATCATTTTTATGTTTCTTATAAAATCACATATATTTGATAAAACTTACCTTAATGGTTGCACTGCAAACTGAAATAACAGCCAAAAGACCCAAGAATTTGTACATCATTCTTTTAATTTTTGTTTGTTTTTTGTAAAACTAAAAATAACAATATTAAGCGATTAGAAAAATTGTATTTCTAGTCATCTTTATTAAATGGTAGGTATTTAATACATATTAAATATTATTTAAATACATATATATTTCATAATTTATTCTTTCAGATTAATGAAGATGCATTTCAATGGAAAAGTACACGTAACATACAAGAAGTTCAGCAATATGTAGGTGCCTACCACAATATGATATGAAAAAATTTCGACTTTTCAATAAAAATTTTCAAAATTCAATGGTAATGCATATAGGTACCCTGTGTTTAAATAAAGAATTAATAAATATTAAACTTATAATTTTGAACGATTAAAATTGTTTTCGATATTTTAGTTTTTGTAAAACTGTACTCTATAGTTCTGTAAAATAAATCTCTTTAAAATGTACGGAATATGCAATAATTGTACGTATATTTATCACAATATCAACTATATATATGTAAATTGTACGCACATCACATGTCTACAAAGAACTCAATGGAGAAAAGAATTTATTTTAGAAAAAAAAATACAATTATTAAACAAAGCTTCTAATGAGTCATTGTAAATAATTTGAACTTGTACAGTGAAAAATGATCACTTAAAATTATAAATAATTTATGAGAGAAAACATAAGTAGAAACATAATATTCTTTTCATTAAAAAAATTTATAATTTAATAAAATGCATTTTTTTGTATACAATATGAATATTGTATGCTACAAAGATTGGCATAGAAATTTTTATAAACAATTTAAGTTTATATTATTATGTTCATCCGTTGGTACACATAGTAAATATGAACATAGTAAATATGTATAGTATATATGAATGCATAACACACTAGTTTATGAATAAAGTATGAATAAATATATTGTATTGATTTTTCTATTTATTTAATAATTTTAATATTTTATTAAAAATTTTCCCACAATTTAATATTTATCCTGTTTTTTGTTTTATAATTTCACATATAAATATAAAAAATCACTAATTTGATGCATTATTATAGCAACACATCATCAAATCTAATCAATACTTAATATTATTTTTATATACAAAATATTAAAATATAATTTTATAAAAGGAACGAAACGTACCTTAAAACCGATTAAAGCGAATTAAAAGAAAAAAAACAACCAACTAGTTACGAATTTCGAACTAAACTAAAACATAAAAATTTAACTTAGGTTTTTTCATACATAAGCTAAAAGAACAAAAAAAAAAAAAAACAAATACCTACTTAAAATGAACTTTTTTTTCCCATTTGCTTTTCAATTTTTATTAATTACCGTTCTCTATATAACTAGCAAACAACTTTATTACAAAATAATATTGTTGTATGGTCGCTACGCTAGTAACCGCTTTTTTTTCAATTTTCTTTTAACAATATTTTCTCAAACTTAATTTATATATTGAGGTAAGCAAACATAAAAGAGAGTTTTTTTAGTTATTTGAATTTTCTCTCTAAAAAATTATATACAGTTGTATTTTATAAAAATGGAACAAATTTTTAACATAACCTATGACTGTTTCTTCTCTTAAAAGTCTAACACTTTTAATAATTGCGTTATGTGATACTATTTTTCGTTTTCGAAAGTCTAAAAAAAAAATCATTGTTCAAACAGATACTCTAAATAAAAGTAGTTATATGTATATCATTTTATAAAACAAATATCCAAACTGAGCAAAACAGAAACTTATCAAGTTCTTTTAAATTTTTTTTATTCTAATTAAATGTTTCAATAATGTTTTTCTTTAAAAGTGACATATTCTATTTTATAAGCAAATTTATCTGAAATGCACTTACCTTAACTGGTGGTATACAGTAGTTAGCTTTTTATTATTATAATACATTTACCTAAAATAATCTTGTAAATAGCTTATCTTTTCACTAGGTGCATTTAAAAGTTGCTAAATAAGTACATGGCAAATAGCATCTTCCATGAAATATAAAGATTTTTTAAAATCATTTTTAGTTTTCTTTTGTCATTTCAGCCAACCTTGCTTTAAATTTAATAATATAAATTTATATGATCCACAAGAATCTTTAATTTCAACGTTTCCCAAGCCATTAATTTTCGTGAAAAATAGAAGTCTTAAGAAGCTTGAAGAGTTTTGAAATATTAAAACAATATCTGTAATGTGAAATTAATGGACATCAAAGTAATGCTCATTTTGCAATTTCTTTTATATTGTGTAAGAATAGTTAATCCATCATTAATGACAGAAGATTAAAAATTTAATTTAGTTTTCAATAGAGCGCACAATATTTTATGATGCTTTATAAACAAAACACAAAATAGATGTTTAGTTTAATTTAATAATATTCATTGTAAAGATTCAACACTTTGATTAGATAAGGTTAGGATCTGTATTGCAGTATATATGATTTATATGTATATACAAAGATCAAACGTTAAACAAACTTTATTTTTAAATAATTAATATGATTAAAATGATTAACGCACATATCATTTTTTCTGAATTTATTTAATACTGCCATACTACGAATTTTCTTTGTCACAAAAAAGTAAATCTTATTCCATAGTACAAGCATGTTTCGGAAATATCCTAATTCCAATATAAAAGTATTTACTGTAAACAATCAATAAAATATTTTTACTTACGCATTTTTAATTTTTAAATTTATTTTGAATTTATTTTATTATTTTTTATTGTAGATTTCTATTACAATTTTTTTTTGTCAAGTTCATTTTTGAACACTGCATTGACGTAAATTCTAATGCAATTTTTTCCATTTCGAAAATTGAAAAAGAAATTTAAAATTGAGTCAATTAGATTAAATCCTAAAAAATAGGTTACACAGAAACATTAAAATATATTGAAAAAAAAGATTAATATATTTTTTTTTTATAAAAAATGCCAATACATAACCTATAGAAAATTAATCTTAATTTTGAAAAAAAAAAAAAAATTAAACAAACAAAGAACGAAAACATATAACGCAGTAATGTTTTATTGAGATATTGATATTTTTATTTCAACATTCAAAATATAAAGCTATACATAAAATTTAGACTTTATTTTAATATTTTTTTTTATTAAAAAAGGAAATTTTTTTGAGCAATACTATAATGATTTGGATATACTTTAGAAACGTTTACTTATTAATAAAAATAATTAGGAATTTATTAATGTTTCAAATTCTAGTGCGAAATATTGAAAGATGCACAAAAATTTTGAAAATTCGCGTAAATTATTAAAAAAAAAGTCGTTTTCACCATTTTCATTCAATACATTTTACTACCATACAAAATTATAAAAAATTTCATCGGTACGATAACGTTCAAAATTATATGATTAAACTTTTAAATATCTTTATATAAAACTACTTTCGAAATTGGTTGAACCCGAAAATATTAAATTTTTCAGATTACAATTTTATTCTTCGTTATTATATATTTTTCTTTAAAAATATTTGTATAATATTTTACTTTTCCAATTTAACACTATTATTTAATATATATTTAAAATATTATATTAAAAAAGTGTAGCTCAAAAAAATATCCTCAATAAAGTTTACAATTCTTTATATTGAACTATTTACTTCATTTTATAAATAAATTAAAAATATATTCAATTAAATGTACTAAAAAATAACTAAATACATACTAAAAAGTTTAAATTATAATTAATTACAAAATTTATACATATAATTCCAAGATCCTATTCTGATTTTAATATAATTAACTAAAAAAAAATTATTTTAAAGCTTTTCAAAACCATATGAAAATACAAAATTAATTTGTTCGCAAATTTTTTTTTTTTTAAATTATTTTTCTGTATTTCAAATTAAAAATAAAAGTAGTCCCTAATTTATATCATTTTCACATGAAAAAATTTAAATAAACTTTTAGATACTTGAATTAGATCAATTTTTATTTGAAATATGCACTGCATAAATTTGTTTGAATGCTTTTGAAAACATTTATATTAAATAAATAACAAAATTTTGTAATCCTAACGCATAAGAAGCGCTATTTGTTGATTTCGTTGTCAAATTTCACTATTCACTTGTATATCATTATCAAATTTGATAATTAATAGTGTTATTTGAATTTGTCTAATATTTTATAGTAACGTGCTCCAAAATTTTTTCTTAATATTAAAACGTAAAGCATTTTTTAACTAATACAAAAATACAATAAGTTGTTCTAGACAGTAACGATTTGAAATAGGTAAACTTGTTGAAATGAAATTTTATAAGAGATTGAGTACTGTCTTGATGCTTTTTTGATAATATAAGGAAATAGCACAAACTAGCACAAAGTATTACAATCAATATCGAAACACTGTAGCACCTATTAAATATTGTAAATATTATAAACTACTTAAAATTTATTTACTTTATTAGCAAATTGTGTTCAACATGACTGTAATATGATTTTTTTTTTTCGTCTAACTAATAAAATTAAATATTGAAAGTATTAAATTTATTCACAAAATATTTTTTAACTTCATTTCAACGAAATAATAATTATTTTAAATAAAAATTTTTATGTAATTAGGGTTATGGTATTGATCAAAAATTTATTAAAAAAATAAAACATAATTTGAATGGCACTGAGGGGAGTATTTAATTAAATTAAATAAATAATTATATAATAACATTACATAAAAACAATTTGCAATAAAAATTAAATTCCAAATTTTTAATAGTGTTGTCAAACTTGTGTTTTTCTTAAATTCTAACGGACGTAATTTTTTTAAATATTGTATTTATAAATTTTTTATCATTTTTATTTCCAAAAATATGTTCAATTTTACTTTTTTAATAAATATCATAGCTAATTTTATTTTTATTAGAATTTTTATCAAAATTTTTTTTTTATTTACTTTCATTTTAATTTTATTCATAAAAAATAATATTTTATATAAAACTGTGTAAAAAATTTGATATATTTGAGTTAGGATACTAAAATATTGAAAATAGTTAAAAAAAATTTTAGTTAAATGTATTATCTTAGCCATAAATTTCTGAATATTCATAGAATTAATCTATTTATTGTTTAAAATTATGAATAAAAATTTAAAATTTTATTAATTTTTCCCAATATTATAGAAAAGAAACGAGAATTTTAACGATTGACGCAATAAATTTCTTTTGTACCAAGCAATGAAATTTTATAATGCAACATAATTACTTTTCAAATTGAAATAGAAGTAAAAAATTAATAAAAGAAGCTTAGAAAAGAATCTTAACTCAAATAAATCACATCTGATACACAGCTAGTACATATTTCTAATACCAATAATGGTTGTGCTATGCAAAAGAAAATTAAACTAAATTAACTGAAAGTTTCTTCGTTATAAAGCAGTTTAGCAATTTTATTAAAAAATATTATGTTATGTTTGTTTATTTAGACAAATTTGTATTTTGAAATATTTTTCAATAACTATAAAAAAAATATTTCAAAATAAAAGTAGCTATAGTTGAAATAAGTCTGAGCTCATTTAAAAATTAAAAAAAGTCTTTTTTTTTTCTTAAATTACTGTAGTTTTTACAGTTTCATCAAATTAATTTTTAAGTAGAATTCAATAGTTTTGCATTTAAATTTTGAAATCCTTCCAGTCATTTCCTTCCATTTGTATATTTTTGACGAACGTATAAAAACTTATTGCAAAATACATTTGTCTTTGCCACTAATATCAACATTTTCCAATTCGCGCTCAATTTTATCGTCATCCTCGATTCTAAAACCAAATTTATAAATGTTTTTTTTTAGTAATAATGTAGTAAGTATAATATGAAGATAATGACTTACGCTTTTTCTTGACTATGTAAATGTTGCACCAACTGATCACGTTTATTTACAATCTCTACTAATTCTTCAAGTAATAAGTCTTCTCGTTTACGTTGTGCTTCCGATTTACGCCAATCCTCAACAGATAATGCAGCACGTAGTTCTTGATTAAGCAACTCATATTTACGTTCCAAATCATTTTCTTGTTCTCTATAGAGTACAACAATAAAATAATTTCATGAAAATATTGGAAAACTTAAATAGATTTTTTTTATTTAAATTACAAAATATTCAATTGCATTTGTCTTCGCAATAAGGCGTTCTTTTTGTTCACCAATGTAAACCATTGTGATAAAAGTTGTTCCTCTGATTCTTCCTCTTCTAACAAAAATAACAATATCAATTAAAAATTGATTCAAATTAATAAGATAAATTATATTATAATAATTCTTAAAATATTAAAAAACTTGGCCAGAAAATGCAATATAATTATAATAAATTAAATAAGTACAATGTATCAAGTTTTTTATATTACTACATTAAATTGGTAAATGTAACCGGAAATTTATATAATTTTTAAATTACATAAATGGCTAAGTTATTTAATACTTTCAAAAAAAAAAAAAACATAAAAGTACATATATGTATTTGCAAATTTTTAATTAGTAATAGCTAAAATACAGTGTATAGTTGATTTTTATTTTTACTATTAATACAAAAGATTTTTTCAAAAGATTTTTAACTGGATTCTCTTTATCAAAATATCACTTCTTATGAATAAATATATTGAATGCATACATACTACATGACTCGATAAAATAATATCAAAATGAATTTTTTAATCAAATATGTAATAATGTACATTTGACCTAACAAACCTAATATCTACGTAGAGATTTATTTTATTTCAAAATTTACATAATATAAATTTTGTGAAATCTAGCAAATTAAAGAATATTTCTCTTAAAACCTTAAATAAAACTTAGAATACATCCGTTTCAAACATAATAAGAACTTTTAAAATACCTATTGGTTCTTTTGGATCGTACGCACTGCCAGTATTAACCATCATCAATTTTCCGTTGGAGAAAATAGCTAAAATAAATATTTGCATCATTTCAAATGTATGGATTAAAATTATAAACACATTCCCCATTTCCTCACTTAAAGCTAAATTATAAATTAAAAATAAATGAATATCTCACATTCAAAACAAATACAGATGAATGTTTGGTTCTTAATTTGAGTTTTTTAGTATGACAATATATTTAAAATATTGGTTATTCCAGAATACAATTAATATCTACAATCAGCTTTTTATCATATCTACAAATTTTTTCTTCCTAATGTATTTTAATTTGAATCTAAGGAGGACAAAGAATTATCAAATATTGACTAAAATTATAAAATGGATGGCATATTGTTTAAAAATGTTTGATCGTTCTACATGTATATGTTCTTCTATGGATCACAGAACACTTTGAAACTGTTTAACTTGTTTATATACATAATTGATTTGGTCTCATAAAAGTTCATTTAAAAGTAAAAGTAATAGGTTTATTTGTCTTGTTTTTGTCAAACATTAAAATAAATATAGATTGTAGATATTTGAGCGTAACAGTTATTTACTTTTGAAAATGTTTTCATTATATTAATTTTTATATAATTTAGCTTTAAGCATCTTTCAGTTTTGATATTAGCATCACCATATAAAAATTTAGTCCAAGCAAGCGTTTAAGGTATTCCGGGATAAAATGAAACTATTATGATCCCACATATTCAATGATATTAAATAATTAATGAAAATATTAAAAAGCCCATACAATAGAATATTACCATTAAATTCAACATGAATTGAAATGGTAAAGAAAAAAGCTTACATATAACAAAATTATATTGCATAATTAAATTTCCATTTAGCGATATTAAAAGGATCCCCAAAAGTTATACTAAAGTTCTACATGAAAATCTTGAGTTTTTTTACAAATAACAATTTTAATACTTTCAATTTAATATGAAAAATATTTGAGTTAACGTACAAGTATTGTGCTTATACTTTGTATAGAATTATAATTGCAATGAATTGCTGCAATGAACAATCTAAAATATCACAATTAAAAATGAGAAGAACTATCACCGAAAAATCATAATTTTTTATGTCCAAATTAAAATTAAATGAAATAATGGAAGGATGATTTTGAAATGGTTAAAGCAAATCTACAAAAACTATATACTCTAATTTGTCTTAAAAATTAATTCCTTAAATTAAATATATTTAGAATTAAATAATTAGATGTTATTGAATTAAAATCAAAGTAAAATTTCCAAATATATTATTAATCATTAATTATGCACAAAAATAATTCGAAAATTTTAAGACTTTACAATTAAATAATTTTCATTAATGATATAATTAAAGAACATGTTAACCGATTTCATTCCTATCGAATGCTTATAATGATAACTTACTCAACATTTGTAATAAAAAACTTTGCAATAATCAACAAATATAATTTCAGTGTTGTAACAATATTATTAAATAAATAAAATAATCTAAAATGTGCATGAAGTATTTAAATACATAAAAGAAAGATTTCATTATAAGGTATGAATTTGGAAATTTTAATTTACTTTTTTGATACTGTATACAACAGCTTTCTTTAAGTAATTTTTGGTGTTATTTAAGAATTGTTAAAAAAAAAACTTTTTTTGATAAAAAGTTGGATAACAAATTTTAGTAGATAGAATAAGCCCATTGCCATACGAAACTTCTCTCATAAAAGTTAACATTATGAATTTGAAGCTTAATCCAATATATATGAAAATAATTTGAAATGAATTTCTTGATTTGAATACACTTGAATAAAAAATTTGAATACATAATGTAATGAATTATTTAGTCTACAATATGATATTGAAAATTTTTAATTTACATCACTTGAATTAAAGAGGTTTCATTCAAATACCATAATGATGATAATATTTTAACAGCTTGATTGCAAATTTTTTTTAACATTAATTTATATTCTATTGATATTGATAATTTAAAAATTGTTTCTTCTTGTTATAGCCTATTTACTTAAAGAATTGACTCTTTATAATTTAAATATATGAATTAGGTTACATTTTAAGAATGACTACTTATTATTATTCATTATTATAAGAATTTTTTAATATGCAAATAAAGACCACATTAGAATTTAGTAATCTGCAAATAAAGACCAAATAAGTGGCAAAATGACGGATTTTGTTCAAATATCAGTTTTTCAAATAATTTATTAATGTTGAAATAATCATAATATTATAAATAAATGTTGTAATAATTATAACATTTTTCTACATCGGATTTATTCTATCTTTCTTTAACGAAACGTGTCGAAAAAAAATATTTTCTTTTAATAATAATTAAAAAAAAAAGCAAAAGTTGAATTAAAGCAATAAAAGTTTAATAAATTATTTTAGAAACTTTTTTTAATTCTCAGTTGCATCAAAAAATTGTAAATGTTATTGCAATATTTAAGCTAGTCAAAATGCATTTAATTCTTTTTTTTTTAAGAAAGTGACAGTTTAAACTACTGACCACATTTTGAACGACTTCTTGATTTACGACGTCTACTTAAAAACATTGAATCACTAGAATATTCATCAAATATTGACGCGCGACTATTCCTAGCTGTATGATAACCACTACCATATTCATCATCATCATCATCTTCTGAATTCGAAATATCAATATCAACATCAGTATTATCATCGTTATTATAATAATTATTTTCACTATTATTTAAACTATTACTATTATCGTTACTATTATTATATTTTGGTTTAACACAACTAGAACTACCACCACCACCAACACTATTTGAACTACTACCAGGACGCAATAATTTTAAAAAATATTTTGAATAATTTTTATTACTTGAATTTCCATCACCCATCACAGCACGTAATTTCTTTTCTAAACTACTAGCTTTTTGATCAATTGCTTCTTGTTCACGTTCTAAAGCTTCTAATTCGCTCTCTATGTATGAAAGTTTATCACCCTAAAAAGAAAGAGATACCGTACATATATTTACGTTTTTAAGAAACAAAAATTTTGTAGACGTATGCATGCATTATAATATATTCAAATGTTATTGATATTACAAAATATATATTAAGACATACTCTTTTTTCATTCTTTGGTGAAATCCTATCTAGTATAGAATTAAATGATTGTAAGGGACTGTTGTTATGTTGCAATTCATTATTATTACTATTGTTATTTAATTTAAGACTAGGGCTTAATTTCGAGTTGTCATCGTTTATTAAATGTTTGTTGTTAACTTCTATTGAATATTGACTGCCAACACTACCGTCTCGAGGTGGTGTAATACGTTTTGTTGGCGATTTTTGTGGTGAGTTATGTTGACTACCAACTCCATTTATTTGATTAAACACAAATCCTTCAGTAACATTTATAGGTGAAATAGTACGTTCTGGTGACAATACTGGTCGTTGTTTAATCGGTGAAGTTGGGCTATCTAAACTGTGAGATTTTAGACGTGTTTCAGCTATCAATCGCCGAGCATGTTCTCGTAATCTTTGTTGCCGTTCCTCCTACAATAGATATCAAATAAAATAAGAATGCTGAAATATTGTTTAATAATAAGAACAAAATATTGTTAATAATAGTCAATGAAATGTATTAAAAAAAAATAAGAAAATCGTACAAGAAAGTAACAAAACATAAACAAAAAAAGAAATAAAAAGGCAAACAAACATAAATTAATTGAAAACTTATAAGTTGTAAAGCTTTAAGAAAATTTTTACATACCAAAACAAAAATAATATCAAAATTCAATATTTACAATTAATCGAACTCAAAACTAGATTTGTTAACTTGAAAATAATTACGGATCAAAAACAAAAAAATATTTGCTAATTTTTGTAGTTGTAACATACACAATTCCAAAATTATGAATGTTAAGAAACAATTTAATGTATCATGAGCCTTCAATAATTTTTTACTAGGATTTAAAAAGATTAAAATAAATTAGAATTATGACATTTTTCTTGTTTTGGTTTTTGTCAAATACATACATACTTCATACTGAAGTTTTTATTTCTTTTTACTTACATCGTTGTCATTTTTTCCATTTTCTTGGGAAATTCTTAATTTTTCCATCATTACTTTGGCTTTTTCAGTCATTTCTTTATGTCGCAAAAGTAATTTCTAAAATTTTGTTTTAAATTTTTCAAACCAAAAATCAAAAAAACAAATTTTCAACGGAAAATATTAAAGCAAAGATAATTAAAACAAGTAAGCTAGAAAGATATGGGATCATAAAATAAATTTTGAAGAAATCAACAAGAAAACGAAAAATACAAACTGAAAATGAAAAATGTAAAACTTGCACTTTGAATGAAATGAAGTTGATATTTCAATTCGCAATAAACTGATTGCAGAAGAATTGATTGCATACTTTTTTTGTACACTTCCGAAATATTGTAATTATTGAATGGATATTTATTTATTTAATTTTTTAAAGTTTAATTTTTTAATAATATATGTGTATAATGCTTTTTCTGCAAATTGTATTTATGCGAATTGAAAAAGAAATTGACCTAGAATAAGATGGAATGAAATTTTTATGATTTCTTATTTAAAAAATAAATTGGATATGCTTTATGAAACATTAATTATTCTGCTTAGAATTTGACTTTTTTTATTTTTTCCTTCTATTTTCAACAATCACAAAATTCTTTTTTTGAACAAACATACATAACATATCCAACTTTATTTTTATTATTCAATAAGCTCTTAGTTTTTTTTGTTTTAAAACTCAAAAATTATTTCTTTTGATCTTCCAAGCTTAGTTAACCAAAGCATTAGATTTTGTTTTTGACTTACATTTGCTGTTAGAGGATCTAACTGTGGGTTTACAATTTCCGATGAATTCTCTGAATTAATTTTCTGATTGTCAATTTGTCCATATTCTTTTGTAATAATCTTTTCCTTCTTATCATCTTCATCATCGCTACCAAACGGATCCGTTAATTGTCGTCTTGTCATTAAAATTGGTTTGTTTTTATTATTTATATCGTTATTATTGGCCGGAATTGCTGTCCCTGTATTATTTATTGTTGCAGAATTACGATTATTTTGAGACTGATGTTGCTGTTGTTGATTTACTTGATTATGTAGATGTTGTTGATGCAAGGCATTCGTGGCATTTTTGTCTTTTGTTGGTGATAAAACTTTTACCAATAAATTCTTGGAACCAGATAATATTAAATTCTTTACATCTTTTTTAGATGTTGGTGATTTATTATCACCATTTTCACCAACTTGAACAATTTCATCTAATGAATTATGTTGAAAATGCATTTTTAAATGATTCATATTCAAATTTAAAATATTTTGTGATAAATTATCAGTTTTATAATTTCCAATAACATAACTTGATTCATCTGATGTTTGACCTAAAATCAAAATTGAAAAAAAAAAGATTTAGTACGTGCAAATTAATCAATATTTGGTTTTTATATTGAAAACATGAATTAAAAGCAAAAAGAAAAAAAAAAATTAAAAAAAGATAAAATTTTAATTGGGTATGGCGCCTTACCAATTTGTTCGATTTGTAATTGTTTGCCAGTGAAATGAGCTCTTAATTGATGTAAATATGTCATAACAGCTAATTTATCTGGTACTGCTAACAAACTCATATCACGAGGTTCAATAACGCGTGGTATACCTAATTTTTCTGCAACGTCAAATGCAATACGACAATTACCTACGACATCATGCGTTGAAAGCTTCGACATATCTCTGTAAAATAAATATAATTACATAAAAATATATATACTTAAATATCCTTCGTAATATATTGCATTATTGTAAAATAAAAAATTTTATGTTTATTTATTTGAAAACAATAAATATATTGAAGCAACGAATTAATTGAGCATATATATATATATACATGTATATAAATCAGTACAATGAAAAATTTCATAAAAATAATAAAACAAATAAAACTTACATTAATTCCGGCTCAAAATGATGAATTATTGCACAAAATGCCATTCCATTTCTCCAACTTGTTGTTAAATTAGTTACTTTAACATTAGGATAATCTTTGGTTACATCTTTACACCATTCCAATAAATCTTGACCAGGTGTTCTCTCTTTTAAATTAATTTTTTCAACTACTTTATTATTAATTTCAGTATTTTCATAACTTTTTCGTAAATTCAATGGTAATAATTCAGATCGTTTTGTATCACGAGCTTCAGGAATTGATTGTTTACGGTTTTCTGTTATATTTTCTGAATTAGGAGGATTAGAATTATTAATTATTTTAGGATTCGTAATATTAGTAGAATTTGTAGTAACAATTACAGGACTAGGTTTATCACTGGTTATTAAATTAATTTGAATTTCTGAACATTTTTTATTATCAGAATTCTTAGTTTCATTAACAATCACTTCAATTTTATCATCTGGAATTTTCACATCTTTTACAATAGATGATGAATTAACTGGTTCTTTACTCTTAAATTTGTTATTTAATTTAGAGTCTTCAATTAGTTCTGTATTTATTATCGGTGTATTAACTTTATCTAGTTCATCAGGTGGTTTTGTATTGACTGGTGTAATTAATAATTGCTGCTGTTGATTTATGTTTTGATCTGGATTTAAAGTATTTGATGATTTTTGATGCTCTTGCTGATGGTATAATTGCTGTTGTTTTTGTATTTTTTGTTGATTTTTTTGTTGTTCTATCAACTCAGATTGATGTTGTTGTTGCTGTTGTCTTTGTTTTTGCTGTTGTTTTGGTGAACTTTTATCTAATTCTAATTCAAAACCTACATTATTACTTTCAGCTAGAGGTGTTGGATCTTCTGATAATGATGGAACACTCATTGGTGTTGGTAAATCAATTGGACCATTCAAACTATTTGTTAATTGTTCAAGTTGTTGTGTAAAATCGAATACATGATCAGATATATCACTTTCTAAATCAGGTATATCTTCAAGATCATCTAATGGTGCTACATCACAATTATTATTAACAGACATCATAGATATTACACTTTGCATGTCTTCGTCTCTAAAATTTGAATAGAATGTTAAAGAATATCTTTTTTTGTTTTTTTGAAAAAATGAAAATTCGGATAACTTACGTTGCTTTTCCTTCTCTTAAAAATACACAACTTATTGTTAATTCTAAATTAGCTGAAGTAATTTTCCTCGATGAAGGTTTCAAATTTAATGTAAAACTTTGTTGTGTTGATTCTATACTAGCATATTTTCTCATATTAATACTAGCTGAGGCTAAGACCCGCTTTTTGCCCATTTGTGTGATCTTAAAAGAAAAAAAAAAAAGAATTAAAATTAAATTTTAAAATTTTGAAATTTTTTAAAATGTTTGCTATATTTAAATGTTAATTAAATAATGTAATTATAGTTAATTATAAATTAAGAATCAAACTGAGCAAGAAACGAACTTTTATAGATTTTTTTTTGTGGAAACTCACTTTTTAGTTACTTACTTTACATAATTACTTTTTATTACAAAAGCATAATTGACGTACGAACAAATTTCAATAATGTTAAACTTAATCATTGAAATTGTACGAAAAATATGTATAAATTTATCCATTTCATCCGTTTATGCAATTTTCCATAAGAGGATAACGAAAAATATTTTATTTTGCATGATTTTAATTAGAATGGTGACACTTAATTTTTAATAAGAAGAGACATAATAGCTTCCTCGTTTTATATTAAAAGAAAATAAGGACAAGTGTTTAATAGAAAAGAAAAAAAAAAAGAAATTATAATAAGGACATGTGCTAAATGAGAAAGAGGACATCATTCAACAAACATAATTTGTTTCTACTCTTTTTTTTTTTTTCAATTTTTTTTATTAAAATTTTTGAATGTAAATAATAAGTCCTTTAATGTTTACAGCTCTTAATGGAATTTTTAATGATAAGAGGCTTAAATGCATTTTTTCGGAAGAAAAATATCATATTTAGTTTTTTATAATTCAGAGAATACAAAACTAGAACGGTTTGTGCAGTTTAAATAATTTGATGTCTTTTTATAGAAACAATCTCAACAAGCAACTAAAGAAACTATTTTCCGGTGTAAAATTAGAACATTAATATTTGCGAATAATTTATATTGAAATAAATTTCCACAAACATAAATAACCAAATTGTAATTTCATTTTACTCTCAAATTCATTGAATTTTGTAAAATGAATTAACCAATGTCGTTTTAAATTGGATGGAAACGCGTTGAAAACTTTACATTTCTTTTTTGAAAATATGGTGTGAAATGAAGTATAAAGTTTCATTATAGCTCGTATAAATCGGTGAAGTCATCGTACTACATTAATAATATTGAATTGAAAGTAACATGATTAAAATATTAAATACAAAAGACCAGTCCTTCGACCTGGACAATTTTAATATTACCTTATTGTTATTTTCACATTTTTCTATGAATGCATGTATGTACGTATATGTATACATAAATGTGGGAGTTGCTTTGAAAATATACCATATCTGATAAAATATAATAATCGTTCTTCTGAATAATTCAGACCACCGTATATAAAATGCTATTTATATGAAAGAACCTGATTGAAAACTGGATTTTTTTTCGATTTTATATGCAACAATGAATTGAAAATGAAAACAAAATAATGAAGTTTTTCTTTTATCTTTTTGAATTTAATTTTTTTTTTTAAATACATAATTATATTTCATTGATAAAAACTCAAATATGTATATTAAAGCATACAAGGGTCATTTGAAAAATTCTTCCAATTAAAAAAATGTTCTCATATAGTTCTTAATATTAAGACTTTTAGAAATTAAAGCTGCCATTTTCTGGCATTCCGGAGCCTCACAAGGTTAAAAAAAACATGACCAAATTTAAAAAAAAAAATTAATATTTTTTATTTTAAATTATGGAAAATTTTTGAAATTTATAATGACATTGTATTGTATTTCAAAATTAATTGTAGTAATTATTATCTTTGTTATTGTATTTATTAAGAAAAACAACCATCTATAATTGTTCTTAGGAAAATTTTCATTATTTAATTTTAAAAAACCTCATAGATGTATAATTTTAAAATAAGTATGTATATACATAGCTCTCTATGCATATATAAATATTCATAGTAAAATTAATTTCCTCCTCTACTAATATTTCAGACTCAACAAAATTCCCCAAAAATTATTCAAAAAAAAAAAAAAACACCACCAAATTTAAAAATAAAAAGGTCTGAAGGTTTTAGCCTTGTACAATTATAATAAGAACAAAAGAGAATATTGCGAGGACGAAAATAAACAACAAAAAACTTTCAAATCGATTGGAATAAACCCGAAGTCCTTTTTTGAACTCTAATTAACACATACAAACTAATAAATTCTAAAACATTTTACTAATGTACATAAATCCATATGTATGAATATGTATGTATGTATACATATTATAACTGCGCCTTGTTATTGTTAATATTAAGAGAAATAAGTGCTTGGAAATCACGCGATACCTTTAAATGGACAATGAGCACCTGAATATATTTTTATCTAGACATAATTTTATACATACACGCATAATTCACTAAAATGCATATATATATATATATAGATACTTTTGAAAATTGAATAACCAAAGTAAAAACATAAACCTTATGTTTACGTGCTACAAAAAATATTTAATCGTGCATGTTTTAAGAGTGCACAACAATTTTCAATTTTATTTTTCATATTTCAAAATGGAATTCCATTTTGAAATCGATTTTTATTAGTATATGATGATGACTACTGTACATCTAAAAAAAAAAAAAATAAAATACATAAAAAATTTAAAAAAATATATTGCATAAGTAACGGGTGATTTTTTATACTATTTAGTTTCTCGTTTTTTTTATATATGTTTGACAATCTATGTTTGATTTGTTACAGTTATCAACATATAGTCAACTCTATTTGATTTGTCATTTAACCACAGAAAAAAAGGATGCTCGAAAAATACATCCCAAATTTTAAATTATTAAATGTGAGGTCAATAACAACAATATGACGTTTTAGACGTCTCTATAGTATCATATGTAAATGTATAAAACTAGAATATTGAACATATAATTTAATAAAAAATTAGAATATTTAACAAGTAATCAAATGATATTCCGGCGGAAATGTGGAAAAAATGGTCATTTAAAGGAACCAGCTGCCAAAACACGATAAATCATGTTATGACATGTGACATCAAGTCATAATTTTTAAAAACAAATTGATTGGTCAAAAATTCAACAAATTTTCAATTTAATTGTTAGATTTTATTTTTAAATTTGAAAACTAAACTCTTAAAAAAATCACCCATTATTATATACATATATGAAAAAACTTTTTTAATTCGTTATATTTTTATGTACATATATACATATATTATGTATTCCACGGGGTTTGAATTATTACCATATTTGTATGATTCAGTTAATCCTTGAACTTTTTTTTTTCTTCCTTTTATATTTATACATAGTAGTTAACTGGTAATTCTTGTAATGACCAGTTTACAGTAAAAAAAAAAACAAAGAAAGCAAATATATCGTTAATTCATATAAAAAAATAATTATAAAAATAAATTAAAATTTCACCTTTTTTGAAAAGAAAAAAAAAACACCATAAAATAACGAAAAGGAAGGAAATCATTGAAATAATTGAGTGGAAATTCACTTAAAATGTATTGCACACATATATTTATTATAGATCTACAATTTAAATAAATTAATTACAATTAAATTAAAATAAAATTGTTTTCTAAAGAAAAATCTTAAAAGCCTTTAATTTAAAAATTATTTAATTCGCATTACTGATTAATTGCATACTGTTCGCTAAACTGTTATATCTCAATTATATTATTTATATTTAACTCTTTAGGACTTTTGTTACAATACGGTACCCTTAATTGAAAATTAATACTTTATGTATTATATGAGATTTTTTAATTATGGATAACAATAAAATAATAGTTGTGGTGTAAGGGTTAAAAAATATTCTTCGATTTTATTTGTATTGTCAAATAAACAAATGTAGTAAAATAAATAGGCTTCCATGTTCTGGTATATATGTATATAAAAATAAGAAAATTGATCAAGAAAATTTATGATTTTAAAAGCTTTACTATTTATTCTGCAGGTATTGACTTTTCACTTGTCAATTTATCAATATATTAAATCAAAAAATATTGCTTTCTTTTCATACAATTTTAAAAACTGTATATGCATTTACTGTAGATACGTTATTTCAGTCTTTATTGAATATTTACCAATATAATATTCGTTTATCGTTACATACCCAGAAATACATATATGTATATGTATATAGAAGAGCACATAATTGAACGTATAGATTTGTACTATATGGTGTACGATATATATAACAGATAAATGAAGGCAAAGCAATATAATTTAAAACCTACTTTTAAAATAGAAAATAGAAGCTAAAAATATTTATTGTAAAAATTTTCCAATTTCCCTTTTATGCTATGACAGCAAACATCAAACCACATAAATTAACGATTCATTTTTTTTTATGATCTAAATAAAATAAAAAAAAATAGGAAAAGTAATTCACGTTTTTAATCTTAGAGTATGGTAGGTATATGGTGCAACAACAGCAATATTTTATATATTCTCTATGTTTACAAGATATAAAATGTGATTGTTGTTAAGCACATGCTTTTCTTTACCTAATTGCTCATTGAATTGAATTTTATTTATATATAAAATTTACTAGTAATATTTATGCATATATTTATATGTACATACATACATATATGTAAATACATTCCGTATATGTATATAACAATTGTTTACTGTAATATAATTATGTTAATCTTTCTAAATTAATTGAAATTAAAAGTGTTGATAGTAGAGAAAATTTCAATTACATTTTCTGCTCCCTGATAAAATATTTATATGCATATACGAGTATGTAATTTTTTTACACAAATTACATACATACATATATTACTTAGATTTCAATATAAAATACGAGAGTTTGTTTACAAAACATGTTTTTATAATAAAACGCAGAATATTTAAATTAAATTCAATAAATGATTGCGCTATGTAAATTAAATGCAAAAATTTTTTATTAGATTGTCATTTATGATTATTGAAATAAATTTAAAGCTGCGATTCTATTTGTACTTAACTTCGAGAGATACACATACATACATACATAGTTAAAAAATTATATTTAATTATTTATAAATCTATTTATTAACAATAAAAAATGGTTGTATTTTTAAGGCCAATAACGACTTAATATTGAATGAATTTTGAAGACAATAACGACAGTATATACGTATACATGTAGAATGAGCAATCGGTTATAATGTAGATTTGTTCATTTTAAGAAAATATAAAAAAAATTTAATGGTTTTCATAATTTTCTTTATCTAGCTTTCCAACTTTTCGTTTTTGACTTACGTTATGTAGGTATACGTAACTTAAGTTAAATTCGATATACTGCAAGACTCGCATTCAAAATTACAATTTTATGAATATATTTTAATTACATATTAATATTAAAAATTCGTAATTTTTACTTTATACTCGTATTACCTAAATTATTAACAAACTTCATAAATATTAAAATAAAATTAATCAATTTGTAAATATGTATGTGCATTGGTTCGAACACATTTTAATTTAAAAGTTTAATTTTTTTACTTCAAATAAAATCGAATACATAGACAAGAATGTTTAAGAAAACCTAAACAATAAATTATTATTTATGCACACAATTAACGGTAATAATACATGTGCATATTATACAATTTTATTTTATTTTGATTTACAATTTTCATATAACAACATTTTCTATTTATTTATATTAATAAGCACTTTTTAAATTCCTTTATCTTTACTGAACGCTAAGCTAAATAAAAACTATGATTAGACTAATGAATTTTGATTCACTTTACAAATTTATTTATTACTACATATACGTATATAATATGCTATGTGATATATGCTGTAAATAAAATCTACATGTTTACATTGAAAAAGAAATAGTATTCAAAATTTAAATATGATCGAAGAAAAGATTCCGACAGCAATACAAAATTAGAACAAAATTTTTTTGTGTAGGTATCTTGCATAATATGCTGATACAACAATACTTATAATAAAATACAATTGAGGCTATCAATAATTCAATAATGGGGATAACAAAAATTCAGAATTTTCCAATATTTCTGAATAAATTCCTTTTTATTTCTATTATTAAATATCCAAATGATTATATTCTCATTTATCATTTCTTGTCATTTAAAATTGCAACTAAGAAAATTAATTAATAAATATTCTTAAATAATTATATTTCATATTTCTTGCTAAAATTTCTCTTTCCAAACTTCATTCATAAGTTAAATTTTAATTATTTAGTTAATATTTTAAAAAATTTTTTTAAATTAATTTCAAAACTAATAGACTTTTTTAAAACGAAACTAAAATTTTACAACTTTAATTTTAATTTACCACTTCTTATTTTGAAATAAATACAAATTGGACCAAGAGCTTATTATATAAACGTAAATAATAAATAAAAATGAGGCAAAAAACTAAATGCTTCTGGAAATAAATTTGGTATATAAAAATATTTTATTATTTTGTATACAAATTTGTATTTTCTATTCAATTTCAAAGCAATGTATGTACGTATGTAAAAGCGTATGTAGCTAGTCATTTTTTTTCATTCAATCATTACAAGTTCATAAACACAATAAAAAAAATAAAAAAATGAAAAATTAGTCAAGTTGTTTAAAGGACTTTGACCATTTGGTTTTTGTTAATAATTTTATTATCCAAAAATTTTATACTCAAAATTCACATAAATTTACCGCAATAATTGTTTTTTATTTTATTTTACTATTCAAATCAAAAAAAAAAAATTCATTCATTACTCACACATAAATAAAATACTATATCCCATAATAATAGATAATATCAATATTAATTACAATATTTAAAAATTAATTCAACGTCCATAACGCTCACATATATTTTAACAATTATGCCAAGCCAACAATATTTCAAAGAAATTATTATTCTTTCTCTTTTTAAGTAATAATAATATAAAATCAACTTATTTTATGCGATAATAATAGATAATGTATTCTTCAGCAATACAGTAAAAGTACTTGCTGCGATAACAAAATATTGTAAGATTGAAATTAACAGTGCCATGAGAACTTTTTTAATCAAACATATCTCTTTAGTTCAAATATGCATATCTCATATGTTCGTATCGTGCATATTACATAAAATGTACTTATATTATACATAGAAGATGTATACAACATAATTTCATATTCATTATCAAATGCTACACATTATTATAATCACAAAAATTACTATTTTAATCAACTGTGATAGCCATGATAATAAACCACATTAAATGATGGATCAACTGCTCTATTACTTGTTTGAATGACAATATTTAATTGATTCAAAAGGCAAAGAAAAAAAAATGTTATGTCCATGACATTTTAAAAATTTGATTTTTGTTTTTTTAATTATTATGAATAATTTATTGTAGTCTATGCCAACTGTAGTTTATTGAAAATAGAGTACATATTTTGTTTCAGCAACATTTTTATTAATTAGCATCATGTAGTTTTTTGTATCCACATACTAAAGTTATTCTTTGTAGTTATTTTTTTTTTTTAACAACTAAATTTTAATTTTAAACAAACTTAAGTCATTTTGGAAAAGTTTTGTTATGAAAAATTTATTTTTAACTTTTACTTTAATTCAAATATTTTATATTTTTTAATAATTTTTCTATAATTTTTCTACTAAAAGAATTGCATACAAACCTAATAACATTAAAATTATTAAGAATTTCAAACTAAGCAAAAATTTAATTTTTGGAAAAACAATGTAGTAGATCATTCTTAAAACCGTATCAAATATATAGTTAAAAATTGGCTACTATAAAGATTAATATTTAAGAGATAACAAAAAAAAACAATCTCTTATCACTTCAAAAACAAAAAGTTCATGGCTTCAATAAATTCATTTTAATGGAACAGTTCAATTTGAAGGTCATTTATATTTGTAGAAATAAATATTAATTTTAACATTATGTAGAGTTCTACTAGTAATAAGATGCAATTATAAATGCAATAACTATGAATTTATTTTTAGAAACATTTTGATTCTTAGGCTTTTGAATTTGATTAACCGACTTGCATTATATATTCTTCATTAATCATTAATAATATTCTTCAGTATTCGTATCATCTCATAACTTCAAAAACTTTACTAAATTTTGTAATGCAATTGAGTATATGAAATATTATTTAAAATTTATATTATAATTAATACATATATTTAGGCTATTCAAAATTTACAAATTTAAATGAAAAATATCAAATTCTAGTATTTGAAGGAGAAACAAACCAAAAAGAAAAAAAAATATGTTGTTTTTAAGTAAAAATTGTCGCGGTAAACCGCCTAGGTTAAAATACTGAAATTTCAGTCATATATATGCATTCACAGTCATATACACACATATACATATAAAAAATTTTTTTAAGTGTGCATGTACTTGATAGTATACGATATCCAACCAATAACTATGCTGGAAAAAAAAACAACTTTTTATATTTGTATATGTTAAAATTATAATTACATTCTAATTAAATATAATTAAATTAATTTCTAAAAATATATTTACTTTTAAACATTACTTTTAGTATAAAATTACATCACTATCTATAAGTATACCTTGAAAATTCTCTCAAATATAATTTTAATATAGATGTATTAAAAATTATATTCTCACTGATTGAGAATAAATATAAATATGCATATGTAAGATGTTTTTGAAAATATGAAATAATTTTAGTAGTAATAAATAGTAAAATTTTAATAAACAATCAAATGTTTACAAATTTTGAATAAACTCGGCTTTTTTATCAACAATTTTGTAAATAAACGGTAAATGTATTTCTGCGGATGGAATTCTAGAATTTTACATATATTTTTTTTTTTACATTCCTATAATTCGAAAAAAAATCTTCAATCAACTATTTTACAACTGGTTTGAGCACATTATTTTTGCGCTTACGTTATTAGATTTTAAAAGTACCTATAAGGCTATAATGACCATAAAATTGAATTAATTGATATAAAAGACTGCATGTAACGAGTGACGATTTCAAATACAAAACAATAATTATTTTCAATATATAAAGGCGCCACATTTTAAATTATTAACAAAGCTTTAATCGATTCCTATATTCAAATTAATTCTTTTAAGTCTAACAATTTCATAAATTTTATAATATATTACTTATATGAATAAATAATAATAAAATAATAACAGAAAATTAAATTAAAACTTTATTATAAATATATATATGCATATATGTATACATATATAACTATATTTTAATTGATTTGTATTAAATAGAAAATTTTTTGTAATATAAAAAAAAATACAAACAAAGATTAATTTTATTAATTTCCATTGTTATTCAATATGAACTTTTTAATCTTTTAATATGAACTTTTAATGCAATTATTATTTTAATATTATAAATAAATTGCGAAGTATGTATAAAGTGGTAAATATAAAACGCTCAAATAAACAGTTTTGTTTTAACTTTAAAATTTTATTCAATTAAACACTGATATATTGTCCGAATATTTTTTGCTTTTTGTAGGAAACTGAAGTTTAATTAGCTTCAAAATGATGTTTAACTTATATATAAAAATAGGCACTTTCACTTTCAATTCAAATAAGGCTTAATCGAAAGAGAGAAGAGAGAATGATTTAATCTTGACGAGTAATATTGAAAGTTCAAGTGATTCCTGACAATGGGATTTTAGTCGACTATTTACAATAATATTTTATTTTTAAATAAATGTTTAAGCCAGTTTGAACTTACGGATTTTACAAAGAGAGTCTCTGAAATGTATATACTGATAAACAACGAGATCTCAGAATTACAATGAATCATAAACGTTACACCAAATTCCTTTTAATCAAATATTGCTTTCGTTCTAATTATATCGTAAAATCAATAACTACCAAAAATATTTCAATTATAAACTTGTATATTACACCTTACCACATATAAAATTACAAAATTCAATATTTTTCAAAAAAAAAAAAAAAATAAGAAAAAATATATAAAGTAAATCCCCACTAAAATAATATATGTATCTCAAATTACCCTTATAAATAGACGATTTCAATATTAATTATTAAGCATAATTTTTTGTACATACACATAAATATGTTAATTTATGTATATGTATATTACAATAAACACATATTACGATAAGCATACAATAAACCATGATAAGTGTATATGAGTAAAGATTAAAAAAAAAAAAATAAAAACCATAAATTTCAAACTTCTCTTTCTACATGATCGTTCAGAACTATATGCACACACATTTCATAGTAAGATATTAAAATGCATTACATTATAAAAATATTTTTACCATAGATTCCCGACTACTTTGTCTAAACGAATTTTTTTGTTATTATGAAAAATGTTATGTCAAGAATATCATTTTTGAGATAAGTGTGGTAAAAAGAATTACATACTAGATTAGATAAGACTAAAAATTGAGATGAGAACATCGTATTCCTGATGAATTCCGGGTATTTATATTGATCTCCATCTTGAGAGCTTAGCACAAGAAATCACTTGAGATTTGGTTTGAATCTGAGGATTTTTTCGGGACGTTAATCGAAACGAACAAATTCATTCAGGGCGATTTCAAATTTCGGATATAGTTTTTTAGTTTTGAAATTACAAAAAGCGCTGTTGGCTTTATTGATGAATTTCTGCTTAAAACTGGCTTGTGTCTTTTGTGAATATTAATTAATTATTAAGCTTTTGAGCACACACTTATATTTTGCTATATGTATATTTCCTGTATTTCCATCTTAAATCCGAAAGGATGTCAATTAAAAGAAAAATGCGTAAATATTAAAGTTTTCATTTTAAAAAAAATTTGATCGTGTTTATTAACAGATGGTATAAAATTCATGTTCGCCCCAACGCCCACAATTAGCGAAAGGATGAAGTTTTTCATTGTTTCCTTCGTGAAAATACTTGGGGAAGAAATTTTAAATCTTTGTTAATTATTATTGGACATTAATTTAAGAAAAATTATAGAAAATATTAAATTGAAACAATCCGGAAAATTACGCACTGAAGTTACCATTCTTTTATTTTATTTCACCATTTATGTATCTAAATGCTTAGTAATGGTATACATATATTATGCTCAATTTCAGCTTTTCAGTTTTGTTACTATATACTTTTGTCATTATACAGTATCAAAACAACCACAAAAAGTAAGTTAATCTGGATTTAAAATATATGGGTATGTAAATGATATTATTCATGATTGTGTATTGAATGTGAATAACGAAATTGATAATTTTATGTCGAGAATTTTCCTGTATAAATAACACACCGATTTTTATAACCTATTCTATTCATAAATCCATTCATCCAACATCTGAGTATCAAATTATTTTTTTTTAAATTTATTCATTTTTCTTCTTACACATATTTCAATACTAAAAATGTCGATGAAGCTGTTACTGCTGTTGTTGATGAAAATGTTGATGAAATCAACAGTGAATGTTAAATTTTTAATAAATATGTTAATGTAGAACGGAAACTGTAAAAAAAAATACAAAAAAAAAATAAAGAACAACTTTATTTTTCTCTTGTGTTTTTTTCTTTTTATTTTCGTTAAAACAGCAACGTTTTATATACAAAAATTAATTTTTTCCTGAAAACAAGAGCACTGATTTGTGGCTTATTTGATTATAGGGCCGCTTTGAAATCTAAGCTCAAAGAGAATTAATTGTTCTTTATTGAATAAATTATTAAAAGGAAAATTTTTGTTAAAAAAATTTTTTCTAAACAGATGTTACTTTTTAACAAGATTTACAAAAAATTTATGAAGTAAAATTTGCTATACTTGGCAGGTTGAAATTACTATGTGGTTTCTGTTTCATTAGATTATTTTTGGTAATTCAATTTTTCGTATATACATGAGTACAAAATGAATTTATTCTATACAATGTTCGCACGTAATACTGTATCTATATGAGATAGAATGGTTTTGATTTGTATATGTATGTAAAATTTAATTCAGGATTCTCAGTAGCGAATTCATGGTTATTCATGGTTTCATTTAAGTAAGAGAATCTATATAAAAGACTGTATTTTTTTTCCCTTAGCATCAATGTGTTAAATTCTAGTATGAATGAAAACATTTGCAAAAATTTACTAGGCTTTTAAAATATTTAAGTGTATAACAGTATTAAGTCGATTTTAACAAATTTATTTAACAAATCATGCCAAGTAAACATAATGAAAATGTGAAAAAAAATATTATTTTATGAAATACTTCAAATCTAATCACGATAATATTTAGGCGACCAAATTTGACTTCTATATTTCAGAAAAGAAGCATGGGTTTTATTAACTATTGTTTTGAAAATTGAATTTATATACTCATAAACTTACTGGAAATTAAATTTTCAATAATATTAAATTATCAATAAATGAAAAGAATTTGTGCGTATAAATAAAAATTCCGTCAAGAAGAGAAGCCGGATTATTTTGTAATTCAATAACAAATCTAGGTGCGGAAAATGGTTTTATGTACATATAAATTTCAGTTAATTAAATAGTAACAACAAGTTAGGCTCACATTTTAAATTTTAATATTGCAATTTACTTTTTTCTTTATATGTTGCCTAACAAAATGTTGATGCATTTCAAAAATTTTGTTATCATTAATGTTTGTCATTTGATTCCAAAAACATTGTTCTTAATTTTTATCTTAAATAATGCTTTAGTCATAAAAATTCCCATTTATGGTTCTGTGTGCAATAATAATGATAAATTTCTTTAAAAAATAAAAAAAAAACTAGAAAAAAAACCATTTTAAATCTATTTTAAAATTTCTTTTAGAAATTATCAGAAATTCTTTTGGTTATTTTCCCTTTTCTTTAAAAGATTATTTTAAATAAAATTCATAAAATTAAATTTCGTTTCTTCTCTCCGATAAATTTCATTGTATTATTATTTAAATATAAATAAATTGTGCATAATTGTTAATTTTTTCTTTATGAGTCCATAATATACTTACATCCTCTATAACAAAAGTCCAATCCTTATCTTCTAATTCATGTGTTCTTGGATCTTTAAATAAAGTAACTGTAATTGCATGATTATCTGGTACTGGCCATGATACATGACCAATTAATGGACTCATCATATCAGGTTCCCATGCTAATGGTACTGATGCAACACGTCTTGAACGCCTTGTCCATACTACAGATAAATTTGTTGGACGCCTACAAGAAAAAAACAAACAGACAAATATTTTAAAAAATCAAAAAAATTTTCTATTTTAAAATTGTTAAAAAAAAAAAACTAAAAATTATATTTTGTATATAATTTAATTTTATATTTTAATATTTGAGTTTTTGACCCACATTTTCAAATTTATTTAATAAATAGGATCAATAAAAAATAAATAAAATTGACTATGTAAGTATATAATATTATGTTATATTTTGCTAAATTATATTTTATGTACATAAGTAAATTATGTACTTTAAATCCTTGTAAAATAAAGGTCAAAAGGAAAATTTATATGTATACAAAATTTTACAAAATCAAAAATCAAAGAAATTCATAAAACTTGCCCTAATTTTTCTTTTTTTTTTCTATATAAAGTGTGCGCACTCAAATGTATACACATGCACACATATACTAATGTATTTGTATATAAATCGAACATTAACTGAGTATGTCGAGGCAAAACTATTAAACTTTTACATGCAACAAACATTTCCTATATACCATGTTTGTACGAATCTGTTAGCCTAGAAAACATATAAACAAGGAAATGTAAACTCCTCTACAAGAAATCCGACGAAAAAAGCCAGGCTGATATGCGAGTTCAATGTTATATAAATTGATAATGAAGATCAAAAAATTAATTAAATCGATTTTATTTAGAGAAAACTTCATTGGATGCTTCATACTGTATAGGGTGAACATGATCATAAAAATTTTGCATTGGATTTTAATTATGCGAACATTTATTTTTGGAGGTACGTGAAATTTTTTCATTAAGTAGATTGATTTTATTAAATCACCCGATTACAGTTATGATGAACAATTTTAAAAGTATAATTGTCAGTACTCCGGCTGAAAACGGGACGGGCTCATAATTGAACCGTTCAGAGTAATTTGTTTCAAAAAATAAATTATAACAGTTAATTTACAGTATAATTGCATACGAATTTTTAATTCGTTCTTTAAGTTTAAATTTTTTTTTTCGTAAATAGCTTAAAATATTTATGTCCAAGTTTTTATTTACAAAATTACATGAGTTTTTAATTACAAAAAAAAAAGCATTTCTGAAACCATTATGAAAATAACGCCTTAAGTTATGCAACAATTTTTTATTACCTCAAATATCATTGTTTTTACAAAAGTTTCAGAGCACATTTATAAAGATGTTTAATTGTTGATACAGAGCAGTTTTGTGATTTCTCTTCGAAAGTGATTTAAATTTTTATTTAAAGATTGTTAAAAGGACACTTATTTGAATTTTCTTTGAAAAGTTAAACATTGTGATTGCATACATAGGTTATCTAGCTTTATAAATACATGAGAATTACCAACAAAATATGCATACAAAAAAAAAATTACCGCACTAAAGGTATAATTACAATTAAAAATAACAAAAATTAGCAATGTATGTGAAAAGGATGTTTTTTTCTAAAAAATTAGGTCAAAAGCGCATTCACGTTGTTCTGCTCTACATTTTTTTAATTTATATATGTATACGAGTACACGAGTGCAGAATCCTTATTTTTTCATATTTTTTTTTTTGTTATTTCGAATCCATAATAAATTTTTCTTATATATAATTTTTCTCTATCTCATTCACTCCTATTTTTGAAAAGGATTCAATGAAAATTATTTTATTTTTCATATTAAATCACATGGCAAGCACATACATACATGAATTAAATCTATATAATTTATTGAAAAAAAAAATAATTTTTTGTGAATTTTTTAACAAATATTTTTGAATTGATCGAAAAATTGAACATCTTGCACGAAAAAAAAATCTAATAATAATAAAATTAATAATTTGTCAAATATTTCTTATATAATAAAAATTTGTTAAATTAGATTTGAAAAAGGAGGTTTATGTATACAAGGGTGCTGTGCATGTTTATAAAGAAAAATTTTTGAAAAAGGACACAATCAAGTTTCTCTGTTCGTGTTATATTATTATGCATGCAATATCACATTTTTATTCTATTCAAGGATGAAACCTTAATATAAAAAAAAACCTTACAAGAATTTTGAAATTTTTTATATAAATAAAAATTCAACTATTTGTATATATGTGTTATATGTATGACAATTTCATTAAAATTTGTTGTTATAACTGTACAAGTTAGTGTACATAGGTATATTTTGTCCTCATAATAATGAAGAAGAAAGTTATGAAACTGGATCAGTTTTTTTATTTGAACAGTGGTTGGTTAGAATTTTTATCATCATTTTGAACTATAACATGTGAATTATTATTACTTAATGCGTAATTTTTATAAAATAAAATATAGAGGGCAAAAAAATATTAATATTACATGGTAAAGGAAAATTTTTTAAAAATTCATACCGTAACAAACCACGTACACTTTACCTCTTTTTAGTTACACGCCTATGTTAATATTTTTATGCTACTGCGTTGATGAAAATTTTAGAAAACAAAAAAGTGTAATTTTAAAATTATCGCTTACTTGACTTTTTTAATGTAATTTGAGTAAAATAATCAGCATGTTAACAAACAAAAATCTAATATAAATACATTTCAGTGATGTTTTCAACTAATAATATGTGTAATGTGCCTTGTGATTATGTTTCATATATTTAGGGATAGGAGATGGGAAATGTTAAACCTTTAAAGAAAAAACTTATTACATTTCCTATATGTGATGCATTTGGTTGAATTCAAGAATGTACTGTTAGAATAAATTTAAAATTTATAGTGTTAGAAATTATACAGGGGGGACAAAACAATGCCTAAAAAAATTTTCTTGTGCTCTGTGGTGCAATAGTTAGCATATTTTTTTAAATTTAATTAAAAATTTAGTAGTAAATGCCAAAGCAGAATCAAATTTAAAAATAAGATTATTGTTATATCGGATTCAAGATTTTCAAAACCAATTTCGTTATGAAATTTCTTTTAAAAAAAATTAAAGGAATTCGCCGATTTATTCAATAAAAATTGACATAAGTATGAAGGGCTTTTAAACTTTAAATTTCTAAACGGATAGCTAGTATATACTTGTAGAACCGATTATTCTAACAATATTAATGTAGTTAATTTTTCAAAATCAAAAATTTTATTAATAATTACTTATACTTATTTCTGGTTTTTCTATTGTGACTCATTACACAGCAATATTGGAATTATTTCAATAAATGCAATAAATAAAATTATTCAATTAATTAATGATTTTTCATTAACGTTATTATTATAACAAAAATTTCACTTCTGAAATTTTCCTCTTCTATTTTTAGTTTTATCATAAAATTTTAGTTTATTTTTGTATAAGTAAAAGAACCTTCAATATTTTTTGGCAATAAACTACACATACGCTTCTTATTATGTACAAATACTTATAATAAAACATTTCGCGTTTATTCTTCCGTAGCAACATTTTAAATAAAGTAAAGCAGGTGATATCAAAACTTTTTTATATTTTGTCTTATATGAATAAATTATAAACACTATAGTTATTAACCAGATTTCGGAAACAAAAGAAAACAAGAAAAAGAGTTCAAAAACCTTAATTTTACATTTTATCATTACCAAAAAATCAACAAAAAGAAAAACAAATGAAATTAAAATTATAATGATAATTTCCACAAAAAAAAAAAAAAAAAATACTCACATTATGTAAGTATAGATATGGTTATGGTAGGTTAAATTCAATAAAACTCAAGTATGTAAACACGAAAGTTCATACATAAGTGTATATGTTTGCGTGTTATGTACTATATAATAAGAAAACTATAAAAACAAATTTTAAAAACAGTTAAACTTAATGATAAACTCGAATTTCATGTAATCAAAACAAGTAAGCCTATAAGTATGTAAATTTTTATATATTTTGTACAAGTAATTATTTTGTGTAAACAACAACCCTTGAAAAGTGTCAACTTTGTAAAGTTCATAAAATTTGATTGTTATGCCTATACTAACATGCATAAGCATTATATTAAATTGGCTTACATACATACATACTATTATTTATATGTACATAAAATTTCATTATTTATTCCTTTCTATATTTACATATTATATGAAATTGTGAAAATTAAAATCATTCCGATTGTTAATTAACGATGTATGATAATAGTGAAATTCAAATATTTTCCTAATAAAATCAGAATATACAACAGCTATATATTTGTACAAATGTTCGATACCTATATATGTATATACATATTTAGCCAGTGTATGGAAAATTCCAAATTATTTAAAATAAGAACGACATCCAGATTGAATTTAGTATTAAAATTTAAAGAGCAAGAAGTTGAACGTGGTTGATTCTTTAATATCGATATAAATTAAAGATTGTGTAGCGTTTAGTTTAGACATGTTAGGTTAATTAAGTAAATTCTATTCAATGTTCATATTTTTTCATAATTTGCTTGCTTTCCCTGGTTCTCGGATTACTTAGGTTATCGATAGGTGTGAATATTAGGTTTATGCAAATAGACTGGAAAGGTGGTCGTTAAATGTCTTTGCAAGCAATTTTTGTATTACATGTGAATGGCAAAACCATGATCAATCAATAGAGTCAAACCGGCTGACGTCGTCAATGATCAAACCCAGCGACCGTCAATGAAAGCAGTTCTCATAGGAATTATACGGGAGATGGGAGTTTATTCAAGGACATAAAGGGTGTCACAATCGATGACAGAGTCGTAATCAAATTTTTTTCTTAAAATTTTAAATTTTTTGAAACTTTTCCTAAAATAATCACATGTATATATATGTTTATATTTTCATTTAATTTGAATAAATTTTTATCGTATATTCCTATGTCATGTACTGGAAGGGGAGTAACCTTTTGCGAAGGTCTGTATATTGACTATATCTATTAAGTATATATTGACTACATACTTGTCGTGACCAGATGCCGCGTATTTTTCCTTCGAAAAATAAGAGTAAGGCGATTGAAAATTTTTCGGCACCATGCTCTGTCAAACAAACCCAGAATTTCCTCAGCATTGGCAACCTTTGTCCTTCTTTTCGCAGAAGCTTTCGCCTTCAGAGCTATTGACGATCATTGTAAGACTTATAAGTGCAAGTGGTACATTTTTAGCTTATTGATTTTATGACGTCGCCGATTGTATGGCAGCTGCTAGAAGCAAAACATTTTATTAAAACTTTCAGGATTCATGTAACATATGTATAATTGGGCACACGTTAACAAAACTACAATATCTAGGTTTCTGGAATATTTAAAATAACATTTTTGATTTGAATGGCATCTACTCGAATTACTTTATTTTGCGTATTATTTTGGCGGCCTTTGGCGTTTTTCCGTTTTTGAATTATCCTATGATGGATAGACGGACGGACATTTTTTATTTCATCATACCGCAACCGAAGACAACACTTTTAAGTGGTTCCATACACCATACTAAATTTAATATACGCTTCCCTAAGAAGTAAGGTATAAAATGTGCTCAAATTCTTAATTAATATCTGTTGACAAATTATTAATACACAAATAAGAAGTGTTATGCCACTCCGTATTTCTCCGTATAGTGAAATAGTAATTTAAACTAAGTAGTTTTGACATCCGTAACTAATCACGTGCTGATTGTCAAACAAAAAAATCGCCTAATGCTGATGATATTTTTACTTGGACATTTTATTATTGTTGACGATATGGTCCTTAAAACATATTTTTACACTGCGCAAATAAATCAACAATATGACTGATCTTATTTATTGATGATCAACATCATTATAACAAAATTGTTTTTTTCTTTCAATTTTGTGTAGAAAAAAATCGCGTCAAAATAAAAATAAACGTACGAAATAATATTAAAATGTTTATGTTGTTTTTACAAATACTCGCACATACCTACATAAATGTGGATTTTTATACGAATATACATACATACATACATATTTAATGAACTAATTCAAAAATATAAGATACTGAAGCTTTTAATTCTTTTCTTTTTTTTACTCTCATATTATCAATCTTGTTATCTCTTTCATTTATTTATTAATTACGAAGATTTTCTTATTTTTCACGGTCATTTGGCAAGGTTTTATTGTTTTTTTTTTTTTTGTTTCGTTGAAAAATGGCACCGGTCATTTTGTCTGAACTATGAAGTAAACAATATCGAAAGATGAAATACTTTTACAAAGTATGGCATTGAAAAGCGCAATTAAGTTGAAAAAATTTTAAATTAATGAATAAATTCGAGTATATTGAGAAAAATTTTTGCAAAAAAAAAAAAAATTATAAATTAAAATTACTTTTTATTATTATTTGTACCGCTATATACTCGTATACACACAACACCTTATTAAAAAAAAATTTGAATAAAAAATAAATAAAATGGAATATTTGAATGAAAATTAAAAAAAAATTAAAAATAAAATTGTAATTCAGAATTAAGTATAGAAGATAAATAGAAAAAAAAAAACAAAAATATTCTCATGACATTTGAAAAGGTTTTTGAAAATAGTACAACTTATAAAGGAAGTGTGCAAGTATACATTGTTAACAAATTCATGATCTTGAATTTTTAAAATTAAGTATACAATTACTCAGAGTTTTAAATTCATATTGAAATTTCTTTGCTATGTGAATGAAATTGGGTTTATTCACAAGTGTGGACAACCCTCCTTTCATGTTTCTAACACCGTCTTTCTTATAAAAATAAAATTAATTTGTAGAAGAAAGAGTGTGAGAAACACAAATTAAACGATATACATGCGTTCAATGTATACACGTGTAAATAGGCCAATTGACTGGAAAAGAGAATTCAAATTGCCGTTATGAACATAAGCTTAGATCATACGGCATTATCCCTTATAAAATCATGCCTCTGTACTTTATCATTAGTACTATATGTACTCTGTTATATTAACATTGACATTTATTAAGATTGATATCTAAAAAAATGTTTTATAAATACTTTAAAGGTCATTTTTCATACTTATTCTAACGGTATTTGAGAATTATAAAGAATGTGGCATAATTTTATATAGACAAAATATTTCACAATGTTATACAATTAGTACATTATCCTCATATTTCTATATTTTTTTAATTGTAATTTTTAGAATAAGATTAATGGCATATTTTGTAGGTGTGACAATTATTTATCAAAAAAAATCTCTTCAACTACATAATTAACAATAAGTGTATCTAAAAATATTTTCTATATAAACAAAAAGGAAATAACATTAAAATGAAAATAATTAAATCTTAAAAAAAATATTCATAAATAATGGAAAATGTCGCCAAATTGGCTACGAATTTGTCAACAATTTTTAAAAATAATTTTATTTTATTTTGTTTTTAATTTTAAGTGTTGCATTTTATTTAAGAAACAATCAGAATAAGAAAAAAAATTTACTCGAAAATTTTAAGACCCTTCAAATCGGTATAGAATTTGAATGAAAACTTATGTTTGCTCTAAATGCGTATTTGTTTTTTTCAAATTTTTGAAAACATGCTGTTTAAATTTCTTGTCTGAGAGGGTGGTACCTATTGGTATGACGTTTGATAAATTTATATAGTTTCATCAGATCATTTTAATTAATTTATTCCCTGTTTTTTTTATTAAAAGCATTAAACTATTTATAAAAGTTTATTCGCAGCATTTGAATAAAATACTAAACGAAACAGTACTTATAGCGAACACAATTTTTAATTATTGAATAAACGATTAGAAGCTGTTACGTATGCACTTAATTTTTGGAAAAAAATTTGGGTTTTTTTTTTTAATTCAGCATAGGACAACTCCCATTGTTTAAATTTTTTGCCATATTGTAAATGTACATTCTCTTGAGAACGTGTACAAAAATTTTGTGCGATAGTCGAATATCATTTGGGCCCTTTCACAGTATTTTTGTGTTTTATGATACTTTCTTCATTTATTAATAATATTTATACTTCGTTTAAACTACATGTGTATTGCACTGTGTATAAGTATGTTAAACTACAGCCGACTATTTAAATGAAACTTGTATTTTCCCTATTATTTTTTAAAAAAATACAGATTTGTATTTAATAATGTTTTTTAAAATTTCTTTGATCCAAAAAAAAAATTTATTATAAAGAATTTGTATACATAATAATTACTACTTTATTTATTACAAGTATTACGAATCGAACAATTTGTATATAAATATATAAATAAAACCTTCATACTAATTGAAATGTTCACAACAGGGTACCTTAGTTTTTAAACATATAAAGTATAACATTAATTTTATTATTTGTGAATAAGTATGTTTACATTAGTATGTATGTATATAGAAACACATTTTTCGTACGAACATATGTAACAAAGTTTTTTTTTTTGTATAAATTCTTGACATAGCAGACTGCAGATGATGTTCTTAAAGGTTTTTTTTTTTTTATTTTTTTTTTTTTAATTTTCTCGAATGGCATAAAATGAACATTGTACGATGAACAATTACGATACTTTAATGACACTGCATATTACACAATAATATTGTATATTTCGACTAAAGTTCGTATACATTATGTGCAAATACAAGTGTATACATACATAAGATATGCAGATATGTAAAGTATGTAAAAGGTATTTGTATGTATATATACATATAATTTTATATTGTGGGATATTTTGCGAGCAACTTCAAAAAAGCAAAATGTGTCTTTAAGCGCTAATACACAAATACATCTTTTTTGCTATATTATATACATATGTATATATACATATACTTACATATATGAATGTAGATATTGTACACATAAAGTATAGAAAAGACGGAAATTACAGAAAACATTCCTTTTATTTTACAAACAAAAAAAAAAAACAACAAAATATTTCCTTCAGTTGGAAATGCCTTAGAATTGATGGTTCATTCACTAATTTTTAAGCAAACGACCTAAAATAAATCACAAACAAAAGAAACGAAAAAAAAAAATTTAAAATTAAAATATTCTTCTCTCCTCATTTACAGCATCACTTAGTTGAATATGCATCTGTGTGGCGTGGTGGCTGAATGCGTTGTTATTTATTTTAATTTACTATCTATTGCATATATATACATATTATATTTCCTATACATTATGTAGATACAAAGTGTACATATACTTATATAAATTTGTACTCAAGGAAAACGTAAGAGTTGTAAAAGAGAAAAAATCAGGAAGATAAATTTTATTTATACATACTTATTATTTTTTTTTTTGGTACTGTTGCTTCCTTGTGTTCATAAGAAAAACATTTTTTTTCATCATCCACTTTTGTTTTTTTTTTTTTTTCATTTTATTTTCATAATAATTATCTTTAAATTGCGTTGGCATGCGTTAGAATTCAGCATTCTTTATTGAAGAAGTTCAAATGTCTGTTTCTGTTAATGATATTATAGTAAAACAAAAAAAAAAAAACTCATAACTAAATTTATCCGTAACGTAAGTATAAAAGCGGTATTTCTGTTTTACATATTGCATTCCTACGACAAAAGGACAATAACTCAAAAAAACATCAATTTCCAGAGACCTATAAAAAAATGCTTCCTGTTTTGCTACGTAACACACTTTACATTTATACAAATTAACCGGGAATATAAATTTAAAACAATTTTCGTGAACGGTTGATTTTAAACCTATGCCTATATTTTATATATGCCAGTAGTTACATTTGATTGGCAAGTATTTAAATTTTTTAAACAGCCTCGAAACTTTGAAAATTGAATTTTTTGAGTTACAACATTTTTGTTGCGAAGATGCTGCGTAAAAAAAAAATTTAGATCTGTAATTTATTCGATTTAGTTCTTCGTTTTTCTGTTTTTTTTCTTTTGATGGAGGGCCATAAAAATTAGGTGATACATATTTTAAAAGTAATAATTTATTTTAAATATTATTCCGGAAAGTGTTGCATTACACAGATAAAACATAAAACATTCAAGTATGTATGTATGTGTATACATACTTTTTTATAAAATTTTTTCTCTTCTAGAATTTATTGAATGAACAAATTTTCTACATCATTAAATAATACGTGCATATACATATGTACATACATACATATATTTATTTTTTTAAGACAAGATATATTATTTTGTTTGAGAGCTATATACATATATAAATCAAAAGATTCATTCAAAAATCAAGCAAAATGAATTGCTTGTAAACAAACTTAATAAATAATGTACAATAATAACAATAAAATTGAAAAAAAAAATATGAATTGTGACTGTGATTTGTTAATATTATTTATAATAAATTATTGTGAATTGTCAATATTATAATGAATTATAAATAATATTCACAATAATAAAAGTAATTTCATTATAATAAATTTGAAATAATTTTCAGTATCAGAACGCAAATTTGTTGGAAAACAAACAATTTGCCAATTAAAGTATACTTGTTTAACTATTATACTTATTGGGAATTTCAAAAGAATAATAATTTTATGTATTTTAATATTTGTGACAATATGGTAAGTATAAAATAATAAAAAAATTTTGTAATACAATGAAAACACTTGGGCTATTTATTTGTTGTGAGTATAAACCCCATAAGAGTTTGAAGAGCTTTAGGCAGAGTGCAAAGAACAATGTTTTATGTGAATGATGGCACGTTATCATCTCAATTTCTACAATCTAGCTAGAATATTATACTGAACACAAAAAAAAAACCATTTCTAATTAAAAATTATTTAAATAAACAAGAAAAATTTTAAAATTCTGAACAAATTGCGAGTTTAATGAACTTTTTTAATTTCACAAATAAAAAAAGTATTATTAAAGGTCCTTATAGTTCAAATGAAATTATTTTAATATTTTTTCACAATATCCTGACATTAAAAAAAATATTTAATCTTATAACATTTAAATACTCATTCTCACACAATCTTAAATAATATAAAAGAAAAAGTTTTTAATTCTTTCTTTGATGAAAAAAATATTATTAATTTTTTTTTTTTTGCTGTAGGATATTTTCTTTTAAAATTTTTAATTGCTAGCAAAATGCTATATTATTCTTTTCAATGTTATACAAAATCTGTGGTACTTAATGGAGTACTCGTATTATGAATTTAAAAAAAATATTTAAAATGCATTTGTTGTTTTTGAATCCGTGGATGAATTTCAATTAACAAATGTACAAATATTGCCATCGATCCATTTCTTAACAAAAATTAAAAGCAACATGATATATTTAATAATTAGTATTTTCTTTAATTTAGGAAATAGAAGAGTTTCTAACACTTCAGCATAAATTTTTTCAATTTATAAACTTATATACCTTCATACTAACTGTGGTAGGTTCGTCACCTACCCAGTAAACCCAATGACGTCAGAAACTGGTTCATGGTTATTTAGAATAAACATACACCTGACCTATGCTCCTCCTAGGAGTGAAGTATGATAAAAAAAAATGCCTTTTTACGATAGTGTAGAATAGCGTTATAAGGCTTTTTAAGCTTAAAATTTTTTTAATTAAGTATAAACTCCGAGAACAATTAAAAAATTGTTCTATATTTGAAGCGATGAACTAAATTAAGAAGATGAGTTTGTAATTTATTTTTATTAACCATAATTTAATTTTTGCCATAATTCATTTATGTGGTAAAATTACTTCGTTTTTGCAACGCATTTTTTGCATAACCTGATATAAAATTTCAGTTTTCCATAAGCATAATTTGAAGTTGTTTTAAGCATTTTGGAAAATAAAGAATTATTTATTAACCAATGTAAATCGGAAATCTGTCGATTGTTTTTCCTTTATCACCTTTTATCATATTTTATCATGCTCAAATTATAATATGGTTTAATTTATACGGCTATTATTAATTCAGAATAAATCATATTTTCAAGGTGTTTAATTAATTTTCCTCTTTTTACAAAAATAACTAAACTTAATGCAAAATCATTGTAATAATCTCAGATATTTTAATAACAAAAATTATTATATAAATTCCGTAAAATAATTTATAATTAATTATATAATTCGAAGAATATAATACGAGTATAATAAATTTATTTTTTTTATTATAATTTTCAAGGTAATCAGCACCAAATTGGATTTATAAGTATTACCAGATTTGATATGGTTTTGACACAATTTTCACATTTTTTAAATTTTATTGTAATTAATTCCTATTTTTTAAACAAAAACAAAAAAAAGAATACTTAATATTAAATATCAATTTCAATTTTTAATATACAATTTTTTGGAATAAGTAACTTGACATAATAAACTATGAAATATCACTTTCATTAAAAAATATAAAGAAAAGAAATTGGAATTTAGTACAGTTGTGTCATATGAAATATGTCAAGTACGGTATTCACCGAATAAAATTACAAAAATTTGTATTACAAGTAAATATTTAAAGAAAAATACATTTACTTATTCTAATTTATTCAAATATTAAAATTATAAACATGAAAGGTCATATGCAAAGCGAACAGATTTTGATGATATTTCCGAAACAGACTGAAAGAATGAAGCTTCCATGAGCTTCTGAAATAGTATCGAGTTTCGAATAATTATCCGAATTTATAAAATTTTCTTTTTGACATACTTATTTGTCATAAAAATATTCATAAATATACTGAACACTTCATATATGTATAATGTTATATAATAAAATGTCAATAAATTGAAGGTCATAATTAATAAAACTAAATTTATTTTACAGACATTCGCTTTTTCATTTTATTTTTCATAAATTTATTTATTTTAACTACATACATTTTACATACATACATATACATATATATATATATATATATGTACATAAACTAAAAACAAACATAAAGTAAAATTCTTATAAGGTTCATTATTTACTTTGTATAAAAAAAGGATATCTAAAAGTTAACTTAGAATTCCAAGGAACCTTTATATGCATAATACTTATAACATATTTATTTATTTTAGTGAATTTTTAGATTATAATTAATTAAATAACTTGATAATAAATATAAAAATATCATTAATATTTCAATAAGAGAATAATAAGAAATAAGAGAATTGTAAGAAATTTATTCCTAAATTGGTGCTATCAGGCAATGAAATTAAGGCACTCCTCTTTGATGTATTTGCGCATAGACTGAAAGAACAATTCAAAGTCGGAATGCTATTGTTGCCTCGGAGTGATAAGAGCTGTGAAATATATAAGTGAATTCCTTGTAAGAATCAGTTAGGTGAATTATTATCAGAGAAAAAAAATTGCGAGAGTGTAGCAACAAAACCAATGACTCCAATATTTGAACTGATCAGTATTTCTAAATTAATAAACTTATTAAGAGCTTTTTGAACATTATACGCAATATGGCCAACATCGTTACATTTACATATTATTTTAAATTCTAAAAGCAAAATAAGAGCTACCGCTATATCATACGAAATCTTAAACTTAACTTCAAAACTGGACTAATTTATTAAATACAATTTAAGTACATATTTCTTGTCTATATTTCAACTTATACATGTATAACAATTTTTATAGGTTTTTATTTGTTATACAAAATTTTAATTTTGTATAACAAAGAATGGCATGTCAAATTTTGTTAAATTTAGAGAACGGAATTAATGAATTACACACATTTCATAATTTATATTCCTTTAATATTTGGTAATAACAGCTTTTTAGTCACCTATATGTAGTATAACAATAATAATATTATTACGATTTCACATGAAATTTATTAGCATTTTAAGAAACAAATATAATAACAATGATCATTTTATACTCTAATATAAAATTTTCAATTACGAGTATAATTTCACCGAAATTACAAAAACAAAAGAGAAAACAATAAAATATTAAATTTAAATTCACCATACTATATTAAAAATTTTGCAAATAATTAAATTTACTACGATTTTATTTCGCTCTGCCACAAAACGTATATTATAACGTCATTAAAATTAAAACAAAAATGTTTGTTGTTCTCTTTGTTTTCATATTTTGAATCATCAAACTATTGTGATTAGTCGATTTGATTCAAGAATTATCTAATCCAATTCCAGGGCTTTAATTTATGTTTTTTTTTTTTATATAAAGAGAATTAATTTGCGTCTTTCGTCTATGCTATTAAATTTTTAGTATGATCTCAGCCTTTATTGTGTATTTTGAACTCTACAATAAGCTGTATATTAAATTACTCCAATTTATAAAAAAAAATAAGTATAATTGAAAGACTTAAAAGAAAAAATTTGAAATAATGAAAAAAGTAAAATGATGATTGTATTTTTTAAATCTATAGTAATGTTGGAGAAAATAAGAAAACACTACTTACTCTAATCGTTTTTAATAATTAATAAATCAAAAATTGTATTTCATAAATCTTAAGAAGACAAACATGCAATTTTTAATTTTGCAACTGCTTGAATGCTTATTTGTATTTCATAGGTTTATAATCAAACAGCTTGTAATTTTTTACACTTTTTAGTTAAGGCAATCGATTTGAATTGACGCAACAGTTTATCAGTTGCTTAAATGTGCGCACAACTCGTATGTCTGCCTGAGTTTTAATTTTTGTTCAATTTGACAAACGAAGTTCAACAAAATTGTATGTTAAACTTACTTCCGTTTGAGTTACAATTAAATTTTTATACTTACTTATTTAATATTTAATTTAAGATTATTGCAGTTTAATACTAAAGGGCACATGTTTGGTATATTTAGACATTAAAATTCGAAAATAAATTATAATTTTGTTTCTGGATTTTTAAAGAAAATTTAATCAGCTATAGTACAATTATAAAGTGCATATACATATACAAGAATTCTAACGTTAACATAAAATTTGAGAATATTTCTAAAATTGAGAATGATTGTTTTAAATCAAACATAATTCATTGATTTTACTATTTCAAACTTACACGAAAAGCTAATCAAATCATATAAAATTCTTAAGTAGGTAAATAACAATTCTGATTTAAACTTTTATCCAAAAATAAATTTTCGATAAAATCCGAAAATATGATATTAAAAATAAAATATGTAACCTTTAAAAATTGACAAATTTTCCTTGACAAATTTATGAAGGATTGTATATTTATGTACATTAAAGTATTTACATTAACACATCCCACAATAATAAATATTATGCAATATACACTTAAAAACTAAATGTATATTTTTGTATATTGCATGACATTTACCATTAAATAAAGTAAAAGCTTATAAGAGAAAAGGTATATACGAGTGAAAATTCATTTTTTTTTTTGTATTTTCCGTCGTATTTTTTGACTTATGATATTTTTATTTTATATAACAGTTTTCGAAATAAATACACAAGTAAATAAAGTAAATATAATAAAGATAATTATAATAAAATAAAAATTTTTTTTTTAAGTACTTTAATTTTTATGTAAAAATAGAATAAAATTTTTTTTTTTCGCTATGATGAATTCAATTTATTTTTGGCACTTTTCTTATTTCGTTTCATTTTATTGATTGAAGTGAAATCTTATTTACGTATAAATATTTGTGTATATATATTTAGTTATTTAAGCGTAAAACTCACAAATATATAATTTATACTTGCAGTCGCAATTAATTTTTAAAATAGAAAATTTCCCACAAAATTTTCTTATACTTAGATTTTATTTTTATTTCATATTTTTGAGAATCTATTTATATATATAAATAAATGTAAATTGTATATATGCACATGCAAGTAACAGTGTGTATATGAAAATTTCCACTTAGTTTGTAACACGGCAATGAAATTCCAGTTATTATACAACATTGGAAGTAGTAATTTAATTGGAGAAATTCGAATTTTCATTTGTTAAATCTGTATTGTTCAATTACTTTGAAGTTTTATTCTTTGAAATAAAATTACTTTTATTATGTAATTAAAATTACACTCCCAATACAATTATATTATTATTGCAATCTTAAAATAATGCTGTCATGCTCTCATAATTTTGTTAATATTACACAATGAAAAGTATTTTACATTTACCAATAGCAACGAATTCCTTAAAATTCCCTTTTTCAATAAAATATGTATAAAATTTGAATATTGTGTGGGATAAATTTCTTTAGAAAAAAAAATATATATACTTAAAAGAATATTTTAGAACGTGAAAATTTCTAAGGTAAGAAGTACCAATTACCCATTAGTATACACATATACGTAGATATAATTATATTAGAAGAACTTCGTACTCGTATATTTCAATTACACAAAAATTGTAACTAAGTAAAATCAAAAATCTATTTTTGTTTACTTTATGTTTTAAAATAATTGTTTATTTTTTTTTTTAAAACAAAATTTCACTTTTGAATTTTCTTTTTTCTATAAATAATTTGACTAAAAATGTTTTCCCCTGAAAATTTTAAATTAAATATTTTATAACAATTTTTAGAATTAATAAGAATTTCGAAAATTTGTACATGCACAAAAAATAAAATTTACTTATAAGTATGCAAAATTTATTATTAGAATATTGCATTTCTTCATGAGATTTTAAAAAGTTAAATGCAAATCGCAAATGAAAAACCAAAAACTCTGCTAATGACATCTATAAAAAATTGCAGGCGTATCACTTCATGACTTAATATATTACAAACTTGTTACTAGAAAAAATGAATTTTCATTTGAAAAAATATCAATGCATGTGTGATAAAATATAAGAAGTGATATAGTCTAGAAAAGGTGGGAAGTCTTCAAAAAAATATAGGAGATACTTAATACTATTTTAAAAGGATTTCATAGATTTGCAGTTTAGTAGAGTTAAAAATGTTTTATAAAATCTATCAAATTTCACATAGAATTATTACCTAAAAACCATAATCATTAACTTTCATGAGCAAGTAATAATGAGTTTATTCGCCATTTCTCAAAAATCGTTTATAAATTGATATCCGTACTTCTATTAATTTGACAATAGGGAACGACTATTTTTTAATTAAAATAAGAAATAGTTAATGAAATGAATTAAGACTAAAACAAAAAAATATCCTGAAATATATTCAACAAATTATTTTAAATACTAGGAACTCAACACTTTAAATTTAAAGTATTTATGTATATAAGTAGTTATATTGTACGTGTGTACATTAAAAATATCAATATAGCCTAATCGTGTTAATAGCTTTTAATTCTTTTAATATTATCATCGATTGGTAATAAAACAACACACACCTCTTCTCCATCCACTCAATTATAAAATGAAAAAAAAAAAAAACAATATTCAAAAAGGTGTGATACTTTTATTAAATATGTGTGTAGCTCTTGGGATTTTCAGTAAAAACCATTAAATATTTTTCTTTAAACTTATCACTGTTATTTTTTTTTAAGTTATGTAAGTATACCAGAATTTAAATTAACAGAAATAACGATAAGTTGAGAAGAGTATTGTAAATTTGATAACACTAAGTATTGAGTTATTATTGTGTTGTCTGTCATTCTCTTTCTCTCTATCAGTCTTTTCCCATTTTGTTGAATTAAAAATCAATCAATTAATTGACCTGTTGATCCTTTTATAATTCATTTGTTCGTATTAAAAAATATTCTTAATATTAAAAATTTCATACTTTTGAATAATCTACAAAAAATATACATACATACATATATGTAAGTTTATATTGTTTACATTTTCAGAGAGGATCCTAAATAAATACAGGTTTATGTTTAATAAAAACAAACAAACTTTAATAACGACAGAATATTTTAATTATACAAACTATAAAAATTGAAGTGTATAGCAAAAACTATAAGCGACTAAAAGTCTGCGTGTTATAAAGAAATCAATAAATTTTTTTTTTATTTATAAAACTTATTATGTCGTAAATTTATATAACTTTTAAATACATAAAAAAATTTTTTCGAAATGAAAATTAAATAACGAGTGAAATTGATCAATTTTGAGTTGTAAAATTTCAAAAACAAAACGAGATTACAAAAAATACTACCTATAATTACAGTTACAATAAATTTCTGACCCACAACCAAAACCACTTAAATAAAAATTTGGTAGACACAAAAAAGAAACAATGTAATAAACTCGTAGTATAGTTTTACACTACACTAAGAGAATTAACAACATAGCAATAAAGTATAATTCTTGTGTCACTTGAAATCTATAGAAATAACTATAAATATGAGCAAATTTAGAGAGTATAAAATGAAACTAAAAGGATTAAATTATACAATAAAATTTTAAAATAAACTATTTTGTCCTTGATATTTACATAAAATATTTAAATTTATTTATTTAGTTATTCCGTGACATCAAAATTGTACTTATATGCACAATCACCAATTATAAATTATATCCTGAATTGTGTACTGTATTAATTAGTATAAAATTTGAATTCAAGAAAATTTACAACATGTAAGTAAGTAATTATTTTTTATACATTATTGGATTTATTATAACTCTTGATTTCTAATTGTATCAAATTTAACTAATATAGTTGAATTTTCTGCGATAAACATGTCCAACTCTACAGTTTTTACTTTATATTTTGGTTCCGAACCATAATTCGTAAAAATTCCCATTTATGATCATATTTCCCTTGTAATACATCATACATTTCGCCCGACCTCTTACAATCACCTCTTTGCATAATATACAAATCTCTTTTATTATCTTTATGTGCAAAGAAGTAAGTATATTAAATATTTTCTGTATATTTTATTTATTATGCAACGAATTTTGAACGAAATTTGATTTAAGTTCGTAACTAGAACTTAATAGTAATTATTAACAATATTTCTAAGGGTATTAATTTCTGATTTTTATGTACAAAAAATTATAAGACATTAATAAACATCAGAACTGGACACATACACATAATAAACATAACAATAAACATTTTAATTTAATATTTTTTTTCATAACTTTTTTTAACTGTATTGCCTCCATCAATAAAACCATAAGTGTGCGGTTTTAACTTGAATATTAATAAAATTTTCCAACTTAGCCTTGAATTTTTATAATTGATTATCTGGACAACAGTGTGCTAAAATTTTTAATAAATTGTACTTAAAATAAAATATTGGATAACATAATCAAAGTTAATAATACAAGTATTTTAACATTTCATTAAATTTTCGTATACAATTTCTTAATTAATTGTTTTGAAATAAAACTTTATATACTTAGACTAAGTTTTTCATTTTCATATATTTCTTTTAAGAGACGGAAAAACTCTTTAAGCAAACAAAAGAATACAGTTATTGATTACAGTAAAACAAAAAACCAAGACAAATAAAACAAAAAAAAAATAACAAAATAATTTTCAATTCTTTAGACATTTTACATGTTTTTTTTTTTGTCACAATATCGTTGGTATGAGAACAAAATCATAAACAAATAAAAAGGCGAACCAATACATATACATGAGCAACATAAAAGGGAAAGAGAAATAAATAAAAAGAAAACGCTTTTAGTTGCAACAAACTACACTCAAGAGTAAAGTTTTCTTTTATCCTTTCATTATATCCTTTCAGGGACAGTTTTGTATTTGTAAAAAAGGACAATATTTTAATATATATACAATAAAATAAATAACGAGGACGCTTCTTTGTATGTGTTTAATATGAAAAATATATTTTTGTATAAAAATAAAAATTGTGTGTCTTTTGCCGATTGGGGTTAACATAATGAGATTTTTGTTTTTTTTTTTTTTTTGTATATAGATAATTACTGCCTTATTTCTATATACTATTTTGAACTAAATGCTATATTACAATTTGTATAACATTTTTATATTTCAATGTTCCAATAAAAGTTTGCAATATTTTTCATATAATAATTAATAGAATAGCATTGATATAATTGAAATTTCTTTGAAATTAATTTTTTTTTTTTTGTTATATTAAAGAATTTTTAATTATTTGTGCACTAAAATCAAAATTGCTATAGAATATTAGAAAGAAAAAACATTATTTAAATACCAATATATTTTTTATCATTAGTATACCGTAGAACAAAATGTTTTTTAAAGAATTTAAAAAGAAATACTTATAGTTATGGTCCTGATCTGAAAGAAATCAAAATAATTCTCAGGAATTTATAATAGAAATATTAAACTTCAACAAATTTATATACTTATATTTATGACAGTTGTTGTCGTAGTTCTTCAGAAATATTGTTAGATAAAGCACATGTATTTATATATTTCATTTACAAAAACTGCAATATTCTTAAAGCATCATTAATGCAAACAAGAGTAAAGTTATTTATCTTTAGTGTCTTTTCAATACTTATACGCACTTCACAAAAGCTAATAACAAATTCCTTCTCTTATAGGTATAGCCTGAAACTTTGAAATAAATTATAGTTTTTTTATTATACTGAGAATTTTATAATTAAAAAAAGTAAATCATTGAGTAAGTATAAAGAAATCAGATGAATAAAAAAAGAGTATATCAACTCTTCCGACATCTTTTTTGTTTTTCTTTTTTTTAATTTGAAATTATTTTTTTGCTTTTTTAGGTAAATATTTTGCTCTACTTATCATTTTGTAAAATTTAACCTCATTTCTCTTTTTCTGTCATATTATTTTGAATTATTTTATGTTTTTCTTTTATTTTTACATTTATACTTTGTTTACTCATCATCATCCGTATAAGTATATGTATATATTATGTATAATATTATAAAAGGAAATTCTTTAGTTTAACTTCCTATATTTTTACGGACTATAAATCTCAACTAGTTATTTTACATAACACAATAATTGTTATAGAAAATAAAAACGAAAATGGAAATAAATACGAGTAAAAAAAAAAATTATAAAATACAAGGAAAAGGATACTTGAAAAGCATTAATATTTTGTTATCGTTTTTCTTTTCTCTTTTTTTTTTTTGTTTTTTGAATATTTAAGAAAAAAAATATTTTTTCCCTTTCTTTTTTCTTTTTCATTACATTATCCTTTACTTTTACTCATATACATACATATATATATATATTTATTTTCAAATATCCATTATCGTGAATCCTTGAAGAAAAAAACAAAACAAAAATATGTTGGTTTGTTTTTATGTTTTTTTTTTTTTATAACATTCTCTTTGTTTCAAAAACACAATGAATAAGTATAAGAAAGTACTTAAATAAGAGTATGAGAGCATTTCTTTTCTTTGTTTTCTTTTTCTTTTTCAATAATAATGTCTTATTTTTCAATATTATCAGCATATAGGTACATATAAAGTACTTTACACTTATGTATATATAATGTGAGAATTTTATTTAAAATGAGTATTGAATTTTAAAAGATAATTAATGCATGCAAGTAATTAATATAAATGTAAATAATGCATAACTATTAATAAAAGCATAATATAGTACAGTGAGATTTGTTTTCTTTATAATAGCAACTTGCATGCGAATTACATAACACAACATTGTAATCGATTAGGAAAATTAAAAAAAAAAATAAAAGAGCATACCTATATGAATACGAAATTTTGAGCACAATAATTATTTTTAATGAGATAAGACGAATATATTGCAGTTCTATATTCATGTTAAAGAGAAAGAGAATAATGTGATGTTTAAATGAGATATGTATGAAAATACTTACAAAATAGAAAACAAAATTGTTGAAGTGTCATTAGAGATACGCAATGAATGAGATTTTTTTTTTAAATGAGTACAAAATTTTAATCAACTAAATACAATGTAAGAAGAAATGTATATGATAGCCATTTTTGGAAGTATTTTACAAGCTGTACTTGCCTACATAATTAAAAAGAAATATATTTACATATGTATAGGTATTTTACGTAAATTAAAACTTATTTTAAATGATGAAATGATGAAATAGTTTAGTTTTACATATATACAGTTTATATAGTCTTTAAATATAAAGATAATGTAAAATTAAACAAAATTATTAATCCTTAACTATGTTCCACTTGAGTAAACTATAAATAGAGGAAAACATAAATGAATTGCAAAATACATAAAATCAAAATTAATTTTGTTTTCTAATATTTCTGACATACAAATACACAGTTACGTATAGAAACATGCAGGGACTATACATATATGTATCTATTATTTAAAACAATCTCTTATAAGGAAGTCGCAGATGAGTAATTAAAAATATTAATAGCCTATAAATTTTCTGTTAAAAAACAATAATTAAAATTAATAACTTATTTATAAGTATGAATAGATTTATGAATATTAATAACTTAGATTTGTACTCTTCAAAATCCTTTGGAAAATATATTTGGAAGAAGACTATTATTAAGAATGGAAATAGATGAAGAAAGACTTTAAAAATAGACAATCTGTGATGAGCGATCGGAATCTGATGGGCAATCACAATTGGGTTTTATGAGATAATGTTAGTTAACGATTCGATGATGCTCTGCTGATTGCGATGTTAGCGGATATGCTTGCTCGTTTCACTCGATTAAATTTTAAATTTCTTATTATAATTTATATTAAGAATGACATATCAAGAGAAAAATGTGCTTAAGTTAATAAAAGGAATTGAAAACTTTAATATTTAAGTATTGAGTATTATGTCTTAATTTTCAAATTAATGAAATGAGTTAAATGTTTTTGAAATACTTTTAAGGTTATAAATTTAAATTCTGATAAAAATCACCTAATTGATTATAATTCAATAAAATCAAGATAAAATCATTTGTATATAATAAAACAAACGTTCTAACCTAGCACACGTTACAATACAAATTATAATGTAAATAATTAGTTATTTGTTTAAATGAGAAAAATTTCTTAACAACAATGAAAATTTTCAGAAATAAAATTAATTTTGTTCCTTTTCTTCTTCTTTTTCACTGATTTTCAAAGAAATTTCAAAAATAAAATAAATCAATCTTAATAATTTAATTACCTTTAAAAAATAAAATAGCTCAAGCATATTTTTATATTATATAATCATAATTAAATAATTCAAGCTTTAGCAACTTAAGAAAATAAAATTTTTTTCCCCTTTCCATAATCCATTATTTTTGTATTTCTTGAAAATAAAATTTTCTTGGAAAACATTATATTCTTCTCTTCAAATGAATAATTCTCAATGAAAAATATAAAAAAAATTGCATACTTTAGGGCAAAAAACCAATTACTCAAAAATATATAATAAAACAAATAAATTGACGTATTTTCGTTTACATGCTTATACATATAAATATACATATATATTTAAAAAAAAAAATCCATTAAATAATAAAATGAGAAAATTCTCTATATTGTTATTTAATTTCATTTCATGCTCATTTTATTCTATTTAATATAGTTATTTTTGCATCCTTTATCTATAAAGATATTCCAATATACATTTCGAATAAATTTTTATTCTATTTTCTATTATTTATACCGTTAATTCAATATTTTAAATTTATAGTTACTTATAAAACTACATATATACTCATATGTATATTACAATACCGTAACTGTTATACTGTATATATATAAACGATTTTATTTATTCTGCTATAATAAATTTTATTTATCTTTTACAAGATATGACCGTCATTATATGAATTGTTAAAAACAATTTCTATGAGGACTGTGTGGTAACGACTGAATGTTTATCAAATTATATACACAATATATATACATGTATCTATATATATACAATTAGATGATATAAGTATATGCTGCCCTGTCAGTGCCCTATTCAAATCTATTTTATATATACACTCACAATAACTATATTGTATATTATAACTTTACAAAATTGTGTAATATATGTATATGTATGTAGAAGTAGACTTGTATATGTATATCCTTGAATTAAATGAATGAAAATGGAAACAACTGCAAAAACAAGCTAAAGGATAAATAATTCTTTTAACTTAATATACTTATTCATGTCTTCTCTGTAATTTTTTTTTTTCACTTTTATTTTTGTGTATGTGCGTTATGCGTAAAAAAAAAAAATAGAAAAAAAAAATTATAATTTAGATAAAATGAAATAAAGAAGTAATCAGTATATAACATATATTTAAAATTATACATTAGAAGGAAAAAACAAAAAACAGACATAAAAAATCAAAAATGTAGGCGAAATAAAAATATCTCAAAATTACAAAGCATTTCAAAAGCGGCAAAGGCGAATATGAATAAAATTAAATCAAATGAAATAGTCAGAAAGTCTATTATGATTCTTGATTTATATATTATCTACTTAAGTATATAATAAAATAATAAAATAAACCCATCCATACTTATAATATTAAATGACTTTTGGGCGTACATCTATTTTTATTGAAAGCAAAAAATTACTTAATATTAACGAAATTATATATGAGATGAAAAAAAATAATTTTCAAATAAATATTTGTATAATTGATTTACTTAAATAAAATAACAATTATTTTGTAAATAAAATAAAAAATTAATATTAGTTATTTTAATATTAGACAGTCCAATAAATAATTATAATTTACAACAACTTAATAACATTCGAGTACTTATAAAAGAATATTTTTTTAAAATATAATTTTAAGTAAAATGATTTTGTCGGCAAACCAAATTTTTCAATTCTTAATTTTGTTTTAAATAAAAATTTTCTGTAGTTTATGAGTAAACGCTTTATAATTAAAGGTTTTTACTTTAATTATATTGTGCGAAATCGGAAATCACAATTTCAGCTTGAACTCAAAACCGAACACGGATGAAACCCTAATCCGAACGTACCTTATTTCGAATCTGAACTCGACCCAGAACGCTGCACACCAAGAAACTTATGTTAGAACTACAAAAATTCAATTTTTGAATTTAATTTCTGCGTCATTTTGATTTCCCAAAGGAAGTGCAATTCCAATAAACAATAACAAACAATTTGAAAGATAAATGAATAAACAATATAAAACAATTTTAAAGTAATCGGATTTCAAAATAAATTTAAAATACTCATGTACATATATACTAAAGTATATATAAATGCCTGAAAAATTTATAATACGAGCATAAATGTTTTATTTATTTATTAAAAATTTTTCCAAAAAGGTTAGAGGAACTCTGAAAAGAGAAACATAAGTTATCGTAATACGATTCTATTATCAAATTAAAATATTAAGGGAAACACTAAAATTTTTAACGTTGAATTTTTTTGCTCCACAAAAAATATCATCTTAAAAGGAAATTTCATTTCATTTACAACATGAAAAACAAAAAAAAAAAAATTAGTTAAGATAAAAGGTTTGTTCAGATGGGTAATCAAGATAAGAATAAGAAAAAAATGTCTCTATTTCATTGTTGAAAAAGGATATTAAAATTGTTAAATAACATTTAAAGTTTAGAATAACATGACAGTGGAAACGAAACCCTTTACATTTTATGAAAAAGAGTACCATATTTTAAAAATTTTGGTTATTGTTATTGTACTAATTGGAATTGTAGATTTATAGGTTATTAGACTGGAGTATAATTATATACATGGTCTATATGCAACTAAAATTATTATAAAAGTTTTGAAATTCTAACAATCTTCTATTAAAATTAAATTACATTTAATGTCAATAATAATACTAATTTCGATTATTCTTATCTTACACAGTTTTTGCTTGAATTTCAAAAAATTTTTTATTTTTATTGAAACTCTTTGTTTAGAGAATTTATTAGTCTCTTGAAGATTTTTTTTTTTTTGAAAAAAAATTTATACAAAATATTTATAATTTATTCTTGTCAAAATTTCAAATTTCAATATAAATTATAAAAGTTTTTTAAATTTATTTTTTTTGTATTGGCTTCTTTTCTCTGATATTCTTGAAATTTATTTTAAATCTGAAATCATATAAAAATTTATGAGTTGAACAATTTTCTTTTCCCATAAATGTATATATATGTATGCGTACATTTTATGTTTGTTTTGCTGTACATGTACAAAATATCCTTTGGAAAAAAGTAAAAAAAATAAATAAGTATATAATAAAATAAATAAATAAAATCAAAGAGAAGAGTCACATGAGAATTTCCACACCTTCTGAATATTTTAAGACCACTGTATATAATATATAGGTACATATGTATATGTATTATGTATACTGTTATATTTATGTATTAAAAAAAGAAACAAACTTAAATAAATAAAAATCATCAAAAAAATTTGAACTAATCTTCACCCCATCTTATACTTTATCTAATACATTATGTACATATACATATATATATATATATATATATATATACATTTATAAGTAAATATGTGCATCTTTAAATGTTTAATAAAAGTCAGTTAAATACTTCGCAGGCATCTTCAAAAATTTTTACTGAATATAGTGTTAAATTGAATATAGTGAAACAAATTGTTATATCACGATATACAAAATGTATCACGAAGTTTTTATAATCACATTCCATTTATAGGTGAATTTGTATAATTTGACTTCGAATTAAAAATAAATTTCAAATAAATTAAGTGTGAAAACTTCATTTTTGCATATACTTTGTCAAAAGTACAGCCACTACACTATATTTTTAACTGAATGATCACAATTAAATTGCAAAGAAATAAAAATCCTGTAGTACTTATTTATGGACATGCTGCAAAAGGTAACGGAACATATACAAATATATAGGTACAAATATATGACATTCATGGTTATAAGAGTAAAATAGTATAATAAAAATAAATTTCTTATTTAAAATCAAAGCATTTTCTGATAGGGATATGAAAAGAGCATATTATATAAAATATTTTCATCTAATATGCATATTTTATGTTTTCTTAGTTTTATTACTTTAGTAGATCAACAAATTTTTTTAAAAAGAAACACACAATATTGTTAAAATTTTAGATAAGAGAATTTAAGACATCCTATACAATATTTAATATTGCATCACAATTATTTAATTAAAGAATTTATTCCGGGCCTACATTTTGATTTGGAATATGACAAATTTAAGAATAATTAAATAATATTTAAAAAAAAATAAAATACCTCGCGACTTACATAATCAATAACTAAGTACATAAGTCATAAATTAAGACGTCGTATGTAAAATTAAAGTCCGTATTATTATTAAGACTTGTACAATATTTAAATACAAGTTATAAGGTGCAATGTACGAGTATATTATTGATTTACTGTGGCTTTAAATTTGTCAATTGTCAATAATTGGAAAATGTGATTGAAAAAATTGTAAAAGGAACAATGCTACAAGTATTTCAAATATTTGTCATCAATACAACTACTAAATTTTTTATTAAAAGAGAAAAATTACTTAATTTTATAATTAAAAATCGATAGAATCCCAAAAACTTTAATTCCAAAAAGAAAATTATATGGAAAAACTCGCTTATTTAACTTAGAAATTCTTATTGAACTCACTTATTAAACTACATGAGCATGAAACTTACTAGAGAAATGGGCAACATATCCATTTCAATTCAACCATTCAAACCAGGTTAAAACCGCATCATCTATAAGGAAAAAAATATTTTTTCCAAATTGCTTTGTACTTAAATTCCTTACATCATTTTTCATATACATATACACATACTTATAGACCAGAGATTATTTTTCATATATTTTGGTTCAAAAAATAAAAATATTTTACTTTGATTTCGAAACGAAATCGTAGATTTTTTATTTTTTGGTTTTTCTTTATACAGCTATTTTCAAAACTTTCAAAGTTATAAGGAAAACAAAATCCAAAAACATTAAAGGAAATTCGAAAAAAAAGGCATAGAGTTTCTTTACTCAATCACAACTTTGAAATCACATACTTGTTTTTTTTTTACTCTTGATGTTTCCGTTTTTATTATTTTTCGATACCATTTAATTTGTTCGTTTCAGCTATGAGTTCCATATAAATTTTCAAACATGAAACACAACAAAGTTGGTAATAAAAAAAAAAGTGTTGTCATAAATTCTCTTCATTTTTTATTTCTTTTTTTTTTTGTTTTTTGTTTACTACTTATAAATATATTTTGTTTTAATGAAAAATGCATTTGACGTGATGAAAAATTAAATTGCCTACTTATTGGCTTTATTTATAAAAAGTTATTTTGTTTGAATTTTAATGACATAAAAATTGCTATTTTTGGTTTATGTGTACAGGCAGGTACTTATTTTCTTTTAAATTAGTTTTGCTATTTTCAAAAAAAAAATTGAAAGAATTGAATCAATTTTTACGTTTATGAAAGTTTTCTTAAATAATTGAATCCTTCAAAAAATTGCATACTTTTAGGTGTATTAAAATTTTTGTTTTTATTATATTAAATATAAAGCGGATAATTTTTTGCCCTCTACATTAAGAAAACCAAATAATCCCGTTAATTTGGGAAAAATAATAAAATATAGAAACTACACACAATGAAAAGGGAAGCAATAAAACTTTCAGGACGGTAATTGTGAATCAATTTTCTGAATAAGGTGGTTTTGGCCTCGAAATAATGGCATGATGGTTAAATATTTATAAACATAGTTGAAAAATACATGTTTTTCAATCCAGGTTTATTAATTTTTTGTTCCAAAAATATCATATAGCGGTACTTTACTTATACAAAATTGGTGTGAAATAAGTCAATTTTTTGAAAATATAAGGTAAAGTAAGGTAATTTCGTCATGTTAAGGGACTTTTTCGGTTTTTTAACGATGTATTTCGAAGAGTTAATATGTGTTCAATAAAAGTATCATTTTTTGTTAGTTTGGAACGTTGACAAAATTATTTTTAACATTTTCAGACAGTTACTTTGTGAATTATTATATTTTTTTAAATTTTAAAATATCTCTAAAAGTCATGTAATTTCGTCAGCAAAATCTTTGAGTTTTTAATTTCGTCATGTGGAGTTGCTAATTTCGTCATGGCAAAAAAAAACTAGGTTTTAATACAGTTCATTGGACTAAAATAAAAAATAATGCAAATTTAAACTGTGTATATCATAATTAATAACTATCCGGTAACAATTTTGAAAAAAAAGCATGACAAAATTTGAACAATTCAAAAACTATGTAAAATTTTAATTTCGTCAGCACCCTATTTAAGTATTACATTCCGCCGCCTCACAAAATATGATTGTAAATAAAATTTTAGTAAAAATTAGTTTTAAATTTAATAGTTTTTTTAGATATTGTACAGAACTGTTATATTTGTCAAATTTAACATTTCAATTTCCGTTTTTCTCGTGTTTTTATCATTATTTGTAGAAAAACTTTGCCAATCTACATTTTTCGTTACTATTAAAATAGATTGTATCGGTGATGCCTGAATAAAATATAACTGACGAAATTTTATATTTTGGCTAGAAACACTGTAAATAAAAGTTCTGCATTAAATTTTTTTTAATATTTTAAGTTTCAAAAGTAAATATTCATATTTTAAAACGTTTTAATAAACCACTCAATTTTGTCATTCTGACGAAATAATCTCCAACTCCAAAAAATTTGGTTGGTAATTTCGTCACTTAACTTTTATTTTTTAATATTTCACTTTTTCAATTTTTTTCTTATTAATAATGTTTTTTTAAGTTTAATTTGTCTAAATATAAGCAAATATGTAAGAAATTACACATATTTCAACAGATATACCCTTAAGAAACTTTTTACTTTTCTTAATGAAAACACTAAGAAAAAGCAAAAAATTGCCCCGGTATTTTTTTCAGTAATTAAGAATGTCTTTTAAAATTAATTTATTCTAATTTTTTAAAATTTAAGAACGAATCTTCTCACTTCAAGTATATTTAAAAACAAAAATGTTTAAAGTTTATTGAAAATAGATGGGGTTTCCAAATATTTGACAAATATGTGAAGGAAGTGCGACCTATGACGAAATTAAATGCACTGACGAAATTACCTTACTTTACCTTAAATACTTATTTTAAAATATTTAGAATATCTCCAAGCCTCTTCTTACTATACCTGTAATATTCAAAAGCATTTAGAATTTCATTAAGTGATAAAAGCAAGAAGGTAATTTTTCGCAAATTTTAATTGGTTTTCTTAATATTGTATTTGGCGAATTTGATATACTCGTATAATTTGATATTGTAAAAGGGCTTGTAATCCGAAATATTTCGGATTCAAAGACTTTTAAGACATACTTTAAATGAAATACAAAATATTTTTCGTTATTACAATAAAAACTCGCAAAACTTTATTAATATTCAAAAATAGTAAAATATCAAGTACAACCAATAAAAAAATTAATTTAAAATTATAATTCCATTTAATGCTGAATAACAGTGAATAATACATAATAAAAATATATTTGACTTCTTTTCCAATATTATTAAATTTTAAAATGAAAGGATCATTTTCATTCATTTAATTTATACATGAAATTGCAAATTATTCGAATTTTTCATTTACTCGTATTTCTTTTGATTCTAACAAGAAATTTATGATAAAAAAATGATAATAAAATTTAATTTTCATTTACATTTTTTAAAACATACATTTATATGAGTACACATACATATTATACGCATATATAAGTTATATGTAATTTTGTGAGGCTACAATAAGTCGCGAATGGCTGCGATGGCCCGGGGAATACTTCTGCCCCACTCAGTTCCCTTAAAAATCTATATAATTTTTTGATTATTTATTTCAGCTAAAAATCCATTCCTTTTATAACGAGTTACAAGATTTTATCATTGTGTACAACCCATATGCACAATTTGGAATTAAAAGTAAATTCATATATGTATGCTATAATAAGATTGCAAGGGGAAAGCAGCCGGAAATTATTTGACTTATTGGACGTAAAATAACTAAAACAATCACTATATACTTCTATATTTAAGTAAGTACCATAAATTACATAATTGAATTATAGTGTTATTAATGTAAATATGAAAATATAACAAAAAAACAAAAATTGCCTAAGTTGTACATATGATTGTAAAATCCTAAAAATTATTTATTTATACTACCAATAAATTAAAGCTTCTACAAGAAAAAAAACAAACGAAAGGAAAAAAGGAGTGAACATTGAACATAAATTTTATTTTTATGATCATTTTTTTTTTTCAAATATTTTCCAATATAATCTTAATATTCTTAAAAATACTACATAAAAGGAATTTATTTTTCCTTCATTTTTTTTTTTATTTTATCCTGAAATTTTTCATTTTTATTTTTTTTCATTTTTAATTTTATGTTTATAAGTATATGCATTGAAGTAAATATATATATATATTTATTATGTATGTAATGCTGATAAATATCATTCATATATATATATATAGCACTTTGGAAAATATCCTTTATTACCTCTTTTAAAGTATAATAATAAAAAAAAAAAGAAGAATAAAGTGAAAATGATAACTAACTTCTTCCTTAACAGACATCGCATTTACCATTGAAAAAATCTATTGATTCTATATAATACCCGTTTTTTATCCCCTTATCCCTCAAAATCACTTATATACTAAATTTACAAGTATAGTTAGTTAGTTTTTCTTTATTTTGTTCCCTCAGATCTCATATTTCCCTAAAGAATTTTTCAAAATCTTATCATAAAGGATATGGACCTCTAATATATGATAATGTGCATTCATATATTTTACTCTTAATATTTACAATAGAAAACAAAAACAAGAAATCCTTGTGGTATTATTGAGAAAATCATTCATAAGTATTATAGTTTTCCAATAAAAGTACCTATATAAATGAATAAATGTGTGTATATTTGTGTATGTTTTTTTGTTATTACACAAAAATCACTGGTTTGAAATCATAAGAATCAAAAAAATCCTAAAAAAGGATTATACTTGCTTAAATAGAATAGAGAATCAGTGCATTCAACTTTTAAATTATGAAGCTAACTTTAAAGAAAAAAGAAAAAATAAAAGAAAGAGAAGAACAGCAAGAAAAAGTTCAAAGAAAAATAATATCACATTAAACGTGATAAAAAGTAATTAAAAAAGGAATCTAAAAGGAAAAAAGCAAAAAAACCTTCTTCTTTTTTTTTTTTTAAATTCCATTCTTTTGATTAATAAAGTGAGAAATTTTAAAATAATTAAATACAAAAAAAACAAGAACGAGAAAATAATTTACATTTAATCAAATTGCATGTAAAAAGGACATAAATGTAAGAAGAACACAGAAATTTTATTGTTTTTTTTTTATTTAATTATAAAAGACTACATGAATGTAAATGTAATAAAAAGCCAGATTAAGAAACCTGATAACCACGATAAAAACACAATATTAACTTTTGTTAAAAAGTAAAAAATTCTAGAATGAGTGATAAATTAAAAAAAAATTCAAATAAACGTTAAATATTGTGTTAGAGTGCTCATCCTTAAATAATTAATTTTATTATTAAATCCCGTTTACTTATTAAAAGTTAAAATGTTTTAAAAAACAAAATATTTGGTTGGGAAATCGTAAGTTTTTATATGAAACACAGAAATTTGGATTTATGTAAGTTTTTAATACTAATTCAAAAATAGAATCTTTAATAAATATGTAGAACATAATCTTAATACTGATAAAAAGTAGTTGGAACGATAGGACCCACCTTTGAATAAATAAACTGTTCACAATTAAATGTTTCTATTAAAAAATAAAAATTAATGTGTGACTGCCATCTATTAGGAAATAGAATACTTCATATTAAGGGCTGTTTTCGAACTAAACATATACCAATTTTAAAACAGAAAGAAAATTTTCTTGAATTCTTGAGAATTTTATCACAATTTTTCCGCTTTTTCTCAGAATTTTTCCGAATTTTTCCGCGAAAACAAAAAAAAAGATTATTTCAGTTCAGTAACTATTATAAACTTAAAAAAGAATCATAAAATTTTATATAATTTGAATTTCGAAAGAAAGACCTATATTGCAGTGCCTACAAAATTAAATTTTAAAAACAAAAATTAAAAGATGCTAACACGATAAAATTATAAATCAAAATTTTTTCCTCACTTTTAAATCCATAATTTTAAAACTCTGATTTAATTGAAATACGTATATGCCCATATGTATATATCATAATTACTAGTTATTTATTAACCCAAGGAGTAAGGACAATATTAATTGATTTCTAATCAATCATTGTTGAAAATATAAAAATTCAAATATTTCATCTTCGCCTAAATATTCTACTTGTTGTTTATAAATTCTTTCAATCAAAGAAAAAAAAATCAAATTTATGCTCTTGTAATTTGAAAAAACATCTGTGCATTTGCATTAATTTTTAATTGAATATAAATAATAAATAAGGGCTCACATTCTTAATATAAAATACCTACTTAGATACAAAATTCCTACAAAAGTATAAGACAAAATTACATATTTTGCTAATAAATAAATAAATAAATTATTGTATATACTTATAAAAGGAAATTATTTAAAAAAAAAATTTCCCAAAGTACAAACAAAATATGAATTTGAATCGGAAATATTTAACAAGAATCAAGGAATAATTTAAGCTCGAAGGTCAAAAGAACTATCAATTTTTTTTTTCTGTTTTTTTTTCTATAAATATGTATGTAAGTATTTTGTTGTTGCGATTGTGAGTTAAACCGCAATTTATTATAAGCAAAAAATTTTATTTTTGCATAATTTCAAAAATATATGTGCATACTTACATATAAATCTATATGTACTTATATACTTTCGACTTAACCTTGATTTTGATATTATTATTTTAGGTTCTATTATTATTTACTTTTTTTTTTCAATTTTAATCCAAAAAAATTGAACTTTTTACTGATTATTTGTATACAATTTCATACTTGAGTAGAGTTATGGAGAAATGCGGTAAGCACTTATTCATACATACATATATATATATACAATACTGTTGTGTAGGAAAATTTTAGTATACTCAGTAGACAACAATAAGAACTTCTACATACATATTTTAAAAAAATACATGAAGAAATTTTCATATTATAATTATTAAACATACACAATTTGTATGTGTGTATGTATATCTCATATTAGGAAAAACGCGAAAAATTTGTTTTCGTAAAATCATTTATGGTTCGAGAAAAGACTAAATTTACTAGGTCCTAAGAATAATGTATTTTGCAAGTGTTCACATGACTCGCAGTTGTCTTTTGCCTTTAATTTTAATATTTTCACTTTCAGGAATTTATATACATATATGTACATATGTACATACTCTGCTAAAATATAAATTAAACTCGTTGACTCAAAATCCATTGAACCACTTGACCACACTCTTTGGTCGGGCAGTGTCTTTTCTCCTCACTACTTTTTAGTCAAACAATGAAAAATTTTTGTTTATTTTAAATTTAAAAATTTCAAAATTATTTTTTTTTTAGACCATACTGCACAAAAATTCGGAATTCCCCGTGTTTGACAAACACGAAATGCAAATAAAAACGCTCCACTCTAATATTTATACATACATAAGTATCTAACTAGTTTATTTGTTAAAAAAAAACCAAAAAGAAGGAGAGTTAGGGTGAGTTTAGAAAATGAATTGAATTTAACCATGCGTTACCATAGAGAAAAATGCAAATATAAACAAAGAAATTTATTGTGAACATTTTTATTTATTTTTGTTCATTCATTCCCACAAAACCCCCTTCTACTTCAACAAAATTTTGCGACGATTTTTTAATTTTGTTTCGATTTGCTTTTTCTGTGTGAGTTTTTTCTTTCTTTTCTATTACCTAGTCTTTGAATGGTTTTTTTTAAATATAATTTTCTTATTTTTGTTTATACCCTGAAATTATCGCAATATTTTTAATTTTTTATTAGTGTACAAAATTAAGGCGAAAAAACAAAATAAATAAATATGTGATTTAAAAATTATTTTTTGATATTCTTAATTTTGTACAAAGCTTGGTACATAAACTTACATACTAATATACAATATATACTTACAACTTATATTAAATAAGTATGTAAAATATATGAATACTTATGTATGTATTAAACAAAGAAAACCCCCGAAAATTTGTCAAATGCTTGAAAGAGAATTTTTCGTTTCAAAATTTCACATCGTGTATTTATTCAAAAAAGTATACATAAAGATTTTGGCTAAAATGCAAACTTTAAAAATTTTGGTAAAATGGGAATATCAAGTTAATTATTGTTAGTAGTTGCTAGTTACTTATTTATAAGTAGGTGAAGTATTAAAAAATATTTTTTTTTAATTATAAGTAATTAAATATTTCAAAGTTTCCCTTAAAAATGTTGCAATGTGCTCCTGCTTACCGAGAAAACTTAATTAATAACAAAATTTTTTCAATACGCATAAGATACACTGTATAGTACGCCATTGTTATTTCCATATACATTATTTGGTAAGTATATTATAAGTATTTGCTCAAAAAAGTCTCTATCCCTTCTAGATTAACAAGAAAATTAGATTTTATATATTATAAAGTTTCATTAGTTGCAAAATGTTCCAGTAAGTATTACATCGTTTTTCGATAGATAAGTGAGAGTGCATAAGTAATTTCATCTACGAATTCTATTAATTTCAATTACTTACTTATATTTTAATAAAATAAGTATTTTCTAATGTACTTGAAATTCCAACACACTTACTAAATTCAATAAATTCTTATATTACTTAGTAAATGTCTTATTTTACAATTCTAATAATCAAATTGTTATATTTATATTGGTACTAAAATTACGAATACCAACAAATTATTTCTTTTTCTTTTTGGCGTAAGTACTTAAAAGAAAGTTAAAATTTAAATATAAAAGGCATTACTTATTTTTGACCGTGGCCCTGGATGGAGCCAAAGAATATATAAAATATCCTTTTTATATTCGTATAGTGGTAAATAGTAGGTATAAAAGTAAAATCAAAGAAATCCCTAAGAAATAAATTGAAATATAAACTGAATTTTTGTATTCTTTACTTTTTATATCGTACATTATCAAAATTAAGTCAATTTAAATAGAAATTTATGAACCCTTAATGGATTTTTGAGCAAACATTAAGGCATTGCTATTATGAAAGAGAAATGAAAATATTTTTCATTAATTTACAGTTTCATAAATATGATTATATGTAAGTAAGTATATATAAATAGATGTAACGTACGTTTGGATTTGTAACAAAAGAGAAAAAGGTTAAAAATTTTGTTTTTTTGAGGATACAAAAATTAAAAAATCCTATGTTCAACGGTATATTTTTTAATTGGATTTTAATGGAATGGAATGAGAATTGAATTGATTGCAAGCGAATGAAATTTAGTTATACATTAATAAACGTTAATTAAACTTATATTATAACAGAAAGTTTCGGTTTTTTTTTATAATTTAAAAAAAAATTAAAAAAAAAATTATTTATTTTAGTATGAGTACAATATTTATTCTTATACTCGATCAATAAGCTTTTATACGTATACTTATTGACATTTAGGTACCTGTACTACGAATTGCTTAGAACACCTTCTTCGGTTTTGCTTACGATATAGTATAAAATAAATTAGTGTTCTTATGTACATAAATTTTCTTTAATTCTGTAGGTAATTACTTGGGTACTTACTTAATTAAAAAACAAATGCGAATTTTAATGAAAATTGATAAGCCATAAAATTTTTACTTAAATTACTGGTCTAATTTTTTAATTAATTAAAATAAGTAAGTATACACCTAGTCGATTATTTGACATACTTAAATGTAAAAATATTTTATGACTCAAATATTAAGAAAATATTTGTGCTTCTATAAACTCTGCTCAGTAAGTAAATAGTATACCAAAAAAATATTTTAATATCAATTTTTAATCCAATAAAGAGTGCCGTTTTCTTATTAGGTTTCATTTTCGCTGAGAAAAAATTGTTACATAATTTGACAACTTTATACAACATTTTGTTTTTTTGGTTAACACGTTCAAAAGGAAAAGATTTGAGTATACTCGTAACTTATTAAAATTTATCAAAACAATTACTCAATTTTTGAAAAAAAAGAAAAAAAAATTGGGAAATTTTATTGAGCAAGGGAAATATATTGCATTGCAACAATACTATCAATACGAGGAAATTTTGAATTTTAAATAAAAATACAAAAAATTTCGAATGACATTTATTTCTAAAATTTAGTGCAGTTACATACATGCATATATTATATGCATATCTCTTATTGCATATTTTCTTGCTGTTATAACTGCAGGACCAAATTACCACACTTCAAAATTATTTTTGTAAAAGCGAATCTGCTAAGCAGCCTATACCAAATTGTATGGCGTAGCTCATTTAAACTATATATATTTTGTACGGAAGAATTTCCACTTTGAACTTCTTTAGCTAATTAAGTGAATTAGTAGAGTTTGAAAATTTCTAAATCTAAAATATTTTTAAGATCTTATATTTCGACTCACTAAAATAAATATAAATAACTTAAGTAAGTAAATCAAATATTGTAATTGAGCTTTTTTAATGTAAAAAGGCAATTAATATTTTTAATACTTATTTATTATGAACTCACTAAAGTACCTAGCCTAAAATATTTGAAAGTAAGTTATAGTTTATGTCTACGTAAAAAAAATTCCGAATTTAATTTAATTAATACAATAACCTTTTTTTGTCCACATATCTATTCCATTAACGCCATATACTTATAATTTATTGTATATATGTATGTATGTAGGTAGGTACCTACCCACATTTAATATTGTACACTAAAAATTCAAATATGAATTATGAACCTTTATTGTAAATAATTCAATTTAATATTATTAAAATTTTATATACTTACTTACTTATTTTTTTTAACAAGTAAGTGAGTATATCTCAAATCTATGTACTACAATATCTCAAGGTTAAGGACAATGACTTGCTTTCTGAGTAATTTTATATATTTATACTTATATTTTTTTATAATACGCTATACATATGTATATACTCGTAAGTATATATACTTAGTGGAAAATCCTGACAAAATTTTATTTTAATTAAAAAATTATGCTTATAACACCGGTATCTAAAATTTTTGCATATATAAAATATTTAAATACTTAGTTATATAATAAAGCAGTATAAGTAGTTAACGCTTCAACAATTTTCCAAAAAAAAAAAATAAATAAAGAATAAAATAAAAATTAAAAAACCGTTGTCTTTGTTACCGTTTTTTATTATAAACAGGGTACATACTTAAATGCCTGTGAATAACCTAAAATAATAAATAGTTTTTATTGTTCATATAATACACACATACGTACTTATGCGAATTAAGAAATAACTAAAATAAGAATTATACTTTATTATTACAAATTTGTATTTTTATATACTATAAGTTCAACTACAATTATATATTCAAAGTATGCATATGGGCAAGTATATTTAATAGTATTCACATAAAAATTATACAAATAAATGTACTTACATTACATACACGTAGATCAGTATAGGTATATAAATTATATTAAATTGAGTTTCACTCACTCTATTCATATGTAAACAAAGGATAATAACTAGTTAGTTACGCTTTTTAATTACTTATTTCTTGGAGCTCATTTTTTTTTTCATTTATAGTCTCGTTCATTTATGAAAGATCTTAAAGCGATTTTTATTTCCTTGTAGTGTGAAAAAATTTACATACATATGTATACTTATGTAGGTAGGTGTTTACATACAATTATGACTTTATGAGTACTTCTATACCTAAATAAGTACACATAAGCTGTAGTTTCAGGGTTTTCTTTTCTGAATAAGTTGACTAGTCTGAGTTATTGTTTCAATTTTTAATAAATAAAATTAGATTTTATGAACATACAGGAGTTATAAGTTAATATAAATAAATTATATTTTATTATTTAATCTTTAATGTTTAATAAAAGCGACTACATTGCACAGAACAATAAGGTTATAAATATTTTAAAAATCGCCCCATAACGTTAGAGTTTATGCCCATGTTTTTGTTCTACAATACTCTAAGTCTACTCGGTAAATAAGTAATACATGACAAATAACGGCAAAACTATATCCAAAAATTCATAACTATTTGAATGTAGTTAATGTAAGCGCTTTTATGAGTTTTCAAATAAATATTCTATTAAGTACTTATATAAAAATTTAATTGAAAGTAAGTAAGTATGTAAATTTTATTAATTAACAAAAACTTGTTTTGCATTTTAAATGTAAGAATATTGTTTTGTTTTTTATCATAAACTCATTCATTTACTTTATTATGCATTAAACAAATATTTTAAACTAAATAGAAATGAAAATTTGATATTTTAACTTCAGAAATTCATTATTTAATTATACCGAAACAAAATTCTAAGTGGATGTTTAAAAGCGGTATACTTAAACAATGAAAAATAATTAACTTAAATTATTAAGCAAAATAACTTTTTTATTCACCTAGGTAAGTAGGTGCCCAAATTTTTATTCAAGATCAAAAACGTCTTGTGAGGTAAATTTACTCACAAAAAAGATATGTTATACTTATATACTTAAGTACATTTTATTGCTGATCAATTAATAATGGAAAATAATTTATGGATCTTCAATTCATAAAGTTAGAACTTTTATTTTAAAATTTATCCCGAGAAAACTTTAATGTGAATTGAAATACTTAATTTAGTAGAAACTCATTGTTATATTTTATTTAAAAACTCTAGTAAATAGTACCTGTGCTATTTATACAGACCACAAAAATTTAAGATAACCATTCTAAAGAAAGTTTTTAATATTAAGGATTTTTGTAAAAAGATTAAAGAAGTATATAAGTAAATACTTGCATTATTTTTCATATACTTTATAAGATTAAGAATCCGAAAAAATTGAATACACTAAATACTTACACTAGATACTTAAGCATAAATATCTATTTTACCTAATTATATTAGCGAAGTAACACTTACTAGGGGTAGTAATGAAAAGATTATATTAGGTTATATTAAATTTTATATAAGTGAGTATCTATATACCTATCTATCTATATTTTTATATTATTTAATCAATATTATGATATAAATATATATATATAAATACTCGAATAAAAATATCGAACTACCATAAATTTATTTAATTAGATGATATTTGTGCTCAGCTAATAATTATTATAAAAGTAAGTACAAGTAGGTAGGTAGGTTAATTAAGTATATTAAACTATTACGTTACTTAACTAATTAGTTAGTTAAGTATGTATTACAAATTCCATAATGATCAACTCAAGAAAACTACTTTCGATTATTTGTTTGAAAGATCAGTTAGTTAGGAAGGTGTACCTCTTATTAGATGTTTGAGCAATTTCATTGATGGTTAAAGACAATTAATGCAATTCTTTCTATTCAAGTAACTATGAAAAAAACAAACTAAACAAACTAAATGGCTTATAATTCAAAATAAGGTAAATTAAGAAAATAAGTAATTAAACTTATCTTACTTAAATTTACTAGATTATCAAATTATTTATTATAATAAATTTAAATATTAAGTTAATAAGGTATTTAAACCTAATTTAATAAGGTATTTTATATGCCTAACACGTAAGGTGTAAATTATCTTATCAATTTTATATACCTACCTAATCAATTTTTTGTATTAAATATTAAATATATAAGTATCTATGTATGTTATGAACTAACATTCAACGACCACATCAGAATAATATTGTTTAAAAGTATATAAAGTATTTATATAATATAACTTATATAATATATTTAATTGAATAATTACCATTTTGCTGTTGTTTCCACTCTCAATTCATGATATGAGGCAGTAAACTGAAATTTAGCGGCACGCTTATTAACTCTTTGAAGGCGTTTCCAAACACTTCCCATATTTTATTACTTTTGTATTAGTTGGGTATAAAATTTTAATTTTTTAATCGAATATTATTTTTAATTTTTTAAAAAATCAAAAAAAAAAAAAAATAGCGTACTATTTGCGTTTTAAAAGCGTTCGTAAATACAATCAAACGACAAATGCAAAATCATGAAACTATTCACAATATTCAAAGAAAAATTTTAATTTGTTATTAAAATTTCTTATACATATTAAGCTTGTAGGATATTTCGTATGAATGAGCGTTTAATAATTCTACAAATATATAAATTAATGATACACTTATATAATTTAGAACTACGTAGGTACTTGGTTGACCTATCTCACAGCTGATACTAAAAATATTTTTTTAAATTTACTCAATTATCTTATAGATTTTTCAATTTTTTACCGCATTAAATTTTTTTAATACATTTTACTTTTATTACTAATTTTAAATTTTACATTATTATAAATATGTATTTATAATGAGTTTAAATTTTATTTCAATTTTTTTTGTTATTAGTACCATAAAGTTATTGTGTAGTCTCGAAAATTTGTAAACTCACTGCGTAGGTAGTTATAAATACATAATACATGTATATTACCTATGTATCTTTCTAATTTAACTTTTTTACAAATTTACTTGTAAGAAGTTGTCAAAATTTTCTTTATTTAGAAATAGAATATATTACGATTAAATAAGTATATTTTTTTTTAAATTTATGATTATAAATACATTTACAAAAATTCATTTAACCTTGAAGTTAAAAAATATTTTGCAAAACTAGAGAATTCCATTCCAAACATTAGAGACGACAATCACCAAAAAGTGACGTCACTTTGAACATAAATTTTTATTTTAAATTGTATTTTTTCTCTTAGAAGAACTTTTAATTTCTTTTTTTAAATTTCAATTAGAATTTTATATTTTTATGTATAGAACTTATTAAATTTATTTATTTTTACATGAAAACCACTATATGTATTTATAAATTTATGTCTTGAATATACCGCGACAATCATTTATATATCCAAAGAAATCTCGAGCTTGACTAATAAAATTTTATTTTTATAAATGTACAAAGTGAAGTTTAATTCAATCAAATATGTCAAAAAAATTGTTAATTGTCATGGATGACGTAACAATGCTTCTCATCTAATTCTATTGTGAATTAAAAATAATAAACAGAGCTGCCGTTGTCACTATACTTTACTTTTGCAGTTATTTCCATAATATGGCAAAACATATTTCATTGGATATTGGCAAATACGTTGACGTGATCTTACATCACGTAAGCTGTAGTATTTAAATAATAATAAGACAAAAGGTCAAGTAACAATCAAATCATTAGGTTTAGTTGTTCAATATTAAAAGAAAGGTTAAGTAGAATCATTGACAAGATACAAACGTAGTAATATCATTTTCTTTTTTTTCTCCATCTTTGAATTTTTATAAAAACAAATTTTTACAATTTCAATATTAACTAAATATATTGACAAAGTTTTTTAATATCAAATAAAATCATGCAATACTGTTCATTAAATCATTCAATACTGAGAGAACCAAATTCGACAAATTGTTAACGTATGGATTGCTTACGTACAATCATAATAATGTTTAGTAAAAAATGTTAGTCAGAAAAATAATAAAATAGCCTTTACAATAATGAAAAAAATTATCGAAATATAGGAAAATAAAATACATAATAACTTTCCTCGCTACACAAAAATTAAATAATAATATAGTGCTAATAAAGATATATACATAGATTACAAAAATGAACTTGTGAGGTATTAACACGATTAATTTCACTTGAAAACGCTTGTGTAACTTTTTTACCCAATAATAATAATTTGGTGGTATTACATTCAAAATCTGTTTATTATGGAAAATTAAAAAAAAGCAACCCTGGCGACCATCCTACTTATTTCAATTAACTCGGAAGGAAGCAAAATTAAAACTCAAAATGATTTGATAGTTACAAAAAGTAGTCGAACAAACGATTATTTTAAAGACTGCTTTGCATAAAGATTTTGGTTTTTCTATAGAAATAAGAAAGCAAATATACGATAAAGATCTGATTTAAATCCAATTATTGTTGTTATAATAGCACGTATATGAATTTTATATTTAAAATGATATTGTTTTAATTAAAAAAATACTTGTTATCATAAGAATTTTATCTGTGATGATAAATCTATTTAAATGATATACAAATAAGATATTAAAATTATAAATTTACATATAAACTTTGATAATTCATATCACACAATCTAATAAAATTCATTTTAAGTTTTGATTTACTTTATTCCTTATTAACACTACGCATCTATTTTAAATTCTTTTTTAAATTTTCCTGCTATATATTCCCAATATTTTTTTCTTATAATGTCGTATTGTGTAGCCATTATATGGCATAAGTCCAAGACTTTATCGGCATCAGCGGAACTTTTTTCTTCATCCTCAGAATATTTTTCAATGTACAAATCAATTAAAAATGCTAATAGGTACGGTGACTTAACTTGATTGTTGAAAAGTTCTTCACAGAATTCTATAACTTCGGGGTATTCATTTAGCTTTCCATTGTTATGTTTTAATATGCCTCTTAAGTAGTTCCATGAGCTTTCATTATTTTTCACAATCTGTATTCGATTCCTTGTATACATTATTTCACGTTCTATTGTCTCTGGTGTTAAACCCAAATGCTTCAGCACAAAAAATCTTTGATTCCATGCTGAATTATTTCGTATATCTTCAGAAATAAGACGATCTACAAATGTTAATTCGTTTTCATACAAATCGAAAGTTTTTATTGCCCACTGGCGATGCTGCCAAGCATGATAATTTTTTGCATCCATGTTTAAAATAGTTTCTGTTAATGCTAACTCATTCGAAGCATCACCTAACCATTCAACTATGACGCGACGATGATGCCATACCTGGTAATTTTTTGGATTTTGTCTTATTACATCTTCTACATAATTTAATTCAACATTTAAGTCATACTGCAAATACTTCAAAATATCTCGCCTATATTGCCAAACTGTGTAATTTGCCGCATTTAATTTAAGAGCATCTTTTGTTAAATTCAAAGCTCTTTCTGATTTTTCACCAGATGTAAGGATGGCTCTAAAATAATCGTGAACATCTCTAAAGCGATCACTATACGCTATCATAACAACTGGGTTGTCACCATCATCTTGCTTTAAAGGAACAACATCTGCCCATTCTTTTCTTTGACTATATGGGACCCAGTCAAATCCAAAATCTTCTTCTGAACTGTCGTCACTCATTTTGTAAATATTTATTTAAAAATTAATTATGATAGGTCTGTATAGGTAGATAGAAAAAAAGAAACTGTAGATAACCTTTGAATGTAAAAATAAAATAGAATTAAAAATACTGTTCCACTTCAATTGTAAAACTAATTTGTCAATGTCATTTTACATTTGTTTTTGTACTTCCTACAATTGCTTTGACTTTTTAAATAAAGCGAGTGTCGAATACAAAACTGCTTTTTTCTAATTAGGCTGATCAAATACCGTGAATAAAATAATTTCCACCAATATTAGCTTGACACATTTATTTTTCAAGCAGTAATTTCACTTAATAGAGATATTTAAACGAAAAGATCTAAAATTAATCCACGAGTGATCTAAAATTAATTAGCAATTTCACAAAATATTCTGTTTTTATATAATTAAAAAAACAGAATATGTTTTCATGGACTACATAATTATGTATACACTACAAAATAACTTTAGAGTATTTGTTTGTTGATATCTAAAATTTAATTGACGTAGGCTTATAATTTTTAAATAATTTATTAATTGTTATAATGTGCACTATATCTTTGTTCTGAGTTTGAACGGCTGGTTTTCATTTTTAGTTGTCGTTTTACAAGTGTGCACGCACAGACTTATAACACTAACGTACCTATAACAAAATTGTAAACCTATTTTTGAGACTCGAAAAAACTGAAGGTGTCGATTTTAATTTTGACGTCAAATTAGTGAACAATCGCTTTTATAGAATTAGATTATTTTTCGTAACTAAAATTAACTAAAACTAAAATTGCCAAAATTATCTTTTTGGAATAAAGGAAGATAAAGAACGAAACAAGAAAGAAGAAAAAATAAATTTTTATTAAAAATTAAATGTATTTGGGAGCTTGAAATATGATGACACCTATCATATCAAAACAAACAGATTCGAAATTAAATTAGTGAAATTGTAGAACAAAACAAAAAAAAATTCAAGGTGAGATGGAAATTAGATATAAATAAAAATATTTAGTTGATGACAAGTTTTATATTAAAAATATTTTACTTTGTTTTAGAAATTTTGATCGATATAATGGAGAAAACAAAAGGAGCAACATTTTTTACTACTTCGGCTACTGAAGTTGATGAATCGTATTTTTCAGATACTCTAAATAAAACAAATATACCTAATGCAATATCTGGAGCTTCTAATAAGCTAGATAATAAATTTATGGATTTGACTATGGAAGTCTTACAGGAAAAATTTAAACGGGGAGAAATTGTATTAGCTGTAAATAAAATTGCAATTAACTTTCTTAAAACATAAATAAACTTTTATCTTTCATTTGTTGTAGGCCTTGGACGCTTATCAAGTGATTGCTAATGAAATGGCTGATAGATTACTCGCTCTTGTCTCCTCAACTGGTACTTACGGAATATTTTCATTTGCAACTACAAGACTACCACCTCGTACATTTTCTGATTTAACTATTGATTGTATATACGCAATTAACGATGATTTTCAATTAATTACAGGTTAAATTTTATATACATATACATCTTTTATTGTACCACATTTTACTAAACTAGAAAATTTTTAGATGTTAAAGGTAAAATTTCAAATTTACAATTTGAGCTTGTGACAACATGTAGTAGAGCGAAGTTTAGTTATTATATAACTAGTATGGATGTTTTTAATTTATTTTATTCAAAAGTACAAAGTGCTCAGTTAGATTATAAAAGTAGAAAACAAAAAGAAATAATGAATAATGCTGCTACAACAGGGGTTGTTTTATCACCAACAACCGTGGGTGCAATATCTAATTCGGAACCGCAAACAATCAGTTTTTCTTGGCTTGAATCGTATAGAACTCAAGATTACACAGCTATCGACAGATATATTGCCGATGGTTCAAAACCGTTAAAAAAAGGCGAATCCAAATTTCAAGATGAACTAAAAAAACATGAACATGAATACATAGTTTTTAAAAATTATAGGTGACACTTAAATATTTTAAAAACTTAAATCATTTGTAATTAAAACTATTTTTAAAGGATATATTGTGCCACATGGAATATAAATGGGCAACCATGTAATGATGATCCCTTAAAGGCGTGGTTAGCAGCAACTGATCTAGCACCAGATATCTACGCTGTAGCTTTACAGGAAATGGATCTGTCGCCTAAAGCTGTCACTTTTAGTGAGAGCCGACCTGATCCTATCTGGATGTAAAATTCATAACATAATTTTTGTACTTTTTATTCATTTTACTCATATTTTTAGTCGAAAATTCAAAGATAATTTACATTCAGATGCCCAATACGAAGAGTTAACATCTGTACGTTTGGTAGGAATGATGCTATCAATTTTTGTGAAAAAAGAACTAAGACAAAATGTTATAAGATATTCTACTCAAAGTGTCGGTACTGGAGCTTTAAATTTTATGGGAAACAAAGGTGGTGTTGCAGTTAGCTTGACATTGAATGAAGCTAGAATTTGTTTTGTAAATTCTCATTTGGCCGCTCACATGAATGAAATTGAACGTCGAAATCGAGACTATTCAGAAATAATGCGTTACTGTCTATTTTCAGAACATGATGGTACAAAGAAGTCAATTGAGGATCATGAGTATGCTCTATATGTACATGCTTATCACTTATTTCATTCAATATTCTTTTTAGTCATATATTTTGGATTGGCGATCTTAATTACCGCATAACGGAATATACTGGCATAGCATTAAATTATAATGACAATACTTCCTTATTCAAATTTGATCAACTACGAAGAGAAATGGCAGAATATAACGTTTTCAAAGGTTTCACAGAAGGAAAAATTAATTTTCGGCCTACTTATAAATATGATCCGGGAACAGATAATTGGGATAGCAGTGAAAAAAATCGTGCCCCGGCTTGGTGTGATCGAATACTGTGGAAAGGGGACAAAATAGAGCAACTGATTTATAACAGTGTGATGGAAATTCGTATGAGCGACCATAAACCGGTTTACGCGATTTTCTCCACAGGGGTAAATCTTTGTCATTTTTACAATGTTTAAATTATAATATTCATAAAAATTTGCAGATTAAAACAAAAGATGAAAAGAAATACAAACGTATTCATGAAGAAGTATTGAAGCGAGTTGATAAATATGAAAATGATAATCAACCACAAATAACTGTAGAAAAGACTGATATTGATTTTGATATTGTAACATTCAATGAACCGATGATACGCGATTTCACAGTAGCAAATAATTGTCACTTACCGGTCAAGTTTTCATTTAAACCAAAAAGTGAAGTAGATAAGAAAAAAATTTGTGAAGATTGGTTAACGGTTGAACCACAAAAGGGGCATCTGATAACAGGTTTTTTTTTTCTGTCTGTTTAGTTGATTAATTTATATTTATTGAAATTTTTATTGCAATTATATAGGTACAAGTTTAAGCATACGTATAAAATTAACAGTGGATTCTCGATTTGTAAATCATCTTCATAATAAACAAAAAAATAGTGTGGGTAAAATACCGCTAGACATATTAGTACTGCATGTTGAAGATGGTCGTGATATTTTCATTACAATTATGGGAGAGTATAAAGCAAGTTGTTTTGGTTTTTCTGTTGAAACTTTGTGCCGAATTGAACGCCCAATCGCTGAATATACTTTTAAGGAATTGATGGAAATTGTAAGAAAATTAACATGTTAATAAGAAATCAATGTATTTATACCATACTACCATTGTTATGAAAAACTTGTTGATTTTAGGAAAATTCAGTTGAATCATCCCAATGTAAAGTAACAATGCCGAGGGAAATATTTCTTTTGATTGATAATTTGTATAATAACTACAAGAATGTACCTTTACCATTATTTACCATTGATAGAAAATATTATTTAAGTCCTAATATAAATGAAATTAGAGATTGGTTAGACACATGGTCAACATTAGAATTTCGTATGTATAAAGTTCATCATTTCAATTTAATAGTTTTCATCATTTTTTTTTTTACAATTTGGTTTATTATTTAAGCTGGAACTCTTCCGACAACCGCTGAAGCATTGCTAATGATATTAGAATCACCGGAAAAACCTCTATTATACCCATATGAGGAAGCCTTTATGAATGAAGAAAACTTTGAATGTTGTATTATTATCCTGAATAAACTTTCAACACCCCGTAAAAATGTATTTTTACATATCAGTATGTTTTTAAGAGAGCTCATTGAACAAAAAATGGTTATTGCCGGAGATATTGGTAGGAAATATTAGATTTAATGCAAAAATTAAAATAATCATTAATTATATTTGTTTTAGCTACAATTTTTGGTAATATATTACTTAAAGGGAAATACACACCTGGAATGCGTGATGATCGTTGTAAAATTTTTATGTCTAAATGGTTAAGAAGTGATTTTACAAATTTAGCACGAAATCACATTGTATTTTAATATTATGTGTAGCTTAATTATTAAAATAAAAGCAATTTATCTTATTTATAAGAAATTAGTCAAATTTTTTAGCTCTCTTTTCGATAAGATTTATTGCTTATTTAAATTTTATAGTTTACACACTTTTATTTAAAATTCCTAAAAAAAAAAACTAATCTAATTAGAAAAATCATGCGAAAATTTTTTTTTTATTTAAAATTCTTTACGTTTTCTTTTACAACGAATTATATAGTAATGATTCAGTAATGATTCAGTAATTGTAGTATACAATATGTTTAACAACTTTGTTCTATTTTCTCAAAACAGCAAAATTATTTGATTAAAAGCTCTATTGATCTTACTTTAAAAAATATTAATATCTAACTGCAATATATCCGAAAATTAAATATAGAAAAACATTATATCAGATAAACATTGCATCTATATGTGAATCAGTTAAAATTATTGAAAATAAAATATATAATAATACATGATTGTTAAAAGAATATGCAATTTTGACAGTTTCAGTTTAATTAAAAATATTAATACGCTTGGTAAAACTTTATTCTGCTTTAATGAAAACAAATATAAAAATCACTAAATCTCTAAATAGTTTTGAAATAAGTTTTAATAATTTCTTTTTTCTTAATCGAAGTTATTTAGCTGTCTCTGTTTTTGAAAAAATAAAATATTGTTATGGAAATAATACATATTTTAAATAAATATGCAAAAAAATTATAAGAAAATTTATAATGTAATGTAAATCGTGTTACTTTTACTAAGTGCTTGCCAGAAAAAAAATAAAACAAATTTTGAGGCTGTAAATATAGTAACGCATTTTAAAAGATTGCAAGTAACATGATGGTCGATGCAATTTTTAATATCAAATTTCATTTTTCAGATAAATAATTAAAATTTTAATTCCATAAAATAAAAAGAATAAAATTAAAACATTTTATCATACGATTGACTATAGATTCATTTAATTTATTTTAGTAAAATATGAATATTATCATAAGATATGTGTGATACACTAAGGATTTTCACTAAAATTATTTTTTATTTCATCTACACTTTTAACGTCTTAAATATTTATGTATGTAAGCTCTTAGTTTTTTTGTTTTTAATAAAATATTTAGAAGGTCATGCAATATTCATATATATCTGCAGAATTATTTAACATGCATATAATTAATTGTAAATAGTTTTATTGTTATTAAATTTGATTGAATATATACATAAATTTATTAACATCACAATATTTTATTTTTTTCTTTGAAAAAAATTTTGCAAAGAATAAAGGTTGAGAATAAGAAAAAATAAAAAAAAAAAATTAAATTGTTGAATTGTTTTAAGTATATTGACGTAGAAAAAAAGAAACAAAAAAAAAAAAATATATTAATTATCTAAAATTCATTAATTTTATTTAAATAATGTTTAATTATTGTAAACACTTATTGCTGCTTAATATTTTATAAATTTAAATATAATAATTATTGTTAGAAATATAAGGAAAATTAACATGCGAAATTCTTTGAAAGCAATATATTTTTGTAATACATTTTATTTCCTCTATATAATTACAATAAAATTGATAATAATATAAAATTAATAAAATATAAGAACAGCACGGATGATTAAAATCTATATTATTTCTAATATTGTTTTTAAGATTTAAAATTACAATATTTTTGAAATACAAACAAATTACAGTACAATTATTATTTTAGTATATTGTTTTTTAATTAATAATAGTTTTTAATTACTCAATTGCATAATATTTTGTCTATATATATATATTAAACTACATTAAAATTATAATAGGTACATACCTACCTTCTTTCATTGCTTAGATAGGTTGGTAGATAGGTATCTATTGTTATTTATTTTAATTATAAAAAATAAGTTAATTAAAAACGTTAAATTAGGAATAATATTCAATTATTTCAATCAATAACGTTTTATAAGCATATTATATAGTTTCTCTTTTTTTTTCAAAAACAAAATAGTTTTCATCCATGCAGTTCTTTAATACACTTATAAATCAATCAAAGTATTTTATTGCATTTATAACATTCATCTATAATGTAAAAGAAAAATTCAAGATTATTTAAAAAATTAATATATTTTAAAGATTTATAAAAAATATATTTGATTATGAGTTTATCAGTATAGGTAATTAAATATGTCTTAAAATGTAAAAAAATAAAACTCTATTAAAATATGTTAACATAAAATCTTGTTTCTCTTTTCTTATACGATATTATGTTGGATCCAGATAAAGAAACCAATGTAAGTATATACAAATTACAAATAACTATTATTGGTTACAAAAATTGAAACATAAACAAATGTTAATTTGCAAAAATTCAGAAAAAAAATTCACATAAGTTTTAGAGTATATACCTGCATTTGAATTTGGAAATGTTTTTTATTTGAAAATAAAAAATGTTTATATATACATATTTTAAAATTTGTTTAAAAGTTATTCTTTACTTAACAATCTGTGACGTGTGTATTTGTAAAAAAAAAAAAACTAAACTTCGCTTAAAAAAAAATTTAAATAGGCTTATTTCAATTTATTGCCCATCATTTCATTATGCTTTCAGTTAATCATTATCGTATCATAAATTCGGTTGATTCCCATTGGCTTTAGTTTATTATTTTTTTGATAAGTATAGTGGGTACATGCCTCTATTTATCTACCATATGTATACCTACGTAAGCATATACATATGTACAAATGTATATCACCTACAAACATAATTACATACGTATATGTATGTACCAGCCCAATATTCAATTTCAGGAATTCCCCATTTTTAAATCTTATAAACATAAAATAAATAATATTCGTGTTAAAAATAAGCGGTAATAAAATTTACTTTGCACATAAAATACATTTTTATCAAACGAAATTTAAAATTATACTTATATCCACATATTTTTTTTAGCTTGATCGATAGAAAATCTTTTAAACTTATTTTAATATAATTTATATGTTTTTTCAATTTATAATAATGAAATGTAAAAAATAAATAAATCTTTGTGTGAAAATACTAATGTAATGAATAACAAATTAAAAATACAATGATAAATATAAAAGTTATGTATTGCAAAATTAAATATTTTTCATTTTATGATGATGAAAGAAATATTCAAGAAAACTATATTTGAATATCTTTTCTTCTATCACATTTTTATTTATGTTTTTGTTTTTTTTTTTTGTATATTTTATCAGCTATTTACAATTTCAATATATGTAGGTAAGTATGTAACTGCAATTAACAAAATATGTATATATATATTTCTGTATATATGCCTAATAAGTACATACAACACCATTTAAATGTTCAATATGTCCTTTCAAGTTTAACTAACTAATTTGTTCAATATTTTTTAAATCACATATTTTTTCCCATTACACAATATAATATTGAACAGTTAGGAATATTTGACCAAATTTTCTGAAGGAATTGTTTAGTTACTGCATTTTTTTAAAGGAATTTCGGAAATTTTTGTATAATTAATCTACATATATATGTACGTACATATATGAATATTATTAATTTTTTCTTATTTGTCTAAAGGATTTTGTAGTCTTTCATTTCTGCAATTTCATATACATACATGCTACTTATTAAATTTAGTATTCAATTCGTTTATTTGCGTTTTGAACTATAGCTGATTTTGATTAAAATATCTCTGCAATATGTATTGTTCCACAAAATAATGTACTTATCTAAATTGTTTTTTAAACATGATCACTGTCACTATCATCAGTTATTTGATGAACATTTCGTTGAATAAGTCGTAGTTGTTCTATATAATTGGATACAGTCCTTGATTGAGCGGCTTCGCTGTCAAAATCGATATCATTTTGATCATCTGAAGACGTATTTAAAGAAATTGTACTAACATTTTGGTCAGTAGGTGTTGTAGGAGTCGTTGTAGTAGTAGCAGCATTTACAAAATTAAAATTACGGATGCTATTGACATTACTGGTGCCTGGTTGAGTATTAATTGAGCCATTATTTCGATTTCTTGTTAAATCAATAATTCCGCTAAAAGAGAATGTTCTTGGAAGTAATTGAAGTATTGATGATGTTGAAGGTGCTGATGTTATTGTTGGTGGTGATGACGGCGGAGGTGGTGGTGGATTTGCTAGACCTGTATTTGTCACAGTATTAGAAGAATTGTTTCCTTTTGAAATAAGATTCTCTTCTAAACGGATTCCTGCAACACCTTTTTTTGGAACAACTGCTAAGTCCCTTTTAACGCCTCGTTTTTTTGCTGGATCGTTTTGTCTACGTTGCATCATTGTATCAAAATCAACTATGTAAATGAAACCAGCCACAAAAATAGTACATGATTTGTTATTAGACTTATACGCATTTTCAATTTCATTGCTTGTTCTTTCATCGTATTGCCACCAACCATTTCTACCTTCGTAGAACCATTGATATCCATCTTCCAGAGGTTTCGAATTTTTAACACTGCCCTTTCCATAAACTAATTGCGGATTGTCAATGGATTCCTTAGAAGTTTCTCTTCTACATAAAGCACAACGATGGCTTATAATTACTACCCCTTTTAAACATAAGAAACAGAAAATATGCCCACAAGGTAATTTCGTTGGGTGCACGGCAGTTTGCAAACAAACCGGACACTCAACATCTCCAACAGTTAAATCAATCGTTTTATTCTGTTCCATGTCTTCTTCACTATTATTCGTCATATCTGAAATCTATAATTGTTTTCTTTATTTTTATTTGAGAAATCCCCTTTTCAGTTCAACAAATTATTTTTATGTTACTTGACAGGAATAAAAGAAGAAGACTCGATTATAATAAGCTCATTCACAATGATTCTTAAAAATTAAACTATAAAATATTGATATAACGGAAAAGACTGAAATAACATCTAAATTTTCTTCTACATTTCTTAATTCGTCCAGTATTTCTTAATGCTGGTTGGCAATGATGACCTTACTATTACTAAGGTTTCAACCTCGTTTAAAAAAAGATGTTTAACTTTTCTGATGTTTAACTTTTCTGATAAGAAGGGTATACAACACTAATGGGCTTCCACTACTGTATAGTTAAGTTTCAATTTACTCTATGTGTGAGTTAGATATAGTATTGATTGAAAATTGTTAAAATTGTGTAATTTGAAAGTGTATTTACTTATTGAGTTTGTCCTGTTGTACATATTTTTTTTCTTTTTGCTTCAAGTAACATTACATTCCTACCTTTTTAAAGCTTTTTCAAGTTTTATACCAAGAAGACCTATTGTTAACTACATTGAACATTGTTAAAACAAATTTTTATAAAGTTTCTATTGTGAACAACAGAAATCAGCTGAGAAAAAATTATTTGAAGAGTGTGGATTTTCACGTAAATTTCATTTCATTCATAAATGTACAAATATTCTGATTGTAAATGTCAGTACTTCTCGGTTTAGAGTTTGGTTTTAGTCGAATAATTAACTCACGTTTAACTTCAAGCATAAAAATGAGCTTACCAAAAATAATTTCAAACAACAAGACAGCAGAGGAATTGCTAAATTCTTTAAAAGAAGAGGTAAGCAATTATAACTTCTTATCGTAAATTTTTAAATGACTGCGGTAAATTCTTTTCATTCCCAAGCTTAATTCAATTCGATCTGAGCTGATAGCGAAAAAAAAACGCGATTTGTTAGCCGAAAATATTGCTTTAACAAGTCAAATAGATATAGCGAAATCTCAGTTGATTGCTTTGGAAATTAAAAATGGTAAAAAGCAAATACCAATCCCGTATCAATCAGTAGAACCGGTTGTGCATTTAAGTACTACTGTTAATAATGATTCTGATGCAAGCCAAACTTTAGCTAAAGCAGAAACAAAACAAGACGAGAAGCCCCAAAAAGAAAAGAAACAAAAGAAAGAAAAACCAGTAAAAAATGAGTCTAATCCGCCTGCTGAGGCACCAATAGATGTTGGACGTTTAGATTTCCGAGTTGGAAAAATTGTGGAGGTTTCAAAACACCCAGACGCAGATAGTTTATATTTAGAAAAAATTGATGTTGGAGAACCTCAACCAAGAACCGTTGTGTCAGGTTTAGTGAAATTTGTACCGATAGAAGAAATGCAAAATCGAATGGTTGTTGTTTTGTGCAATTTGAAACCAGCTAAAATGAGGGGAATTACTTCTGAGGCAATGGTAATGTGTGCATCAACACCTGAAAAAGTAGAAGTCTTAAGTCCACCTCCTAATGCTGTACCTGGAGACTTAGTTTATTGTGAAGGCTATGAAAGAGCTCCTGATACTCAGTTAAACCCAAAGAAAAAGATTTTTGAAACCTGTGCTCCAGATTTAATGACTAACAATGATTTAGTGGCCTGTTTTAAAGGAACTCCATTACATGTACCTGGAAAAGGAAATGTTGTTTCTCAAACATTGAAAAATGTAAATGTAAAATAATTTTTTTAAATTTACGTTAATAAAATTTGGTTTGAAATTAGTAATTGCTAATTGTCATTGTAATTATATACACAATTGTCATTGTAATTATAATTATATACACAATTTTCATTGTAATTATAATTATATACACTATTTATTAAAAATTTCACTTATCAAAAGAAATTTAGAGGCATACATATTAATAAGTATTGTGCCTATAACACTAATTATATTATGAATTTACTAATACAACATCATAGTTGTGAAATTAATAAGTAATGTGCTTATTACACTAATAATTTTAACTTAATGGAAATTTCTTCATGCAACTGCAGAACAGATGGATGACGTAATCAAAGGAACGAGTTAAAAGCAGAAAAATTACAAAAATTTTCTATAAAGCAATCTTGAAAATTTACCTTTACAATAGATTTGAAAACATTGATTTTAATTCACATATAAAAAGTCTCAAATTGATATTCAAAAAGCAATGCTGATTAAAACGTCAATTTGAAGATGTTGTATCTTGCTTTGGGGTACATAATGTTTTTGCTAAATACAAAATATGGAATTAAAACGAAAATGCAAATATAAACAGGTAGAAAATTATTTAAAATACTCTACACCTACAGAATATTTTAAAATATATTTTTATTTTTTAATTATAACATGTTTTAAATTTAAATCGATTGTCTTTATTAGTAACACATTAATACGTAGTACATTACAGGATAAGTACCGAATATGATTGTTAACTCTTAAGAGTTTTATTTATATAAGCACATAAGAGAACATTAATGTTAATAACTGCTTTCTTTTGGAAAAGTACATAATCCTGAAGTTTTATTTTTCGTGTTTTTTCTTATGCTTGTTTAAAACAAATAACATTGGAAATCCTTCCCCGCAAATATTGCACTTAAATTTCATTAAACCCTCTGAATGGGCCATAAATTTGTGCTTTTTTAAATATGTTGATGACGTAAATGATTTATTACAATTTTGCTGAGTACAGATGAACTCCCTTAAGCCTGTATGTTTTGCCAAATGAGTTTTTAGATGAATCTTTTGAATAAATCCTAAATAAATTAGAAAAATTTAGAAATTCTGTTAATCCAAATTTCTAATTTTAATTATACATACATATATGTACATACTTGTGTACTTGATTATACATACTAAATTTAAAAAAATAAAATATTTATGTAAAAATTTATTTTATAAAATGAATAGACAAAGCCATGCATGCGTACATACTTACCTCTTCCACAATATTCACATTTAAAATTTTTTTCATTTGTATGTTTTTTAACATGAACCAATAAGTGGCATTTCATAAAAAAGGATTTATTACAGTATTGGCATTTCAATGATTTCTCTTTAATATGTTTTTTCTTATAATGTAAATCACATTGTTCTTTGTTAAAAAATTTTTTATTACAACTGGACTCACGGCATTTAAATATTTTTGCCCAGTTATGGTCAAACCTTTTATGAGCCAAAAAACTTAAACGACTTTCATAAACTTTAGAACAAATTTCGCATTCGTAACCTCGTTTAAGGGAACATGTATTCATCATATTTTCATAAGATTCAGGATGGATAGTTTTATAATGATGTTTTAGCGATTGTCCATAAACATAAACTTTATCGCATTCACGGCATTCATATCGAAATGCGTGAGTTTTTTTATGGTTAATATATTGAGATGCAGTTTTAAAATCTTTATCACAATCTAAACAATGGTAGTCCTTCGTTTCACGATGAAGTCTTTCGTGTTGATTACGATTACTAGCGGATTTAAAAGATTTTGAACAAAATTTACACAAATATCTATTTGTTATATAAGGGTGAGTTATTTTAATATGTTCATGGCATGCAGTCATACTATTCAATTCAATTTTACATACTTCACATTGAAATTTTAATTCATCTCTAATTATTACATCTTTTGAAATATTGTTAATTGTTGAATTTAATTTATCATTTTCATCAATGAAATTTATATTCAAATCATTTTTATCTATTGAAATAGTGTTATCAAATTCAAAGTTATTGTCTTGTGTTGCAATTACGCATTCTTCATTATAATTACAATTATTGTTAGAATAATATTCATCCAAATTTATGTTTTTGCCGTTATCTTCTTCTTCTATAGTCATCTCATTCAAATTTTTTATGCAAACGATGCCATTCAAATTACCATTGGTGTTTAAAGGATCATTATTTTCAGAACTGTTATACAACTGCACAAGTTCAACAGTTTGAAGAGATACTGTTTCGTCTTGGAATATGTTATTTAAACAATTGGTCAGTTCATTAACTGCAGGTTGATTATCGAAATTTTCTATTTGAACTTTAATTAAATTAGATTCATTATGATTTTCATTTTTATTGCAAAATTTTTGAGTTTTTGCTTCATTTATATTTTCAAATTGCATATGAACTGTTTCGATATGATGTGCTATTAAATCATTATCTAAGAATATTTTATTACAAATCTTACATTTATATTTTTTGATGATTGCTGTTTTGTTAGTGTTTTCATAGAAATTTTCAATAAGTGTTTTATCATTAGTAATTACATAATCTTTTGAAGAATTGGCTAATTCTTCCCAATATTGATAATTATTTTTTAAATTAATTTCTGACGTACTATTTTTAATACCATTATTATTAACCAATGTTGATGATGATTCATATAAACTTGTTGAATAGGAATCAATAGTTTCTGTTAAAATTAAAGATGAATTGTCAATTCTTGTCTTGTCTTTTAATAAATCGGAAGTTATTTCAATGTTAGCTTCCTGTTGATATTGCTGAAAATCATTATTTTGATTTTGATAATGACAAAGAGCACGCAATTTTTGGTCGGAATTTGTACAAAGTATTTTAAAAGAATAACATTCTTCAACTTTGTTTTTGCATTCAATGCATATAGTATGAGGTAATGAATCATTAATATTTATATTAATATTAAATAATCTAATTAATTTTTCATTGATTTTTTCTTCAAATATATTGTGCATCATTGTTGTGCCATTTTCATCATTATCAGTATAGTTCTTCCTTAGACAACAGCGACATATTATATTCATTTTATTTTCCTTAAATTTTTATTGTTTAATTTATAATTACAATTTTGTAGATAAAGTCTTAAATTATAAGATTTTATTGATTATATAATACTGTTATGAATAAAGTTCAAAATTAAAATATTTCCTTTTCTGAACTATTCAGGATCACAACACATTAATAACTGTCCCTTTGGTATTTTTATTAGAATATAAATTCAAACACATGCATACATTCGTTTACCTAATATAATAATATGCTTAGTATGCTGTTAAATATTGTAGGGATTTTTTAAAATTCATACGTATAAAATACTAGCTCCATCTTTAGAAAGTTTGACTGTTATTTTATTTGATTCTTAAATCAGTTACTAAAATTATTTTAATTTGATTTGTAAATTTAGTTTTAATTTTCGTTAAGTTTATGCTATTCTCCTAAAGTACTTAAGTATACAAATAAATTTTTTTAAATGAATCTGGCAATTACTGCTGCGTACAATTTTTAGGATTAATATTATAATATTCTTAAATCCTACAACTAGATTGTATTATACAGAGCATATCTCGGAATTTTTTATGTTGGATACATATTATATCCTATTTATGGCAATTTGCATCGGAATTACTATGCTTTTCTTTTAATAACTTTATATTTTTTAGAAATAAAAAGATTTTTTAAAATTAAACCCTTTTTATTCTTTAAAATTAAACCCTTCTATTTTGTGCTCTAAGCTCGTAAAGTAGATTTATTTACATATAAAATACCATACATGTATGTATGTAGGCAAGTACGTATTCATTATAACTATCTGTCTAGAATTATTGTCCAATCGAAACAAATAATTTATGTATGTACATATTTTTTTTTTATTATTTTTTTTATTATTGACACGCAATACTAATGGTCATTTTATGCTTTTTCCTTACCGTGGTTTTTTTATCTATTAAATTTTTTACTTATGATTTTTATTCAAAACATTTGATTGTTATGACGAAGGACACTAACGATTATATGCATACTATATAGAAGACTGTATATTATGTATGGAAAAACTAAAATTAAACTATTCAACTAAATCAACTAATAGTTTTTTTCTTATGTCTGAGGCTTAATAACAATATTTTAATGACTATAGCTAATAATAATAATATACAATATGACAATAAAATATAAAAACGAATAGTTAGAACACATTAAATCATTTAGGTTTGATACGTATCTATACTTCACTCCTATTATCTCTTATACATAGTGTTTATACGTATGAAAAGGAAAAGGCTTTTACTATAACAATTATTTAATAGTAAACCGTTAAAAATATTAAACGTTGTAAAAATTTTTAGGATTTTTTATACTTGTATATCCTTGTGTTCTATATTGTTATAATATTTGACTAAGCTTCAAATTTTACATTGTATAACAAAAAATAACTATTCGTAGACGTAGTCATTTCAATCAGCATTGCACTTATGATATAATATGTAATTTCATTTTATAAAATTATATAACCACCGTAAGTAATAAATATAAATATTTATATTTTGCTGAAATATTTAAATTTTGCTTTAAAATGTAAATGGAAACGTGGAACTAATAATTAAAAATGTCTTATGTAACGTGATCATTTTGAAATGATTATTGGCCGTATATCAAAATTTTTCGATGAATGAGGGAACAAACCACTATTTTTGGTCACAGTTTTATTATTAAACATTGTTTAAAATTTTTTAAATTTTAATAAATAAACATTTGTTGTTGTTTATATTTTATAAATAAATTATTTTTATTATTTATTTCTAAATTATTTTACATTTAAATAGACAATTTAACTTTTATGATTACAATGTAAAAATTTTACAAAAACATTGTGAAAATAAATGTATATAAGTTTTTTAAAAACACAAAATTTTCTGTATAATAAGGAACAGGACACGTAAATAACAATACATTTAATGTTTAAAATTAATTTTAATAATAAGTATATTTTTTTTTTACTATAAAATATATATAATCAAATATTTATATTCAAATATTATAAGTATTCAAAAAACAAAAAAAAAAAAGAAATAAACAATGGAAATTTTCATTTAAAAACTAAAAAAGGGATGCACATTGAATAGCTCTGTATGAAATTGATAATCAACAAGCATCAAATTTTAATTGAAAATGAAAATTTTATCTGAAATATTAAACTATTCTGAAAATTAAAAAATACAATTCAACTTATTTATACTAAATATAATGTGCAAATGCAAACCCAAAAATTCATCATTCATTTTAGAAGATAATAAATATTTAAATTTTTTAAATTATTTATTAAATAATTTTATTTATTATTTAAAATTTTCTAAGATATTATTCTAAATAATTTTTATTCTTTTTATTAAAATAGAATTAAATGTTTTAAATAATTAAAATAAAATGCTTTGGTTTTTGTTTCTTTAAAAGAATGTATGGAAGTTTTGGAAAATAAAATAACTTTGAAAATTGTTAGATTTATAGTTTAAGTAAAAATGATTTTTAATGTTACTCTCGTTTTGATTTCATTTTAAACAATACAAATAGCTATTAAAAATTTTATTGAAAACTCAAAAATTTGAATCTTTTTTTTAAATTTTCGAACTTTTCAAAGCATAATTTGCTTAATTTTGTGTGTTTTTGTCACTATTGTAAATTATTTATTTTTATACTATTTAACGGAATAATTTCGTTTTATACTTTTAAGGGAAAAGAGTTGATTTTAACAAAGTTTCCCAAAGATTTTTATAAAACAAAATTAATACTTCCAATTAAAAATATAAAACAAAATTTTAAAAATACCTCCAAGTTCATTGAAAAAATGCATACTATATAAAAAATATAAATGTTTGCGAGTTATTACTTTAAATATTTAAAATGTGCGATCCCGAAGAAAGTAATAACATTTTAATTTTATTAGACTATAACTTTAACAATTTTCTCTCGTTAACTACTATTTTTTTTTTTTAAATATTGGTGTTAACTTTGAAACTTTTCCTTCTTTGAAGTCAGTGATGATAAATTTTTTTGATTGAAATTTTTCTTGTGAGAAATTAGGAATGTCACAACTTTATAAATATAATAATTGTAATACCTTCGAAAATACTTTTTCAACAATATTGAAATTACATTCATACTTAAAAACTAATAAAATTTCAAAGTTTACAACCATAATAATAATAATAATAATAATAAGGTATTTTGATTGGAAATTTTGGTCATGTAGGTCGTAAGATAAGAAGATCATAATATAACACATAGATAGAAGGTTGGATTAAAAAAAACTATTATGTATAAGATTATAACTTGTGATTTAAATTAAATCCATTGGGGTTTTGACTTTGCCAATTCCATGTATCTTCACACATCTCGTTAATACCCCGTTTAGCGGTCCAGCCTAATTCTTTAGCTGCTAGCGTTGCATCCGCATAGCTTGTTGCAATATCACCTAAAATAAAAAAAAAATATTAATATTCAAGTTTAAGAAAAACAAAAATTTAGATATGAGTATTAAAATAATATATACATAGATATTTGTTTTATGAAAAAAATTAAAAAAATTACAAAGAAATAAAATTGTTATTTTAATACATACCAGGTCTTCTGGGAGCTAATTCATATTTGATTTTGCGATTAGATGCCTTTTGGAAAGCATTCACCATTTCAAGTACAGAAAAACCGCTACCTGTACCTAAATTGTATGCAACAAAGCCTTTGATTGTTTTTGTTTTTAATTTATCTAGTGCTTTTACATGACCTTCAGCTAAATCAACAATATGAATATAATCTCGGACACCAGTACCATCAGGAGTTGGATAATCACTTCCGTAAACTTTCAGTAATGGTCTTCTACCAACAGCTACTTGTGATATATATGGCATTAAATTGTTTGGTTCTCCATTTGGATCTTCACCAATTTTACCGCTTGGATGTGCACCAACTGGATTAAAGTAACGTAGTGAAATTACAGACCATCTCTTAAATTATTTTTAATTTAAAAATCCTAAGTTAATATCTTTTTATAAAAAAAAAATCAAAAATAAAACTTACTGGATCCGATATACAAAGATCTTTTAAAATTTCTTCTGTAAAATATTTACTTTTACCATAAGGACTGGTACATTGTCCTGTTGGGTGATCTTCAGTTAATGGTAATTTTTGTGGTTCACCATAAACTGTTGCACTTGAACTGTATAAGAAATGAAATACATTATATTCAGCCATTACTTCAAGTAAGATACTCGTTCCAGTAATATTGTTTTGATAATAAGTCAAGGGTTGTTTACATGATTCACCAACAGCTTTTAAAGCCGCAAAGTGTGCAACACAGTCAACCTTTTCCTAAAATAATTGAAAAATATATATTATGAAAATTAAGATGTCTTGAGCATAATACACAAAAAAAATTTGAAAAAAAAAATATATTTTAATATAGAGATTTTTTTCTTCAATATTTTAATATAGTGTTATTTTTTTACCCAAAACAAAATTTTCTTAACTTTAAATAAATTTAACAATTATTATTATTTAAGATTATTGAACTCAATCAATTCAAACAAAGATATTTAAAAACCTTATATCTTCCTAATTATAATTACGACCTTGAGCCATCCTCAACAAAAAAATTATACTGTACTTAATTTATTTTTATTTGAATATTAAAAAAAAAGCTTTGAAATTACATAGTCTACCTTTATTGAATGATTAATTCTCTCAAAAATGAATACCTACAAATTTTCATAGTAATAAGTGAGAATTTATCATTTTTTTATTTTTTTCTTATTAAAATTTTTTACTCAAGATCTCAGTTCACAATTTACATAGTTATTCTATAAATCAAAATAAAAATTTATTCTAAAGTTTTTACTTAAAACGCAAAATGTCTGATAAGAAATAAGGCTTTTTAAAGTGCACAGTAAAACGCAGTCGCCTTTTTTAGTTTTTGAGGTCAAATTGAATTCATAATAATTAAAGATAACAATTTTTTTTTTAATATTATAAGGAATACAGAATATGATTTAAAGTTAAATATTTGCAAGCATAACATGATCACTTGAATCATTTGACTGAAATATTGAATTTTACTGCTTATATTATGCTCTTCTTATATAATTTATGTACCTAGGTACTTGATTTGTATAAATATATTTAAACATATTTTTTTTTTTTTTATAAAACTAGGTATGTAATCAAAAAGCACAGTAAAATTTTCATTTTTTATTTATCAAAAAACTCAAGTTTGACCTAAAACGTTATGAGATATTAAAAGATAACAAATTATAAGCTTTAATGATTTGGGAATTCAACTGATAATAAAATACCATTGAAAAGTTCTAAACATTTTATTTTTTTCTACTAAATAAATTAATTTTTTTAGGAAAAAAAAAATTATAGCAACAAAAAATTATAGAAATCACGAAGCTATAAACGATTTTATTTTAATTTTTATAACGTACTTATAATTAAATAATTCTTTTATCAATAATTTTTTGTTACAAAAAAAAAACGCTATACTCATGATAATGTGAAAAAAAAAATGATAAATTATATATAAAAATAAATTTTACTCCTCGTAGCTTTTTCTGATACAGGAAATTCTACAAATTGGGTTATAAAAAATAACTGATTAAATTTATAACTAAACAAGTTTTGAATAAAGCATAAGTAACTATATTGTCACTATCTAAATTCAGAAAAATTATTTTTAAAAAAAGAAGAAGATAAAAAAAAGAAAAAGCAAAAATAGAGAGACAATACTCAAAAATTATTCAGCGAATCAACATAATTTAATAGCAATTTATTGATTAATATTTGAATTGAATCTCTATTTTTAAATTAAAATTATTAAAATATGAGCTATTAAATATAATGTTCTACCCATATTGTTAGGAACAAAAAAATAATTTCCGGATCAGAAATTCAATGAAATTTAATCTAATTTGTGGTTACATACAAAATTGTTATGTAATGTTACAAAATCTTCACAATTATAAGAATATATCTAGTTACTTTTCAACTGGCACACTTACATAAAATTTTCAAAAATATAATAAACAACTAAGTTTCTTTTCAATAATCATGAGTTGAAGATAACAAATACTAACTATTATTTAATAATGAATATTATATTAGAAAAGTTTACTTGTTTTAAATCGATAATAATTATAATTTTTTAGATTAATTTTCATTTCGAAAACAAACTTGTTTAAAAAGTTAAAAAATGAATTTCGGTACAAGTTTAATTTATTAAAAAATAAGGCCGGATTTTTCTAATAAATATTTACTGTATAAAAGTAAACATTTATTCAGCTTTTTAATCATATTATAATTACAAAACTTTTGAATATTTCATATGCATCACGTATCTAATTTAAATATTGACCCAAAATTATTTGATTTAATCATATTGGAAAGAGAAAATCTATCTATGAAATTGTTTTTTGGCTTTGATAAAAAGTAATGTAAAAGTATAGAATTCTAAAATTCGAAAGCAAGCACACGTACAAATAGAACAAAATATTTTTTGTACGTCATATAGTTATTTACACATGTTTATTACTTTTGTATTGTACATTCAATTGAAGTTTTTGAAATGTTTACTTCCACGTAGATATAATTATTATCGCATCATCAATATAAATTCTGATCTTAAAATAATAAATGATCAGAAAAAAAGAAGAGAATACAAATAGCACACAATATAAAAACAATAAAAAAATATATTTATATGATCAAAATTATACAAGTATTACAAGTATAATATTACCTTAGCGAATACATGTCGTAATGCATCTTTGTCTCTGATGTCAACTTCATAGAATTTTATTTGTTTTCCGGTTAGTTCTTCGACCCTTTTTAATGCTTCTGGCAATTTTGTATTTGACTCTTTGAAAGCATTACACATATTATCTAGGCATATTACTTTATATCCAGCATTTAAAAGTTCAACTGCAGTATGTGACCCGACATAACCAGCACCACCGGTAACTAACACAGTTTGAGTCATCTTCTTTTTTTTTATTTTATTTTAAATTTCTTATTCTGAATCTCCTTGATTTTTTATCATACAAATTTTAGAATTATATTTTTTATTTGTTTTTTCCAAGAGGTCATAAACTTATTTAAAATTTATAATTTACAATTTTTACGTATGTATATTAAGGTAATTTATTTTTTCAAAAAAAAAAAACCAAAAAAAAAAAATTTTTTTTTATGCACCTTATCAACTTTGAAGAATGAAAATAAAGCTATATAGAGAAAATTATTTTGACCGTCGACAGCGACAATGATCGCGAAATTAAGAATAATAATAATAAAAAAAAAACGGAAAAAAATTGAAATTGTTCTTCCAAAAATATTATTCTAAAATCCGTCAGAAAACCAGAATCATATATTGATTCGGTTCAACTAGAATATGATGACTGGTTGTTCTCAAGAGAACTCAGCTTATTTTTCTTTATGAATATTTGTATCTACGCTCACAAATGATTTTTATACTTTTTGCTTTTATTTTTCGTTATTTAATTTTTTTATTATATTACTACATTGATTGGCATAAAGCACTTTAGAGAACAAGCACACGATAATGATTCTCAAATGAATATTTGGTTTGTTCAGCTTATCAGTTAAACATTCTTTAAGTCCAATATTATTAAATAACTACATATTTGTAAACTATTTGTTTTGTTTTTTGTTATTGCAGTTGAGGAGATATTGTATTTGCACGTTCACACCTTATGGAAAACTATTAAAAATCATCAATGTTTCATATTTTGCGGTTTTCATGATCACGTTGTGTGGTGCGATTTTTTTGTAAATATGTACCTAGAATAATTTAAATTAAGTATGTTTATTATTTTTCCATTTTGTTTTTTTTTTTACAAAGATAAGCTTTTTAATTTGGAAAAGAGAAAATTTACAATGATTGCCTTGCCTTTTAAAAAAGAGATATGAACTTGAAATCAAAAAAAATTTTCTATATATTTTATTCACAGAAAACCAGAACTACAAATGTAAACAAATATATTTTTTTTTTTGTTGTTTTTGACTCGAAAGAGAATGTCAAATTGACAGTTAAGCAATGTTTGAAAACATCTGAAGTTGTCATAAAATTATAAAAACTTAAAGCTTTTCAATTGACGGAAATTTATAGAAAATAATTTTAGGTTTAGAGCTTTTTTTACTATAAAATTTAAATTTCGTAAACTGTAAAATGTTTTAAGTTCAGAGAGCTCCAAATAGAAATTATGTTATGCATTCATGTGTGTAGTACATTCAATAAAAACGAAATTTCCTCAGGCCAGCATGAAAATGTAAAAATAACCGGCAAGTTATTTTGTACCGTTCAGGAAATAATTATATCAATTAGCCATCTCAAATATATAAAATTTTAAATTTTTGCAATTTAAAAATTGACAGTCAGAAATTATGGTTTCTGTTGTTTAAAATGACCGCATTGTTCTTCTAGCAAAACAAAATTGTAGCGGATTGCATTTTTGTACCGTACGTAATTGCATTTTATGCTTATCGTTATAAAAATATGAATGAAAATAACCTTTTAGCTCCAACATCGTATTTTTGAAATTATAAATTCGAATCCGATGCGGTTTTCACCAATTTTTATTGACAACCGCATGTCGAATAACGCTTCCATTGTGGTTAGTACTAAGCATGAACAAATGATTGTTGTCAAATTTACTGTTTCTTAAGTAAGTTAAGTACTTAATAACAATTATTTTGTTTATAGTGTTCAAAATCAGACATATTTTTCTTAAACCAAACGGTATAGTTATTATGCATTTGTCTGGATTGCAATTTACAGAAGTTAATATATATGATTTATATATATCATTAAAAAAACGTGAACAATACTATATACATATATTATACTCTTGTATAATTTTTTTGCAAAAGAAGTTTATTTGAAACTAAATAAGAAATTTGTAATGGCATGTTAAAACTAAATATAATTGCAGTGTTTCTAAATTTATAAATTACATAAGTAAGTATAAAGATATTTTGAATAAATTAAAAAGAAATGATGCTACAATATTTGTATTAAAATAATTCAAGTTAAATTTTAATTCATATTTAATATTTGAAGAAGCATTAACTTGCGCTAATCTTACTTTAGAACAATATAATATAAATAGAAATTACTTTAGAACAATATAATATAAAGTGAAATATTAAATAAGAGATTTCAATTTATGCGTACAGTAGGTATATGAAGTAGATAATACAATTACTATAGTTATAGTTGCAATATATACATATACATATTTCTACGTTTAAACTATATTTTAATATCAAGTTCATGAAGCAGAATATTTCTTTCACTGAGAGTTGAATTGAGACCTACAATAAGTGAATTCTTTCATATAAAATTCTTGTAATGGTATTTTCGTTTTATATTTTTCTTTTTGATTTGACCATTTTACTTTATTTTAAGAAATGTTATGTATGACATTACTATGAATGAGTTTTATTTTGAGAGTTTATCAAATAAGTATTGGATCAATTTGTGAAAGTATTATGATTAAATTGACCATGAGAATACATAATGTACATAGGTTATATGGTAATCAATTTTATCATGTACTTTTCGAAACGGATGGTTCTTACGAAATATATATATATTGTATAAGAATTTTTATGTAATTTTTTTTATTACTTTATGTTTTATTATATTTCTATTTTGAGATATTTGACATTAACAACTAAAGAAAATCACGTAGAATATGTTAAAAATAAAAATGCAAAACAATCTTATTATCACGCTCTTTCTGTAATTTCAATTATTTTTCTGATCTGTCCAATGGGGCGCAATGATAATGGTAATGGTCCTCTAATCTAAAGGGTCTTGGGTTCGAAACCTGGTCAAAATCTTATAATTATTATTATATTAAATATTATATAGTTTAATATAAGTAAGTATGTACAATATTAAAAAATAAAATGTACATGACCAAAATGTTCGAAAATGAATACTAACAAAAATAAGCAATAAATAATTATTATTAATAACCTTTAAAATTTAACATAAAGAAAGAACTATGGCAGTACAGTATCGCGGCTAGTTCATGAAGTTTTACTCTAAGATTTAATTGGAAGATTCTAATGCTAAAATTGTTTTATTGTGTGTATAACAATTTATAAATTTATTTGACTATTATTGTGAAAAACATATTGCTTTTGGTTAAAAAGTTTAAAAACAAAAATTGTTTTTTTTTTTTTTATACAATTTTTTATTTTTAAACACAAGTTTTTATTAAAAGAAGAATGATGTGGAGAACAATACCTTATCATGTGGTATATTATAAAAAGTATTATATTTGAGTCTGTTTTTCTTTTCCTCTTTTCTTTATTCTTTTTTTTTTATTTCTACTTTTTAATACTAGTTAAGTATGTGCAAGTATTCTTCGTATTCATTATTTTTATTTTCCTTCTGTTTTTTTCGAGATTAAAAATATTTTTAGGTCTGTTTCGTTAGTTCCCTTTTTTGTTTTAAAATGAAATTGAAAGTTAAACGAGATGGTAGTAATACTGTCTAGCTAGTGCTTTACGGTTCGATTTACTTTTTTTTTTTGTTGCTCTTAACTATAATTTCAATTTTTTTTTTGAATTTAGTTTAAAATATATTAAGAAACATTTTTATAATAACAATATAAAATTGTGCGGATTGCCAGTATAATAAATGTAAAAACAAATTAATATAGAAAAGGGGAACGAAAAAAAAATTTATAAATTTGACAAAATATTTTTTTTATAGCCAATATAAAATAATATCAGCGAATACTAACAACAATTTCACTTTAATATTGAATATATAGTTTCGAAAATCAACAAAAAACAAAAACATTGTTATCATTTATTTTAAATTTTTTGATATCAAATTTTGTACTGAAATTGTATACAACTCCCGAATAATTTAATTTGATTTATGAAATATGTACACATATAAATACATGTATTTCAATTAAATGTTTAAATGTCGCGGATTTAAATTGAATTGAAAATTATTCAAAAATGCTTAAAGAATTTAAGTAATCATATATTATATTCGATTCTGATCAATTGTTCTATATGTAAAAAGGCACATGAATTTGTTATAATTTCAGCTAAATCTGTAATTGTTATCTTAATACAAATTTAACCATAAATTAAATTAATTATTAAAATTATTTTTTACTTGTTATGGTTATATTTTATTTTAAAATTATTTAATTATTACATAAACTCAATTATAATATAAAAATAGAACAATTCTAAATTTTTTAAATGAATTTTTTAATTTCTCATGTAAACATGATAACATTATTTTTTGTTAGAATATTGTTATATTTAAAATTTGTTACATTGTTTTTAAATTTTTCTAACTATTCTAAAATACATACCATATAATCTCATTTATTATTGTTTATACTATTAGATTTTTATATAAATGATGTTATTTTGATAACACAATTATAACTAATTATGATTCTGTGTTCTTCTTTTTAAATAATTTGAAAAAAAAAAATCAAATATTATTCTTTTTATTAATCTAGTTGAATTAACAATTCGGTTGGTAACATTTTGGAAAAATATCAAAAAAAAAAAAACACTAAAATAAATTAAGAAACGGGAAGCTGACTAAATTAGTACAAAAATTGATTAGAATTGAAATTGAATTTTGTATTTTATTTTTATTAATTTTGAAAACATTGTAGTAAAATCGAACTAATTATTTATTGCTATAGTACTTTTATATAATAAATTTAAATATAAGAATAAATAAATAAAGATGATTTCATCAATAGTTCGTGGTTATAAAGGGTAAGGAAATGTGATTTTTTTAAATTTATACTTGTGTTGTAATATTTTACATAACATTTTTAATAAACATAAAAATGCGAAAATTTGTTAGTTTTATCTTAATTATATTTTGTGATTACGGAATTAACTATAACGATTCTGGAATCTGCCAGATAAAATTAACTTTCAAATAAAATTGAGAAAAGTTAAAGATTCTTGCATGCAAAATGTGCGAATAAACACTTAAGTAAATACTTTTTTGTAGACTTGAGACCGATAACCACTGTTTATTAAATTTTTGTTTTTTTTTTTTTTAAATATTCAAATAATTTAATACGCATATGTTGTAATTTATAATGGAGAAGCGTATACAATAAATGATAATTAAAATATTATTGATAGTGTATTTATAACGTTAATGAAAGACAAATAAAACAGAGAAGAAATTTAAAGTAAATTTTATATTAAATGATAATTCGTTTATTGAAATACTTTTACTCGTAACATAACTAATTTTATTTATATTTATGTATTATTTTTAAAAAAATATAATCTACTACTTAAAATGGAATCTTTATAATATATTAAAATTATTTTATGAAATAAAAAATTATTGCATACTTTTTGGAGAATAAACAAGAATTCAAAAATGTGCTAATATGATGGTCGAATTCGATGGCTAATTAGGTGAATTATTTTGCCAAACACACTGTACATATATAACAATTATATTTTTTAATGGAAATTTACTAAGCTATAAATTAATAAATTAAGCAATTTTGCTTTTATAAAATTTGTGAAAAGCTTATACAATTCCAGAAATATGAGAAATCGGGAACTGAAATTTTAATTGTTTTGGGGGAAGTAATTTGAAAGGAAAACGAAAAGAAAATTTCTTCTTACGAAGTAAATCATATATCTATGTCGAGAAACTGCTTATTTTAGATTTCTATACAACTTAAGAGAAAAGTCTTATACTGTGAGAGAAAAATTATATCAAAGATTTGAAATAAAGGAATTGTTTTTGTCGTTGTATTGTTTGATTATGCAGCGTGTCGGTTGAAATCGCTACATTTTTGCGTTTGAGAAATTCAAAAAATGTGTGTGGTTATTAAGAAATGATATTTTTATGGCTATTACTTTTAAAGCAGGGGAAAATTATTTCTCCTAGAGAAATAAATTCGATTAAGAAATAAGTCGAGCCACATATAAAAGTTCAATTTGCTGTCTCTTAAATGGTGTTCAAATGTAACGGACATACATTGGTCAGATCTTAGAGTTGCTTGAATCTTTGATATTTTTAAGTTTTGAATATTTGAAAACGCAATATGAAACTTTTTAAAACAACAACGTAGGTTGATTTGGATTTAAAAAGTTTTATGTACTATAGAACAATTCAATGGAATATTTCAATATTTGAGTTTCTTCCTGAAAAACATATAATAAAAATTAAAAGAAAACCAGTATATTCCTATATACTCGTACATATAACAATTTCTTATAAAGGTGGTTTTTATATTATCATATCTAGTATATTAGTATCTCTAAAAGAAGACCTAAAGTTGACCTATTTTTTTTCATTTATTTTTATCTTGCTTTATATACTAGTATTTTTCATTACTTTATGCTTGTTTGTGTGTCAGTATTATGTTAGCTTATGGTAATTTGATGAACAGGAAATTTGATTCATATATACGAGTAGTATTTTAATGTCGATATTTGAATATGCATATGTGTAGCAGTGTAGCTTCTCAACATTAATACAAATATAACATATAAATTTAATATATATGATATATATGATAGATAAACAGTGTAATGTGAGTTATACTCGTAATCAAATATAATAGATTAATATTAATGGACATAAAAAGAGAATAATAATATTATTTAACATTTGGGGAGAAAGTTTTTTATTTTCCCATTATCAAATTTTATTATTGCTATTATGTAACAAAATATGCACTTACATACACATGTAGGCATATTATTGTTTGTATAAATGTATAATAAAGAAGAATATAAACATGCAACATTAAATTAAAATTTTTGTGTATCGGAAATTTAAAATGCAATTTAAACTTAAAATTATTTTATTACTATTTTTTTTTTTTATAAAAATTTGTTATTTAACTTTGTTAGATGAAAAGGAATTCTTTAGCGTCATAATGCATTCAAAGAACGTCATTTAGCGTCAAAGTGCATTAATGACGTCGCATTACGTCAAATTTAAAACAAAAACAATTAAGTAAAATATAATATAGCGATAAAAAATAATTTAAATCCACAGATAACAGTATTTTTTCTGTCAAAAACTTAAATTTCTTTCATTCTTTCAAAACTTTCAAAAAATTAACAAAATTTTAAAATCTTACAGATTAATTCTAGTATTTTATCAGCAGTTCTTTTTTTTTTGTATAAAATTTTTAAGTGCTTGTATACCACGCGTGTATACAATCACGTACATACACACATGAATTTTTAAATACATATATATTATATGTATAATATACAACAATAACAACTAGTGAACATACCTGTTAGAAATAATTTGTAAACGTTTTAAAAAAATTTTGTATCAGTTTATGAATTTTATAAAAAGCTTTGAATTTCAAAAATTAAAGTTTGTTCAGCACAAATCTTATTGTTTTTGGAAATTTTTGAATTTTTGTTGTTGTTGAAGTTTTTTAATTCACTGAATAGTTCTAATTGTATTATCAAATATGAAGTTTGTTTTAAATTTTTTTCCGGCAGATGGAGCTAAAATTAAATTTTCAAAAGTAACGGTAAATTATGGTATAAAACTTCGTATAACTTAAACTTGAACTTGAACTATTATAATAAACTTAAAATAATTAAAGAAAAAAAAGGAAGAAAAAGCTCCTTTTGAATGATATTATGCATATAATAAATGTTTATACGAAATCCCGAAAGATGTCATTGTAACAATTATTAGTTTTGTTTTTTTTAGTTTTTGTTCTTGTTCAAATTTCTCATTTATACTCGTACTTTATTCAAATGCATAAGTGATTGGATTATTTGTAATTTTTCATGATTTTTACGATATAACGAAACGTTTTTTTTTTTTCTGTGGAAATCTTCATCGAATTTCTGTAAAATGTCATTATTTATAGGCCCTCTTATTTCATAGAAATTACGAACGTTATCAAACTTTTTGTGAAAAAGTAAAAGGAAATGAATTCTTTGTTAAAAACTATTATTCCATAATATAACTTGGCTTAACTGCGAATATAATTTGATCTTTATCCTATTTTTATAATTTAAAAATATTCATATAATATTCCTCCTGAGTGTATGCAACAAGATATTGTTAAAGGCGAATATATTTTTATGTTATATAATATCTTATTCATTTTTTTAGTCTTTAACATCTTATAAGTATTTTAACCCTTTTTCGGTTAAAATAAAAAAGTGCTACTTTATAAACCTTTGTAGTACGGTCAATGATATTTTAACAAGTGTTTTATTCTTCTCACTCTAAAAATATTATTATAATAATATTGATATATGCAGTTTTATTTTAACGCTAATATTCAATATAAAAGGTTATTGTTTATATATCAGTCAGTTAAATTATTTAATTAAATAAAATCTATAATTATAGATTTGTAATTAAATACTCTTGCATTTACTAAAATATTACATATTTACATTACTATTTCGTATATAAATATTAAACATACTGATATCATGTTAACCTTAACAGATATTTTTCGGATAAAATTTTTATAGCTATTATTTATAATAGTAAAAGAAGTCATTTTGATAACTTTTGATATTAAATGAGGAAAATTAGTATTAGCATGGTGTGTATATGAGTAATTGAATATGAAAGTAGATTGAAAGTTTCATCAATCTGATTATAAATATGTTTTGCGGTTTAAATTATTTTTTATTATATGTTCTCTGAAAATTTTTTTATAATATTAAAATTTAATTAATTAAGTTGAAACCACTAATGTGGTAAAAATAATTTCTTAGTACATAAAATAATTAGTTCATAAGTATTGATCAAGAAGCATATGGTATGAAATTAAAATTGAAAATTACACTAAAAATGTAAACAAAATATTTGGGGTTAGTAATGTTATATTAAAATAGAATTTACAATTTAATATTATTGTGTAATAAAAATAATCATAATTAAATTTTAATGAATTTACATTGGTTTGTATGAATATTCTAATATGAAGGAATAAAAACTAATAGCTTTTCAAATTAAAAATTAAGAATATTTTCCATATGACAAAATACATAGCGCCATCTATGGATGTCATACGTTATACACCTACATAAATGGTACTGAAATGAAAGAAACTTTTACATACCTGCAATTTTTTACTGTAGGTAGAAAGATTTTCATCAAGAAAATTAACATTCGTATGCATAAAGAACGTCAAATTTTTGATATTTAAATTAATAGATAAATTTTTAATCTAATTTGATTAATTTTATCTAATCTTGATAAATTGTTCTATTTGTTGTACTATTTTAAATGTGAACATTTTACAACTATTTTGAATGACTCATTCAACAAATACTGTCAATAATGTATCGAGTTATGTCATGAAAGTGCAGAAAAAGTCAGATCAATTGTGTTTTTTTTTGTAAACATAATATTAACTTATTTGCCATTATACACGTCACCTAATTGTCTTGTCTTCAAATTTTCAGAATGATTTCAACAAAACATTTTGTAATCTTTCACATTTTCCTTAAATTAAAATTTTATTCAATAAAAATATATACGTGTGTCGTATATTTATGTGCATATACTTGAAGGTAAATATCAGTTTTGATTCTATTTGGCACAAATTCAATGAAAAATAAAAGCAAAAAAACCAGCTGACAAAAATTAGCTTTTATATTTGTAGGTTTTCCTTTTTTTTTTCTTAAATAAGATTTGTATGCAATCACTAAATGGCTGTTAATGCTTTTTTTTTTTAAACTATATTTTTATATGTATGTATTATTATAAAAATCTAACAAAAGCAAAAAAAAAAAAATATTATTCAGAAAACTTGTTTTGTTGAATCTAAAATTAGAGTAGAACGACGACGCGACTAAAATATCGCAACTTTGTTATAAGAAAAATTGTTTTTCGTTTTTTGATGGTATTATATTAAAAATGATCAATGTGTGCGATTGTTTTGGGGGGCTCGTCATTATTTGTTTTGTTTTTGTATTTTATATTACAAATTTTGTTATTTGAATTAAAATTTTGTATTATGATTGTGTGATGGAAACAAAATGCATATGTATAGATTGTATTTTAAAGCACACCACCAATACATTTTATTTTATTTTAAAGCCTGACAACAAAATTGAACGCTAAATAAAGAATTTCAAAATAAAAAAAATAAAACAAAATTGAATCGAGGAAAAAAATGAGTTTTTTTTGCTTTTTCTTTCCAATGTTTTCACAGTTTAATCAGTTGTTCTAAAATAAACTTGTTTTTAATAAGTCTGATAATGTTATACTCGTATGCTTGTTCCATAATAATATACATATTATTACGTATATGTAAGTAGGCGAATATACTATGAAATTGCAGATATTTTTATACAATTTGTTTATATATTTTAGGTGTATGAATACTTTACATGTAAATAAATATTTTGTTTTGATAACTATATTTAAATTTTGTATATACATACTTATGTATTTGGTAATTGATGTTTTAAATTTAAGCGATATTTCATCATCATTTTTATGAAACGCTCGTCGCTTACTTACCTTATATACGAGTACATACTGTACATATTTATTATTATTTTTGTTTAGGTAAAAATGAGAACGCAGAGTTGATTATTTGGTGTTTTTTTATTATAAGTTTATATATGCATGTATGTATGTATATATGCTCTTTCGTAAGAAAGCAATAACGGCTTAAAGGACTATAATAATAATTATTATTGGAAATTTTTACATTCAATAATTTATAGCTTTTGATTTAAGAATTATTTATTGTATTATTTAAGTAATGCAAAGTATAAGTATAGGTATGTAGATAGTATTTAAAATTTTGTACCTAGAGTTTGAGTTTTATAGCAAAGTTTTAAAAGATTTATGACAATTCAAAAGTAAATGATATTTGTTAGAAAATTTTATACTTTTTTGCATTTAATATTAAGATTTAAACTAATGAATTGTTCATATTATCGATTTTAATAGCCAAAAATCTAAAGAATGGTATTAAATTAAAGTATGTATAACATAATAAAGAATTTTTGAAAATAGTAGATTATTAATAAAATATATCCGATCGGATCAAAGATTTAAATTGAAATTTTGATAAACAAATAAAATTCTAAATTTTATTATTAATCTGTTGCCTAATAAGAGTAGTAATTTTATTTTTTTAGTCATAATATTATCTTAATTGCCACTTGAAGCAATTGATAGTTAGAGAGAATTCCCGGATAAATTCAGATTCTATTTTTATTCACGTGGTTTACTCATTTAATCGAATAAGCATTCACAAAATTAAGATTAATCCTGAAAGAAAAATGTTTTAGGGAAAAAATTTAAGTGTATAAAAAATCAAAACAAAACTTATGTATATGTTTGATTCTTTTGTGATTTATCAATAAATCGATAAGAATTGTCTCTATACATGTACATACATACAAACAAACATATTTTTAAATTCGTAGAGTTTTCACGCAGTTTAAGAGAGAAACGTATTAAAATAAGAAATGTTTGTGCCAAAATTTTATTTTCTTTATATATACGCAACATTAAAGTATGGAACGCATTAACCAGGACTCGTGCGGCATATATAAACATCCGATTATTTAATATACGCAGATACTATTATAGTATTATTCTGACGTACATATGTCGCTATCGAAACAAACTAGAAATAATACTTTCTATAGATGTACATTAGACGTTTTTTGAAATTTAATTCATTTATCACTCAATTACTTCTTACATGCATAGTAGATATTTTCGTTTATCTTTATTTTAATTTCATTACCCACTTTTATGTTTTTGATTTTTAAGTATTTTTAAAAAAGTAGTTTGAAAGCAGGATTTGAATATTAATATTGAACATTTTTACTATTCGATACCAGGCTAGAATGTTATTCATATTTAAGGGTTTATAAATGCATAGGGCAGTAGTAATAATTAACAAGTTCACATGTACTGAAAATATATGTGTGTATGTATAGGCGCTCATTATAACAAATTGAAAAAAAAAAATAATTCTTCAATTTTACTAAATATAAAACTATTTTAAAACTGATACGCAGATACAAATGAGAACGAAATAAAATTTACGTTTTTGGCATAGCAACAAAATTTATAAAATATTAATTTTGCTGGTGGTTACTGACTTACCGTTTTTAAAAGTAAATAATAACAAAATAAAAAATTGTCGTCACATTTTTTATTTTTTTCGTTGTTTTATTTTTATTTCTTATAATCATGTGTTTTTACGACTCTATTATCGGTTTATTTATTATTATTATTGTTGTTTTTTTGGCATATTCAAAAACCAAGAGCTTAAAAAATATTGAAACACGAATGAATATTTTAAAAATAAATAAATGAAAATTAACACTTTTTTTTGTATTATTATTATTATTTTGTGCCTTTAAATTTGGTTATGTATACATGTACATACATATATATAAATAACATTTTATTCAAAGAATTTAGCTTATGTAGATTATTTAATAAAAATAAAAAAATAAAGGCGCCGGTTCTACAGATAGATACTATAATTGCAAATATTATCAAAGCAGTACTATATTTAAACAATCATACAGAATGAGGGAAAAAAGAAGTTTTGGTGATAAACAAAAAACAATTTCGAAAAGAGTTTTGTCCATATTTGTATACTTATGTAATCGCATACTTACAAAAAAAAATTTCTTTTTTATTTAATTAATAACTAGTCAAAATACAAATCAGACTAGACCTAGTTAATACAAATCAGACGGAAAAACTTTAGTTATTTAAAATAATTTGGTTTTTTGCATAATTACAGGCGTGTACTATTTAAAGTAACGTTAAGAGTACCTACATGTATGAACATTACGTATACTATACCTTGAAGTTTGTATTATATATTTCTGTAGTCTCTTACCAAATATTTAATATTCTTTCCGGGAGGAGACTTATCGACTGATATTAGTTATTCACGTTGTTCAGTTTATTTCTATTACTATTTCAATGTACTGTTGATCAGTGCTATCCAATTTAAACACTTTAAAGAGTTTTTGCAAGTATAATCGAATTATTTTTATATTGCTAAGCTTTCGCCCCCGCCCTACACCCCTTAAAATTGGTTTAGTTTTATCTTTTAAATGGCGATAGCTTCGCATAAAATTTGATTGATAAACTAATAAACACAGTGGCATACAAACAAGAAAGAAAATTTCAACGATGCTTTATAAAATAAAAAAATATAACAAATTACCTTATAATATAACCAAATAATTGCCGGATACAGATATAATATATTATCACATATGATATTATACAATCCCAATATATAGACTTGTGCACATGCATACATACATATATAACACATTATTAATATCTATGGAAATATAAAAGAAAGTTTAGAAAATAATTCTTGTTATTTTAATAATTTATGTAGAAAAACTTATGAGAAAATATTATTGAATCAATCAGTGTAAGTTATAAAATATGATATATTTCATTTCTTATTATAAAATAATGGAATATTTATAAATAATTTAATTAATATTTTGTATAATATTTTGATTATAATTATAAATATGAAAGAATGTTACCAGCTAAAATTAAAATAATGTATGTTGTATGATTCTCTTATAAAAAATATTACAAAGAAATCAGTTATACGGAATTACAATCGAAATTAAGCAAAAAAGATTCTTAACACAATAATGACAAACCCTTATTATATTCATATGTGCCAAATAGTACCGCTTAATTTCTATAACATTATAAAGATTAAATTATATAAAGTATTTACAATAAAGTAATTCAGAATTCTAATTAAATTCGAATTTTATTTACATATGCATACATATACACATATTCCTTATAATAGTTAATCATATAATTAACTTTATAACAAATAACTATAATATTTATTTGTAAAATAATAATAACATTTAACATAATATTATTTAATTGATATTAAAATAAATATTTACATATTCACATTATAATATTGTTCAAAGGTTACATTTTATTTCTATTTTTCATAATATACATATGTATAAAGAATGAAATGTGTCATAACAAATACAATATTACGTATACATATATTATATTATTTATTTACAAAAGTACTTATATTATATACAAATATGTACATATTCTATAACAAGATTATATGGAATTCCCTCTTAATTAATTTATTATCAAAATAGATAAAAAGAAAAGTAAATTAGCAAATAAAATTTAGGTAAAAATAATAAAGCGGATTTGGTTTTTAATTTTTTAAGCGATTCGAGATTATAATAATATAATATATTGGGTATTGTTTTATTTAACATATACTATTTAGAATTTTAGATAATCATTTATTTACGGGGCAAATTACAAATAATCATATTAAAGATATTTGGATTTTAAATATGATATATGGAACAAAAATTAAAATTTTATAAAATAAATTTTAAAAGAAATTTTTTACATATTATTACATCATTTACTTAATTTATTAAATAATTTCCTACATTAAATAAATTAGAATGAATTTTTACTAGAATGGAGTCCTAGCGTCTATAATTCAATGACGCTAGGACGCCATTTAATACAGAATAATATTTAATATTATTAATAGGACGCTATATTTAATAAATTTAATCAATAAATTTTCAAATTATCACTAAGGAAGGCGGATACAAACAAAATTGTTAGATTTCGGCAGAACTTAATGCTATGCAAGAATATATTACATCTCTATGCCTATCTATAGATCTGCATTTTTTAGAAATAAAAATGAGGGGCTCAGAAACAGAGTGGCGTAAGCCACAATGTGGATTAGTCACTTTGCTTTTTAAAAATCAGAAAATTTTTATAAAAGCAAAAGTACTTTTGTGAAAAACAAATAGGAAGAAAACTATTTCGAAACTGGAAACTAATATTATACTGATTCTAAAAGATGTACATAACCGATTGCAGCAAAAAAAATTTTTTTTTATTTATGGCTTACGCCACTCTGCTTCTGAGACCCTCAAATATAATATATTACAGTTATAAGTTCGTATATATATTTTAAGAAGAAAGTTGTTTAAGGAAACAATATATTAGAAATGCTGCAATTATGTACATATATTTGCGAAATATTTTTTGAAAATATGTACGTAAATAATATTGCCGTAATTACAATTACGTGCAAAATTCTAGATTTTACAAACTGTTACGAAAGTAAAAGTCAAATTAAATCAGAAGATCAAGGAAACAGATGGCGTTAGCTACGTATATATTTTCTCTTAATATTTATTACGGTTAATTAATTTTAGAAAAAAAAAAAACAAATAACGGTCAATGAACGTCATAAATTTATAATACGAGTACTATTTAAAAAAAAAATTAATTAATTTATTTAAAAAAAAAAATGAGTTTTTTTTTTTTGAATTTCAAATTAAATAATTACTAATTAAAAAACAAAATCATAAAAATTTTTATACAAAATGTTATACTTAAAAATATGTGATGTATGTATGCTTATGTAGGTATACACATTGTAACTACACAATCTATTTTCTTTGTATCTATAGGAGTTAAAAATAAATCAAAAACACAAAAATATTGAAAACTTCATAGGGGATCTTGCCCTCTGGTTATTTGATTTCTTATTTGACATTACTTATTATATACGTATATGTTCATGTACATATAAACATATAGTAAACATACATACATATATGAAATTAACTCTTATCAATGTCAAAAGAATTAATTAGCAATATTGTCAACAAGTTATTATAAATAAAATCAGAAGAGAAAAAATAAAATTTTGTTTACATTATGAAAATGATAAAAAAAATAATTGGAATAGAATCAGGAATATTCAATTTCTATCATTAATCCCATTAATTAAGTTAATATCAAAGAAATCCTTAACTATATGAAATCATTTAAGAATGATAAAATATTTAATATTTTAGCTACTATTGATAATATTTCAAGATTAATATTAAAAAAAAATGTAAATTTGCCACTGCTCTCGGATATTTGAAGATAAAATATTCAATAAATAGAAAATTATGCTAGCTGAATATGATATAAACAAATAGTATGACTTCCTACACGAAACTTTTAGCACATAAAATTGAATTTATTATGATTTTACTGATTGGGAATCGTACTGGATTAACATATAAAATACTGGATTACTTCTTATTAGTATGGCCTCTAAATTAGAACATTGTCAGGATTTAAACCCACATTGCATTTTTTTGTCTTAAAATTTCTAGAAAAAATTTATTTGTATGAGAGTTTGTATAATTTGTTTATATTATTTTTACTTAAGTGTTGCTACAAATTGATTTTTAAAATTATTGAAATCAAAAGAAAATTTTCTGTTTATATAAAATTTTAAATTTAATTAATTGCAAAATATTTTAATCATCTTTTATCATTTTAAAATTGCTCTTAATTGTGCACCTAATACACATACTTTTTTTGCCATTTTACATACGTACATACAATTATTGTTTACTTGTATAATTTTATTTACTTGTTTGTTTACTTGTTTATTTATGACTTTGTGATAAAATTTTTGTATATTAATTTCAAATAAATTTTGGACTTTACTTAAACTTTAATCGTATATAAATTATCTTATTGGCTATAAGTGTTATTACTTTATTATAAAAATAATCGTGCAGAGTATTTCATGATTAAATTTTAATGTCATTTAAAGGATAATGAGTGAATAAAAGCAACTGTTTCCCTTTTGTAATTGTAACGGAATGGTTTTTCATAATAAAGAGTTATTCAAATTAAAACAAGTTAATTTCGAAAATATAAAAAGCGATTTTTAAACAATAAATTGAAAACAAGTTTGAGTACATAGTGCAATTCGCATTTTGCTTTGAGAGCAATATTAATTATTACTAATTTATTATTAATGCGACATAAGTCGGTCGAACTTCAAATTGGGAATGAACCATTATAAAAATATATTGTAGTTCAAAAAAGTCGGTCGAACTTCAGAATAATAATGGAACACCATGTATTATTACTTTAGTATTCATATACATTACTTAAATATTAATTTTATTTTCATTAGAAAATATATTTTTGCTTTATAATAAAATTGGAATTTTTGCAGTAAATATTTTTGTTATATGAAATTTTTCAAGGAATTTTCCAAGGTGAACAAGTTTTTGTTCTATAAGAAAGCACTCTATTTTATTATTCTTTTTTTTTTTGGCTATAAAATCGGAGGCAAGTTTGGAGGCGTGTTTCGAATGTATTTGAAAATTAATTTAAAAAAAATTAAAAAGTTTTATAATTTTTTGGATTTTTACTTTAATATTTTTAAGAAATCATCAACTATTTTGACTTTCAATTTCGAATTTTTATAAATAAAGGAAACCGGATTTCCGAAAAATTTGAATGTTTATATTGAATCATTAATATAATAATGGTAAGCAAAAAGTTGTTATCTAACATAGTAAACTATAAATATGTGAAAAAAAAGTTTATTATTCTAAAATCATAAAATTAATAAAGAAATAAAAATTTTTAATTAAGTAGAGGTTTTTTGTGTCCTGCAGAAAGGTTAAAATTTATTAAGCACTTATAAAAAAATTGAGTGCAGAGAGAATTTTCGAAATTACAAAGTAGAATTTAAACAAGATTAAGAATTTTTTTGTGAGTAATAAAAATGACATATTGTTGGTTCATAAAAAGAATTGACAGAGCTAAATACAGCACATATATTATATATATAGAATATACTACATATATATATATAAAATATTGTATGCAAAATTGTATATGTTACATTAATTTATTGAATATATTGGGGATCAACTATATTTATTGCGGATCATAATTAACTTTAAATTGAATATCAAGTTATAAAATTGAATTAAAATTAAGTATATATACGATAGTATATATGTATACGATAGAATAATTAGGATTGTTGAAATTCTAGAATCAGTTTCATAATTGAAAATTTTTTTTATGTCAGTAAGATTATAGTTTAAATTTCATAGAATACTTCCTTATTTCTTTAATAATGTTCTGGTAATTCATTTTGAAATCATTCTTTACTAGATTTAAGAATAAATTTTTGTTCTAAATTTAGAATATTTCATCTTTAATATTCGCAAAAAAAAAAAAAAAAAACACCGTTTTAAAATCTTGTTTAATTACCATGTTATTTTTTTTTTAATAAAACAATATTATTAATTGTACACTCATGTCTAAAAATTAATTTTTTTTCAAATTTAACAAAAAAATACGCTTTGCGTATTTTTCCCGATTGTCTAAAATTTTTCTGGATACGTTTTATCAAAACTATAGCAATATGTTTAATTAGTTCCATTTGCAAACTATACTCAGCTAATCCGGTAATGTTAAGGTATATTAAAACGCAAATATTAAATAGGTCTATTTATTTGAAGCCTACTTTTTGCATACAGTTGAAATGAATAATTACGGTAATTAATTCTGGTGAATAGCTTTTTATTTTTACATGGAAATGTACAGGATGTAAGAAACTTTACATTTTGTGTTATAAAGTTTCTTACATCCTGTACATAAGAAGTGTTCCAACGATTTAAGGTAGTTTGAAGCGTAATATAATAGCTTTGACAAAAAAAACTGAGGAAATACTAAATTTTTACATTGACTTTGAACAAACGAATATGATAGATTTAAAATATGTAAGGTTATTATTTTGACATTTAGTATATTGTCGAGAAAGTCAAATTAATTTTATGTCACAATCATATTTCGTTTTTTTTTTTCATAAAAATTTAATTTATAAGTAATTTATTTTATTTATTTATGTTTAGTATTTATGGAAAATTAAACTAGTAAGACATGTTTTCTGTCATTAAAATGACCTAATATTAGTTTATAGAACATAATTTGAATAGTCGTATTACAGATAGAATATAAATATAATATCATTTAGGCTTAGTAGACTTTCTTGACCTATAATATGAATAATTGAAATTTTTTATAATTAAAATATTTAAATTCATTTATAATTATTCTTAGATTTGCTACTTTTAAATTTTTATATAGTGCATGTGTATGTATACACAAATATAGTCAAGGTCGCGAATGATTATAGTTAATATATATATGTCATGTATGGTTTATTTTGGTTTTTTTTTCTCGTTTATATTTTAATGTATAGCATATTATAATTTATGCATACAATATTATGATCAGAATTTCTCGTTAGATAAGAATAATATTAAGAAAAAAAAATATATAAAAATTTGTTAAATTTCTATTTTTAAAATTTCTTTGTTTCTCTTTGTTCCAAATTTTACGTTAATATAATTTATTATCTAAGAACAGGAATTTTTTGATATTTTCGCGCGTTGTTCTTTATTAACAAGAAGAAATAACAAAAAAAAAAACAAAATGTTCTTTCATCGTAATTTTTTCTTAAAATTTCATTCACATATATTTTTATTAAAATAAAATTAGTGTGATTATTTTAAATTTATATGTGAATAATAAAAACAATTTTTATTTAATTAAATTTGACATTAAAGTAAGGCCATTTTATTTTTATGTCAAATATTTGCCATTCCTATCCTTTTAGAAGGCATTTTTGGTCAGTAATAAAAGTTCTGGGATATTTTGGGGGGACACGCTAAAAATTTCAAACAATTTCAATTTTCACTACATTTTGAAAATAATTTTTTTCAATAATATTTTTCCTAATTGGTATTTAATTTTTTACACTGAGTCTTATATCAGATGAATTTACTCATTCAGATTCATAGAGTAAGATTCTCTTACGTATTGCTTGTACTTATTGGAATCTAAAGCAGAAATTAATCAACATTTTCATATATGTATATGTATGTATGTACGTTCTTAAATATTTTACAAACTTATTTTCTATTTTGTATACAAACGTGTTTTATTCAAACACAAAAGTTTGTAAAATTTTTATGCTGTGTGTAGGTCAAAGTTTAAATTTTTTAAAGTTCAATGTCTTAAGTTTCTCTAAAAAAACAATGTTTGTTTTTTGTTATTTTACTTTTCAACTGAAATAAATATTAGTTGCCTACTTTTTAATTCCAATGTTTGCGTTAATAGTAGTACATAATGTATCTCTTATTGATATAAAACGTGTATGTACCATACACACATACATGTGGGAACACTATTGTAATTAAATTATTTTAATTTAATTACAAATCTGTATAATTAAGAAAAAAGTAAAATATCTTTGCCATATTATCTATACAAACATACGAATATCAGCATAAAATGTTTTGCTCTATTATAATAATATAAATTATCCAAGAAATTATTTTTCTTTAATGTACATCAATAATCTGTATGTTGAAAATTCTGCAGAGCGTCAGAACATAAGTTAACTATATAACATTATAGTGTATTTATAGATGTAGGTATAAATATTAATTTTTCACAGTTTAATTCACAATTTCATTGAAAATTTTTAATACTCACAAGTGCGATCACTCAATTATATTATCATATGTACATATTATACTCATACATAAATAATAGAAATGATCTGCAAGTGCATAATAAAGCAGAAATTGTGAAAGACACTGAACGATAGAAATGTAAATTAGAAAATTCGTGTTACATGTTGAAGAGAAATACCATAAAAAATAAGAAGCATGATGAAATGTATAACGAAAAATTGCATCATATTTTCTGTAAAAGATGCTTCTCCTATAGCGTTTATATTTTATTTTGTATAGATTAGTATTAATTTGCTTTCTTTGTATTAGTTTATTAAATAAAGCGATACAAAATAATCTAAAGTAAAAATTTTCCATTCGTATATTGAAATTTTGTAATATTAAAAAAAAATTGTATTATCAAATATTTTGCCGGCTAGTTGACCTTGAGTGGTTTTTAAAATAGTTCCAATTTCTAAATACATATTTAATATTGCCACTATATTTTTGTTGGTTATCATTACTTTGTTGGTAAATATGCAAAACTATTCCGAAAATATTGAAATCAGTAAAATTTTCGTTTAAGTTTTCAATTGAATCGTTAAGTAATTTGTTTAATAAAATCTCGTCCAATATACATAACGTATATAAAAGCAGATTTAAGAAAATTAAAGCACTTGTCTCTAGTTTCGACTTACATTGATTAAATAATAAACAGCAAACTATTAATATTATTAAAATTAAAATAAATATGTATTTGTCAATTATAAACTAATGCCACTATCTTAATTGTTTACAGATTAAACCTGATTGGTATTGCATATAAATTACAGTACAAGCATTTAATACCACAAATAAGGCATGTCAGTTTATCTTATGGTGATGTTAATAATTTAACATTGAATGCAAAACAATTTCTCAACGAATCCGTTTCATTATGTCTACCTGAATACGTACATATTTGTGATGGAAGCGACACGGAAAATGATTTACTCATAAAAACTTTAAGTGAAGCTGGTACTATTTCACCATTACCAAAATATGAAAATTGTTGGTTAGCTAGAACTGATCCAAAAGATGTAGCACGTGTTGAATCAAAAACTTTTATTTGCACTGAAGGAAAAAGTCAAGCCATTCCAAAGATTAAAGAGGGTGTTACTGGTTCCTTAGGTAATTGGATATCTGAAGAAAATATGGATAAAGCAATCGCAGAAAGATTTCCAGGTTGTATGAAAAATCGTACAATGTATGTTATACCATATTCGATGGGTCCAGTAGGGTCACCGTTATCGAAAATTGGTATTGAAATCACAGATTCACCATATGTGGCGCAATCAATGAAAATTATGACACGAATTGGAAATAAAGTTTGGGAACAATTAAGATCAAAAGATGAATTTGTAAAATGTTTACATTCTGTTGGAGTACCATCAAATGGCGAAGTGAATATGCCATCGTGGCCATGCGATCCGGAAAGAACAATTATTTTACATAAAGCCTCAGAAAATTTTATTGCATCTTATGGTTCTGGATATGGTGGAAACTCTTTATTAGGGAAAAAATGTTTCGCTCTTAGAATTGGAAGTACAATAGCCCAGCGTGAAGGTTGGTTGGCTGAACATATGTTGATTTTGGGTATAACTAATCCGAAAGGTGTAAAAAAATATATAGCTGCGGCATTCCCATCTGCATGTGGTAAAACAAATTTAGCTATGATGACTCCAACATTACCTGGATATAAAGTTGAATGTGTTGGTGATGACATTGCTTGGATGAAATTTGATTCCGAAGGAGTACTTCGTGCCATTAACCCTGAAAATGGATTTTTTGGTGTAGCACCAGGAACTTCAAAAGAAACAAACCCAATTGCTATGGCGACAATTTTTAAGAACACAATTTTCACTAACGTTGCTTCTACATCTGATGGAGGAGTTTATTGGGAAGGAATGAATAAAAAAGAAATTGAAAATGTTCAAGTTACAGATTGGTTAGGTCAACCTTGGGATCCGAATTCTGGAAAACCAGCAGCTCATCCGAATTCTCGTTTTTGTACACCTGCTTCTCAATGTCCAATAATTGATTCAGCATGGGAAGATCCTGAAGGGGTTCCGATAAGTGCAATTCTTTTTGGAGGAAGGAGACCTGAAGGAGTACCATTGGTTTATGAAGCACATAATTGGAAACATGGAGTATACGTTGGAGCTTCTATGAAGAGTGAAGCAACAGCTGCTGCTGAACACAAAGGCAAAGTAATAATGCATGATCCATTTGCAATGCGACCGTTCTTTGGCTATAATGCTGGACATTATTTAGCACATTGGTTAAGTATGGAGAAACGTGGAAAAGTACCAAAAATTTTCCATGTTAATTGGTTTAGAAAAGGCGAAGATGGAAAATTTTTATGGCCAGGCTTTGGTGAAAATTCAAGAGTATTAGACTGGATTTTAAGACGTATAGATGGTGAAAATTGTTATGTTGACACTGTTATTGGAAAAATGCCACGTATTGACTCAATTAGAACTGATGGCTTAAAAGAAAAAGTAGATTTCAAGGAATTATTTACTTTAGATAAATTCTTTTGGCTCGTAGAAGTCAAGGAAGTCCAAAAATATTTTGAAGAACAATTTGGAAAGGATTTGCCGCCAGAAATTAAAAATGAATTGATACAAATAAAAGAAGCGTTATTCTTTGTAGTTTAAATTTATATAGATTATTTAAAAATGCTATCATATGGAAAAGGAACGAGATTTTTTAAAATACTTTTGTGATAATGATATTGACGATTTTAAATTAATTTTTTTTTTTCATAATGTCTGACTTATATTGTTTTTTTTATACTGATAATAAAAAATTTAAATAATTTTGTAGATGAGTGTCTCAATTGTGATGTCTGATATGTATTTAAAAAAACATACCTTTATAGAATACACTTCTATTAAATTTTTTTAATAATTTAACAAGCCATATTAGCAAAGTTTTGTAATTGTATAATGGTTTTTCCCTACCAAAAATTCAGAAGTCTGCAATATGTCTATAAGAATTTGGAAACTATGCATATAAAATTATTTTATTCTTGAATTGAGCTATAATATTAAAATTTATAAAAATTTTGTAAATTTTCTTGAATTAAGAAATGTATTGTACTGTTACATGTTTAGCGTAATGTAAGCTATAACACTTATACAGTTTAATATCTTTTTCGTCTGTCATTACTGGTACCTTAGACGTTTTATTTTGTTTCGCTCAGATTAATCTACCCACACATAACATTTGAAAGGCGTTATAATATATTTTTTATAATTATAAAATGAGGCAAAATTTTTTGTGTTGCTTTTCATTAAAATTTTTTACTACCTCTGTCCAGACAGATTATAATTTGTACATTACAACAGATTCTGCATTATCATTAAAATATCAATGCTAATTTAATATTATTACTATTTGGTGCCGATTCAAACTACAATATACTAGAAATATTTTCTAAATTCTAGACTAAATAGTAGACACATATACATACATATTTGAATTATGTGGAAGACTTATTTTTTTTTTAAAAAAAGAAGAATAGACGATTTCAAATTATAGTACAAGTACACATACATACATATAAAAGGGCATTAATCCAAAATATAATATTTAACTGAATATAATTTATCATTAATAAAGATCTAGAATTGTCAAAGTTCAACTTAATAATTGTTCTACAATAATACTCAGCAAGTAATAAAGGAAAAATTCTTAAAATCGGTAAAATAGGTTAAAGAAAAAAATTCTATTTTAACAATTACTTAGTAAAATAAATATATGTATGTAAGCATGTACATGCCTTATACATAGTAAGTGAATGTTTGTTTAATTTTTATTTTCTATGTCAACTTGATATTTTTACAAGACTTTATAAGGAAATTCCTTGTCATTTACAGTGATTACAAAGTTCATTTCTTTGTTTAAGTAAGTATTAAGTAACAGTAACGACAATATTTATTGTATTACATACAGACAATGTTTATATTGTATTATTAATAAATATGTACATACATATACGTAGATCAGATAGAATTAATTACAATACGAACATAAATTAGTAAATAAAGAATGAAATTAATGTTTTATTTTATACGAGTATGACAAAACAATTTCAAGTTTTTACCAGCTGGTATCAAGTTATTTGTTATCGAAAATTTGTATTTTAAAGCTGACCGTAAAAGTTCAGGCAGACATGCAATTTTTAATTTTGCAATTACTGATTGATTGCAAATTAATTGGGGGCAGACTTAAGCAATTAAACTATATGAAATTACTAAATTTCAATCAGATGGTAAAAAATTACAAACTGTTTGATTACTTAATTGCATGCGATCATACAGTCGCATTTGTATGTGCGCTTGAATATAAACGTACGACGGTATACAAATAAGCAATCAAACAGTTGCAAACCTAAAAGTTGTATATCTGCCTGAGCGCTCACTGGAGTAATATTATTTCTATAATATTACAATATTATCTCTTTCAGTTTTGAACATTTCTAATAGAAATGAGAATTTGATTGATTGCAAATATTTAAGCTGCCGCATAAAAAGTCATAATGTAAAATGCATGACATTTTTTATGTCATAATGACTGTCAAAATATAAATGTTAAAATAAAAAATAAAAACAACAACTTTTTTGCCATAAATTGGAGTTTGAAGCCTGAACTTAAATACTAGAAAAATACTTTCCAAGAGATTGTTATTTAGTTTTAGTTTAAATATTTAATAATAAAATGTAGATAATAATTAAATTAATAAAGTTTAAATATACTAACAGTATTCCAAATTCAAGGAAAATAAAACAAAGCAATTCCTTTAATTATAATAAACGGGATTATTTTCAAAAGTGCAATTGTTTCAGTAATCTTTGTACTTAGTGAGTATACCTTTACGCTAACAATAAATGTTCTAAGTTATAATTATTTAGATCATGTAAAGAATAAAGTCCAACTAACTGCATAATTAAATTAACAAAAATAAAAAAAAAAAACTTTGTAGTGTTGACTTTAAAACGTGATTTTTTTATCGACAATCTCTTCAATTAGTCAACAATTTAATTGAATGTTATTGAGTATTGAGTATGCCTGCTATGTAATAAGTAAGTTGTGAGTCATTATTATTATTATTAAAATATTTTTAAGTAAACATATTTTAAGGTTTATAGGTAAATAGATAATAATGTACATAATGACTTAAAATATAGACGTGCCTTCGTTCGTTGTTTGGGGAAATTTGATATTATGATTCGATTTCAATTCCTTAATGAAATTAATAATTCTAATGAAAATAATAAATTGTTAGATAGTACCTATAAAATGAATTTGATAAAAAGTTATAATATAATGATTAGCAAAAAATTGATTAAGTACAAAGTACAAAAAATTATTAAATGAAGTGTATAGGTAATTATAATTACAATCATGTTGTTTTGTGCACATATTTTTCATGAATGTGTTAGGGATTTATATTTTCCTTAGAATACAGAGAAGATTATACTAGTTGAAAAGTTTTAAATAAAAATTACCCACTTTTATTTAGTTAATTATAACATTGAACTTTATAAAGAGTTTTTAGAAAAAAAATTTGAAAAAGTGAAATTTTTATTTACTTACTTTAAAAGTTTTTATTTAATATAGCCTAAATAACTGGGCAAAGTAAAGATACGAGTATTATGCACATCTATTGGTTGCAAGGATAGGTAAACATGACAATATGCTTAAAATTTTAGTGTTTATATTTTACAAGACCTAAAATTTAAGATTATGATTGAAATCATTACTATATTTTGCTTTGTGATTTAATCTGAACAAACAAGATTAATTGAGTATTTTTTTCTATATTATTTCTACTTACAACTAGTACTGCCAAATAGTCTAAAATATCTTAATTTTGTTAAAATAAAATCTTCATTTTGAAGATTCGATAAAAAAAAAGTTTTCATCGTGAACCCATTCGCAGATCTTCAATTGAAGTTCAAGTGAAAAAAGTAGGAAGTCAAAATATCACGATTTCAATTCGAACCAAATTACACACCACATAATTAATGATGTGCACAATGTCATATGATATAATAAGCCGTATGAGCATTTAGTTAGTGCAACAACTTAATTAATATAGAATTAATAAATTGCAGCGGAGAATATTAAAAATTTGCTGTCATGAAAGTAGTATTACCATGAGTGGCTATTAAATTGACTTTTTTGTCAAAATGTTTTTTTTTCCATAAAATCAGTATAGCACTTAAAAAATCTTAATTTTGAAAATTTTTTTGTATGTAAAATTTAAGAATTTTAAAAATCTTATTATGAAGTTTAGCACAAAAAATATGACCAAAAAACCTTCATTTTAAATATAAATCTTCTCTTTTGGTAGTGCTACTTAAAACCTTCCTTATTCCATAACATAGTTATTTGTCATTTCTATTCCCATGTATGTATATACATATGTAATAATAAGTAACAATAATAATATAATTCACAAATTTTATAATTTTTTGTAAATTAAGTTTTTAAGTTATGTATCGTATAAAAGATGAAGAGTGGAGCTGCTGATTAAAAAAACTGGTAAAAATAATATAATTTTTGTTTTAAAATTTCCATATCCATAATTTACTTCCATATTTATTTATTTAATAACTTATTTAGTAAGTCATTCGAATATAAAAAATATTTAATGCACAACCAAATGAATTTCAATTGTTTTGATTTTTTGGTATTCTGATATTATTTTTTGGTATTTTGCGACCCTTATGTGACATTTTATGAAATTTTTCAAATTTTTTTTTAGAAAAAATTATCACAATTTTATTCTTCTATTACTAGTAACTACACACATTTCAATAGAATTGACGTCAATTATTAATTATAAAAATATTAATTAAAAGTATTGAAAGCAAAAATTGATAAAAAAAAAAGACAAATTTAAAGATTGATGCTCTCTGAATCAAAATAAAGAACGTTCCTGAAGCTAATTTTTTCGTACCTACGGTCAATTAAGAGTCACAAAATTAAATTTGTTTTCTGTTTTTTTTTTGCTATTTTAATTAGAGAGAAATTGTAAAGTGTGAAATTTTTATTGGTTAACGTTATGTGTACGTCATGAATTATCAGACCATAGCATTATTTTTGTTTTCTAAGCTTACGAAATAACGTGCCAAATTCTTATGAGTTATTTCTAAGGGATTTATCAAATATATTTGAATAGAATGTTATCAGAAAAATGTAAAAATTTTTGCGAGTATATGTACATTTTGTTCTCCGTCAATATTGTAGCATAAAGATTGATTGGATTTAAAATTCATACTCGTATATGCAGAAATTGATAAGTAGGTTTTTTGTGAATAACAATTACCAGAAAGCATATGGTTTTATAGAAAATATAGACGTAGGTACATAACCGAAATGCTTATTTTAAAAATATTTTACACCAAAATGGAAACTGAAGCAAAGAATTTTAGTTTGAAATTCTATATTACAAAAATAATTTAAGCTAACTATTGTTTGTTGTATTTTATTAAATAAGAAACAGAATCTAATGCATAACATATGGAATAGTTGCTATGACGGAAGTGAAATAATCTTAAAAGATGTGCCAATTTTCTTGGGTAAAGCCTTAAATCCATAGTAAATTTATAATTTCAGTAAATATTTTATCATAATATATTAAAAAGAGTTACTATATGTACATACATATATACTTATGCAATTAGTAATCTTCATTTATAACAATTTTATAAGGGCCATTTACTTTAATATTTTCTTTGTGCCCACAATTTACTCCAAAGCTAAATTATATTGGCAAACATATAATTTTTTAATTAAATTATTAAAATCATATGGTAATTTCAGAAATGAACCCTTTAAAAATCAGGATATTATGAAAAATTCACTCTATATAAATATTCTATGATTTTAAACCATGATTTTATTTTAAAATTACCTGTAATCATTGAGTTTCTCTGCGTAATAAGTGCAATACCAATTACAAACTAAATGGAATAGTAAATATCTTCTATGATGTTCGAGATGATATTTTTTTTTCTTTCATCTTTTACTTCAAAAAAAAAAACATTAGTATCATATATGGGGCAAAAATCTATAGGAAAATATAGCTAAAAAATTAATAAAGAAAATTGCGGTTTTACGTCATGAATTTATAAAAGTAAAAAAAAAATTAAATTGAAATAGAAATGCATTTCAAAATATTTATGTATCTCCATATGAATGTGTATGTATATATATATATATATATGTATATAAAAAAGTAAAATCGATAGTTAAATGTATCAACATGTTAAATGGACCAGGTGAAAAGGTTAATGTCTTAAATTTTCTTGTTAATTTCATACATTTGAAAATTGTTTTTCTATATAGCAATGTAGAGTTGCAAAGATGTGGATTGATTTTCTCTCCGGAAAATGGTTGAAATAAATAAAACAATAAAAAATTGCCATGTTGTCCAAAAAAGGTTGCATAAAATTAATTTCATAATTATCTTACACTATATTATTTGCATTTTCAGTACTTACTTCACCAGTTCGAAGTAGTGTAATCAAGTGTAATCAACTAGCTTTCTCCTACAAAACTGTAACGATGATAGGGTAATCGAATTCGCTGTTATCTATACTATATTCGTAATAGTACAAAACTTTGTAGTCTACGGAACTAGATACTCTATAGCCGATATATTTGGATTTGTATATGTATGTTATGCGTACTCTACAAGTTGTGTTTACCAAATATCCTCAAGTTTTTGACCACCAATGTCAAAATTTTGATAACTCTTTCAAAGCTAGTATTTTCATTGTATTTGAGAAAGAATGCTTAATTTTATTGTGCTATATACAAAAATTTAATACACATACATAATATGTATGTATGTATATAAATTGAAAATACATAATACAAATCATTACTGCATTTTTAAAAGGAAGCATTAAAACATTTTGTTCTCTAAAAAATATCAACTTCTTCTCGTCTCTGTGTAAATGCAAATATACAGTTTTGAATACACATATATCTTCAAAAGTAAGTATAAAACATAACGAACATACATATGTATGTAAATACATAATATGTCAGATAAAAATTGAAATTGAAAACAAAATACAGATAAAACTGGTAACCTCTAAACTGGTTTTATATTTTCTCGTTGATTCTTAAATGTTCTAAAAGTGATCGTAAAATTTTTATATAAAATTGCGTTATATTTCATTTTTGCGACTGTATAGGCGACGTAGTACATACAAATGTACATAATTATCTTTAAATATGTCCATATAATTGAAGTTACATATATGTACACATATCACACAATTTATACATATAAATAATATTATATGGATAATACGCCGTTGTGTTTCGTGATTGTACTAGTAGAAGACAAGCCCCCTAAAACCAAAAGAGCTTTTGTTCAATTTATTGGTAAAGAATAGAAATGAAAAACGCGTGGTGATATCTGTTCTGATGTTTCTATTATAATATATGAATGTATATATAGAAACGTCACAATTTATAGTAGCTTTACTAAAATATGCTACGTTATTGTTCGTTATCTTATTCTCTTTATAAGAATATTCCATTCTTCTTACACTTCTTTTCTTTCATCCAACAAATTCGTTCTTCTATTTTAGTAGTAGATAATTTGTTTCGTTTATAGCTTATATTTATGTTCCTATATTATACATACATATGTATGTGTGTAGATAAGTTTTTTGGATTATGGTATAAACGATCGTATACTAATGGCAATTGAACAATTTATAGATAGTATGATGGCAAAAAAAAAGCGATTTTTTATTTTTATTTTCGTATAGCAACTAATCGCCTGATAATTGGTATAAAAAGACTGAAATACAACTAGGAAAGATCATTAGCAATTCGTCTAGCAAGGTATGGATAGTAAGCAACAACAACAAGAGAAATTACGTAAATTATTAAAACGAAAAAATATTTGAAGAATTTGAATATTATAAAAAATTTTGAAAAGAAAATTTTTCTTAGTGGAAATAATAGTGAAAAGGAAATAATACAGGAAATATTAAATTACTAAAGTGAAAATTCAATAGTAAGGATATTGAATTTTTGAAATTACTCAAAGTTGTAGAAGCTACAGTGAAATTCAAAAAAATTTCCAAATTTAAAAAAAAAGACAATTTTTTAAAGAATTTTAATTTGACGAGAAAACAAATAAATTTCTAAAATGCCTGAATTCATAGAGAAAGTTTCAAACTTGTAAGTATTACAAAAATTTTGTAAAATTTCAGAATTTAGAAATTTTAGATTAAATTAGAAAAATTCGAAAATAATTAAATTTAATTCTTTAATTTTACAGAACTCCAGTTTATGAAAAGAAACGTAATCAATCACCAACTGATTTCGGTTTAACAAACCATATTCGTGGTGTAATCGTCACCAATGGAACTGCAAATGATCTTACTCCAGAAGTTAAATCTTTCGTAGAAGATGCTGTTTTATTATGTCAACCAGATGCTGTACATATCTGTGATGGAACTGAACGTGAAAATCGTTATTTGATTAAAGAATTATGTGATCAAAAGACAATTATTTCATTACCAAAATATGAGAATTGTTGGTTAGCTAGAACAAATCCAAGAGATGTTGCACGTGTAGAATCAAAAACTTTTATTTGCACTGATTTCATAAATGATACAATTCCAACACCACAAGATGGCGTTAAAGGAACTCTTGGAAATTGGATTTCTCCGGAAGATATGAAAAAAGCAGTTCAAGATAGATTCCCTGCATGTATGAGAGGCCGTACTATGTACATTGTACCATTTTCAATGGGGCCAGTTGGTTCACCACTTTCAAAAGTTGGTATTGAAATTACTGATTCAGCTTATGTTGTTGCTTCAATGAGAATAATGACTAGAATGGGAAAAGAAGTCTTAGATCACTTAAGAAATGATGGAGAATTTGTAAAATGTTTACATTCTGTTGGTAAACCGCTAAATGGTATTATTGAAATGGAATCATGGCCATGTGATCCAGAACGCACAATTATATTGCATAAACCATCAGAAAATTTAATTGTATCATATGGTTCTGGTTATGGTGGTAATTCATTATTAGGAAAGAAATGTTTTGCTCTAAGAATTGGTAGTACAATAGCTAAACGTGAAGGTTGGTTGGCTGAACATATGTTAATTATGGGTATTACAAACCCTAAAGGAGAAAAGAAATATATAACTGCTGCATTTCCGTCAGCTTGTGGTAAAACAAATTTAGCAATGATGTCTCCAACATTACCTGGATATAAAATTGAATGTGTTGGTGATGATATTGCTTGGATGAAATATGATTCCGAAGGAGTACTTCGTGCCATAAATCCTGAAAATGGATTCTTTGGTGTTGCACCAGGAACATCAAATTCAACAAATCCAATTGCTATGCAATCAATCTTTAAAAATACAATATTCACAAATGTTGCTTCTACATCTGATGGTGGCGTTTATTGGGAAGGAATGGAAAATGAAATTGATGAGAATATTGAAATAACAGATTGGTTAGGTAAACCATGGGATAAAAATTCTGGTAAACCAGCTGCACATCCAAATTCACGTTTTTGTACACCAGCATCAAATTGTCCAATAATTGATTCAGCATGGGAAGATCCAAAAGGTGTACCAATAAGTGCAATTCTATTTGGTGGACGTCGACCAGCTGGTGTTCCATTGGTATATGAAGCAAATAATTGGACACATGGTGTTTTTATTGGTGCTTGTATGCGTAGTGAAGCAACAGCTGCTGCTGAACATCAAGGAAAAGTAATAATGCATGATCCATTTGCAATGCGTCCATTCTTTGGTTATAATTTCGGTCATTATTTATCACATTGGTTAAGTATGGAGCAACGTGGAAATGTACCAAAAATTTTCCATGTTAATTGGTTTAGAAAAGGTAGTGATGGTAAATTTATGTGGCCAGGATATGGTGAAAATTCAAGAGTTTTAGATTGGATTGTAAGACGAATTGATGGTGAAGAATGTTATAGAGATTCAGCAATTGGAAGAATTCCAACTGTAAATGGTCTTAATTTAAATAATTTAGAATATAATGTTAATATTAGTGAAATATTTTCAATACCAAAAGATTTTTGGAATCAAGAAATTAAAGATATTCAAAAATATTTTAATGAACAAATTAATACAGATTTGCCTAGTGAAATTAATGAAGAATTAATAAAATTAGGTTTAAGAATAGAAGCTTTATAAATAAATTTTTAATATATAGTTAATTTTTTTTATTTTTATATAAAATTTTTGTATATTATGCAAATACACTTAAGACTTTATTTAGATTTAAGCTTATAAGATTTTTTTTTTATAAAAAAAATAAAACAAAATTTAATTAAATTATTGAATTTTTTAATTTTTCTTTTGTCCTATTTGAGTAATTAAAATAACTTGCGCAAGGATTAGGAATACCCTCAATAACTTTGCCAAATTCTGTTATGCGCCCACTTTATGGGAAATCCAAGTTTGCTAGAATTTAATTTTTTTTTCTTTGGCGAGTTGAATATTTAATAATTAATTACAAATTATCAACATAATTTCAAAATTCCAAGTAAAAAGTTTTTTAATTCTGAATAGAAAGAGATTGTAGCTTTAATGGCTTATTGTCTAAAATATTATGATTCCTTACTTGTAAAACACATACATACATATGTGAATAAAAATTTTCGTAAATTTGTATTTCAATTAATTTGCTTTTTTATTTGCAAAAATTGCAAGAATGCATACATCCATATATTTATTTGTATACATATGCTTGCTCATTTTTTTTTTCAAATTTTCCAATTATTAGTTCACATTTTTTTTGTTCGCCTTTTTTATATTTAAATTTTTTCCCCCACAACTTTATTTTTAGTTCATAACCTCAATTCAGTACTAAACAAAGAGAAGTTTTTTTTTTCCACTGTATTTGATTTTAGTCTTTTATCCACAGAGCAGAAATATGAAAATGAAAAGTTTTGAGCAAAAAAAGCGATGAATAAAATATTTAAATCACTCACAGACTCCAAGGATTACTGTGTTATTTTCTGTGTAATCATAATAGTATGAAAAATTCGTATATGAGTGTTATGAAAAGCGTCATATTTAGTTTATAAGATTTAAAAATTTGATAAAAAGATTAAATTAAACTCATTTTTGTACATAATGTTATTAAAATCAAATTTTCCGAAAATGTGATTAAAATAGTAGGTACTTAAAATTAAATTTATTATATAAATTTCGACGGCTATAGTTAAATTTAATCACCCTGTACTTAGAATACTGCCTTTGTATTTGTAAACATTTCTAATTAAATGTTCTTTTACGATAAACGACAGTATTACTGCAATAATAAATGAATGATGTTAGACACTTAAATGAAAGTCATTTTACAATATTAGATGGATGATGTATAGAGGCACTAGAAAGAATCTAAAGGCGGAAAAGTTAGTATTATAGGTAAGATATTAAAGATATCCTATAGTTTGCATTAGATTTCTCCTTTTTTTTCATTTACATATGTTCCTTTTTTCTGCCTAACATCACTTTGAATAACAAGATAAAAAAATTCCAAATATTGAATAATAGTAGCTTTATTGAAGAGATTAATATCCTTAGGGTTAACCTAGTTTATTCAATATAGAATTTATATTTCATTTTTGCCTTTTGCGAGATTGAACAATTTAGGGCAAAATTAAAATTGAATAATATTGTAAAATATTCAAATTATGATTAGAATTTAGATTTTTTTTTTTCGAGGAATTCGTAGAAAAATTTTAATAAAAAGTTTCTCTTTTATGTGTTATGTTCTGTGAAATTTGTTGGTATTTTGATTTAAAGAGCAAACGGATGAAAACTGTACACACATAATCGTATACATATGTATGTACAATAAAGTGGATTAAAAATATTTGTGAAAATTCTTCTTTTTTTTTAAGGAGTTTTAGTAATTGATAATTGAAAATAATTTTGAATGTGATTTTAGAGGAAAGAAAACAGTTATTGGTAGAAATCATGGTGTAGAGTGAGAGTAATTTATGTTATGAACTTGAATATTATATAATAATTTAAATTTTAAATATTGGTTTATTTGGCGAGTTGATCAGTAAAAGGTAAAAGTATTTATGGGACATTAAAATTTCTAATTTAAATAGAAAGTCGGTTTCAGAAAGAATTTGTACCAGTATATATTACGATTCTAAGTCGATTCTGTAATATCTGCTGATCTTTCTTACATTCCCACGATAACTCAACAAATAAACTACGTGTTCAGTGTTTTGAACCGCTGTTTTAGATATACAAAAGTTATTTATTCAAATTTTAGAAAATATTAACATTACGTGTTGAATTTAATGCAGCCGCTGAATAAAAATGGTAATAGGGTTTCGTAAAAAGTATTTGAGTCGTCAATAGTGACTCTTATATACGGTATAAAGAAAAAAACTACGGTAGGTTCGTCATCTACCTATAGTAAACTCAATGAAGTCAGAAACTGGTTCATGGTTATTTACAATAATCATACACTAGTCCTATGCTCCTCCTAGGAACGAAATAGGATAAAAAAAAAATGACTCCTTATATAATGATATTAGCGTATAACTTGAACAACAGTTTTATCACATTTTATTTCAGGTAATACCAATATTTTGGTTACTATTCAAAAAAAACACCTTTGCATAAATTACAATAATGCATGCGAATATATTTTACAATAATCCGACCGGTTTATCAACAACTCTATACCTTAATTTGTAATAGAACATTAATTTTTTTATACAAATATTAAAGTGGTACTTGAAAATTTTAAGAAATTAAAATTTGATACTTATCAAAATATTTAAGTGTTTTTGAATTGTTTAAATTTTCTATAAGAAGTACCTATTGAAGATATAGAAAGTTAAATAGTAACATTTCCGGTAAATTAAATAGAACGCAATTTTTAATTCATATCATATCATATTGTACCTGTATTTCAATATTATAGAACAAAATCATTGTTTGAAAGCTATTTTTTGAACTATGAGGGCGTTTATAAAAAACTTATTCATTATCTACCGAAAATGTTATTTTTGAAAATTTCGATTTATCAAATGATCAATGGACATTCGAGAAATACGAGAAAATATTATTTATTTAGAAATTTGATAGTATAAGTAAGGCATGAGCAAATTAAGTCAGCACCTTTAATTTAAATGCGTTTGAAATCTATAACACGCGCTTATTGTGTTTACGAAAATAGCAAGTCCTTGTAAAAACTATGCCTTCAATATTGATAATTTCTTATAATAAATAATAAACAATTTGTTTACTGTTTACTCTTTTTAGTTTCTAATTGATTTTTTTTTTTAATGAACACGCTTAAAACAATAAACTTTATAGCTCTACACGTTTTTAAAAATTTATTTTTTTTTAATTTGAAAACAATTGATTTGTTTTTCATAATTATTTACATTTAGAATATTAGAACTACATATGTATGTAATGTATGTATATCCAAATGTATAATTATTAAATAAATTAAGTTGTTGTTACTTTTAAATTATAGTTAATTTAAATTAATTTTTTTTTCTTAAAATTTTAACACTTCTAGGAATTTTGTCTTTATATTTTCACATTTATACTTATAATTCTCTATTTTATGGGAAAAAAAATCAAAGTTCATAAAATATAGTGTAGTACTTAATCTAAGTTCAGTTATGACGACACTACACATTCGAAATTAATTACTAACGAATTTATTAATAGAAAATTTAATATTATCTACAATGACATGAACATTTTATAGAACGTTTAATGTTAGTTTGGAGAATTTTAGATTATAAAATTGGGCAAGCCTCTTTATCAATTTTTAAAAAGTATAGAAGAACATTAATACTAATACTAAAATACTAGCACTAATACTAAAATACTAATACTAATACTAAAAATTTTATTTCATCATCGAATTTCTCTTATCATTAAAATTTTTTTTATACAAAACAAGAAAAAATTTTTATTAGAAACGCTTAATTGATAAGAATGTTTACAAAATTATTTTCCCTGTATACCTCAATATTTTGTTTTAGAATTTTCTTTTGCGAAAGAAAAACAAAACAAAAAAGAAAGAAAAATAAGCGTCTTATTCTTAGAATATTTGGTATAAAAAGGCCAGTAACTAATTGTTAAGAATCATTTATATTTGAGCTTTAAATCAATAATATTATAATAAAATAATTTTTAAATTAATTTTAATATTTCTAATGAAATAATTGAAATTATTGAAATATATTTTATACGGGACAAAATAGCGGAACAAAAATAAAAATTTAAAGTTAATAATTTAAGAATATTGATAAAGCTTCACAATAAATAAATAATTATTAAAATTTTAAATAAAAAAATTAAAAATTGAATTTCGTTAGAATTCTAAACAAGTTTTTAAAATTCAATAAATTCTAGAATATCGCAAAGTTTTATAAAAAAATAAAATTTAAACTCAACAAAATGCCAGAATTTCATGAAAATATTCAAACCTTGTAAGTATATTAATTTTATTAATTCGAAATTTGCTTATTTCTTTATAACAAAAATATTAAAGTTGCATTTTTAATTTTTTATTTTTTAACAGCGTTCCAATTTATGAAAAGAAACGTAATCAATCACCAACTGATTTCGGTTTAACAAACCATATTCGTGGTGTAATCGTTACCAATGGAACAACAAATGATTTAATACCAGAAGTTAAATCATTTATTGAAGAGGCTGTTCTATTATGTCAACCAGATGATATACATATATGTGATGGTAGTGAACGTGAAAATCGTTTATTATTAAAAAAATTACAAGAAAATGGAACTATATTACCATTACCAAAATATGAGAATTGTTGGTTGGCTAGAACAAATCCAAGAGATGTTGCACGTGTTGAATCAAAAACATTTATTTGTACAGAACGTAAAGAAGATGCTGTTCCAACTCATAAATTATTTGAAACTGGTAATTTAGGAAATTGGATATCACCAGATGATATGAATATGGCAATAAGATTAAGATTTCCTAATTGTATGAAAGGTCGTACAATGTATGTTATACCATATTCGATGGGGCCAGTTGGTTCACCACTTTCAAAAATTGGTATTGAAATAACTGATTCTGCTTATGTTGTTACTTCAATGAGAATAATGACTAGAATGGGAAAACCGGTATTAGATTCTTTAAGAAACAATAGTGAATTTGTTAAATGTTTGCATTCGGTTGGATCACCAGCAAATGGTGTTATTGAAATGGAATCATGGCCATGTGATCCAGAACGTACAATTATATTGCATAAACCATCAGAAAATTTAATTGTATCATATGGTTCTGGTTATGGTGGTAATTCATTATTGGGAAAGAAATGTTTTGCACTTAGAATTGGTAGTACAATAGCTAAACGTGAAGGTTGGTTGGCTGAACATATGTTAATTATGGGTATTACAAATCCTAAAGGAGAAAAGAAATATATAACTGCTGCATTTCCATCAGCTTGTGGTAAAACAAATTTAGCAATGATGACACCAACATTACCAGGCTATAAAATAGAATGTGTTGGTGATGATATTGCTTGGATGAAATTTGATTCCGAAGGAGTACTTCGTGCAATCAATCCTGAAAATGGATTCTTTGGTGTTGCACCAGGTACATCAAATTCAACAAATCCAATTGCTATGCAATCAATCTTTAAAAATACAATATTCACAAATGTTGCTTCTACATCTGATGGTGGTGTTTATTGGGAAGGAATGGAAAATGAAATTGATGAGAATATTGATATAACAGATTGGTTAGGTAAAAAATGGAATAAAAATTCTGGTAAACCAGCTGCACATCCAAATTCACGTTTTTGTACACCAGCATCAAATTGTCCAATAATTGATTCAGCATGGGAAGATCCAAAAGGTGTACCAATAAGTGCAATTCTATTTGGTGGACGTCGACCAGCTGGTGTTCCATTGGTATATGAAGCAAATAATTGGACACATGGTGTTTTTATTGGTGCTTGTATGCGTAGTGAAGCAACAGCTGCTGCTGAACATCAAGGAAAAGTAATAATGCATGATCCATTTGCAATGCGTCCATTCTTTGGTTATAATTTCGGTCATTATCTGTCACATTGGTTGAGTATGGAGAAACGTGGAAAAGTACCAAAAATTTTCCATGTTAATTGGTTTAGAAAAGGTAGTGATGGTAAATTTATGTGGCCCGGATATGGTGAAAATTCAAGAGTTTTAGATTGGATTGTAAGACGAATTGATGGTGAAGAATGTTATAGAGATTCAGCAATTGGAAGAATTCCAACTATAAATGGTCTTAATTTAAATAATTTAGAATATAATGTTAATATTAGTGAAATATTTTCAATACCAAAAGATTTTTGGATTGAAGAAATCAAAAATATTCAAAAATATTTTCATAATCAAATGAGTGCTGATGATTTACCATATGAAATTTTTGATCAACTTAATGCTCTCTCAAGAAGAGTGGAAGCCTTATAAATTAAATTGAAATTCTCTTAAATATTATTTTTAAGTACCTATACTAAATTTTATAATTGATAATTTATTAAATTTTTTATACATTGTAATGCAATGATTGTATGAAATAGCAAAGTATTAAACTGTTTAACATACTCGTATATTAAGAATGTATAATATCTAGAATTAAGTTATGATAATAAAAGTGCAAATTCCATTCAAAATATTATTATAAAATTAAATTTAAATTATTTTTATTTTCTGCAACAAAATACCAACATTTCTATACACACATACATTTTTTGTTTACCAAGCAATTTGATATTATGTGAAAACAACTTTCCTGACGCTCTTGAGAACAATTGTGTTTATTTATTTTAATTATTCATGCTTTGTTTGTTCATCTATATTGCGTCATTTTGGAATATACATACATATATAGTTTTTAAGCCACTAATTAAAGTGTTTATATGTTCTAATACAATAGTAGCTACTGATATAACACAAGCTCTTTTAAAAGTGTTGTTAGAAAACTGAAATTTATTTATTTTCAAAATAAAATTAAAATTTCTTTTAAGCAAATATTTCTATCGATTTTGTTATAGCATAGACATACAGAGAATGACAATTTACTGGAGCTATTAAATATTTAAATATATTTAAGAGTAAATGGATTTGCCTATATCATATCAAGAAGAAGAATCTTGCGTTGCGAATGTAGTTGAAAAATTTATTGAATTCATGAATGATAAGCATATGAAAAAACTCTCTTTTAAATTAAATAGTGTTGAGATACGCATTAGTATTGATGTTTTCATTGTGTCTTGAAACGGATTCATTGTATATTTTGACAAAACTAGAGTTATACAATTAGTTTAAATTATGTTGATATTATAATTTAATTAGTTAATCATGTTGATATTAAAATTTAATATCAAGATGATTAGTTGTTCCCGCAATACTTTAAATTAATTTTCGTCCAATCAGTCTCAAATAGATTTTAACCTTTAATCGACGAGGTGGTAGTAAATTTTTTACCTTCCGGTTTTTATTTTGTAAATAAATTTCTTTAAATTTCTCTTGCGTATTTTCAATTAGAAAGAGGTTTGGAGAGAAGTGCAAAAAATTAATACCAATTCGATGAATTTGTTAAAAATGTTTACTTAAAAGTATTTCAAAGATTAATAAAAATAATAGATTTTTATAAAAAAAATTCCGCTTTCAAAACAAATCTATCTCATGTAGTGAATTATTTTAATATAATTGTCGTTTATTATTCATAAGAGTAATTGGCGCTTACATATTAAAAATATGAAACTGTACATAAGATTTTTAAAATAAATGTAAACTTTTTCTTTCACTAGGATATCTTTGAGGTTCAAACGCTATTCAAATATTCAAATATTGTAAAAATTTAATCAGACAAAGAAAAGCAATGAAAAAGACCACTTGGATATTCAAAGTTATTTTTAATGAATTTGGTGATTTTAAAAAGGTATGTTGAATATGTCGTTTTCTCACAACAGAAAATTATTAAAATTTTAAAGGCGTAACTGAGTTTTATAAAACTCGGACTCCCGTTCTTGAAAAAGTTCTCGAATAAAAGTTGTAATGCTTTCTGATTGACACCTTTTTAAAGATTTGTATGGCAGATACTTTATTTTTCTTGTCTGATTTTAATGAAATTGTGTACGGTAAAAATAATAGTCTTAGTTAGATTTCAAGTCTCTAGATTTATAAGATTAAAAGAAACTAAAGCGAGTATATTGCAAAAGTCTATATTTAAATCAAATATTTTGAGTAATCATTATGGGAACAAATACTATATTAAAAATTTACATTACATAGCAATAATTAAATAATAAAATTAAATAAATTAATTTCTGTTAATTTTTTTTTTTGTATTTTATAAATAAAAGTCAATGAAATTTTTAAATTATTTTGAACTTTTTTATTTTAATTATTTATTTCGTATCTTTAAAATTTGATTACTGTATTTATATTGCAGTAAAATATACTTTTATTTTTGTTCTAGATATATAGCATAAATCTACTTATAATTATTGAACCATTAAGTATATTTAATCTTCGTTATTTAAAAATCATCTGATTTTTATATCTTCCAGCTCTTATTTATTTTTATTATGTATATACTCGTATGTACATACATAAATATCCAAATTTCAATTAAAATTTTTTTTGTTTAATATTTTATTTTTTTTTTGTATCTTCCATTTATTTAATTCATTTGTCAAATGGAACAGTGGTACCTTGTTCACAAAGTAATTTAAAAACATTATGATTATCAGCTGTACAAGATTTCAAACCAATATAATTTGTGTTGTCCTTGAATTCATTATTTTTTTGATCAATAATAACCTTTATATTTGATGTTATCATATTAATACTGTTTCTTGTCAATATAATACTGTTACGACGCTGATTATAATTTTGACATTTATTATTGTCATAAGAAAATCTATAAAGAAATAAATAAAATTTTAATTTTAGTTTACGAGTATATTTAGCTGCTTGACTTATATTGTGGCTCTTAACAACAATTTGGAATTGATAAAAATATTTAAATTAATATATATATATACTTACAATTTTGTTGAAATTTCACCAAATGACACCATTTTTATAATTTCAATTAATTTTAGAATTTGATATAGGAAATTTGTTTATTTTTAAAATTTCTTTAATTTTTATTATATTTTTGAAATTTTAAAAATAATGTTGTTCCTTGGAAGTGATTTTTAAGAATGTTTAAATATTTTATTATTGTCTTTATATATAGTGTGCTGTGGCCAATAAGGTGGTTATTATTAATCACAAAAATTTAGGTATTCTTATCTAATTTTCTTTGTAATTTATTTCGTTTTTTTATTTCTATTTTATTTTTCTTAATTTCAATTATGTACATATATTATGTGTGTATACACATATAAACCTACTGCAAAGTAAATGTTTAGTAATTAAATAAAAATGTATATGGATATATATACAGAAATTGATTTATACATTATATATATACATAAGTATACTGTTAATTTATAAATGTTGTATTATTAAACCAATATTTAAATATTTATGTAAAAAAAAACCCAAAATTATATGATCTTGTTATTTTCAAATACTTACATACATATATATATAAAATGAATAAAGCTCGAATTTAATTCTCTCAAAGAAGAAAGAGATAAAGAATCGCAACATTTTTGTTATTATTTAAGCGTGTGCCCCCCTTTTTTTTTGGTTTTATAAAAATGTTTATAATAATAATTTCTTTTTCAGCTTTTCTACATAATGTTATTCTTGTTTTCTTATATTTACATAAAATTATACATTCATATATGTGTGTATATAATTCTGCTGTTTCTTGTTCTTATTTACTTGTGGTTTTTTTGTTTTGGTAACAATGCCTGTGTTTTCATATATGGTTTAAATTTTGTGATATGTTAAAAAATTAAATAACATTTTATAATACTTTATCGATAATAAATTTTATTTTGATTATATTAATATTCAAAATATTTTCATTTTGTTCATTCTTCTTACATAGAAAAATAGAAAGAGCTAATATATGAGTGCCAAAGAACTGTAACTAATGTGTCATCGGATGAATGGACAATGCACTCACTCAAAATTAAAGTAATCAAAATATATTATAAAAAAAATTAAAATAAAAGAAGAGGCGATATACTGTGAGTAAGAGTGATGGCAAGTGGCACATATAGGTATTAAAAGCACTCAGTCCACACGAAAATGCGAAGTAATTGCAAAGTAAGTAGATAATTTCCATACTGTGGCTTGGTTTGTTATAAAATTCTCAAATTCTAGTACATGCTATACTACGATATACTATAACAGAGTACGGTCGTTCTCATCTACAACTTATTCTGTATAAGTATAAGATCTTAATGGGAAACAGAAAGTAGTGTATTGGAAGAGTTTTTCTTTGGTGAATCGGATGAATTATCAGCTCTTTTTGTTTTGAATGAAGAGAGTAACATTTGTAAGGGAAGAGAAATTGTCTACTTTCAATAGTCTGAAGAATTCTTTTCCTAAACGCTTCTTATTGCCTAATTTTTAGATTTGCAGAGAAAAACATGCCTACTGCTGTTGTTTGTGCAAATGAAGGTAATATGGGCTATACAACAGTTATTTCATATAAAGTGTAACGAAAACACAAAAAAAAAATATTTCATGATTTGCCTAGAAATATGCAATTTTAACGAAATTTATTTAATTTATTTATATTCGAAATTTATAAAGATTTTCTTCAATATTAATTTTACATTCTTCTAACAGTCTGTTTTGTATCTCAATTGGTGGATTTTTATTATAATGAATAAGGTTTTTCTTGAATTTTCTTAAACATAATATATAATTGCCTTAACTTTTATTTCTCTCCCACAATAGTTGTTTTCATCATTCGGAATAAAAACGACATTTTAACAATTAATCGCTGAATTTAAGTTTCACATTAATGACCTTAGAGTTTTCAACATAAACTTATTGATTTTCATTGTTTCTATGTTTGTGTGTGTGTGTTTTTTTTTAAATAAATACTGAATAAATTATAAATAGTATGAAAAAAAAAATAGTTAAAATTCAATCCATGTTAATAGCAAAGCAAAAATGGAAAAAAAGTAGTAAATATTTAAGTAGTAAAGTTAACGACATTAAATTATAAAGTTATAAAAAAGGATAATCAAAACAAATTAAAAAAAAAAAACAAGAAACAAATTCATAAGAGCAAAAAATGAAACCATATATAATATGTATGTATGTATATGTAAATGACTTTTATATTTAATTTATTGTGCGAATGTTTGACATTTTGAACTTTCAATTTTTTTTGCTCATCATTCTTCCTATCATTTTTAGTCAAATTTGTTTGTTAGGATGTATAACAAAAAAAGAGAAACGAAAATATATAATATTATATAATGTATACTTATATGTACATATGTATATATACATAAAATAATATTCCGAGGAAATTAATTTTGCTTTTATATGGTTCAATGAATTCTGATCTTAATTAATATGTAAACAATAATTTACGATAATTAGGTGTTAAAAAAAAAATTAAATGAATTTTTTTTTCGGAATAAATGAATTTAATAAGTATTTGATAATATTGCAAAAATATTTACTGTTTATATAAAAGTTTATTTTGGTAAAAATTTTAATGGTTTTAATAGGAAACAAATTTGTAGGTAATTTACATGTTTATAGAATTTCACTTGATATTTTAACAATCTATAAAATGATTTTAATTGGTAATTTACGGTCAATAGAATATAATTCGATTATACTATGAAATAATTCAATAGAATCAATCATCCATATACTAGTGGAAATATTGTAAATATTTACAATTTAGTTTGCTATACTGGATAATGGATATACTAGATATAATAAATTTAAATTTAAAAAAGGGAAACATTGCTTTAGTAATAAGAAAAGAATTTTATTAATAGTGTGCAGAGCACAATTTTTAATAGATAAATTAGCTAAAATGATCATAATTTAATTAATAATTTGTATATTCAAAAAATTGGCATACAAATTTTTTTAGAATTAACGTGGGTTCTAACAAATATTTGGAACTGAGAAAAATTAACAATTAACGACAATAATTTAGAAGCATTAATTATTTACGATATCAGATTCATATTGTATACAGCTTTCTTTTAAAAGTTTTTTGGATTACATTTATTAAACATTTAATATAACATTAACAACATAGCGTTGAATTTAAAAAATGTTTCAGAAATTACTGTATTATATTTACAAAAACTGCATCAAAAATTTAAAATAGGGCTCATTTACTTGCCCCTTTATTTTTCTCAATTTTCAAATTCATTTTAAATTAAATTTGAATAATCGAACGCTGTTCTTGTAAAAATTTCGATTCTCTATTCTGTTTACTCTTATTTAATAGTTCTCTTAAAATTGTCATAACTCATGAAGCCAAAATTTGTTATTTATTATCGCCACCTTGCCGACAGAAATTGAGATTATTTTATTTAAATTTTAAAAAATTTTTATACTCGTAAAGTATTTAAAATTTCTATTATTTAAATATATATGTATATATATGTAAATATGAGTTAATTTTTATAATTAGGGCATCATCCTCAATATTGATTCTTTCCATTGACGCAAATCAATCTAAATTTTTAATCTAAACCATTTTAAAATTAAAACTGTTAATGGAAAATTTTTTTCGAAATTTATAATATTTACTTATACTTAAAAAATAAATTAGAATTAATATGTGAAAAATTTTATATTATAAAAATAGAAAAGTAAGATTAAAAATATAAAATATATTTTATAAAATGTAATAAAATTAAATTAACGAATATATAAAATATAAATATTTACGTGAAAAGAAACAAATCATAGCATTCTAGAACACACGAAGTTTTTTATATGCTTTTGTTTTTTTGTCGTTTATGAACGTACGTTCAATATTAATTATTTTGTTTATAAACATTGATCATCTACGTCATCTCAAAGTCATTATTATATATTGCGTATACATATATATTTTGCATACTTTGACTGATAATAATTATGAGTGAAAAAAAATATAGGTCAACTAAAACAAAATGATTTAATATAGCATAAGTACAGTAGTTGTATATAATGATAAGAAAACAATAAGACAGAAATAGAGGATTATATTAAATAATTCCATATAACAGTTTACAATCTACATAATCCAAAATTATAAAAAAACTCTTATAAAACGTTTTGGCATGTTGTTTATATCGGTTATGCACAATTTTGTACTCATCACAGACTAAAAGTTGTCATAATATATGAAGCCCAATATGAAAGAAAAATTGTTTTGAATTTTGTGAATTATGAGACATAGCCAAGTAGATTGAGTACAGAACTACCATATAGTGTTGAACAAATCAATATTTTGTTTATTAAAATATTTCATTTGAAAAATTTGAGTCTAAAATTATCACTTTTATAATGAAAATTACATTTTATATAACAATTATTCACTTATAATCGAATATTGTAGCATATATTTAAGTGGAATTCTTCAAAAATAAAATTTTGAATAAAAAATTTCAATTTAGTTTTCGACAATAATATTTTGAAGTATCGAAAAATTTTCGAAAAATTTTCTGCAAACCGACAATAGTAAAGAGAAACGAGGGAGAACTTAATTTTGTTCTAATACTATACTCTTATAATATGAGAATTTAACATATTATATTAAAATTTTAAATATTTTAGATTTGCCGTTTAAGAAAAATATTATATTAAAATTATGATTAATATTTGACATTCCGGAATTCTATATCTGTAATTGTATCAGATATGAGCGATGTAAGATTTAAATTTTCGAAATTTTATTAAAAGACGAGAAGTCAAAATAAATTGCACTCAATAAATACGAGAAATATGTTGTTATTAAGAGAGCGTCTACTCAAATATATTATAATAAATTGAAATATGCCATAATTATAATCAGAGTAGAATCAGAGTCGATTAGACACTGTTTTGTTTTAATTAAATTAAATAGAACTATTTTGTTTTAATTCTAGATTTGATAATTAATTTTAAATAAGTAAACAACAAATAAATTATTATAGGTAAATATTTTTTAATCAATAATAAAATCACAATATACATACCACATAATAATTTACATTGAAAGTCTTGACCTTCACAAACTATTACAAAACATATTGACAATTTTTATAATATTTTCTCCATTAATAAAAACTTGTATTGAAAATTTTTTAAATAAACAAAAATAGCATTCAATTGCAATGTGGGGTACTAATAATATAATTTTTTTTTTTTATAAACTATTATACTTGTAGATTGGAAGAAACCTGCTTATTAAAAACTATTTTAAGTTAGCTAAATTTTATTTTGTTTTGAGATTATTTTATAAACTTATTCTAAGTTTTTTTTTTCTTTCATTTCGCATTCGTTTTATAAATTTCCTAGCTTGTTCGTACTCTCTCTCTCATTATATGTAAGAATATAAGCTATAGAACTATTATAGTGTTACTTTATATGTAAAATTGAACTATTTGAATCGATTTATATTATATAGGTACACAATCAATACAAGGTTTATAGTATAAAAGAAGAAATTTAGATTTTAGAATAGTTATTATAATATTAAATTCAGTACGAATAGGAAGAAAAAAAAATATTACATAAAATTATAAATTAAAAATTGTCATAATTAAAATGTGTAATTCGTCATCATCTGAAATGTCATCTAATTTGTAAGTCATACATAATTTGTAATTTGGAATGATTTCAATTTTAAAATTAAATTAATAATTATAATATTTTCGAATTTTTTAATAATTATTTAAATAAATTTTATTTTTCATTATTCTAATTTACAGTCTAAATGTTATTAATGATGATAGTCCAAGATTAAGAGCAAATTCATGTAATTCAACATTAAAATTATCAATTAATACATCAAATATTTTCAATGATACAAATTGTTATGGAATACCAAGATCTAATTCATATAGTCATGGTTTAAAATTAAATTCACCAATTTTAAATATAACAAATGAAACTTTTACTACAATTATATCGAATTTGAAACGTAATAGTAAAAATTTTAATAATGATATTGATAGAAGTCGTTCCGATATAGATATACATAATAATATGGATATTGAAAATGAAAAAGTTTTTGAATTACTGTGTAAACAAGGTGCTACTGTTCCATTTTTAAAGTAGTAGAAAAAGTTGTTGAAATGAAAAGAATGGTTTCTGTTTTTTCTTCATCATTAATTTTGAAGTGAATAACAAATATGGATATATGCAGAAGTGAATAGAATATACTTGCATACATATTGGACGAGAGGATTTTGATGAAAGAATAAAATTTTCAGAATAATATGTGAAGTGCATAAAATCTGATTTAATTATAAAATTTTTATGAATTTTTTTAAAATTTATATCATTTGCATTTAAGCATAACAATCATTGGATATTAAATTTTTATCTAATTATATAAGCGAAACATCTGCTAACCATAATAATGTTATGAAGGTTTTTTGTTATTTTTTTAATTTTAATAGTTATAATTTTATAATTTAACAATTCTATAAAACACTATTATAATTGGATAATAATGAAAAAGTTTTAATTTTCATTCCTGCCGTATTCAATGCAATGTTGTGTTTTAGATGCAATGAGTGGAACTTTTTAATATCAGTATAAAAAGTTTAAAGAGTAACAAATTTTATTAATCCTTGAAAAAGAACAGAATTTTGTATATAGGATTTAAAAACTTGTATATGAATTTCAAATGCATAAAATTAAAAATGATTATTGTTACTTAGTACTATAAAAATAAATAAAAACATTAAGTACTAAAAATAAAATTTATGTGTATATTATGCGTGGATTATGATAAGATTATAATTTATATATATATATATATACAAAAAAGTACAAGAGGCAAAAATAAAAGAATAATTATTAAAAAATAAACTTTAATCAACAGAATTTTATTAATTGATTTTAATATTAGTAATATAACCTCAATTTTTTTGTTGATAAGTTGATTGCTGGTGGTCATTGATTCTCTAAAAAAAAAAAAAAAATAAAAAAAACAAAATATTAATCCAAGAATTATAAAATTAATCCAATTGAGCTCTTGATTTTGAAAAAAAATTTGATATTCAATCTGTTATCAATTTTAAAATTCTTATCGAAAAATAAATAAGTATATAACAACACTCGTAACCATTTAGTTCAAATGTCAAATATTTTCATTTCATTTTGCTTTCACTGCAAATTCACTCAGAATTTGTTTTCACCATTTTTGACAAAATTGTCATATTTTATTAAAATTTCATTGTTATATTTTATTAAAACAAAGTTATTTTTGTAAAATATTATGGGGAAATATAATTCGGCAAAATTTTTAAAAAAATTTAAATAAGAAAATATTAGAAAACATTTTTTTATATTGAATTTCTCATTATTGCAAGGGAAATACGTAAGGGCTGGTAAGGGTGAAATCTGTTCTAATTTGCATTAATTTTTGACATTTGAAAATTAAATAATAAATAATTTTTAAAATGACTTTTAAAAATTATAAAATTTTATGTAAAATTCTTTTAGGACTGCGGCAGCAGAAAGTAGATATTCTCCGACTTGTTAGAGTAGATATTCTTAAATCTGTTTACTATACGTAAGAAAATTTTTTATTAAGGAAATTTTTTCGTGAGCCTCAATAATATACGAGCGCATCTTCAAAATTAAAAAGGACTTTATATTAGATTACTTAATTTACATAATACATATGTGAATTTTATGCGATGAATCCATTTTGCGGTAGATACCTTTAGGTTTATTCCATATTAACACATATAGCATATATATCGTCGGCATTATGGAAGAGTCACAAAACAACTTTTTTTATGTTTCGAGAAAAACGCATTTGAAAATATACACAATAATGTCAGTTTACAGAGACGTATAAGATTTACAACATTATTTTTCCGAATTTTTCTGTATACGTAAAACAAAACTCACGAAAAAGCAATTTTCTTGCTCTTCCATAAGCACCGACGATATGTATAGTCTATAAATAACATACATAGTCTGTGGCATTGCTACAGTTAATCCTTTTTGTACATCATTTGCATTCTAATAACGTAAATTTAACATTTTAAAAAAATGTGTAACAATATGTGTTTCAATTTTATTTTATAATTTTCTTTGCATAACATGATATAAAAAATTGAGTAGCTCATCAGATTTACTGTGTGTATACTTGAAAGAATTGGTGATTATTTGATCTAGAAGGAAACCAAAAAAAAGAAATAAATTTTTTTCACATATGTAATATCAACTGTAATCGAAATTATTCAACAAAAGATTCATATATCTCTTTTATATTGTTCAATTCAATGAAAACTGCGAAAGGATAAAGAAAGCAAAAAATACACATTTTTTAAAAATTCTCTTTTGAATTTTCTCTTCTTATATGTTATATGTCTTTTTTTTTGGTATTTTTTAATTATCAAAATAATTTTTCATTTATTTTATAAATACACTCCCAAGCACATAAACGATCTTGAATTTTGCACTGCAATTAATTCATTTATTTTTAAAATATTTTTTAAATTGATTAAAAATCAAATAAAAATTAAATAAAAACCTAAAATAAATCTATAAAGTGAATTTTAAATTTAAAACAATAATTTAAATATAAAATTATTTTTAAAAAAAAATTTTGATTTAAATTTAATAATAAACTTCTCGGGGGCTTTATAGCATTATTATTGTTTTTACAAACATTTAAAATATTAGCTTTTGAGGTTGTAGGGCAGCTATCCGAGCCAATTGAGCTACTCCATTAAAATTTTCAACATATATATATAAAATGTAATTGGGCACATTTACATGTATTGCAGCTACCCGATTGCCCATTGTTCGAATTAATCTAATTACAATAAAAGAAAATTTTAGCAAGAAAGAAAAAATTTCTAAAAGTTTTTTTTAAATTTGGTTGTGTTTGCATTATTAAGACAAATCAGAATTTTTTGTCAAGCAATAATATATAAGTATGAATGCCAAGTATGAATACTATTATACCAAGTATAAATACTGCTGAAGAATCCTGCAAGTGGTTATAAATTCTCTATACCATAAAGTTAGTATATTTATAACTAAGGTGCAGAGTATGAAAGTAATTATGATTTTTAAAATGTCTCCTCCCTACTATTGCTTCATTTGAAATACAATAAATTTTTATTGTACTTTTGCTCATCACGTGCACATACCATCGTCCATCTATTACTTCTCAATTATGTACAGAACAAGAAATTTTGTATATTTAAATTTATTTGATAAATTTTATCTCTACTCTCATACAAACCTAATATTTATTTAATAAATAAAACAGTGTCGAATTTTTTTAAAATCTAAAATAAATTATTTACAGGGTACTTTTTTAATAATTAATAATAGGGTAATAATAATAATAATAGGGTATTATTAATAATAGGGTATTTTTATAATTTATTAACAAACGCGTGAAATATCCTCAAATTTATTAAAAAATGTAGTATTAAATTACTTACACGTAATAGGCACTGCAATAAACCTAAATCTCTATATCATTTCATGAATTTATTCAATTACATTTTCTTTTCATAATAATTTTCTCACTTTTTCAAATTAATTTTATTTTTAAATTATTATATGAGATTCGAGAAATACACCAACAAATTTTCTTTTAATTTTTTTTTGAAATACTCGTAAAGTAGAAAAATTTTATAAATGTATATATGGAATAATAATTATATTTTATTATAAAAAGGGTAATAATAAAAACGAAATTAAAAGAAAAATGAAAACATAATAATAAAAATAATAACTTTCATTTAAACCACAACTCTTAAAATATAAAAACTTAATTACTAAATTAAATTTTTGTATTTTCTCGGTTATTTTTTTTTTTTTTTTTTGTTCAGACAGTTATTACCTAATTAGAAATCCTTTTTTTTTTCTGTTCCTTTATTTTTTCATTCTTCTTTTCGTTAGTTTTATTTTGTATTCTTTGCTTTGTAAATTTTCATTACCTAGAAGCAAAAAAATTTTCATAGACCTTAAAAATCAAAGGATTTTTTTTTTTTTTTTCTTTTTTATTTGGGTAAAATATAATTTATTTAAACAATATATACGTAAACTAGATATGCCGTTGGTGTTAATATAAGTACATATTATATAAAGGACACTAACAAGGAAATAAACTGTCACAATATAATAACAGTATACAAAGGGATTTACCTAAATATTATCAAATCTCCTGTTGATTTTTTGATGTTACTCTGCTTTTACTCAAAAACTTGATTTTAAATGAGAATTACAACAAAATAAAGGCAAGAGAGAGAGAGAAAATAACAGAGAAAAGTTTTTTTCTTTTCTCTATTTCTATTTTTTATTTTTTGTCTTTTTTTTTTTTGTTATTTTTACGTTTTAACCTTATATTAGTGGTGAACCATGAATATTATGTTGAAATTTAATATTAAGATTAGGTATCATTTAGGTAATATTATATTATTTACACCTGTATGTATGTATGTACATAACTAAATAGTTGTCATCAATAAAATTATGTCTAGGATAAAACAGTTATTTTGTATATATTTTTATATCACATATGCTTATGATATTAATGTATTCTTAATAGATGTACAGAGACTTAATAATTAAACGAAATATGTATACATGTAACGCTAGCCTCAATTTCTAATATGGTTTCTCAAAAATTTCTCCATTGTTTTTAGCTCGAATGAGAATCAAATAATTATTATTAGCTCCTGCCCCGATATAATTGATTTTACCATGGTTGGGTGGGTAAACAATGTTTGTATTTCTCTCTACCCCATAATTATACATGTGAAATATGAAACAACTCCGAAATATCACCTACAACCTTATGGTAATTATTCTGATGTAATATGACAAAAACCATTCCTAATGCCTGAGATGGCGTTTGGCACACTACACAGGTGCAAGATTTCTTTTAAGTTGTACCAACTAATAGTCGAGTCGTTTTGTGTTCAGTTTCTTACGTATATAAAAGTGGTAGTGTCAATTTTTTAAATTTTTTTCCGTCTATACAAAACAAATATTAAATTTTGAGTCATCGTCAAAAAATTTATTATTAATCCGGCCCTGTATACTAATTTCATTTAATATATGGAAAGAAATTAAAACTTTTACTTTCATATAGAGAGAGATTAAATTCATTTAGAGCAAAAAAAAAAAAAAAGAAACAACTATAAACAATTAAGAAAGTTAACAAATATTGCGTAAAAGCCAGTTAATATGTTTTTAAATGAATTTTATATTGAATTACATATATGTGTGTGTGTATAAATAATTACGTATGTACATTATGTATTAATATTCATGTACACATGTATACTTGTATTTTGTAAATTGCATACATAAATAATTTTTCATGTCTTAATTTATTACATTTTTACGTTTTTAAAGAGAATTGACTTAGAACAGCACACGTAAGAAAATTAGTAGATTTTTACAGACAATATAAAAATATTAGGTTCTTATATAAAAGCAACAAGTTATAAAAAGTGTAAGAACTTTACTTTTGATGTTGATTATTTTCATTCTAAATCTCGGCCATTAAAGATGATATTAATGAGGATAATATTTAAAATTTGCTTTATCTTAAAGTATATTTTATGCATATTGCATACTTATAGGCTTTTATCTTAATTATTTTGTTTTTTTTTAAAGATTTAAGATGACGATCTTCTAAAATTAACATTTTATAACAAACTCATATACTTCGCATAATAAAAAATTTCATATATAATTAAATTTTATATTCCACATTTTACGAGTAATTTTATAACAAAATATTTTTTCAAAAATTTATTCATCAATTCTATAAAAACAGATTTAAATGTTAATATTAGCTAGCTATGAAGAATTTTTTGAAATATAAAATTTTTAAATATATTATAGCTTATAAACTTTATAAAAATTTTAAATGAATTTTAACAAAACAGCCATAATTGAAGAAATTAAAACCGCACATAACATTCATACAAGAAATTTTTTTGAATAACCCATTCATACTTGTACTGAGTAAGTATACACATTAGGTAGAGTGTCGGAAAAAGGAAAAGAGTAATTATTATTTTTTAAATGAATTTGTTTTTTTATTCAATTTTTTTAATTCATTTTTAAATTCGTTTTAAAGAATAAATGATGTATGCACTATCCAGTTAAGGGACAATTAATATTGCGCCTGAAACGTATGCAATATTGTGCAAACAAAATGTTTCTAAGCTATTTTTATTTAGGAATTTATTCACCCAGAAAAAAAAGTTGAAAATTTCATGTTAAAAAATTTTTATTGATGACCAAGATGACCAACTTAATTAAAAGCACGGAGCAAACTTTCATTACAGGGAAAATAGACTTTAATTTTTCACCGAGACGTTTCATCACTCCTCATTGTACACGGAAAAACATATTTAACTCATTTCTCATATGCAGCGCAAATAAGAGCAACATTTCTTTAAGAATGCTTCTAAATTTCTTTTAAATGTATTTTTTTTTAGAATTGAAGGTTAATTTTTCGCAACCGGCTCTGTGAGTTTGGAGAATTGAAAAAAGTACTTCAACAAAACTTTTAAAATGTGGTAGGTTTTAAGAAAAAAAAAAAACTTTTAAAAATTATTTACAGCTTTTATTCACAAACATTGGAGGTTTTCGTTTATGCACGCTGCGCTGAAAGTTCTACATTAGAACTAAAATTTTTAAATTGCAGCGTTAAATAGTATGCAAAAACTTTAGCTAAGCTTTTTTTTTTTACGCAGTCTACAAATTCTGAAACTTCTAAATAATCTTTCGTTCGAAAATAACAAAAATGACATTGCTTATGAAATTGTATCCCAATACTTTTCGTCTCCCAATTCGCTGCAAAATAAGGAAATTTTAACAAGATTTGAAAACTTATAGAAAACTTACTTTAATAACCCTTTAATATCTGAATAGGACATTTTGAAATTAAAAATTTTTTTTGTATTTTAAATTAAAAAAAAAAAATTCATGAAGCAGCAACAAAATTAATATTAAAGGTCTGCGCTACATTTCTAACATTTCTTAAAAGCAGATTGAATTTCCGAATGCACTTTATTGCAGCAAGTAATTTCCGAACGATCTATATTTTCAGAGTATGTAGCATGAATTTTCGAACGTACTACAAGTTAGAACTATTCTAGAACTGAGTAAACGAAAACCCCCATTTTCGGAAATCACTTCCGTGACGATTCAAAAGACATCTAAAGTTTTATTTATACAAAATAAAACATGAAAAGCACAGTGATTGTTTATAAATTTTCTATCCGTCAAAAATCGGTGATAGGCGGTGTTGATTTAATATTTACTATTCTTTTTAATTAATTTAAGAAAACATCCGTGAGAATTCTCAAATTTTGTTAGAAATTTAGTTACTACAGATTTTTTTCTAATATTATAATATTTTAATAATCTATTTACTATATAACAAAAGTAGTTTTAATTCAATTAAAATACAAAAAAAATATTCATATAAAATTCTTTTAATTCATCACAAAAATTTTGTAAATTTTTAAAATTTAAAGCTTCTTAAAACTTAATCTTTTCAGGAAATCCTCTGTATATGTATATGTAGTTCGTTTCAGGATATATGCTTTATAAATATTTATATAAAATAAAATAATTATTGAAATTATTAAAGTGAAAAATATAAAATAAAGTTTTTTTTTTCGAACTTTTAAAATTTATTTAGAAAGTCTTTGTTTAGTGCTCTTATTGCTAAGAATTTATTGATTTTCATTCTTTAAGGATTAATAAAAATTGGAAAACTTTTCTAATATTTTTTTTTTCTGTAAAGGTATAAGGATTTAAATTATTTTGGTAAATTATTATATTAAATGTTTTTTTTCTTGCTTTGGTTAAATTCTTTTTTAAATAAATAAAATAATTTATTTTTTAATCTTTTTATAGAAAAAAATTTTTTATTAATATTTTTTTTTTCAGAAAAATATTAACAGCATACCGGAATGAATTATTGGATTAAGTTTTAATATTAAAAATTTGTTTACCTTTTCAATTTTTTCTTAAATATTTGTAATACACTTTGTTTCATTTTAGTAATACATTGGATACTCAATGATAGTGTACAAAAATGATAGTTTTGTCCATGTAAACAGCAATTCTAATAGAGCAACTTAAAAAATTTGAGATAACAATTTGACAGCAATGAACTAAAATTCGCAAATTTGTTTATTTGTCAAATATTTTAATCAATATCTATGTTCTAGAAATGGAGGCAACGTGTTCTCATTTGTAAGAAATAGAGGCAATGTGTTCTCATTTTGAAGGTTTTATAATACTTAACATTTTGTAAAATCTTTTAAAATACTTTAGAATAAATTTTATCGAAGCAATCATTTTAAAACCCGTAGATATTTTTATATTCCCCTCTATTATGAACATCGGTATCGGCCGATATATTATCGGCAGTTCTAATCGGTTCTAGGTTTCTTCTGTATTATGAACCGATACCGATAAAAATATGTCAACCGATTAAAAGAAGCTTTGTCATACAAATTTTTGTTTTTGTAAATTGGAGAAAAAGTTTTTTTTTTCTAATGACATTTGTTTTCTTTCAAAAGTTATTTTCAAAAAATTTTTAAAACTATTTTGAATTTGGTTTTGATGTGCTAAAAAGTTGTTGTAAGCAAATTATTTTCTGTTAAATTTGTAAAATAAAAATATACATATATCGGGAAAATGTCGCGTGCATTATATTTTGAAAGTGAAGAAACGGTAGGTGAAGAAACGCAAGCTATTCAAAGACGACATATAAGAGATTCAACTAATCCATTGGATTCAGACAACAAATTGTATGTTTATGTACCTATTTTATTTTATTATTTATATAATATGTACACATTTTTTAGGTTTATCCAGAATTTCAGATTATCATTCCTTGCCAGGTTTAAGTCCTCTTCCATTTTTTCTACTAACCGCGCAATTTGTTTTTTGTTGCTTACGATTTTACTCCTAAATAAAATATATGAATAACATTTTGAAAGAAAATAATTTAGAAAAAATGCTTACATTTTAAAAAAGCAATTATTACACCAGTTTCCTTGATAAAATGAAGATTTTACAAAAAAAAAATCTGTCGTCTAAAAATTTGTACCCGCTTTTAAATCGGTGAAAACCCGACTATTTATCGTTTTCATAATATCAGCTAATACGTTTCCTATACAGGGAAAAAAAGCTTTCCCGACTCCGATAAAATTTACCGATAAACAATGTTGGTAATACAAACACAAAATTTTGCCGATAAATTATCGTTTATCGGCCGATACCGATATACATAATAGAGGGGATTATAATCAAAAAAGTTTTGGGACTTGTGTACACACCTTACGAATAATAATATCTAAACGACTGAAGCAATGTATAGGGCAAATAGAGGAAAAACAATAGTTATTTGCGAATATTTAACACTTATTTTAAAATATATTCTTCCTTTATAATATTAAGCCTTTCAATGATCGCAGTGCATGGTGATACATAATATAGTAAAAACTGTGCTACATTCGTGCTCATAAACAAATGTTGCAAAGTTTGTTCATAAACATTCCTTAATTATCCGCAATATTTGTTATTTTGTGTCACACAGTTAAATTATATAAACTTTTTTTTTGCTTTTACGAAAATTGTCCAAAAAAATATATTGAATATTGCCATCTGTTTATAATTTTGTAATATTTTGTATATGAAAATCTCTAAAATCTATAAAATATTGTAAACAATATTCGAACGTGAGGCATATTTAATCAAATAAATAATAATATTATTGAAATATTTGGCATTTTATTTGTGTACGTCCTATTGTAATTTTTATGATTGTAATTTTTCCGGGAAAATATATCCAATGCCGAATTAGTTTTATACTTTTGGCCAAAAAAAATACGTACCATTTATTAGATTTTAATGTCCATGTGCGAATTCACTAGTCTATATTAAATTCAGTTCCTATATATCTATACGTGTATTAAAAATTATATAAGTATATATGTAATAAAAACAAACTACATTTATAAATTTTGTTTTTTTTTTTGTTTCAATTTGTTTTTATATTTTGGAAGCTTATAGTTATATAAATATAATTTCCTTATTTTTTTTTTTATAGCTATGTATATCAATTTACTTTTTCCAAATTATTTCTCATTTCTTTTTTTGGAAGTATATATGTATATATAATACTTTAATATTTAATACATAATGTTTATGCATATTATGTAAATAATGAAATTAATTATATTTGTATATATTTTTGTCCAATGAAATTCATCATTGTGAATTTCAGATATAAGGTTTTTTTAATTATTAATTTTTTTCTATATTCATTTTGTGTATGTAAATATTTTATTTATTTTCTGTTTTCTTTTTTATATTAAATTTTCAATTATATTAATATAATTACAATATTTTATTTAATTTCTATATATGAATAAATATTTTAAAGATATGATCCTTAAGTTTTAACACAAAAACCATATTTTCTCTTTTTGTTTCATTAAATCAAAAAATTTTCATTAATTTTTTTTATTTTTTTTACATATAATTTTAATTACTTTAAATTTTTTTTTTGCATACTCAAATGGAATTTTTATTTTATTAAATAAAATTCAATATTAAATAGTTTTTCTTTTATATAAATATTTAATAAGAATTTAATTATTAATATATGAATTGATAATATAACATAGCTTGTATATATATTATATATATGTATATATATTATATATATATATATATATATATTTATTTATATATATATATATATATATATATATAAGTATGTATGAATGTATAGAAGAAAATATTAAATAATATTTACACAATTTTGTGTTTTTTTTTTCATTTTATAATGATTGTCTTTCATTGAATATAAAAATATTATGAATTTTAAGAGATAGTTATATTAAATAGTTGTTTTTTTTAAATATAGCATTAAATGAAATTTTATTAAATATAAGTTAATTATGTATAATGTGCAATTATTATTGAAAATATTTCATGTAGAAATTATGCAAAATTTATATTTTCATAAATGAAAAAAAAAAATTCACAATAATGATATTAAAAGAATATGCCATTATTCCGTATTGTGAAAAGCAACGCAATATCTTTGATGATCAATCATGTTCCGTATTGCATTTTTAAAAAATTTTTACAATATTGAACTTTTTAAATTGTATAAAAACGAAAAACGAAAATATTGTGAATTTTGAAAAAATTTTGACGGCGTGTTATTTAATATTCCAATTGATATAACGCTAATTTATGAGTTTTTGCATTGAAATTTGTTGTAACCGAACTGGCAATAATTAGCTAGTAATTTTAAAGATAATGGCAAATAAATGCAATAAATAGAATTTTATAAAAATTATATCTAGAAATGATAATGTCAATTAAAATTTGTATCGTGAAATGTAAAAAAAAAAAACCCTTTGATTTTGTTTGACTATGCAGTACCATTGCAGTTTTGGATTTAAGTATACAGCTTAAACTCGATTTGAAAACTTTGTTTTTGACAATACGGAATATTTCCTATGTTTATGTATGTTATAAACAAAATATTCAAATATTTATTAAATAATATGAATTAAAATTTATAATAATACAAATTACAATATAATTGAGAACGGATAAGTAAAATCGATGGGAGTCGAGAAATTTGTTATACATGCATAAAAATGCAAAATATATGTGTGAATTTGTTTGCAATTTATTGCATTCATAATAATATTAATATAGAATATGCTCATATATTTAATAAATTTTGTATTTAACAAATTTTATGTCACGAACATTGATGAGAATAAATGAATATTTGTATTCGTATATGTATGCGAGCACTTTTTCATTATGTATAAAATCTACCCAGTACTAATACAGAAATACTTCAATAGATGTCATAGTACCAAAACTGAAGCTTGAATTTTTGAATTTAGTCACTCTTAAAAGTTTTTATACATATGTATATTGTTCACATAATATTTATTTTGAAATGAAAATATTTGACAAACAATGATTTTGAATACATTTTACAAATAAAATGTCACAACTTGAATAGATTTTGCACTTATATTGTGTTTGGATATGCACTTATACGTTCTCGATTTCAAGAATTTATAGTTTCTGTTTTATGTAAAGAATTTTTGAATATTATGAATTTGTAGTATGGCATTATTCTCAAATAGCAAATTTATATAATTCAACAACATCGAATGATACAGTTAAATAAAATAAAATTATACAAAGAATTGCACATACAATATTATTACATAAAATATATTTTAAGTTACTGTACAGTGACAAGAAGAATTTAAAATATGTAATATGAGATTTTAGAGAATAATACTCGTATATGAGATAAGTGTTCAAAATCAGTTTTTTCCTTAATAATTATATAATAATAATTTTATATTTCATATTAAATAAATAATAATTTTCAAACATAATATTTAGAATTTTGACATACAAACAAGTACTTCCATAATATTACGTTTTAAATTTATAAACATTTTATACTTATAGTGTACAAAATAACTAATAATTAATTATTATTATAGCTAAATTTTATTTGATATTCTACAATGTTATTCTTAATTTAATTATAATTTCCATTTATTATAGAATTTGTTTTTTATTTCATTTATTTGTAAATTATTTATTTATTTATTATATGTACATATGTGTTTTGAAAAAAAAAAATGAAAAAATTCAAAATGGAGGCGAGAATTTTTTCATTTTTATTTAATTTTATTTTATTTTTTGTTAAGGCGATAGCTGGTATTAGAAGTCAATTTATTGAATATAAGCGTTAGTAGAGTAAATTTTAATAAACTTTCCATATATGTTGTTGAGGGTAATAACTTCCATCTTATTTAATTTTCAGATATTTTATACAAATATTGTTGAGAAAAATATTGAATAGTACAATAGTTTAACGCATTAAGAGCCCTCTATGTGTTAAAATAAAAGTAATCGAAAATACTGTTATTGGCAAAGTGGCAAAGTGTATGCCATTCATTAGCAATATTTATTTTTTAAGATATTTTCTTGTGATTTTCTTGAAATCTTTTCTTGAAAAGTTGTCCAATTTTTTCTATATTTTGATGGTTTGAAAATTTATTTGATTAAATCTTTATGAAATCAAAAGTTTTTTCCAAATATTTTTTGTCATTTATTATAAAGTAGTCAACACCATATTGAAATATTCACAACAGCTGTATTAATTTAGCGATTTTACAACGAATGAATTATATCGGATAATCGCTTGCCCTTTTTGCTGCATAATGAAAGGAAAAATTCTAAAATAAAGTAAAACCGCCCAAACTGATCGAAGCTACTGTCTCATACATATATGGCATATTTATTAGAAATTTTATTTAAATCAATAAATAAAAATGAAATTGAAAATTTTATGAAAATTAAAATTAATTTAAAATATCAAAAAAAAAAAATTAAGCCTCACACTCAGTTTTATTTTATATAATTTAAAATTATTATTTATTTAATTATTTAAGAAATAATTAATTAATTTTATTGATTAAGATTAGAAAATGAATTAAAGAAATTTTGTTTTATAAAATTTTTAAAAATAGAATTTAAAAAATTATAAAATACGGTTTTAACACCTACAGAATTTTAGGCCGATATTCTACTTATTTTACAGTTTTACTATATAATTTTATTAAACTACTAATATATTGATGCTTTTTGTTGATTTTTATTTATTTTCTTTTTTCATCTTAATTATTGTATGTAAATATTTTTTATATTCAAGTACATATGTACATTTGTATGTATAATTATAATTTAGTTTTTTTTTGTATTTTGTAAATAAAATTTTTGCTTTCTTCTTTGTTTATTGCAGAGATGAAAAGAACTAATATTAATTATTGATATTTTATAAGTATATTTGTATATTTGAATTATTAAATATATAATCTGTTATACAGGATAATGCATATATCAAGTATGTATATATCAATATAACAATAACATATTACTTATTTTGAAAGTGATCTAAGTCCAATTTTCATTTCAAAATCGATTTATTCTCAAAGAATAATGATCTAGTATTATTCTCAGTCAAGTTTCCTAAAGTTTTAGTTACTCTAAACATAAACGGTGTATAATATTTTATTTTACATAAAATGGATTTAAGTCACTTTCAAAATAAACCATCAACACGTGTGCATATGTGTGTTTTAAAATTTATGTTTTATAAATATGAATGTTATATAATTTTAAAGTATAGTTCATATTATAATAATAAATAATAAGAGTATAACTCTTTAGGTTTTCTAAGTTTCAGATTACATAATAGAAACGTAGGCGTGTATAAAAATATTGAATAATGAGAAAAATTTTAGAGAGAGTAGCTGTCCTCGAAAACAAATTTTAATAACTATATTGCTGTAATTCAAGGAAAAGCCTTCCATAAAATTAAGATAATTTGTGATAATCAAAATTATTTTATACTGTATATACTAATATTTTATTTATATCATATTACAAAACCTTATATAAGCAATTAGATTTTTAATATTTCAAGTGTTATAAATAAAAGAGCCATTTTAAATATAACAAAAGAAATATAATATTTCCTTTTAAATTTAATCTGAATTTATTTTGATCTTTTTTTTTAAATAGTATAATTAAATATCAATAGCATTTTCGAGAACAGAAACTTTGCGTCATAAATTTATTTTCAACATAAGAATTATGTAATTATTGAGAAAATACGAGAAGAAATTTAAATATAATAAGTATAACAGTTTAAATTAAAAGAAATATAAAAATTTTTTGCCTATATCAAGGCACCCACAACTTTTGAATCTTATTTTTTTGGTACAGTATAGAAATAACATACATATAAGTTATCATAAACTATAGGTATGAATAAAAAAGGATAATGATAGAAATACCTTTACCTAAGAATTAATTATTTTAATTATACAATGAATCATTGTCAATCATATAAGATTTTCAATTTAAATGATATAATCCATAGTTTATGCAAAATTTCGAATACAAGAAGATGTGAAAATTGTATACTAAAACAAAATATTAAAAATTAATTTGCTAATTTCCTTCATACAAATGTGATTAATCCAGGAAATCAAGGAACACTATCATTAATAAAGAATATATGAATATTTGTACGCAATAAGGAAAGTAATTAAAATAGAATAAATAAAAGGAATTTTAAATAATTTCCTAAATTAAATAAAATATTTATGAAGAAAATTTATACACGCTATATGGCAAGCTTATGTTATATATGCATATTTTGTTTTATATTACAAATATTTCTATGTTATAGTATAGCAGTCCCCAATTGTACATACATAGAAAATAAACTTTGATTATAAATAGTGTAATACGTCAATACGAATACTACTAGTATTCGTAATTCAAAATAATTTTATTTGAGTTGCATTTTCCTTAATGCTACACAGTTCTGAAATTAAATTCAAACAATTAATCTTAAGGCTGATAATACTTATTTTTATATAAGCTGATTTGAATTAAAAAAAACATATTATTACTGAAACTATTATATGAAACTCATAAATTTTTATATATGTACATATAAGATACGTTGTAAGGTAAAGTTTAGATATCAAACACTGTTCATTTTTATACAATTGGATGCCGGTTAATTTTTTTTCTATCAAACAAAATCCGGTTTACGAGCGATTATAACTCAAAACAATCATCAAATTTCAATCAAATTAAACTTACTTTATGAATTATGTTTGATGTGTAAATCGTGTTGGAACTAATCCTTTTGTGTATATATATATCATATTGTAGATCCATGTATATAACACACAAAATAATAAATATTCCATTGAATATTAGTTTATAACAATGTTATTAATTAATTGTTGAAATTTATTGAAGTCTGATATACATATACATGTATGAACCGTGGTTTGATATCAAATTTTGTTTGAATGGAATTTAAAAAACGTGATCAAATTAACATCAGATTTTAATTAAAAAGTTTATATTATATAATGTCCGATAAAATCTATGTATATTTATATTTATATATTTTGGATATTTATATATTATAGGTAAAAATTTTTGTATTGTATGTGATATTGAACAATTTCTACTTATATAATTGTTATATTATGCTTATATTATTATTGAAATATTAAAAATATATTAAATAAATTATATATATATATTAATATTTTAAAGTCACATTTTATTATTTTTCCCTTAAAGTTTTCATTTAGAACTTATTCAAATTTAATTTTGAATATTATTTAATTTTTAATATCTTAATATAATATTAATACTATAAATGTATGTATATGTTATATTATGTAAGTATAAGTATATATTAATTAAATATTTCAATTTTTATCTGCGTATATTATATAAATACAATTTCATCTATAATATATATATATATAATATATCTATATATATATATATATCTATATATATAATATATATAATATATTATGTAAATATAATTTATTTATTAATTTTCTATATTATTTAAGTATGTATTTATTTTATATATTTTTAATTTAATGATGAATTTTGATTATAACAGTCAATTATATTTTTTTTTTTAGTATCCATCATTGTTTTTTTAGTTTTTTATATGATTTTTTAAATTAAAAACTAATTCTGTTTTCAATTAAATACGTTCATAATTTATAATCCTAAATTATATATATGGATATATACTCGTACATATATATATATATATATATATATATATATATATATATATATATATATATTATATATATATATGTATATAATATATTTATATATTATATATATACGTATACATATATATATTATTTATTATGGAAGAATAAGTCCTTTTTCAAGAAAGGTTGACAATACATATATCATTTTATTTTTATATTTTAATGTTATATAATCTATAGTATAAATATATATATATATATATATATATATATATATATATATATATATATATGTGTATTTTCCAGAAAATTAATATAAAATTGACTTTTGAAGGTTATACATAAAATGTCAAATATATTAAATTTCAAATATTTTATAATCGGTATTATATAAAATATTGTTTATATTAAAGACATTATAGAGGCATGTTTGAAGAATTAGATATGTTTGAATATGTATAGGTATTATTATAATATATAGAAAATTGTTATGAAAAAAACCCTGTTTTAAATTGAAATATTTTTGAACATTATATAAACTCACACATAGGTACAGTATTGCAAGGTATATAGTAAAATTTTAATATTATATTTGGACTTATTAACGGAAAATATTTTTTATTTAGATTTTATGCTTATTATATTTTGATTTTGAAAAATTTGAAGTATAATTAAGGCGCTCAGGACATTAGGGGCATATCAAAGAGTTACTATGTTTAATAGAAATGTAATATGGCCTAAAGAATTGTTCCATATTTTCAAAATAGCTGCTTAATTTACTTCTCTTTTAACTCTATTTTAACATAAGTTCATTTTTTCAACATTTCAATCGCAATATACTCGAAATTGTATTTTTGCAGGTAGGAAACTAATAGGCTGATCGCCTCAATTATAAATTACAAATTATTATAGATAGATTTTATTTAGTTATAAAAAAAATGATTGTAAAGCAAATCGGAAAACAGAACATTTAATAAATTTTATAGCTAAAATATACATATTATCTAAATAATATTTGATTCGAGATCAATATTTATTACAATAAAATTTTTATATTTTAATTCTTACCAAAAAAGGTATTACATTTAAATTTATTTATATTTTATTTTATTAAGAAGACTTTATATTATACAAAAAAACTTATTTAATAATTATTTGCTATTAAATTATAAGAAAGACCTATTTTTATTTAAATTTCACCAAAAAAAATTATTAGTGTTTTCTTTATCAATTTTTATAAAATATTAAATAGGCTTTTATTTTTTTCAATGACATTTTAATTTTATTATAAGCGTATATTTTATAAATTGGATTGGAGAATTTATTGTTATACGAAATATTTATTTTGTCCTAAATTGTTCCATAGAGCTAATGACGTTATAATATAGAACACATTTTATATGTATTAAAAATTTAATAAATTAAATAATATAAAAAAAAATTAAATGAAAAATTTCCAATATTTTAATTATCAATTAAATATTTTAAATATTTTAATTGGGGCGGCGTGTTGTCCGTAGCTCGGACATATGTACTAGATGCGCAATTTAAATACATAGTCCGAATACAACACTATGTATTTAATTTTTGCAACAATTAATCATATAGGCATACAATTTGCATTTATACTGTGCCGATGTTTTCAATTTTAAAGTAAATATTTTTATTTGAATATGAAAACTTGATTTTTTTAATTTGTAGTTAAATATGAAATTAAATAATTATAAAAATAAATATTGTACCCACTTACTTCATTTTTAAAATTATTGAAATTCCTTTTTTACTATTTTAAATTTCATAAAAATCTACATATATACCGAAAATATTTGTTTAATTTTTTAATAATATATTACTAGTACGACAAATGATGGAAATCATAAACATTTGAGAGAAAAATATTAAAAATTGAGATATTTTATTGAAAAATTTAAATTTCAGTCCAAAATTGAAATATATATGTACATACTTACAAGTGAAAATAAAATAATGCAAATTTCTTTCAATAAATTTTCTTATATCGTAAATAAAATTTATAAATTTATTTTCTTTAATTATACAAATTAAAAATTTATTTCTTCTTAGTTTCTTCGAAATAAATGACAACATTATATTATTATTCTTTAATTGTCAAATAATGCACTCATTGACAACTATATGTCATAATGTTTACGAGAATATGACATTTACAACAATTTTGTCATTCTAATAAAATGATGTTAACTCAATTTATATCGTACATTATTTTTGTTGTCAAAATTTACAATATATACATTTAAACGTATAAATAATATTTTTGAGCAAAATCACAATTATTTGATATCTCTTTTTCTTTTATTAAATTCATACAATATTAAATATAAATCACCGTATACTTTTTTTTTTTCGTATAACAGAATTTAAATTTAATTTTTTTTTATTATTTTTTGTTTTTTTTTTTCAACACTGACTCTTATTTATTTTGAATGCTCTTTATATTAAATTATTGCCATTTAAAAAATTTTTTCTTCCAATTTTTTTATTTTTATAATATATACACTTATATATATATATATATATATATACATATTATATATTGTTATATAATAATAAATGATAATTTAATATAATGTTATTTCCTATAATTAAATCTTTTGGCATTTTTAATTAAAGAACATGAAGATTTTCACAGCTTTTTGATTTTGTTATATCTGTTAAACAAATTTTCTGTAATATTTCTTTAGCCAAATGTAATGATATATGCGTTCTTGAACTTTTCATCTTTGATTCCATTTTCTTATCTCGTTTCTCTTTCAGGCGTATCTTTATATAGTTACGAATCAATTAAAAAGAGATAAAATAAATAAAAAAAAAAAACAAAATGTTAAAATAATAAGAAATATTGAAATTATTTTTCAATTAAGGAAAAATTTTTTTTTTTTTTTAAAGCAAAAATTTACTTTTATAAAAGCAGAAGCTCAACAACTAAATCTTATTTAAAAATAAAATTAGAATGACCATCCCTATATAATGAAAATGTTGCTTGAATTTGATTTTATTTTTTGCATTTCGTTTTAATAAAGTTTGGAATATAATTACTTAAGAGAGTTGAATAATTAACTATTACTGGGAATTAAAATTTATTTTCATGTTACTGCTACAATTTTCTGTGTTTGAGATTAAATTGTTTTAGGAATTTTGAGCATATAAATTGAGAAAAAAATTTTAGTTAATTGGTGATAATTTAATTAGTATTTTTGTAATTGTTATTAAATTATGAAGAATAAATAATGGTAAAATTTAAAAAAATATTTTAAAGTAATTTCAAATTTATTCAAAATATTTAATATTTTATATCAAGTAATTTGAAGCAAATTTAAAACAAGCTGTCAATTTGACATTGACTGTTTGTATAGCAGATCTCGGATAAAATGTCAAAAATAAAAATATCAAATTACCCAACATATATATTCCAATTTTTATAAGCACTCAAGAAATTCAAGAAAAACTATAAGAAAATTCAATTTTGCAATTGTTTTCAAAAACGAAATTAATTTTATTTAATAATATTTTTATTTTATTTATTCCCAATTTCAATTCTTGCTCTCTGAATTATTTAAATATATAAGCATTCATTCTTAACCAACAGGAGTTCTTATTTAACAGGAGTAAGAAAATTAATTAACATTAAAAACAATTAATTTTCTTAAAATGAATATTCTTGATGTCAACCTCAAGTTTTTTATATTATATGAGAAGTTCAACACAGTTCAGTAACTCGAAACTTTGTAAATATTTTAATATGTATATAATTGGTCTTGCAAGTTAAGATTGTATAATTGATTATCGTAAAAAAAAAAATAATTACGTAATTCATTGTTGTATAATTAAATTGCAACATTTTGAAAATTACTGTTTTTCCAATGTTAAAAGATGATTGCTACACAATCTTTTCTTAAAAAATATATATGTAAGAATAAAGCAAATATATATATATATTCGTATATATAACTAATATAGAATAAATATCAAAAAATAAATTGTCATTATAACGAATTCAGAATAATGATAATGTTTCAAAATAATAAAGAAAATCAATTTTCATTTACATTCCTTTCCTTTCTTTTTTTTTTTCAAAGAAAGAAAAGGACAATAGTAATATGAAATATATACACAAACGTATATTCGTATATAACTATAAATAAGAAAAAAGTTAAATTGAAACAATAGTATATATTTATTTTCTGTCACTAATGACATTATATAACAAACAAATGAAATAAACAAAAACAAAAAATAAAATAAATAAAATGAAATATGCGAAAATAAACATTAACATTTTATATAAAATGAAAATACAAAGGACATGACGTACAAAATGCGAATGGGACTCTTTATAGTGTATATATATATATATATAAAAATATATAATATATACAGCAATTTTTTTTTTATTCGCACTCACCTGCTTTAATGTACCAACTAAGAGTTCATCAACATTATGTTGAATGCCACTAGAAGTTTCAATGAATTTTATATCACGATTTGCTGCTAATGTTTTACCCTCTGATGAATTGTAAAGAAAATAGAATAAAATGTAAAGAAAATTTAAATTAAAATTAAATTGAAATTATCTATACAAATGCATATATATATATGTAAGTATATTTAATGTAGAGTATATTGAAGATAACAATAAAAAAATAAAAGATAATATAAAGGTAAAAATCGAGAAAGATGTTGATGACAAGCGTCATCTAGAATAAGTAAGAAGGAAAAAATATAAGAAAAGGGATGAAAAAAAACAAAATTAATAACAATTACAATTTTATCACAGTTATATTATTTCCATTTCAATTTAATATTAAACGAACATTTATAAATTGTAATTTACGATAAAGGATTTCAATTATATTTTAAAATCAAAACTAATATAAAATTAAAAATTTAATAAAGTAAAGTAATTTTCTTTGGATTCATATTTTGTAATGTTAATGAATTTTTTATTGAATAAATTTTATAATATTCTACTAATTTATATTTTTTTTTTGTTATATATTTAAAAATTACGATATTGAAGCGCAATATTGTCGTGATTTAATTTGCTATTTTTTTCGTTTTTCATTTTATACCGTTATTTTGCACGTATAATAATGAAAATTTTAGAAATTTAAATTTAAATTAAATTTTTTTAATTATAATTATTAAATTAGTGAGTGAAATTAGTGATTTTAAAGATTTCTTAATAAAAGAATAAAATTAAGATATAAGCAATTTCAATTTTGTACTCCATACTTAATTATTAAAAAGTTATAGAGAAGTAGAAAATAGCAAATTTTAATTGAGTTAGAGCTCAGTGAAAATCAATTTAGTTAGAGCTCTGTGTTAAAATTAAAATATTTTAGAAAATCAAAATGATCACTTTTTAATTTTAAGGAATAAATCAAATATTTGTAATTATTTTCCTGAATTTTAATTATATATGCATTTAACTAATAAACTCAATTAGAATAAAAAATTAGAATCTCACCATAATTTGTGTTGTAATATAACTTACTGTGTTGTAATTAATAATATATATAAAATGAAACAGTAAATTCTCTCATTCTCTTACTTATTATTTTTGTCGCTTTGTTTCTTTTTATTATAATCTTGCTCATAAAATTTTAATTAAAAATGTTATGAAAATCAGAAAACCAAATTTTTGAAATGGGGGGAAAAACTTAATTTCTCTCTAATATTTTATGTTCTCAAAATGCATTTGCATGACATATAAAAACAATATGGTATTTTATTGAATTTTGAAAGAGCATAAATCAATATTTTAGGTGATTCTCTAAAAGCACTTTAAACATAAATACATTATGCTCTGTTTTAATAAACAGAAAAAGAGAGAGAAAAATATGGAAAATGATTTTCGAAAATTTTATTTTATTTCATTTTTTTTTTGTTTTTGATATCTCTCGAAGCTATAAAATTGGAAACAGACCATATTTAATATATTATTAAAAGAATATCCGCTGTCTAGACAGTGTCATTAATATTATATGAAAAAATATGTTTTATCTTTAAAACAAAATTTTAATGACGTGTCAATGACGTTAATGTAAATCTACATAATGAAAATGAGAAGAAGGGTTGAAATCTTCTTGTACTGATTGTCATTAATTCGGAAATGCGAATTTTTGTTTAAATTATTTCAAATTTTTTGAAAAAATTATAGAGAAATGTACTTAGAGCTTCGAATTTCTTATAGTATTTATTTGGTTTTAAAGATTTATAATGCAAATCTATAGCTTTTGCTAATGCTCACTTGAAGTGTGGCTAAAAAATTTCACTTTCACTTTAAATTAAAAATTTCAATTAAACTTTTGAACTTTGAAACTTAAAATAAAAAAAATTTTTGAAAATCAATCGAAAAAGTGCAAAAATCAAACATTATTTTTAATTTTCATATCATCACGTTGGTGATAAAATCACATTTTTTCGTTATCATGTCTACAATAAATTTTTAAAAATAATTTTTTTTTTATCAATAATTCTCAATTATTTCCTTTTTATTTTTTTTGTTTTCATGGAACAAGATATATCAAAACATGGGGGCTCGTGCCCTCTATATACTTAAATACATTTTTTTATTGAGAATTTTGTTAATGAGATAAAATTATTATCAACTTAATTATAACGATAAAAGAAAAAATATAGGTAATAATTATTATGGTTAAAAGCCGCACAAATTATTTTTGTTTTTTTTTGAAACAAAAATAATAATTATAATAATGTGTTATAATCATTATTAATTTATTGTTATAGTGAACTGTAATATGATTCACAACTTTATTAATTAAAATCGCAATTAAAAGATAAAATTGCAAAAAAAAAAAAAGTAATTATCATTTTATTTGTTTTTATATGCATAAAAGATAAAATAATAAAAGGTCTAATGTTCAATAATAGTCGATAATTTTTATATTATTAAAATGAATAGAAGCCGAAGTATTTAATACACATATTAAGTAGTGTGGGTTGCCCAAGAATTTAGTTAATAAATGTAAATATAGGAACGCAAGAATTTGGTGAGAATATAAATTACAATTACAGTATTTTGAAAGAGAGCGCAAATTTTATTTTGGTGAATAAGCAAACAGTGCAATTTATAGAATAAATTAATACGTTTTGAATTTTACAGCCCCCTTTCGTTATTTTATTTGCTATTTTTAAGCAAAATTCTTATAAAATCTAAAATATTTTTTAATAATCCGAATTTCGATTTTACAAATATTGAATATATATGGCGATTCACCAAAAAGCTAGGAATCATATACCATCGGGTAGAGGGTCAAAAATTAGTAAAATTTTTGTTGGGAACATAGTGTTAAATCAGAACAGTTACCGAGCTACAGGGATTTTGAGAAAATTTGGCGAAATTTTAACATACTTAAGTTTTTTGATTATAACTGCCGTTCCGAAAACGATAGAAATTTTAAACAAATAATTTTTGAAAGAGCTTTAAGTGGGCTTTAAATAATTAATATCGGATTATATAATTTTACACGTTTTTTTCGGAAATGCTAGCATTTGAACTTTAGGAATTTTCCAATTTTCATCATTATTTTTTATTTTTTTACTTTTTTTATCCCGACTATTTCTCATGAATTTTTTTGAATTTTTCAAAATTATCTTTGCAGAGTTTTGCCCAGCTGCTTAAGCTTTAATTTAAGTCATTAAGCATTAAAAAATCTTTTGCGGTACGGGAAATATAGCAAAAAAAAAACCATTTCTATGTATAGTTTTCAAAGGCCTTAATAAAATCTGGTATACTGCTCGTAACTTGTGGGTGAATCACTATGTAGTTTAAGTCTTAAAATTTTTTAATTTGTAATTTATACTCATTTAAATGACATAATTACTTTAATTAACTCGAATTGTGCTTTTAAATATAATTATTTTTTTTTTTTAATTTAATAAAAATAAAATTTTTAAAATTTTTAAATTTTTCCAATCAACAACGACCTTACATTTTTTCTCCAAATCTCATTATAATCAATGTTTTTTAAATTTATGGAAAAATCTTATACTCAAAAGAAATTTTTCCCAATATTTTTAAAGAATAAATTTAAGAATCAAGGAAATTTTTATAATTTTATAAAGAAATTTATTTGAAAATTGATTAATTATCCATTCAATATCCGCTTAAAAAAAACAAACAAAGAACAATAATAGACCATTTAATATGTAAAGTAAAAAATTTATGGATTTTGCTTTAAAATTCTAAAACCATAACATTATTATCATCATCATAGATTTATTAATAATTCCCCATATCTTATAATTTTCCATCATTATTAATGTCTAAAAGATCCTTTTTAAATGTACTTAACCTAATAAATCTTCTATACTATAAGGTACTATAAAAACTCCTAACAAAATATAATTTATGATGAAAATAATGATTTTTGATGTTTCTATTGTGTCTAGTGTATATAGTAAAGAAGAAATTGGAACAGCATCTCAATAATAATAATAATACAATGGAAAAAAAAAGACAAGAAACATAAAATATGAAATAGAAAAAAAAATTTGAGAGAAGGCAAAAAAAATCAAATAAAGGGAATTTTTTTTTTTTTAGCATAATTTTTATTGTTTTGTTTTCTTTATTTAGTATCCGATTGGCGATTTAAGACGAATAAATTTGGAAAAATTTGAGAAAAGAAACAATGAAAAATATAGGAGTGTGAAGAAAGGAGAAAGGAGAGAGAAAATATGAATAAAACTTGACCACAAAAAAATCAATCAATCAACTATAAGGAGAAATATACTTAAAATTTTCTCATTTCTTCCAAGTTGTACAATTCTAATTTATACTCAACAAATAAGTATCAAGGATTCAAGGAGTATCAAATAATTGAAAAGAGTCTTATAGCAAAACTTATATAAAAATAACAATATTAAATTAATGAATAATAAATAATATGGATGTAAGTACGAAAGAAGATTGTTACGATGAAGCCTATACACAATATCTGTCTAAAGTTTTCTTAAAATTTTCTCTGCCTTTACTTTTGATGGAGCAGTTTTAAATTTCAATTTTACAAATAAAGTTACTCATTTTTTCCTTTTGTTGTTTTCTCTTAATCAATTTAAAATTATGTAAATTATAATCGATTTATGGATAGCCAGTCCCGAAATATTTTAATACGAAAATGGATACTTTTTAAAATATAAGAATTCATAGAAATTTTTTTTTTTTTGGGATATGCAAATAAATTTTCTATATCATTTTCAGGTTAAAGTTTTAATGTTAAATGACATTTTAAAATATTTTAATTTCCATAGAGAATTGTAATATAAAACGGGTCACTTTGTGTACATTGACGTAGTCAATATAACGTCAATGAATACATAAATGATTTATACAATGACAGTGAAAAATTATTTTTTTTAATAATAAATTTGTGTTAAGTTAAATTGGTAGAAAAAATTATTTTCATCGATTTATATTGAATTCGAGTTAAATTTATATTTTTTTTTTATTGAAATTTTATTTGATTCTTGTTATGTGAATCAAATATTACAAATAACTTCGGGTATTAAGATTATTTTGGATTTATTTAAATTTTAAATGAATAATTTATATGGAAAAATATTTGAAAAAAATTGCATACTTTCAGGAAAAGAAATTTTTCTTATGAAGTAATTAACGAAGAAGTATAGTTTTTAACGAAGGCATGAAAAACTAGAAAATGACAGAATTTTTTTAAATATTAATTGCCATATAAATACCATACAACACAAAGCGATTTTTGTTTAAATATTTTAAAAATTAAAGTTATTTAAATGAAGTTCCGTAAATATATTTTGAAAATTTGAATGCCATACAACTGCAGCATATAACTGGTAGCTGTCACACAACTCCAAAAGCTAATTTTAAATAATCGGAAAAATAATAAAGTTAGATTCATAAAACTTGGCAGTCATGTGTCCTTATATAGGCCAGACATATCCGTGCAATTTTTATGGAATAGTTTGACTGGCTCGAGGAAATACAAAAATTTAAATCTAAATATTTCGAAAACAAATTTTTAAGCTCAAATTGTTAAGGTGCAGAGAGGTATAATTTAAAAATTTTTAAAAATAAAATAAAAATGTAGGAATGAAAAAAAATTTTCTGCATAATAGCAATCACAAACACATACCATTGCTTGTTATCATCCTGGAACGTGCTAAATCACATTTATTGGCTACCAAAATCACAGCCTTTTCTTTAGTAACACCTTCACGCCATAAATAATTGACAGTATCTTCTGCTACACGAAATGAATTACGATCAACAATTGAATAAACTATAACACATCCATGTGGTTCATATGTTGATAAAGAATTTTCAACCTGCAGTAAAAAAAAAAATTAAATATCAAATATTATAAAAGAATTTATTATATAAAACTTACACTCATTTCAACACTAGGATGATCAATGAATACCAATTCTGATTCTTCATCATCCAATAGTATACTAACAGTTTTTTCGCCAAATTCATCGTCTAAAACTCAAAATTGAATAATTAAATAAACAATAATAGATTGGGACCAAGAAAATCAAATAATTTAAATTTGATTTTTCTTGGACAATTATACATATATGATAATTAAAATTTGTACAGGTGAATAAAATATAGATACGGTGACAATAATTATTAAATTTGAATTAAAATGAAAGGAAATAATAAATAGATAGTTTTTTTTGGATAGAAAATTTAGATAGAGACGCGTACATTATAAATTCGATGCCAATTTTAAAGAAGGAAACATTATAAAAAAAATAAAAGGAGAATACAATAAAACAATAAACATTTCAAATGTATACTTATGCATCAAACAACAAAATATACAAAAACAAAATCATTAATATGCCAATAACAACAATTTATCCCTAAAACAATGAATAATCAACAATTAGGAATTTTCATGCAAAATTTTAATTTTATCTTTTGAGATTTAAACTTTTTTTTTTGTTTATGATAATTAATTTATTGCTCAGGATCAGTTCAAACACATTTAAAAATTTAAAATATCAAGTCTTAAAATTAATTTTGTGGTTTTGAATAAAAACTGGCTGAGCCGAATTTGGTGGTTCTGAATTTTCTTAGAAATTTTAATTCTTTACACGTGTATATTACACGTATTTATAATTTATGTTTGCGGTCAAAATTTTATTGGTGGTACTTCGATAAATCAATAAAGTATGCGTGGTACAAAATTAAAATTATATTTCTAATTGCATAAATTTAGGAGATCACCTATACCTTAAGTTGTATAGGAATCCTGAAATAAAACTTTATTAAAATGTCATGCTTTACGATATTTGCAAATATTTCGGAAGCCTTATTCAATTTCAGTAATAAATAAATAGATAAATATAGACAGACAGAAGGACGGACAGACAAACGGATGGACAATTATACCCTGCAAATATAAGTTTTTTTATGTTTAAATATTGGTGTAATTAAAATAAAAATTCATTAAAATTTATTTAGTATGAGAGGAAAATAAAAAATTACAAAATAATTGCTCTTGATATTTTAAGTTTTAAATATGTAATTATTGTGGAAATTATAAACCAAAATAAAACCAATTAAAACTGGAGGGGGAATTTTACAACGACATCTTTTGTGAGTTTGGGAAATTTTTTTTTTTTCTTATGGTTGCTTAGGTCAAAAGTTCTACTTTCTGATTTGTTTATGACAAAAGAAATTGGGTATTTTTTTTTGTTTTTTTAGAGAAGGGAATGTTCTTGTTTTTGCTTTTTTGAAACAGAGGATTGAAAATTTTTGCAAAGGGGGGTTAGTAATTTTTTTTTTTTGTTAAAAATAAAAATTTCATACAAACCTTTAAATTTTTTATATTTCCCTTTAAGATTTTCAAGCATTGTAAAATTTTTTGTTTTTTTTTTGGAGAGAAAAAAATGGAAATATGAGTGAATGAGAGTTTATTAAAAAAAAAGAGAAACAAATAAATAAATAAGAGGGTAGTTTTTTTAATGGATTAAAAATTTTTTGTGGGGGTCTAAAGTAAAAAAAAAATATATATTTCTCTATATATGTATGTGAAATGTAATTTATAATTTTATGAATAATTTTTTTTTTTTAAACTTACTATTATACGGATCAGGGACGTCTGTTTTAAAAATTAAAATTAAGAATTATTTAATTTTAAAATTACTAAAATTTGTTTTTTTTTTTATTTCATTTTGTTGTTTCAAATTACTATATCAAATTCAGTTTTATAAGAAGCGGAAAATTTTAAGCAATAGTCTGAGAATTTTTGAAAATTTAAAGTTGAAATTTACAAATCATTTTAGTTACGGTATTATATCCTACATATAATTTAAATATATAGATATGTATGTACAAAGAATGTATGTGATTTTTAATATAGCATACTTCTATTTAAAGTGTATAGATAGAAGTTAAAATTTTACATAAAAATAACTAAAATGGTGTTTTATTGAAGTGAAATGTTGAATTACAAATAATATTGCATACTTTTAGGGGGAAATTCTAATAAATTAAAAGAAAGTTCTATTTTAGAATAAAGTTTGAATTACTATGCAGATTTCAATTTATTTAATAAGTTTTAATGTTACTACATAGAATGAATCTTCGTTTAATAAACGAACAACTTGGCGTTGCCTTAAAAACTTTAACATACCTTGAATTTTAACGACATTTAAAAGCTATAACTTAAAGGGAGGATGTATGCTTGTGTATTCGTTTAGAATAATTTATTTCTGAAAGATTACATAATTTATTTATTAAAATCTATTTGATTACAAAATTTCAGCTCCCTCTCTTGAAACGCAAGAGAGAGGGAGCTTATGTTTTGCAAACGCATACCGACCAACAAACATATAGAGATAGTAAAATAATAGTAAATTTTCTTTTGATTTTTTTTTCGAAATGTGCTTAAAAAACTATGAAAAATTATTTTAATTGTAATTTTAAAAACTTCAGTGCAATTATTTTATTATTTTTACGAATAATATAAAGGTATCTCTTATTTTATTGTACGAATTGAATAAAATACAATAGAGAGTTGTTAACATCATCTAAAATATTAATAAAATACTTTTTTTTTTTATTTATCAATTATTTATGATTGCATTTAAATATTTTTAAATTGTATCTCTACTAACTCTAATACTATTTAGTATCACAAATAAACTAATTTCTATTTTTTATTTTTACATATACTTTAATAGCAGTGAATTTTCATGTCTTTATGATCCCTAAGATTATATTATACATTTAATAACGATAAAGATAATTTGATGATGTTGATTATATTTATTTTTATATTTCCAGTTTTTAAAACTAACTACAGTGAAACCTACTAAAAATTAAACAGATTTAATTTGTTTTTCAACAATTTTGTTTCAAATTTTCAAATATTTACGTTTGCTGTAATGAAAATATTATTAAAAGTTTATGCAACGTAATTTAATTTACGCATTTATATAAATGTCATTTTCTTCAATGACATTAAAGCAATTTAAACTTTTATGTTTAATTCAAACCATTCACAATCTTGTAAGCAACTCGTAAATGCAGAATATGATTTTATTACAGAGAATAAGTACAAATTGCCGGAATGACTTAGCACAGGGAGAAAATCAAATAAAGCTACTCAAATATCAAATAAAAATATTTGAAATTTTACAAGTTGACTGCATTAATTTAAATTTAATGTAAAATAACAATATCGTTGCATAAATTTAGGAGAAATTTTATTTATTTTATAGTATATTATTTAGTGAAACCTATGTGAGTCTCTAATTTATAAAAGTGCAACTAAAATTGATTCGACTATTTATAAACACTAAAAAAATATTTTATTTTTTCAGGTTTCTAAAAGTTATAATAGCTGTACATAGTTGAAAAGAGAACGAAGAAAAGCAACATAATATAAAAATCAATATAACGATATGGAAAGGAGAAAGGAATATTGTGATAACCTTTCATTCCTCTACATTAAAATGTGGTCATTTTTTGCATTTTCTCTTTTTTTTTTTCATTCTAATTTTTCTTTTCTTAAAGTTTAAATCAAAAAATTCAATAAAAAAGAAACTTGAAAGAAGAAAGAAAAATAAAAGTTTTATAAAAATCTAAAAATGGAAAAACTTTTCTAAAGTGCAATAAAAGCAAATACGTTTTTTTTTTTGTCTTTTTCCAAAGAAATAAAGATATAAGAATTTTTTTTTATCTAAAACATTGAAAATAACAAAAAAATTATCAAATGAAAAACAAGCATATACAAAATATTATTATATTGCATACATTTAGGAGAGATTCAATATTATAGACGTACCTAGACTAGCATCGTATGTGTGCATATACTCAGACGTCATAAATTGTGATACTAAAGCTGTTTTACCAACACCAGAATCACCTAACATCACAATTCTGTACCTGTAATAACCAATAAAAGAATAAAATTGAGACAGAGAAAAATAATAAGAAAATTTAAAATATAAATAAAAATAATAAAATAAAAAAAATTTTTTTTATTTTTTATTTTTTATTTGCAATCTACTGGTTGTATACAGGTAATTTAAGAAAATTTCTAACCATAAAAAGGTAAAAAAGTCAATGCCAAAAAAAATATATAAAAAAAAAAACCATAAAGAGAAAATGAGAAAATGAGAATTTCCGAAGAATTGTTTTCTCTATGAAAAGTGTCAGTGTGTGCTTCAGCAAAATACGGTAAGAGAAGAACTGAACACCAATTAAAGTAGCAAATTTTGGTTAGGAAATTAAATCAATTAGATTTAAGATAATAAACGCTAGAAAATTTTTTAGAAAGCAGTAAAATGATTAAGAATACTGAGTAATTCTTAAATACCGGGCGGTAAGATAATAATAATGTGAATTAGTAATAGTGGACAAGCCTAACAAGGCCAAATTTCGTTACCCTTAACGAAAGCCAAACTTTTTTAACGAAAGTCAAGGAATCTTATGGGCTCCAATCTCTTTTAATTCAGGCTAAAATTACTACAGATTTGGTCGTTTTATTCTTTTTCTACAGATTCGAAGTTTCTTTTTCTACTGAAATAATAATTATCTAAAGCGAATTTTACCAATTAATTTTTTTATTAAAATTCTATTGTGTTCAAGAAGTAAGTCCTTCCAATTAAATATTTAGAAAAACATCTGAAGACCTTTGAAAATCTGGGAATATTTTCTTACTTTTTCTATTGCAATCGTCTTTGTCATTATAGTGGTATCGTCTTTTGTCATTATTAAAATTATTTTTTTAACATGTACGTACCCACTGAATATTTCACTATGGAAAATTTTATATAAAAGACATATAAAAATAGTATTGCCAGAACAAATTATTATTTCAACTCTATACTGTCTTCTTATAATAAAAATATAATCTTATTATATTTTTTTTCTTTCAGTTACCTTGGAGGTGGCGGTGGATCTTCACTATCTGTAGGTGATGGTGGTAGTGAATCAACATTGGCATATCCTCCCCCACAACAGCTTCCATCAAATGGTGAACGTTCACTGGCTCTGTAATCAGAAAAACAAAAATATATGTATATATGTATAATAAAAATTTGAGAAAAGAGTATGTATTATGTAAAAATTAATAATAAAATCCTATATACAGTCAACATAAATGTTTATTAAGTAAAAATAAAAGCAAGAATAAATAATAGATGCTTTTGCTTTTTTGTATTAAATTATTGTCAAATGAACCTTGCAAAGAAAAAAAAAAAAGAACATAATTTTTGTATAATCAGAATCAAAAGGCATACAATGAATCGTGTTAACAATAATTGTATGCCATATTTTAATCGTAGGACCCAATAAATAAAAATTTCGGAATAAAAAAGTAATACAAATTTTTTGTTTTAAAATGTTTTGTTGAATATTTGAATTTTTTATTTTAAAAACTAAATAATTGTATTTAATTTCTGAAAGTTCTTTAATTTAGAATTAGTTCGTTATTTATTTTCTTACAAGAATTTGAAGGCTTAAGTAATGCTATTTTGAATATTGCATTCACTTAGGCGATAACTTAGTACATCTTACTGAAATCTATCTAATGCTAGTATTTTCAAATTAATTTATTCAATTTTTTATGCGAAATCACACAACGAATTTGTATCGACTTAATTTATTTATATATTTTGGAATTTACTTGAGACTTACAAAATAAAATTTGTTACTTGTAAAGTATATTCAAATATTTCAGCATTAATAAAATTTTGCAGTAACCACGAAAAGTGGTCGAAAAATAATCAAATTTAATTTGAAAAATTTAAAATTCTAATATTAAAAACATGATCTTATTTCGAACATGTAAAACGTCTAGAATTTAACATTTTGTTAGCTATAATTATTTTATTTACAGATAGCTGAACATTTTTACTATTCCAATATTTTGAATTTTATTAAAATATCTAATAAGATTTTATTTTAGTTTCCTATTTTTTATATATATTATAATATAGCTATGAACATAATATTTTCATGAAAAATTATCCTTATTTTCCTTTTGGGAAATTCTATATAACAAATATTTTATTTAGAATTCTCTAATGGACCATATGTCAACTGGGTACATATTGTGCATGTTATAAACGAACACCTTACCAAAAATGATATTCCTTGTATTATATAATATGTGTATATGTATATAATATTCGAAGAGGTAAACCTTTATAATATGTTTCTTCTATTATGTATGTATTATGTAATATAGTAAATCAAATAAACTTTATTGTGGATTAAATCAATAGAGTATATACATATGTATATCTTAATGTGTATGTAATATGTAAATTATTTTTTGTACGAATAATATTATACACAAGAAAAGGCCAAAGATTGATAATAAATTTTTTTTGCACCCTCTTTTTAATACTTTATTATTTGAATTTCTTTTCAGTTCTGTTCCTTTATTATTATAGAAGTATTCATGTGGTATTAAGCTAATACAGATGTAAATATGTATATGTATGCTATGTATAGGATATAATTTTTCCTGGTTTAATCTAAAATTTTGTCTTATTTTTATGGGAAATTTTTTTTTTTCTGTTGATTTTTATATTTTATTTTTTTTTATTTACAGGTGACAAATTTTCCTTTATGGAAATTGATATTGAGAAAATGAAATTAAGAAATACGATATGAGAGGCGGGAGAAAGGGGGAACAATGAAACAAATAATTGAAGAAAACGTGTTAAATTTTAACACAAAACAAAACAAAAAAGAAAAGAAGAAAGAAAAAAACACAAAATTTTTGTAAGAGTGTTGTGTTTGTTTTTTTATTTTGTTTGTCTATTTTTTTTTCTAACAAAATTTATGCTATATAAAATTACGATAGAAAAAGTAGATATTATCTTTCAAAAATTTCTATATTTATAAAATAATATCGTAGAAAGTATAAAAATATTAAAGGTGTACGAAAAAAACAGGTGTTTAAATTTATAATAAATTATAGTAAAAAAGAAAAAAACAAAAAAGAAATGGAGAAAACATTGAAATCAGGTGTTTTTCGGGAGCTCATAATCATATATTTTAAATTTACATGTGTATTTTAAAAAATCCTTGTCTTATTTTTTCTAACATAAATATAAAATATAGTTTAAAGATAAATTTACAATGTCAAATAAACACTAAAAAATAAATTTATGTTAAACTTGATCTAGATATAAATAAGATTGTTGATATTAAAAACGGAAATTTTTCATGTATTAAGGAAAACTTGACACAATACTACTGAATTTAACAAAATATCAGCGAAAGAACTCTGCTCTTAGGGAATTAAAAATATTTCAATAATCAAATATTCATGTACATATGCAGGTACAGTCAAAGTCAAATTCAATTGGGAATGAGATTTGTTGAAATGATTTTTACTATTCCATTAGTTATTTATTGACCGGCTTTAGATATAATAGTGAAATTTGCCAGTTGCATAGAAAAAAACTCGAATATAAATTTGGATTTGAATCATATATCACCGATTTTGATATGAAGTCATTAAATTTTAATGATCACATAAATACGAGTATAATTTGAAAATTGTAAAATATTTTTAATTAATTTTGCAATAAAATAATTTTATTAAATGCTTGTTCATTCAAAAAATTCACTCCTTTGAAAATTTTCAGATTAAAATGTTGAAAATTTAAAAAATAAAAAACAAAGAAAAAATATGCTATTAACTTAATGGAAATTCCTTCATACAACTGCAGAACAGATGGATAACGTAATCAAAGGAACGAGTTAAATGCAGAAAAATTAAAAAACTTTTCTCCTCGAACTGAACTCGAACCAGTGACCTACCGTTTTCTAAGCGGATACTCTACCAACTGAGCTACAGGGATATGAAGAACAATATGCTTTTAAATTATTTTCATGAAATCAGTTTTAAATGAAAAATCAAATTATTTTTATATAATTTACATTTATTTCCCACATTATAATTTGTAATTAATCAAATTTGAAATTTTGTACAAAATTAATAGAATCAGGAACTTTACAGTGTCTGATATTAAATTATTCTCACGTCTATACTGAATTTGTAATCCGAAAGAAATTTTAAGGTTTTCAGCATGTTGACCAATGCAAATCAGTGAATTTACATAATGATTTAATGACAATATATTGTGCGTAAACATGTTTCTTTATTTAAATACCAAATTATATATTTTATAAATATATTTTACTTTATATACAAATATACACAAGATAAAACATTTTAATTCTGATGAAATAAAAGTTACTTTATATGCCTATAACTACATATAATTTGATATTGCTTTCGGTTAAATTAACTATAGAATGAAATACCCTTTCAGTTTACAATTTGTTTAATTGAATATGAGCATCAACCTCAACTAAAGATATATTCCATTTAGAATAATAAATTAAAACACATAAAAACAAAAATACAAAAATTTTAACCAATAAAACCATTTCAACTGTTAGTATAACCAATTCCAATTATTTAGACTTAAAAAAAAAATAAATTCTTTTGACTCTTTTGTGTCTGACTTTTGTGAATTTATGTTGGTACGCATTTTATGTTAAAGCAAAATATACATATATATATGTATACATACATTCATTGTTCATTTTTTATTAAATTTAAAAAGAAAATGTAAAAAAAAAAAAGAGTTCCCTTTAACGCATAGTGCCTTTTTTTATGCTGATCGTGATATTTAAAATAAGAGAGGTATTGTTTTGGCAATTCTATGTAGTATTTGCAAAATCTAATAATTTTATGTTTTTAAGTTTCAGAATTTTTAATTCCATACCAAAATATAACCCATTTGCTTAATAAAATCTAATTTGTTACATTATATAAGAAATTGTTTGTCCGTTTGTTTGCTTATATAAAATTGATATAAATTTAATTAAATATTTTTGATAGTATTTCTAGTTGGTTGGTTGGTGTTTCAGTTAACACTTTTATTTCATTTTGCTACGACTATTTTCAGGAAATCAAATTACTATGTGTTCGATTGTAGATTACGCATCTAAATCACAATGTCTTTAAAGCATTGATTTTGTCTTACTTCCTGATGTAAATATAGGAATTTTTTACCTCTATTCTATTCTCTGTACACTAGTTTTGTACCACATAACCCGTTTTGAGTCCATCTTGAATTTCAATTACGCGATGTTCACATTCAAACATTTTTGTTTTTAATATTAGAACTTGTTGATTCGAATATCTACGAGTATACAATACCAAATACCAAATAAAAAAAACAAAAAACAATTTTATTTTATGAAATTATTTTTAAATGGTTTTTATATACACTCTTATATTTTCTAATTTAAAAAAGGATATTTGGTTTTTGCTTGTGGGTAAAACAGTTTTTGTATTTTGTAATACCATATACATTTATATATAAATAAGTAAACATAGTATATATAAATATTCAAAAATATTTTCTATTAATTCAGTTGCCGAGGTTTTTCAGCTTTATTTCATTTAATTTTTTTAGTGATAATTTTATAAATCGAATTTCATTATGATGAATAATGTAAATTGTATAATAATGTAAGCTGTTTATGTGAGTTCGTGAACTTGCATAATGTGTTCGAAATAAAATAATTCTTTATGACCGCCGTAATTGGGACCTCACCTTATCCACTTCTAATTGATTTTAATTTATTGAGTCTTAATTGAGGCAATATTCAAATGAATTGATGACAATAATTTAAAAATTTTACACGTTTAAAAAATTTTTCTGCTTTTTTGCATCTTTTTAAACTTTTTTAAATATTTATAACTTTTTTCTTTATTTTAAAATTAATACTTTTATCTTCAAGGCATTTCCCATTAAAAATTTTTATATTCAGTTTTTAATTATACTTCAATTATAATTCAATTAAATTCAAACTTCGAAATTCATTAACTTTCGAAATTTTCCTAATAAAGTAATTTCAATTGAAATTTTTGTTAAAATTTTTTGTGTTGTGATCGCAAATATAATATTTAAAATCGATATTAATAATATCGATTTTCATTTGAATATTATATTAAATTTTAGTACTAGAGTATTTGAAAGAAAGGCTCAACATTATGATCGTAAAAATTGATCAACAATTAATTACGTGAATAAATAAAAAAATTAAATTCCTTCTGTAAAGTTATTTCTCAATAAATATTAAATAGTATTGAAAACTTTTTCAAATTTGACAAATTCAGTAGAAATTTGTAGTAAAAAAAAAAAATTTTATTTGCAAAAAATTGTTTTCGTTCAAGAATAATGTGGCATGAAAACAATTTTTAAATTGAAAACTTTTGCTTATGTACATAGGTGACTCCCAATTTGCATTTTACTAAAAAATTGATTAGAGACTCGAAGTTTGCTTTACATTTAATTTATTTTGAATTTGTAGTTTTGTATGTCAAATAGTTTTAGTGTAATTTTACCTTTTAATGAAAGTAGATGAATTTTATATAAAAAAAAAAATAAATGTTAAGACTGTCAAACTTAAATATTTTTAGTATTTTAAATAATTTTATTTTTTATTATTTTGGAAATTCAGTCACAATACAAGATCAAAATTCCCGGAAAGGAAGAGTATTATTTATTTTTATATTTAATTTGGTTTGGTATTTAAGGATAAAGAATGCTGTTTGTTTTTTCTGTTTTTTTTTTTTTTCATTCTACAAAAAAGAAGGCAAAAACCTTAAGGCATGAGCTTGAAATAAAAAAAAAAAAAACACTGAAAAAAACGGAAATACACATAAAAAGAATAAAAAACAAAAAGGATTATTTTCAATTCATCAAATTGTTTTAGGGGGAAAAAAGCATAAAAATTCTTGCTTTGTGTTAACAATAATGCTTATTTAGAATATATTTGTGTACATATGTACATATGTATATAAACATGAGTACATTCAAATAAAATTAATATGGTTTATTGTTCAAAATAATCCATTATATGGTTTTGTTATTTTTTCGAATTGCTACAACTACATATTATACGTGTATACGAACATATTAATTTTGTATTATTAAATAAAAATATTTAAACAAAATTATTAGAAAATGTTATACACATTGCTTATAATTTTGTGTTTTTTAATTAAATTGTAGGTGCTAATTAACAAGAATGATTAATATTTTATTTTATTTTATATTTTTTATATAATTATGATTGTTTTACAATATATTGTTAAAATTTAATTAAACTTTTAAAATTTTGGGAAATTTTAAGTTTATATGAAACGTTGCAATCATTTGCATTAAATTTGTATAAAATGGTCTGAAATTTGAATTGTTTGAATAAATCAATGTCAATTCTTTGATTTTTACTTCTAAAATCTGGATTGGGGTTGAATACAATGTTATATACGATTTTACTAAATAAAAATAATGGAATTTTCAATTATGATCTTTGATGAACATGAGATGTCTATTGTGTATTATACAAAAATTATGAGATTTTGAGGAACAACTAACCTATAGTTAAGTTAAATAAATAGCCTATAAATTATAGAAAATATAGACGATTTATAAATATAAAATAAAATTTCATTTTCGAAATCTCAACAAGCCAACGTAATATTAAAAATAACTATTTAGAATTCTAGTTAATCAAATTTTCTATAAAATTTTAGTTAAAATTTTTATGAAAATTAATAATTTGTTCATGATATTAAATGGACGTTAATTTATTTACCCCAAAATAGTTATACAATTAATCCAATATTAAAGAAAACTTTTTTTTTATATTAAAAATAAAATTACGAAAATAAAATTTCGAATACGCAAATTACAAGTTAAACTCATTATTTTTTTTCTCAAATATTATAAAAATTCTTTCTTTAAGTTCATTTCTATCAAAAAAAACAAAAAACATAAAAAATTGCTTACTTTAGCGCAAGTCCTTGAATTCTTTTATTAAGATACTTTGTTATTTATTTTTCCCACAAAATTAAAAGAAAACAAAAAAAAAGTAAAATACACAAAAAAAACGTTAAACTCTTATAAATTAATACTACGATTTAATAATAATTACCATTGAAGGTCGAATTTATTTTGAGAAAAGAATTTTTTTTTTACTTTTTTTTTTGGAGGTAAGTTTGAGAGGACGAAATGAAAAATTATTGTGAATAGAGAAAGTATAGACAAACATCAAATACAATAAGAAACAAAAGAAAAAATTGGAATTAATAAAATATTTTGTTTAATTTTATTCTAGGATATCTTTCCAGATTAAAAATTATTAAACAGTTAAATTACTCAAAAACAGTACATTTACTCAAATTGTCTTAGTATAATTTCACTCTTTATGAGAAATTTCTTCTTGGTTTCTCAACGGATATTGAGAGTTTCTTGAACTAATTACTTAAAGTAAAAAAATATTTAATGAAAATTAACAAAATTGCAATTTGAATGTCTCAAGAAATCATTAACAATGTCAACACAAACATAAAAATATTTCGATTTTCCCTCAGTAAATCACAAACTTCGTAAATTTTTGAACACATTTTCTCTCGTATACAAAATCAAATTTTTCGTTCGTCAATAAATTTAATGAATTGCAAAATATCGAAAGTTTTATAATACCACTTCCAATTTCAAAATTGTTATAAAAAAGATTTTACACAAAAAAAAAAGAGAAAAAAATTCTTTCATTTACTGGAATTCATTTTACCTCTTACTTACCAGTCATACTTGCCTCCCCCTCCCTGATCTTTATAAGTAGAAAAAAAAAGTCATTTCATGTTAAATTTGATTTCTTTTATCTTTACTTATTTAGTTGTTCCTTTAGACATTTTAATAAAAAAAAAAAGTAATTTTGAGAAGGGTTATCAGTTTTGTTTTTTGATGTCAGTTTCAAAGAATTTAAGAACTTATAAAAACGAATAATTTTAAAATGTAGAACAGAATTATATTTGGACAACAATATATTTTAAGAATTACTAGAGTTAATTGTACTAAAACTGCCATGCAAAAGCAAGCAACTTACAGATCAATGAATTAAGTTACTGGTTAATTTAACAACCCCCCAAAAATTAGAACTTATTATAAATAATTTGATTTTAGGACAAGCTGTAATTTGCAATATTATTCTAAAATATGGTTTATAATTATTGTTATACCATTTGTGAGTAAATTTTAAAAACAAAAATTTAAATACAAATTTCTGAGTTGAACTCTTAATAATTCTGAAGAGGTTATAAAAGCAGTGAAATTTGGTAATATAAAGATTTAATTGAGGATTCTTAGGTATGAAGAAAGTTTGTATGAAATGCATTTATAAAATTTACAAATTTTAGTCAGCATATTTTGTGAATATAAAATAAAATAAAATTTAATGAAAAATAAACATAAAATATTTGCATCATTAAATTTAAAAGCTGCTCAGATATAATTTGAAAATCTATTTTTAGCAAAATTAATTAAAAATAATTTTTTTCAAAGATTTATTAATAGTTTTGCATTTGCTTAATTATAAACCTTTTTTTTTTCCAAATTCTTTAACAAATTCTTTATGTACACATTAAATTTTTTTTAAACTATTTTTCAATCTCTTAATTACCAACTCTGTAAATCAACAACATCAATCAAAAATGTCTGCATACCAATTTTACGAAAATTCTTTTTTTCGTATTGAATTTTATTCCTACTAATTTAAATTTTTTTCGTTTTTATTGTGTTTATTTTTCTTTTCATTTTCATTTTACTGTATAGAAATATTGATTAAAAATGAGAGAAAAAGAAAGAATTAATGCCATTAAAAGCAAATGTTAGGATATCAAAAATGAAAGATGAACATTTTCTTGAATTTTCTGTTTTAAGAATATTTCCGAAAATTTTTAGAAAAAAATTTTAATAATTGAACTTATTGATATCTCTCTGTTCGTTCGTCCCTATATGTGCCTTTATACAAAATTTTCACAAACTGAAAGATTCAAAGCAAAAATTTTATGCAAAAATATCGCTTGCAGCTTATTCATTTTTATAAATCCAGCAAAATTACTTTGCAAGAGAAAAACATGTGTAGCAAAACGTATTCCGAAAATCAAAATATTTTGATTTTTCCGAAACTTAAGAAACACATACCAAAATACATACCAAAACAACAAACACAATATTTCAGGCGAGTAGGTTTTTTAATTTTGCTTCCAATGTTCCGCTTTTTATTTCTCAGTCTAGTCTATAGATTACCTTAACCGAAATGTGATACATTAAAAACCATTTGGTTTGATCACAAAATTTAATTTGCACGTGCCCACCTTTATCTTAAAAGGGATATGTCTGGCAGGGATTTAAAGGAGATGAAAATAAAAAGAAGAAAAAAACAAAAAAAAGAATCAAGGAAAAAAGGATTTAAAAAGTATTATTAGCTTAAGATGACTTTTTAATGATAAATTATTGTGTACAAATGTAAAAAAAAAAATACAAAATATATTCGAATTTTCATTCGTAGAGAGTCTTCCAATTTCTATTTATGTATATGTATATATATATTACAATCATAGTCAATGAAGAAAGTTTTATCGTTTTTTTTATTTTTTGCAAGAATTTTTTCGTGACTTCCGGGCGAATTATAAAAAAGTAAAATTTACCTTTAAATTTCAATTAAAAAACTTGAAATTAAAATTAAGCAGGGCAAGTGTAAAAAAATGTGGTTTGGTATTCGAATATACCAATAATTTAATATACGAACCCGTATGAACGTATATTCGAAGGGCTTACTAATATATTCACTTGTGTGGTATTGAAATTTTACACAATTCAATATATTATTAATAAGGTCAATGAGTTTTATAAAAATCGTTGAAATTGCGTGGCTCCTTCTGGTAGCTGTCATACAACTTCAACAGTAGTTTGGCCATATCTAAGAAAATATTGAAAACACAGTACTGAAATTTTGCTTAAATTAATATATAATTACGACAATTTACAATCATAGTCTGTCCCATAAGTCAGCTATGGCAAATATATTCGCACAAAGGATAACAAATTCGTACGGATATCACAGAGTTAATACAGTCAACTCTATTTTTACTCATTTTATAATAAAATTATAAATGAAAAATTTTATTGATTTTAAATTAATATGGGTTCAAACAATTTGCATATATAAATTTGATAATGTCAAAGTAGTAAAGTAAAAGACATCTACTCATCTAGACTAGAGAAAATTTTTCAAATGCAAAATTTTAAAATGTTATTGTGAATTATTTTTCAATTTCAATTGAATTTAAGTCACAATTTAAATTTCAAAGATATTTACTTAATGAAATGATCAAATTCAAAGTGGTTTGCTTTAAAAATATTTCGCTTGTTCATTAATTTGTTTATTAAATTAAGAACAAAATTTCAAATTTAAGAAATTATTCGAGCATTTCTTTTTATCTGTTCATACACGTCATTGTATTCATATATTTATATATTAACGATGCATCTAACATATTCCTCAATTTTGATACAAAAATAAAGACACAATCAGAATAAGTTGAAACAAAATTTTAACATACATACTATTGATACATGATAACATAATGTTATGTTACCTTACCATACTGGTGTGGCAAATATACTGGTGTGTGTATTATTTTTCTACTGAAAAATCGATTTATATTTTTCAATCCTTGTTTATATTTCACTCGATATTCCTAATATGAATGTCTTGACTGTTGAACTTTTTTATAATATGACTTATGTAGGTATATAATATGTAGATAAAAATGTCGGTAAATGAAATTTAAATATTCTGAGGAAATCTTAAACGAGTGATATTCAAACAAAAAGAAAAAAAAAATCATAACATTGTTATACAAATTTTGACATATGTATGTATATGTATAAATATATATATATAGTAGTATATATACAAACTTGAACATTTCATTTAATTGAAGATAATTTTAAAGCTACTTTTGAAATTTTTTCATTTATTTCATTTTTATTTCGTGTATAATTTGTAAGTAGTTTTTGTATTTGGGAAAATCCTTGCCAAAAAACTAATATATCTGTAAATTTATAAATGTGAATACATACATACAATTCACTTTTAAAATAAACAAATTTTTTGAAAAGTTCAAGGACAAGTACAATTGATTTTGAAGTAATTTAAAGAATGGTTTTTTGTAAATGTTAAAAATTTAATTTTTAATTTTATCTCTTTCGTATATAGATGCGTATAAATTTTTATTATTTGAATAATCAAAATGAATTTTATATGAAAAATTACAAGAAAATTTTCTTGGAATTCGATATATGACCAATTATTTACATGTATTAACATTTCAAAAAGGTTTTTACAAAATATTATGCGAGTAAGTTTAAAACCCTTTTTCATTAAAAATTTAAAAAATTTTTTTTAATATTCCAAATTTTACAGTATTTAAATCTGTTTATTAATTACCAATATTTCTTAAATTTTGAAAATTTATTCCTTTAACAGTTGTTTTTCACTAATACTCTAATTCACTAAATAAAATATCAATCAATTGAAGCTATTCACAATATTTAGACTAAGATTAAAAGATCTACTCTGTCAAAATAAGGAAAAATAATAGATTAATAAAATTTTCATGTGGTGAAGAAGAAAATTCAATTAATCATTAAAGATCATTTAAATTATAGAACCTTGTCTTTAATATAAGAAATTTGTTTTAAAAAAACACAAGAAACGCATTCAACTTACACTTATCTAACCGGCTAAAAACTGTAAAAAATGTAAAAACATTTTAGCTCTTTTATTTAAAAACAATTACGGTATGGATGCAAACTTATAACATTCAACTTCATTTGTATTGCTGAATATGTAAAATTAACTATAGACCACCACGCTAGTACTTTAGTAGACATTTGTAATAAATATATGTATAGATTTTTTGTTAGAATATAAAAACGGATTTCCATTGCACGCAAATGTCGAATTTCAAATTACATTTAAATTTTCTAAACGCTTAAGGTCTGTAATTTTAATTAATAAATAAAATAATAATTATGTGGCTTGGTCATACAATAATAAAATTATAATTATTTAACTAAATACCAGAAATACTTATACTGCTTTACTAATACTGCAAAAAAAAAAAACTTCTATTTCAATTGTGTATGAATGTATGTGTGTATGTATATGGAATTTTCGCCAACATGTATGCATTTTTGTTATTCCCAAGTTTGTTTTTTTGTTTTTCGTTCTAACTAAATCGGCATCCTATGCCATGTTAAATATATTTTTAATACATTTAATAAAAACCACGATGCTAAATTTAATTCAGCTTCAAAAATTATTAAAGTAAAATTTCCCAGTGGGAAACAATAATGTTTTTTTTTTTCGGATGGAATTTAATATTTTTTTGGTTTTTTATTTCTGACTGTTTTCTTCCTTTGTTTATTTGATTTTTCCTTTTAAATTCAATTTAAAAACTTATTAACGCGCTGTTGAATTTTTTAATCGTTATAAATTATTCTTTGAACATAATAAAAAAAAAAATTGTTTTTTTTTTTTTTTGTTAATTGAGATTTCTTCTATGTGTAATATTTTAATCACAATAAAAAAACAATTATTTATACTTTTATTTTCTTAATTTTTTTTTTAGAAATTTTTTAAATATTCCACAAAATATACTTTTTTAATAATCAGATTCAATTCGCGATAATTACAATTTAAAATATTGAAATTTTTTTTTTCAAGGGATGGTGTTCTTTATGGGTGGGAGCTATTTTATAGGGGGAAAAAAAAAACAAAATAGAAATTGATTTTAGAAATTCTGAAAATTCTATTTACTTAGTAAACAAAATTTTAATGATAAAATTGATTTTATTTTTAAATATATAAAATAATTTTCAATATATTAGAATTATTTCTTTTTTATTGATTAATTAAGCCTGTTAAAGTTGAATAGAAGCATGGAAATTTTTATATTTAAAATTCTGGAATATTATTGAAACAAGTTCTTAATTATTAAGAATATCCAAATTTAATGAGTTGTGGAATAAATTTTAAAAGAATTTTGTTTTCTAAATTAAAGAAAATAGAGTAAGAGTTTTTGGAATCTCTGTAAAATCTACTTCGATTTCAATTGCGTCTCTCCTAATTTTTACATCTATTAATCTACTTAATTTACATATATTAAAAATTGTAGTGAAAAATATCATTATTAACAATATAGCGGCTTGTAAACCGTATATATAAATATTTATATATGTATTTAAAAAAAATAATTTCTTAAATTTTTTTAAAAATATTATAAAAATTATTTAAATTACATTTTAAAATTATTATACATTTTTCTTTTTCTCATTTCACATAATATGTTATATCCTTGGAATTCCCTAAGAAATCATCGCTCTCACTTATTTTTAAATTTGTTTATATATAAAATGTTTAAATAAATGGAAAATATTATACATAATAAAATATATATAGAAATATTAATATACGCGTGTGTTGAAATTTAAGATGGAAACGAAATGAAAGAAAAAAAAAAAAACTCCTAAATACTTTTAAAATTTCATTTTATATTTTGGGAATTCAGAAAATTTATAATACACATTTGCTGTAAAGCATATACACATATAATTCTTATTATACAATAATAATCTTTATTTAAAGATATTTAAATGGTGAATGAATATTTAAATGTAATTTACTTATCAATTTCCTAAATATCTACATATACATGTGTGTATATTTTCATGAATAACTTAGTATTATACCCAAAAAAAAAAAAATAAATTCTATTACAAAATGTCTTAGACATTATTAAAACTTGTATTGTAATTTTTTTTTTTTTGAAAATAATTTTCTTTTATCATCATTTATAATATTTACTTTTGATAGAAACAGAAAAAAAATAAAAATAAAAATTTTAATGTATTTAACGCGTCATCTAACATAAGTATACATAAAGGTTTTTTTAAACTACATGGGTATATACATTGATATTTAGATTCCTTTTCTAAGAAAACTTTTGAAAAATCATCATCTTTATATAAAATATTTGAATTAATTCATGATTCATGGGAAAATTCATTATTTTTCTTATGTAAAACTTAAAATCATAAAATCCTTAAAATGTTTTCTTTAATTAAAAATTCAAATTAAAAGAAAAAATTTTATTTTTAATGATTTGTTCGTAATATTTCTTAGTGTAAAATATTTTGAATTTTCTCCGGAAATATTTTGTATATGAAACGAGTATATCTTTTTTTTGAAAAGTTAGATTCGGTAGCAAATAGAACTAATAATGTATTAAATTTTAAGAAAGTTCCTTAAATAAAATTCCAATCAATTCCTTAGATATGGTAAAGAATGTAAAATCGGCCTCCAGTTCAGTATCAGTGACCTGATATTCCCAAAAAAAATTTATAGATTTATTATTTTAACACTGCAAATTCATTATGTTTGATTATTTCTTTTTATATGCACTAAAATGTAAATCTGGTAGTAAAAGTTCAGTTGTTTACATCTAATTTTTTCCAAAACCTAAATGGTTTCCCGTACTATCAAACGAAGCTTACATATAAAATTTTTAAATCACCTATCAATTACTTTTTAGAAATGTTCAAAAATGTAAAATTGACCTGTAAAAATGTTCACTTTGTTCGTGTCATAGCCAAAGTAATATTCAATCCAAATTAAATATTCAATAACGATAATGTTTTGTTATGCATTATTCAATTACAAACTATATATGTCACATATAACAGTTACTATCATGTAATTAATTTGTAAAGTGAAAAGAATTATATTTGTTAAATTATCTCCTTTTCTCTTCACTATATAAAATTACTCTCTCTCTGCATTCTGAATTTTATTTTAAGATATTACATGTTTAGCCCATACTCTAAAATTTTAATATGGAGAAAAAATGAGAGATTTAATTGGGAAAAATGAAGAACTCAGTCGAAAAATACAAAAATTTTATTTAAAAGAAATTACTGTTTAAAATTAAAATCAAATTGAGAAATCGAACTGATGAGAATCAAATTGAGAATTGACTTAAAAGAGAAATTTGGCAAATAATGTAACTATGACGCTTCAATAATAAAACTTTCTTATTCAATTTAATTTCATGAATTCACTCTATTTTTTTAATGTAATCTCTAAATTTTAATTTGAAATATTTAATTAATATTCTGAATTTCATTAAATGTCTCTCCTGAAGTAAAATTTGATGTAAGTGTTAAATGCAATTAAATGTTGCAACTATATGTACATTTCATTTCGAATTGCAAAACGTTTTTAATTCATAGACCTACAAGAAAGAACAAATTTTAAATTGCAATCTATAAATGACTAAAATAATTTTTTTATTTTCATTTTCATAAAATGTTCGTTCATTCATGTACAATAAACAGAAATTTTCTATCATAAATCATCAATCACGAAATTTAATACAAAAAAACAAATATGAAAAAAAAATTCTCCTTTTTCATTCATCGCAATAAGTTATTCGTGACAAATTTTTCTCCGGAACAAATCAATTATTTGCATTCAACCCTACATATATACACGTATACAGTATTATGTAAAACGTAAAATTAGTGAAAAATTCAAATCATGATAGGTGAATTTAAGTACACTTAGCTATACATTTATACATAAATAATGTGAATAAAGATTTTATACACATATAGACGAATCATTTGAATATGCAATTCAAATTATTTTGTTTTTTTCTGTATAAGCCCCTATAGATATACACAAAAATATGTTAAGAAAATCCAATTAATATTCGAATGCATTATGTTTTTTTGTTTGTATGTATATTGCAAAGACTATACGATTCACATTTGCATTCTATAGCTTTCATTTTATTTTACATTCACCCTTATAAAATAAACATACCTGCTTGTTGTTGAATTAACACTTGTATTACTCCTTGACCTCCTTGATATAATTGAATCCCCACAGTTTACAACAGTACCTTTACTTATTGAAAAATGTCGTAATCTATATAAGTCATCGCTAACCCTTGGATTATATGGTCGATCAGGTAATGAACAAACTCGGGGTCTTATATGATCTGGAACTATAATAAAAAAGAAACAAAATTAATGGTAATTGCACAATATATATATATATGTATAATGTAAAGGAAAAAATTTTAAATACAAATTTTTATTATTTGAAGGTGTTTTTGTTTTTTTTTTGCTTAAATTATTCTTTTGAATTTCAATAGTAATTGTAGAAGAATAATAGAAGAGTAAAAATTATACAAATTTTATGGAAAAATGTTAAAAGAAAAATACTATAGGATACAGAAAATAAATATTCATAGAAAATTTACGAAATTACCCGATATGCAACGAAAAAGTAAAAGAAGTAAGAAAAGTAACGAGAACTTCCTCTATTTGCGCTATGTTACTAAAAATTATTGACTAACATGTGAAAAGGTGGTGTTTGACCAAGCTCAGTTAACGAATAACATTCGACTTTCTTTTCCCCATACCTTCCACGTGGTTGTGATTTATTTTCTTATATCACTAGCAAGCAAACAGTATGGCATGATTTGTTAGATATATTAGTTTAGACAAAATAATATTGTATAATAACATTTGTCAAACAGTAATTCATTTGTCAAATAGTGTAGATATGTCAAATAGTACACTATATGTCAAACATATAGAAACATTGTTGAATATTGTTGTAGTACAATATTCTTAATTTCGAAAAATTGAAGGGTAATTAGCAGTTTTCTTTTTATATAACACTTTAATATATACTAATAAATATAACTAAATTTATTTTGAAATCCTATAGCAAAATGCATGAGCATACGAAACGTGTAGGTATAATTAGTTCATTTGGAAAGCAACAGATTACAAATTGCATTCGACTCAGAACGTAATTTTAAAACCCTATAACAATAAACACGATATATAAGGAAAACGACATTCAATTGCAATAATTAAATAACAATTTAATTTTTTTTATTAAGTAATTTCTTTTAAAATAATTTCATAATCCACATAAATATCCTATTTTTAGAAGTATAAATCTATTCTATATTTAGTATACAATTGCTTGAAACTATTAACTGTGTACAGAATTTTATTATAATCTATTAGTTTTTATATAACTACATATAATTTAATTCATACTTTTATCATATAATAAAATTTCATATCGTACCATTAAATTTGTTTACCTCATCATACTTATAAATACATACATATATATTATTAAGGCACTCATTTATCCTTAAGAAATTTTATTCATAAAAATTGTTATGGCAATAATAATTGTTGCGTTACGGTAAAGGATTTTCATTATTTGAAAAATCTTATATTCAATGAGAATTGGAATAATTAGTTAAATGAATATAAAAAAATATTATTATTTTATATTTATATGAATAATATTAAAAGCAACAATTATTAATGGTACTTAATCTTAATGAAAGATTTAGTATAAGTATCGTGATAGCATACAATTAATGCATATTATATTCAAATGTATATTGTGTGTCATAAATGTGTGCATAGTTTTCATGGTAACCGCTTACTCTTACAATAACAATTATTAAGAAATTACAATACTAAAAGCTATTTTTAGAAAATATAAAAATAAAAAATGAATATTAAATGATGCACCCACAAGTATTTTTCATTTCTCTTAGATTTTATTTAATAGAAATGAATTTGTAATTGTTTGTAGATTTGTTTTAGTAAAAAAGTTAAAAATAATAATTATTATTAAATTTTAAATTTATATAAAAATAAATTTTTAAGAAGAGCAATTTTTTACGTCATTTTGAAAATAATAAAAAAATTAGTTGGTATCAGAATGTGTTTCTTATTGCGTTTATTTAGGCATGACATTTATTTTTGAATTAAAATCCTAAAATATGACTATTATACTTGACAATATTATTGAAATATGTATATATATATTTAAAATATTCAAAAATTAATGTTATTGTTATGGTTTCCGCCATAAAATATATTGTTCACAATATAATTACGATGTAAATTTAAAATTGTACAAAAATCGTAAAATATACAATCAGTTCACAATAATTTCATATTCTACAATTAATTTTGAATTACTTCTACAAAATTGTATACCATACGATAATTAATAATTTATTTGTCACCTAAAATTATAATCAAAATGCAAAAGCAAAACTATTATTAAAATAATTTTATGTAAAAATATTTAGACCAAATTATTGCCATTTTGTGTAAATGACATAATGAAAAAATACTGACGCAAATTAATCTTTAAAATAATTTTTTTTTTGTTGTTTTTTGTAACATCATCTACATATATATATATATATATTAAATTATAAAAATTTGGGTGTATAATATCCGATTTATTTTACCATAATATTTAATTTTTTTTTATGGAACGGAAAATTTTCCTTAAGTATTATAATGCTCTTTTATGTTTAAACAAAAATATGACATTCACAATCAATTCTCAATTTATATAGATGTAAAAATGGCAAAAAAAAAAAATATTGATATCCAGATAAATATGATGGCAAGTGACAATTGAAATGATTTTGAACCTTCCATATGCATTATAAAAAAATTTTTCATTATAACCGGAAGGTAAAAATGATTTTTTCTTTCCTATACTAAAATTGCAAAATAAAGGACTTTATGATATATGTATATATGATTTTTAAGTCGGAAATATTTCTAAATTATAAAAATTATGAAAAATAAAAATAAACTTTTTTTTTTTTTTATAAAATAAATATTTTCGGAAATTATTCTGTCAAAAAACTTCCTACACATATTTGTTCTGTAAACATAATGTTATAGGTACAAATAAAAACATACTCGTATATACATATACATATTTAATGTATGTATGTGAGCAAAGTGTTTCAAAAAAATTTAATTGTCTTTTTCTGTCTCAGCAATATTTCTACTCAATATTGTAATTGCAAACAATTATTTACACTCAATATTGTAAATATTATAGTGTACTTGTAAATAATTGTAGGGACTATCAAAAATACCCCAGATTTCGCTAATTACTTAACAAATTTACTAAAAGGATATTTTAGTTTCGGCAAACTTGGTTATGTCAGGCAATATTGTTAAAATACGAAAATTAAAAAATTTAATAATTAACAGAGAAATTTCATTTTCTCGTCTCCTTCTTTTGATCCTCGTTGCTAAAATCGTGTTGGGAGTGGGTTTTTTTTCTCTTAGAACTTTATCATATACAAATGGTTTTTTTTTTACTTTTTAGTTTTAAAACATATAAATGTTATTGTTCTCAAAAATTCAAATAAATTTTTCTCTTTTTTCATAAAAACATTTCTGTTTTTATTGCGGTTAGGTTAAAAGGGGTATATTACTCGTAACATTTCCATTTATAATATAAAAATAATAAACACATACGCAAGTAAACGCGAATGGTTGAATACACGCGTACAATACAATAGAATAAATATTGAAAATAATTTGAATTTTTATTTTTCGCCTAAATGTATGTAATAATTATATTTTCATTTTATTTTCCACTTTGAACTTTTAAAGCAAAAAATAGCATCGTAAACATTTCATTTTATAATTTTTCGCAATATACAATCAAATTAATTTGTTTTTATTTTATTTCACTTAATAATAATAAAACCATAAACGTAGGATCAACAATTTTGTTGTTTTTTCTTTTATGAAAAAGGTGCAAAAGATATTTGTTCTTTTTTATTGCTAATTTTTTTTTTGTTTTTTTGCGAAAATATGAAATTTTCTACCTAATTTTTTGATTTTATAAAATATTCTAGTTGTGTACCTACATACATATTATATATAAAATTCTTTACCTCTTTTACATACAATTTTACATGCATATGGGAATAAAAAGTTTAAGTTAGTAATATTTTCAAAACAGTGTAATAAGAGAAGAAATGAAATAAACAACTATATTGTATTATTTAGACACCGATATGATGAAAATAATAAGTCGAAATCACCTTAGGGAATTCTGAATATAAAAAAAAATAAAATAAAAGTAAAAGATATAAAAAAATTTTTTTTAACTGTTTAGATATCATTTTAACGCCTACATTATACCGTGAAGAGCCAACAAACTGACAAAAAAAAACAAAAATAATGAAAAGGTTATTTTGTTATTAAAGAAAAATTCTGGTTTTCTTATTTGGAAAACTTTTCAAAAGAGATACCATATATAAGATGGAGAAATAAATGTGAAAAAAATAAAAACAAAAATTGAAATTTTATTCTGTTTTTGTTTTTCTATTTTTTTTTTCTCCCTTATTTTGTATAGGCAACTCAATTTATTAAAAAAGTTTATTTGCTTTTTTATTATATGAAAACTGAGATTTTTTTTTTTTTATTTCAATTCTCTTTATATTTATGCTGGGGCAATCAACATACAAACAAGTTATATAAAGGAGGTCAAAGATCCTTTATCATTTTCTTTTATAAAAAAAATTATATACGAATTTGATTTTTATAATATTGTAGAATACAGTAAACAAAATAGAATTATGGATAAATCAAAGGAAACCTTCTCTAATAATTTCTCTTTAACAAAATATAAACATATATTATATGTATATGAATGTGTAGGCAAGGAAATGTGTAGATTCAGCAAGTCTAAATTAATAAGTTTGAGCAAAAAAAAAAAAAATTTGTTTTTATATATACGAGTAACAAAATATACGGCAATCAACCTTTAAGGTACATGTATATAATAAGGTTGTTTTTCAATTATATTATCTGGAGACCTTGTACATTATTATTATATTTTATAAGTCAAATTTATAATAAAATAACTTTATTTAAATTTTGTATTATTGTACATAAAAAATTAATAATAATAGTAAAATAAATATAAGGTTTTTTTTTTTTTGATGATCTCTCCCTTTCATGGGAAAATTTTTTTCATATTATTTAGTTAAAATTTTAAAAGTTTGAAAAAGTTTTTAATAAAATTAAAAAGTTAATTTAAAAATGATTTCGTTTTAATTGAAAAATTTCTTAATATTAAAATTAATTTATTTTATTTGTGCAGTTTACATCAAAGTAAATACGAAATATATTTAAATAAAATTATGAGAGAAAAATAAGTTACAAGGGAATTTTTTACTCATAATTTTAATTGAGAATTTTTCTTTGTAAATTTATTTCTCATTCTTTTATTCATATAACATTTAAATTCAATTGTGAGAATTCATGTACTTCTTGTTACATTCTATGCCATATAAACTTGTAAAAATATTTTATAAAAATATTTTATAACCATTGCTTTTCTGGTAGCAGTAATATAATATTAATATTGCTTTATAACATAACATTATTTTTGCAGTAGCAATAATCTCAAATAAAATTGTCATTCGCCACAATTATGTAGCATATACAATTTGTGAGAGTATTAAATTTAGTGAAAATAGAGAGTTGCACGACAAAATATTTTAATTTGTTTTATTGAGAAGAAAATTGTAAAGTTCAAAAGTAAATTGTGAAATTATTTTTCAGTAAAATGAAAATAAATATATGTATATGTAGCTATATATTAATTTTAATATTTGAAATGAAAATTTTAAAAGTTATTTGTATTGTTGACATTTTTTAATTTACTGTTATATCTAAAATTTTTTCTTTGTGAAGTTTGAAAACCCTTTTACTACAGCCTTTGGTTAAAAACAGAATTGTATTATTACAAAAATCGCCTCACTTATAAATATAACCGAAGAGAAGCTTTCACATATGCATTTTAATTTTTAATATATTACTTATTGACAATGAGCAATGAATTGTGATTTTATAATTACATTTAAAAATTATTACAATTTATTACAATTATTACAATTTTTCTATTTTCTTTTTCAACATCAATTAATTTTTATTCTTTTAAAATATTAAAAACTTTTCCGAGAATTTTTATTATCATTATTAAATTGCTTTATTTTTTAAGTATTAAATCTAATTAACACAGATTTTGCCCTTTATCTTAAAAGAAAATATTTACAATATTTTTCTTTAAGAAATAATCACTTATTAATTAATTAAAAGTGAGATAATGACAATTCACTATCTAATTGATTTAAATTAAAAGATTGTAATCGATTTCAATTGAAAACATTAAAGTGAAAATTAAAATCTATAATTACGTATGATTGTAATTCAGATATATTTAAATATGTATGTATTATAATACCATAATATTGTAATATCTAAGTATTTAGAATCTAATGGCTAAATTATTGTAAACAGTTTGTACAAAATTAATTTTATTGAATAATTTTATATTATTTCAATTGAAACCGAACTAGTGCTACAGGGAATAAAAAGTGTTTATCAAATTGGTATGAGTTGTAACTAGAGTTGCAACTTGTTTGATTTAATCTTGATACGATATTATTTTAATGTTTACTCTTGTTATGAACCATTTGAGAATATTCAATCTAAGGTATGTAGGCTGTTTTTTTTTAGATCAAAACCTTTAAATATAGCTATCAAATTTTCAATTTTTCAAAATTACACAAGTTTTATATTTGGCGTTGCAACATTTTAATACTAAAATGTATAACGTAATTTAATAATTTAATATATTAAAGAAATTAACTTAATCAAAAAGAAATTATCGTGTCACAACTTTATCGCATCCTTAAAAGAAATTCTAATTTCATTTTTTTTGTTCGTTATTTTTTGATCTAACCTAACACATCAATTATAGGTACAATGTACTGGAATACATAGATTTTATATATATATGTTATACATAGCATTTGTATATAGGTAATATTTATGTACGTGTATAATGAAAATTAATTTATCTGAGAATATTTAATATTCCATCAATATTAAAAGCAAATCATATTCTCCTCATACTCATATAAGTTAATTTTTTGAGGAAACTATACATATTATTCTCATTCATATAAAACTTATTTATAAAAAAATATCTCATGTGATATTACATTTAATAATATCTTTATCACATTTTATACATATACATTTACTTGTGCTTGTATTGTGTATATATATATATAGAGAATACATTATCTCTGTCACGTGTACACGCACATCAGTTTGACGCAGAGTTTGTATAACTCGAATATATTTTTATTATTTTGTTGTATTTAAAAGGCCGCAAAATCTTGAGCATTTCAATTTAAAAAAATATACAAAAGTTTTATAGTTAAATTTTTGAAAAATTTTGGAATAAGACCTGGAATGAATTTATAGTGTTTCAGATTTTAATATTTAAAATAATTTAATTCATACCCATAAATAAATTACTTTCAGATATATGTACGACAATTAAATTAAGGATGCAATTCTTATTGCTCATAAAATTTTATGATCATTTAGATATTTCTTAATATTTGTGTTATGGTTATTTAAAATGCATTTAAATGTATTTGAGGACTTGTAGAATACTGTTCGTTTATCCCTAACAAAATTTTGATTCCTATTTTTAATTACGAACTAATTATGTTATACATAAAGCTGTAAATGAAATCAACAAAAAATTTTCTAATGTTGATATCTATGTTATCTAATCTGAAACACTCTGTAAATTTCTAATCGATTCTTTGTTGAAAGCAGAAAAAATATTTTATTTTTTTCTTCCTGTTAACATACATATTTTATATACATATACAATATAAAATAAATACATGTGACTATATAAAATTACAACTTAATTATAAAAGCTATTAAGTGACATCATCATTTTGTGTAGTACCTACATACAAAATATCCTTGTTATTGAAGAGTTTATATAAAAAAATAAACTAAAGAATTTTTATTAGAAGAAAAAAAAAATTAAGAAGAAAAATAAAAAAACGAGATGAAGTGATGAAAACAAAAAAAAAAACAAAATGCCTCAAAATTTTTTAGCACAGATTTAATGTCAGGCACACACACAAATTAGTACCGTTCACAAAAATGAAATCACAAGAGCGCAAAAAAAAAAATCAGGAAACAAGTGAAATATAAAGAGAAAAGAGCAATCAAAGATTCTTTTTCCATATTTTTTTTTTTTGTTATAAGATAATCGGAAAAGGATCTCATCTTATGGATGTAAGTGAGTTTTATAAAATTGTATACTCGAGGTAAAAAGTATATATGAAAATTATTCCATTCATTTAAATTATAGTACAGAGAGAAAGAGTGAGAGAGTAGCTCACTTATAACGTTTAAGAATTAATGAAGCGTTAACCAAAAATAGAGTGAGGATTTTTTTTTATTTTCTTAGCTTTTCTTAATTTTCTTTTTGTCTTTTGTTTTTTTTTTTTATTCGCCTTTTCATTGGTGATTTTTGAAATGAATATTTTTCGTCCCATTTTCTTTAAATTAAATTTTTTTTTCGCTCTTTTTCTTGTTTTTAATATTTTCTGAATAAAAATTTTTATCATGAAGTCAAATTTAAATGTCCTTGATAAAAATCTAATAAAATAATGGTGACATTTAAAAATAAAAAGAAAAAAATTAAAAAACAAAAAAGAGAAATTTTACTTTTCGCTGACAGTTTTTTTTTTCTCTTACAGTTCTCTCGCTCTTATTCAGTTTTGCATATATAAAAGAGTGAATTGTTAAAGAAAATAATTTATTGAAGTGAACGGAAAAGACAAATTATACATTTGAGTTTAAATGAATGCAGTCAGTGGTAAAAAATTTTTTTTTTTCTAATATTTAAATTAGTTTATTCGATTTTTATGTAACTGTCATCGAAGTGAATAAAATTTTTATGACATAAAAGAAAAATTGCATAACAGTTAGGCGAAGAGAAAAAGAAAAATTAGTTTTTTTACATTCAGAAAATCCAATTAAAGGCTTTACAGTCTTCTTTATTTAAAATAGAAAAAATTCAATAGAAAATTTGTAATGGGAAACGGAAAATCAAACAATTTTAAAAATCAATAATAAAGTTTAAAAACAAAAGGTTACAAAAATACATGTAAAATATCATAAGATACATTACAGCTATATTGCCAAGTTCAATCACATGTCGGTGTTGTTATGTCTAAGATAAGAGTGTAATATTAAATTCAATCAGAATGTAAAACTACTTTAAATATTTTTTAAAGTTCAATCTTCATTATAAAAATATTTCCCATGTAAAATGGATCAGGATGAAAGTTTTCTTAATTATTTTCACAAAATCCTATTTTTGTAAAATTAAAAATTTATAAAAATGTTAACACGTTTCAATTTACACTGAAAAATAAAGTAAAAATGAGACAAATTTTATTATATTGCATATTTTATTTCAATTTATTCGATATTTTTCAAAATTTTGCTAATAATAGTTTTCTTAAAAGACAAAAAAAAGAAGAGAAATATGAAAAAAATTAAATTTTTTTTCTATAGCAACATTTTTAACTTTAATTAATATCAATTTTCACTTGCAATATCAATTTCAATTCCGATATAGTATGTAAACATTTAAAAATGTAACAGGAGTTAAAAATATTTATAGAATCATTTAATATTATAAAGGTAATGGCACATTTTCAGCTCTCAATTATAGCCGATATATTTTTAATTTTCCAGAAACTAAATATTAAATTCTAAAAATTCATGGTAATTGAGAATGACACATCATAGCACGTAAAAAATAAAATTATTTCTAGGCAAATCAAATGACTTCCAAATTTTCAAACAGCTCACTAATATACAGCGATCTCACGCTTGTTAAACATAATTTTTGGAATCGAAAAATTTTTAAGTTGAGTGAAATTATATTATAGAAAGTTACACCAAAACTAGTGAATTTGTATATTGATAGAGAGAAGTTTAAATGTACCAAAAATTAGATTATTGCATATTAAATGATTTTTATTATCAAATTAAAAAAAAAACATAAAATATATAAATCAAAAAGTATGCACCAAGAAAAGAAAGCTGAACCGCTCAATAAATATAAGTTTCTCAGCCAATTAATCAAATTAAATACAAATTAAAAATTACAACATATGTATGCAAACGTATATGTCAAATAGTATTGACTTATAGGGACAGTATTGCTGTCGGTCAAATAAAATATGTAGTTACAATAATGACAGTAGAACACATAAGTTCGTTTTCATAAAGGTAGTGGAAATAAACATTACATTGAGTGAGGTTTTTACATAAAGCTAGTGAGAGTTTTTTTTGTGAAAATGAAAATTGCGTTAAACGAGGTAAAAATTAGGTTGAAATCGAAATTATGTTGCCAGAGATTACGTTATAAGAGGAATAATTTTTTGTTTTATTATTTACTCCCAAATGTATGCAAAATTATATGATATTAAATGATGAAATATTTAAGAGAATAATATATGCTTGCTATCTTATAATTTTTCTACGTGTTTGATAAATTAAATTTTGTTCGATTATATGAAACAAAATAAAATTCGATTTTAAGAAAATTAATTATATTTGTTCTATATTAAGAAATATTTTATGAAATATTCACTTTTGTATTAAAATGAGATTAAGAGATTTATTCAAATTAAATTTTTGAGAGTAATTTTAAATTTTAAAGAGAAAGTGATCAACAGTTAATAATATTTCTATCCGTAATTATTTCAAAAATATTTGTATTGAAGCAATTAAATTGAACACTTCTACGAAAATAAACTAGATTAAATTTGAGATTGTTAAATTTTAAAAATCAAAGATTTTAAACTAACTAAAAGAAAGCATAAAAATTATTAAAGCAATTCACTTTAATCCTTTCCATCTAAAGTTTTTTTTACATTTATTATTTAAAAATTTCATCAATTTATTTCTCTTTCAACATAAAACACAAAAAAAAACTTAAGTATATTTAAAAAACAAAAATTTAAAAAATTTTATTCGTGTAAATTTTTAAAATTTTTTAATTGCAACTTTTCCTTTTTAAACTAACAAAACTTTTTACATAAATTATTAATAAATTTTTACATACTGTTTAACACTTAACATAATTATATATATATTTCGTATGTAAACACCGACATGATTACTGTAAGGTGTTATTAAAAATAAAAAATAAAACTTTTTTTTTTTCAAAAACACCAATTAAGGTGTGATTACAAATCAGAATTTTATTACTCTTTAAGGTTAAGCAATTTCTCTTTCAAGGGGAACAAACTATAAAATACTCCATACACTTTTAATATTACGTACCATAACAGTTAAGGTAATTAAACTTACATATATGTACGTTATTATGTATGTGCAAATAATTACTTTATTACTAATAATATGAAAAGAAAAAAAAATAAATTTTTTGTTAAATACAACACCTAACTGAATGCATTGCATACTTTCAGGATTTGCAAAAATTTACAAATTTACAAATTTGAACACATATACGTTTAACGAAAGCAGTTTGTGAATTGTTTTTTGCAGCTCTCCTCCAGAAAATTTTATTTTCCGAATTTCCATTAATTTATTTTGGTTGACGACAATATGAAAATGATGAATTAAAAAATAATTAAGTTTGGTTAATTGAAGCATAAAATTTCAAAGGAAGTCCGTTAATTATATTATTTGTCTAGCTAGATAATCCGGTCACAAATGTCAAATTAGGTCCATATGAGTCTCCGAGCCATAATTTTGTCAAGATTAACTTTATTAATTCGTTCTTTTAATAATTTAAACTGAAATATATATTTTTAATGAAATTTGTTTATAATTTCTTAAAATAATCAAAAATGTAAAATTAATTTACAATAAAGATCAAGTTTTTATAAACCCCTATTGACGGACACTGTAAAGTGTAACGGTACAATGATTGTTGTTTTCCACTTTCCCGACACAACGCAAAATCTTTTGATGGAAAAATCAACAAGTCGAATTTGATGTGATTCTAATACCTTCCTTATAATATCTAGTACCTTATTCTTACTAAGCATTACAATATTGGTTGTATTTTTCCTTTGTGTGCACACAGTTAAATTTTACGAGTACACTATTTTATTTCTTATTGCATTATTTTTCTCTATTGTTGTTGTTGGTATTGTTGTTTTTGTTCTTATTGTTAAATAAATCTCTAAATCTATGTAAAAAGTTTTACTGAAACTGAAAAAAAAAATAGAGTATACAGGTACATTACATACTTTTTTCTACCTACATGCATTTTTATAAAATACTTATACAAACTTGAAAAACTTTTCAATTTTAAAAGTAAACGAAACTCTTTAATAAAAATAATATAGAAAAATAAAATTATCCATGATAACTGCAGGCTATAAAATAAAATATATTTGTGTTTGTAATAAAATTAAACGCTTATATGAAATTTTTGAAGTTAATGACTTTTATATAACCTTCAAACTATTATGTGTAGAATACCAAATTATTGCTTACTATTAATTGTTATAAAAATATTGCAATATTGTCTGGGTTTAATTCAAGAGAAAAGAAAAGTAGAAAAATACTTTTCTGTATACAAAAGTTTCATTATTTAATAGTAGAAACTGTTGACTAATGTTAATTACTGTCTTAATATAAATTTCACTTTGAATTAAAATAATCGGAGATAATAAAGGAATCTATTAAAAAAAACTTTCTCTGTACTCTTAAAAAGAGATCTTTATGCCATTTCAGTATGATTAATTTTAATTGTGACAATTTATTTCGGTTTGTACAATTACAGTGCTACATTAAAACAAAAATTTCTGCAACTCATAAATTTTTTTTACTATTACATTTAATAAATTTCATTTTTGCGTAATTTGATAATCTTCTTTTCAAATCTGGCATTATGAACGAAACATAATTACATGATTAAAGCGCCATATACAATCAGTTTTAAAAATCTGTTTTAATAGTTTAAACTTATTAGTTGAGGTTTATTTATTGGCAACTACAAAACCTTAATTTTACCGCAGTTGAATTGAACAATTAATTAAAAATTGTGTGAACATTATTGTTGAAAAGTGGTTGATATAAGAGAAAATAACTTTCTCACTGTAAAGCTTATTGTTTCGAAAATATTTTATTAAACCAATTAAGTAACACTTATTATTATAGGAAAAATTAGACATATATAGTATTAATAACATTCTCTTGTAATATTTTATAATGAGTCTGTAATACTAGTTTTACGTTGCTGTCTAAAAAATAAATAAACTATAGAGAGAATTTATATTTAAGAGTCGGTGTGACCTCTGATCTTATATTTAAATATCCCACTCGTACGCGAATTAGTGACTTCATTGTATGCACTATGAAAGCAATAAAATATGTAAGAGAGTGACATGAAATTGATAATTCAATGATACTTTGTTTTAACTATTATTTTACTTGTATATCACATCAAAATAATCGACTATTTAATCATATTTTATAAAATTCTTATAAAATTTTCACTTTCATAATTAAAATCTTAGCAAAATTACTTCTTGCGGCGTAAAACTAAAAAAAAAAACAGAAAAGTTTTTAATTATGCCTTTTTTTTATAAATCCTTTATTTTCCTTTGTATGATCAGAGTTTAATGACTTAATGAAAGGCACAAAGCATTAAAAAGCAAACACAGACAAAAAATTGCTTTAATATCCTTTACACTTAAAGTTATCCCAATTTTATGGGCAAATTTTAACTAATTTAAAATTTCAATTTAAAAAAGTTCCCAATTCATATTAGGACTATATGTAAAAATTTCTTACATATTTAAAATAATGAAATTGCATATATGTTTATATAATTTTAGTTAAGTAATTGATAACTTACTAATTACAACAAGCGATTTCCGTCCGAATTGTAAACTTTACATTATAAAAAATCATAGCACATAGCAAATAAATTTATACAATTTACGATTTCAGTCTTGGCCTTAATTTTCTTTGTTATTAACACAGTCGCATAGCATAAAAATATCATGGAAAAAAACTGAATTTTTCAAATTTGGGCCGTCTAAAATATAGTAATATGAGAAATATTTTCAAATCCTGCGAAATTTCATAGATTCCTTAACAATATTAATGAAATGCTCTTAAGCTTCAGCAAATTTTCGACTAAACTTTTGAAAAGCACCCAAATTTTATGAAAAATAACTAATAATTTTTTACTTGAAACTGTGAATTCTTAGCATAAACTCCATTTTCAAAAACGAATTCATTCTTATTAAAATTTCATATATTAAATGCCATTAACCCTAGTTTAAAAGAAAAAAAACAACCACATCAAATATTAGAAAAAAAATAACAAAATTATAAAATTATGGCTAGATTCTTCTAGAACAAAAAAAAAGGATCAAATAAAGGAAAATTTGAATGAAAAGCCACACTTATAAGTTTAGACAACGAGAGTAAAAAACAGAAAAAAAATATTAAAATTTAATGAAAATTTCTTTCATAATTGAGATTTAAGGGTCCATCAAAAAAACAACCAGAAAAGCAACAAACAAAAACAAAAAAAAACCTTTTCTGTTACGACATTTTCGTTCTTTTTCTTGTTCTTTGTTTTCTTTTCGCATGTAATTGAAATTTCTTTTGGTTTTTTTACAGAAAACAAAAAAAAACTTTATTTTGTCCAAGTATTGTTTTTATACTTTAAAAACGTGGTAAAAATTAAACAAACACAAAATAATCACATAAATGAACATTAAAATTCTTTTAAAGAAAAACAAAAAACAAAAAGGACTCGCTTTCAACTTTATGAAGTGAATAAATCTCACAATCTCGCAGTTTTGTTTAAATTTTTTTTTTTTGAAATGAAATTTTTGTTCCTCTCTTTTTGTTTTTTAATTTGTTTTTTGTTTTACTGTAATCATTTAATTAGCAGTCGCCTTTTTTAATTTGATAAGGATGATTAATTTGTTGTCCTTGAAAGAAATCAAAAGGAAAAATGAAATTATTATTTTTTTTTTTTGTTTTGGTTTTCTTCTGTTGTTGTGTTTTTAATTCAAAATTTCTTTTAGTTAGATTGTGATAATGCGTTAAAAAAAAATTATAAAAATCATTTCCGAGAAATTACAAAATATTTTATGTTGCGGCATGATATTGTTTTTTTTTTTATTGTGTGTGTTTCTTTTGTTGGTTTGATTTCATTTTCATCACAAATACTTTAATAATAATTACATTATCTCTTTTATAAAGCGCAATAAATAAATATATTATTTTTGTAATGCATTATAAAGTAGAAATTCCATTTAACAATTTTTATTCATATATAAAATTGAGAAATATATAAGTGAAGAGCCAAAATTAATTCTCATATTTTAATTTATTTAAAAAAAATATTCTCTCTTTTATAATTAGTTCTAGTTTTATTACGCTCCTTACATTCTAAATAAGGTTAAAAACAATTTGCATCAAGTTATCTCTTTAAAATCTCTTTAATGTCCTCATATCCGTATCTCTTGAAATTACAACATTTATGCCACAAAACAATCAAGAATTGCAAAAATACTATCATCATAATATTTAAATTTAAGAGCAAATGATGAACTTCACAAAAGAGTAGTGCGTGTAATTAAAAAAAGGACAAACATCAATAAATTAAAGAGCTATTTTACCTAACTCTCAAATTCTTCTAATATTCTCATTTTTTTTTCAAGAGAAATTTTACAATGTACATAGGTATTAGTAAAAATTCCTATATGTAATGCGAAAGACATTGACCGTAATTTTCATATGCACCTCTTTTTAAATATACAAAAGGTCAAAAATTAAAAAATTCGACTAAAAAACCTAATTTTGTCTTATACTCGTAATAACACTAAAGATAGTTTTCAATAAATAAAAAAATAAAATTAATAAATTCTTATTGTAAATTTGCGTACATTAGACCCTACAATAGTGTACAAAACTATTAATTTTTTAAATAGAATTTCTTTTTCAATTTAAAAGAAAAATAAAAATTTTAATTAACAAATTTATTTTTTTAAAAATTTTTGATCATTTTCTTCTTTCTTTTTTGCCAAGAAACGCTCGTTTTTTTTTATTTTTGTATAGAATTCTTTTATTATTTTTAATAATTATATTTTTATTTTATGAATTTTATGCCTAAATTACAACTTTAAATTAAAAATCATTCGCTGTTATTTTTAATTTCACTATAAAACAATAATAATAATAAAAACAATTGTTACAGACCGCATTTCATACAATAAGGGAGACTATATGATGACGTCAAATTTCGTATTTCGGGTTTTCAATGTGAACGCACTGCTGTATAGTAGAGAAGCATAAATAAACTATTTTTAGAGAGATGTCGGTCTGTTGGTTTCTCAGCCTCTACGAACATATTTTAATAAAATATTATATATTATATGAGTTTATTTCGGCTATGTCACGGATTGATCAGCTTTTGGGATACATCAGGAACTGGATCCTCTTGCGGGCCCAATTTACATTTTTGCGCATACAATCAACCAATAATAAAAAGTAATAATCAACCAATTTCCATGAAATAATTAAATAAATAATATTTAATAATAGGAACATATAAATTTTTTGAAGAGATCAGGGCTCAGAAACCAAACTGGGGGCAGATTTCATATTTTTTATCAGATCTACGGAACTAACTGATGGAATTTTTTAAAATTTAATATTTGAGTCCTGGTTGTTACCGAAACTAATTGGCATATATTTCAAGGAATTCGAATGGCATAAAACGAGACTCTACTTAGAGTCAAATTTACATTTTTAAGAGGAATGTTAACTAAAAGCTTACTAGTGTCATTGAAATTGTAAAAAATTGTTTAAAACGCATTTTCATAATCTTCTGTAATATTTTCACTAAACTAGACACAATATATTGCGATAGCTTATATGCTGAACACATCGCATTTTTTTAGTTTGTTATCATTAAAAATGGCCGTCATTCATTTATTAATCAAACAAAGTATGATACGTAAATTGTATGAAACTTGTATATTTGATGTGTTGATTTGTTTTTGTTCTTTTATCATTCAATGGAATATGTACATATATATTTGTATGTATATATGAAGGGAAGTATATATATTTTAGATTTGTACCTATATACATTTTGCATATAAAAATAAAACTGAAAATTATTTGTTGTCCCTTTCTAATTATATTATAAAGATTAAACTATACAGTTCGTTTATTTCTATTCTTAAAGTATAATTTGATGGAGGTCCTTCTTTTTTCTGTCCTTATATACCGTACATATAAAAATTAATGTAGAAAATTTAGTGATTAGAAGGGAACTTTCATGTTTATTTTTATATTTTTAGCACAGAAATACCAAAGAAAAACATGTAGAAAAATAAAAACTAATGGAAAAAGAAAAATGTTTTTGTCTCAAAAATTATAATTAGTTTATCTTATTATATTTAAATACCAGGATTACATTACAAAATTTAAATTAATTACTCTTATTGTATTATTATACTTGTATATATGAAAATTTTTTTTTATTTCTTCTTCTTTGAATATATTTCTTTTATACTAGTTTTACTAATAAATTATAAATGTTAACTAAAAAGAATGGGGACCAGAATACAAATTACAAGAACCTCTAAAAATCTTATTAAAAATTTACAATGAATGTATATATATTTGTATGTAGGAATGTTGTTAACGTAAAATTGTATTTAACAATTCTAAACTAAATAAATTATGCCTAATGAAATTTTGGGGTTCAAAAAAGAAAATATTGGAGAGTACTTTAGGAATTTGGAAATTTATTTTACTTTCATGCATTTGTGTATAACAAGCACACATAAATAATTTATTTAAGTTAATTTTTGTTCAAAACATTAAATATTTGATTGATGAACTGAAATAAAGACTAAAAATACTAAATTGATAAATAGCTTTTGTATACCCACACAAGTTTTATATTTTTTTGATTTGTGTTAGTCTGCTATGAGAAAATGCGTAATTTTATATTTAAGGTAATTAAATTTTAGGTTAATATTTTACAAATTTTGTTATTATTATTTGAATATTTATTAAACATGTACAATATAATATGATATTATTGCTTTCATAATTAATTTATATATAGTTGTAGTATGTATAGAACTATAATTGTACTACCATGAAATATAAACACGAATTTCGATGCGGTTAGAAAGTAATTTTTTGCAAAACTAGAAAAATATTTTTACAATCCGTAATTCCAGTAATTAAATACAATAATAAAAATTAGAATTATTGACGATGCAGCTTTATATAAGTAGTAGTGGAGTAGTGAATATAGAGGCAAATGGACGATGAGATTAATATTGGCGTGAAATCAGCTTATAATAAGCAATATAATTCTTGTGGGATAGTAAATACCAATTCGTGCCTACCTATAGACAAAATAAGGAAAGTGAGGAACTTTAAACGTAGGCGCATCGAGGGATATCGTGTTTCATAATTTTTCGAGTGCAAAATATAGATGAAGCAAAACGAAAAAAAAAATAGCAGCAGCCGAAAAATTAATCATAGTGGACATGTGAAATAGCAGATGATAGTTAAGAACAGAATCGCCCAGATTTCAAAGAGGTAATCTAGTAAGTTACTTAACGCTAAGAGACATTATTTCATTAGATTCCAGAAACTAAATCTTAAGTTCTTTAGAGAAATTCATATACAAATTTTTAATGCTTCTAAAATATAACAAAAGTAAGAAAAACACTTACCAGGCAATTCAAGAAAATTTGATGTCCTTCTTTGACGTCCCCTTGTTGATGATTGAAATGTTAATGGACCAACATCTTCATTCGAGAATATTGATGCATTTGAACAAGCACTTTTAATTGATTCCCTTGAACTGCGACGACTTGCTAAATATGCAAGACCACCTTTTGAGCTACCACGTCTTCGTATCTGTTTTGTTGATGAAGACATGGATTTATTATAGCCACCGATATTAATACCATTACAACAATCATCCATATTTGTTAAATCACTTGTTGATTTACGATAACGTAATGACACAACACTGTCAGAGCATGTACGGTCTAATGTTGAATGTGAACTATGTAAAACCTATATATAAAAAAATATAAAAATTATTTATTTGTTAATACATATATGTTTGTACTATATCGTATAATTATGTATGAATAGGAGAAGAAAATATTATAAAATAAGTGGTTTTTTATGTTATTTTAAAAAATATCTTTTTTTTTATTTTCTTTATTTTTTTGTCTTTGTTAGTCAAGGATTGTTGTACATATATGTATGTAAGTAAATATATATTTAAAATGTAAAAATGAATTATTTTGAAGGATGTTATTTTGTTGATAAAGGATATTTTATATATAGTATAATTTAGAATTTTTTGAGTAGATAAAGTTCCAAGGTTTTAACTTTTTTTTTGTATATTTAAATTTATTTATGTTTTCATAAAAAAAGAATTTATGATTTCTTAGAAAAATATTTGTTAACTTAAGAATTTAATAAATTAATAATTTATGTATGTTACATGCATACATACATATGTATTAGTATGTTGAAAAATATTTCTAAAACAAATATCTCTAAATCGGGTTTTATTCCTTAAATATTAAATATAAACCTACACAAAATGAATTACAAAGAAATTTGTATCAAAAAATTCATGATGTTATATGGTCACTTTGATCCAAAAATATAAAACTATTATTAAAATTGAGCAGTTTTTTTTTGAAGCTGCGTAAACTAAATCACGGCAGCAAATGAAAGCAAAAGTAATTTTAAAAGTAATTAAGAAAATTAAAAACGGTAAACAAAACGAGAAAAAATAGAGTGGAACATGTCAAGTCTGTGATACCAGTATGAACTTGTAATTCTATAGGCAAGCAAATATGACATATCTGACAATGGACTGATTATGACTTTAATTATGCTGATTTTGTTTTACACATGGTTACGAACGAAGTGACAAATTTATAATATTTCTTCCTTCGAAAATTCACGTTTGCACGAAAATAATTTTAGTACTGTAGGTTTATAAACAAATAACTTTTAAAGCAATAAGCTATCTATCCAAAACCACTGCCTCGGTCAAATCTAATTACAATACTGTCATTATGACACATATACGAACGGACGCACATGTCGGACATACCTTATTAGATCAACTCAGAATATGATGTGGATCGAAGACATATATTTAAGTCTATATCTCAGACCATTATTTCTTAGCGTTACAAATTTATAATAAAAAGGGAATAAAAAGGGAATAAAAATTTAGACATTTGTCAGGTCGTTACACTATGTCATATCACCGGCTCAGGTGTGGCATTCTCCTTTATAAATAAAAAGTTTACATGAAACCGCTTACATGATTGTAGTTATCAACATTTTTTATTAATGTAACGCATACCAGTTCCCGTAGATTGTGGTTCGTTGATATAATTCTGTTTCCACGCTATAAGAACTGAAAAATTCATAACCAATAAATTTCAATGGGACATAAAAAGAACAATACTTTATCAACACATTCTAAAAGGTCAAATGTAAAATTGATTCCTAAAATTTTGATTTTATTTTTAAAATTAAGAACAAAAATTCCAATCATTTTTGAAAACCTATTAACCTTGTTTTACACTTTTCGGTTTTTTTTTTTGTATATTTAACACTATTACATTGGTTTGTGTAAAAAAGTAAATTATTCAAATTCCCATTTGACTTTTTAAAAAATTGAAAAAAAATTTTTCTTTGATAAAAAGAAAAAAAAAATTGGAATAAAAAATTTTATAAAGAATTTTATCGATTTATTTGTTGATATTTTTATTTGGCATGGTATACATGCTTTTTGTCTATTTCAAATTCATCTCATTGGAATTGGAAAATGTTGAAGTAGAATTGAAAATCTCTAAAAAAAAAAACAATTGTTTTGTTAATTTTTTTTTTTCTTATTCTTAAATACTCTGTTTTCCAAAAATTACATTATGACCTTTATTGAATGCTTTAGAACTGTTTACAAATTCATTAATTGGGAATTTATCCAGTCACGGAAATATAGTTTTAATTAACAATTTTTAATTTTAAATTTGAAAGTTATTTGAGTATTCAATGGTATGTGTAGATAAATTTTCACTATTTACGATCAATCTAGTGATTTTGTTTATTATTACACAAAAATATGTAGTAGATATTACCTAGTAGAATGTGGCATGTTAAGCTAAAATTATAATCGAAATACAAGCAAGTGATTATAGTAGCGTTGCAACTCCCAAGCAGGTGATTACAATCGCGTTAGATATACCATTATCTAATATTTGTTATTTTTTACTTTAATTGCAGTTTTCCTTATAACTTTAATCAAACAAAAGGTGGTGAGTCATAATTTACTGAATTTAATAAAATTAATCCGTCCTTTTTGGCTACACAGGAGATTTTAAAATCACCGGAGAATCACTATGAGATATTTTTCAGGTATCTACGAGATGTTAATTTTAGATCTTTGAAAGACTGTATTTTAATATTTCATATTTCAATTATGTTTTGATTAATTTATATTTGAAAGTCTCAAACAATTTCAGACTTTATTATACGTTGAATTAGAATAAAAAATGCAAAGTTTAAACTTCTCGTATAAAACTTTAAAATGCCACAAATCTTAAAGTTAAATAAATAAATTTACGAATTAATGAACGTCATAAAACAAACATACTGCATAAAATTGCAATATCACGAGTGCAATTCAAATAAAATAAGCTAACGAAAAAGGGAAAATAAATACTTTTTATAAAATTAAAAAATGCAATCACATTATCATAAAAAAAGAAAAAAAATTCACCTGATATCCTGGATTTGATGTAATATTGATTGCATGTCTACGTCCAACTTTTTCTTTTCTTTTTATACCATTGGAATTTTCATTATTACTGCTACTAGCAAAACTACTTGAATCACCAGTATTAATATTTCTTGATGTACATCCACTATTACTACATGTTTTATTATTACAAACTCCACCATTTGAATTTATTGGACATTTACCATTTCCACCATTGCCAGGTATTTTTACTGTACAACCCATTTGTGATTGTACAGGGCTTTCACAACTTAAACTTGTTGTCATAGTATTAATAGTACCATTAGTTTCACCTGAATCTCCAGACAATTGAGTAGATTCAGTCATGCATGAATCTCTTTTTAAAAATATATTTCTTGTACCTGTAGGGAATTCATCAAGTAAATGTGGTGAATGTTGTTGATGTTCTTGTTGCTGTTGTTGTTGCTGATGTTGATGTGAATGTATATTTGAATGTTGACTATGATGTGAATATCTACTATTGCAACATGTATCATTATTATGTTGCGATTTTTCACAATTTTGATCGCAATTATTACGCGATGTTTTATTAAGAGCAATACCAATTCCCATACCACTATTAATATTATCATCATCACATCCACTTGCAATAATATTTGGATTTGGTAATGGACGTGATTTACATGTTTTAGAATTTCGTCGTGCTGAATGATGTTGATTAATTGTTTGACCTGGTGTATATGGTAATTCACGACCACCTGTTGCTGTTGTCGAATGATGATATATATTACTTGCATTATTACAGTGACGTACAGGTGGTTTTTCTTCAGGTGATAAAGGATCATAATAGTCAAATTTTTTACCTAAAAAATAAAAATTAAAAAAAAATATTATAGCTCGTATGGTGCATATAAGAAATAGAAGGCTTAAATTTTATACATATAACATGTACTGTTAATGATGTGGGAATTACAAAAAAATTGAATTTTTAATAAAAATGGGTAGCATTTAATTTAATAAAAGTAACACAAGTTTTTGAAGAAAATTTTAAAATGCAAGCAAAAATAAAATTTCAGAATCAAGACTTTATAAAATAAAACCAAAAGTCAAAATTCTAATGAACCCAATTAAGATTTCCTAATTTTAAAAAAAGAAAAAAGGTCGTCTAGAAAATTCTGTAGTCAAATAAAGGAATCTTAATTGAATTACAAAATATATTAATTATATGCATAACATTTAAATATATTTAAGAAAAATAAAGTGAAGCATTCCTTATGAAAACTTCTTTCGAGAGTATTTAAAATTCATTCAATTCAAGCAATCGTATCGTACTCTGTCTTCGGATCACACTAAGTCAAATTTGGTTTGGGAATATGTATAAGTGCTGGTCGAATTAGATCAAAATAATAAAAGTCGAACTATGTTAAATTAAGATGCTTGGCTTACATGTTCTGCCGCATATATGCCATTTAAGACGCAAACGTTTTTGTTAAGAAAGAAGCGAAAAATAATTTTATTGATCTTGAATCATATGATGGCAAATAAATAGAGTAGTGGTATTGGGACTTAATATAAGTAGTACTTCTCAATTTGCATTTGTGAACATGGTTTAATATATTCAATTAAAACCAAAATTTTATATGTCACTCATCCCTATCAAAATTTTTATAAAAAAAAAAATATTTGATTCGTAAATCTAAAACATACAATAATCTTACATCATTCACATATGAGTCATTTAAAAATGGAATTATATGAGTGTAAAGAGTACATGTTAACTTGAACAGAATTTATCTCTGTATTTTCTCTGTATTTGTGGTTGAAAAAATTTTCGAGAAAAAAAAAAAATGGAAAACTAATCGGCTTAAGAATCTATTTTCAGTTTTCAGCCCCTTTTTTATGTTATTCTCATATATTATTGTCATAATAAATAAAAGAGCAACAAAACAACAGAAAAAAAAAATGACTTTTTTTTTTTTTGCGTCGTTGTTGCGAAACATAAGAAAGGCGTTTTCTATTCCAAACAACAATTACAACACGAGAAAACTGTAAAGATTCAATGTAATAACGGTTGTTTTTTTGACTGCTTTTATTTCACAAGTTTTTTTCTTTTTGCTTTTGATTAATTGCACCACACGTTTTATACATTTCACATTAAAGAGGGTACTGAAATTCAAATTGCTTTAATAAAGAATTTCCTTAAAGAATTACTAAAAAAAAATTTTTTTTTATAATTTTTAATAAACTATTGTTACCTTTTCGTTATGACATTTTTGAAAACCTTCACACAATTTGGATTTAATTAAAAATACCAAAATTGAAAAAATCGCTTATATTTTCATTATCATAAATTTCTTCATTTTAAATCATTTTGACCTCTCAAAATTCAAATAATAATTTCCGTGGACCTCGCTATCGTATTGTAAATTTTTGGTTTTCTAGGCTACAAGACAAATAATTTTTATTATGAATTTTGCAATTTAAATTTTTCTTAAATATTCACGTAATTTTTATTCAATTCTGATTGATCTCCGGTTTTATACTAACATTTTGAAGTAAAACAAACAGCTTGGAAATTTTAAATTAATCTGCTCGATCTTTAACTCAAATTAATCCTTTGAAATTAAGATATTTTTTTTTCAATTTTAAACAACCATTATCAGTCTGTGTAAAATAAATTTTTTTTTTTACTTTTAACACAATTTAGAATTCAACTGAAATTTTCATTTATCTCGTTAAAATATTTAAATTTTCTTTATAATCCCGCTGTAATTTAACACATCCCGCCTGTTTTTCCACCTGATAAAATTGATAAAACAAAATTGTAGACATTATTTTGATTTACAAAAGAATATTTTTAATTATATATTTTAACATAATGATTCTTTTTAATTTTAAATTCTTTTAAAAGTTAAAAGTAGATAATTTTTTATTCAACTCCCTTATTTACAATAAATAATAAAGCGGATAAAAAAAAAAACAAAGTACATACTTGCTTTTTTAAAGAAAACAAAATTAAACTCTAATTTCCATTAAAAGAGGTTGATATTTCATTTTCCATCCACTTAAGTCTGTTCAGATCAATGACTATTTAAAATAAAAAAAAAACAATGCAGAAAAAAGAAAATTAAAATTTCTTATAAAAATCAAAATTAAAATTCAGTGACAACCGCACTCTTTCCAAAAGAAAATTTTCAAGGATTTCTTTGGAAAACAAAAAATTTTTAAATAAAACCAAAAAAAAAAATAAAACAAATATTTTGGTTGAATTTCAATTAACATTGCGAGGAATTGTTCTTCATTGAAAATTAAGTATTTTTGATTTAGACATATAGAACAAACATTTAAATGTCGATCCAAGAATAATTCAGTTCATATAACCATTCAAATAGTATATGTTATTATTGAACACGGCAAGTTGATTTTAAATTTGATTTTAAAACATGTTGAAGGTAAACCTACTCAGATCAACATCTATTTTGGTTTCATTTCACTTCAACTCATCAGTTTAGCATAAAAGTATTAAGTATTAAAAATTAAAATTGAATTGAAAATCCAAGTTAACAAAGCAAGTTATATAAAATTTAAAACCAGTGATAAATTAAATATAAAGCCTCATCAATTTTTTTTACAATTGCAAATACCATTTATTTACCAATTCTATCTAAATTGTGAGTACTATATTTTGTTACCATCTCCCATTAAATCCTCAAATGTATTTTGTTTTTGAAAAAAAATAAATCTTCTCACGGTAGTGTCATACTTCTATTTTTGAAGAAAAACAAACGAAAAATCCAAAAAAAAAAAAAAAAGGAAATTCTATTCTTCCAAGTCCAATACTCGTAGCATATTTTCTATACAATCTGAATTCATTGAAAATTTTTTCTTGTTCATTTTTAATTTTTTTCTTACCGTGACTTTTACCTTTTCATTTGAAAATAATCCGATCAAGTTTTTATCTTTTAGACTTTAAATTATTCGGATAAAATTTTCAAAAGAACATATATGTATATAATAAAAATCAGTCAAATGAAGAAAAATCAAAAAATTTTCTAATTGATCTCTAATTAATAATGAAAGCTTGTTAATAGGAAAGGATACACTTAAGTTTTTTAAATATAAAATATAAACAGAGTGTTAAAAAAATAATAGATTATTTTTAAATATAATAGAAATTCAAATATGAAATGTTTAATCTACAACCAATACAACTAATTCTAATAAGAATCAAACATGTTCGACATAAGTCAAATATAATAAATTTAATTAAAATACAACAAGTTTGGAATGCATTCTAAAAATGTGCTATTTAATTCATTGGAGTAGTTTAGAATTTAATGGGTATTTACGTAAAATACTTCAAAGACGATATCTACTCTTCGTGTCTAATAATTGTTTATGTGTTAAAAATAAATTCAAATTCATTAAATATTTTAAAATATTGGTAAGAATTATGCTACAATCAGTATGTAAATAGGGCTTATAGACAAACAAGCCATTCTATGTTATGTTTTATTTTAAACCACTATAGAAAATTATGGAATTTTTTATTTATTTCATGAAAATTAAAGAATTTAAAAAAAAAAATTATTATAAACACTATATTGTGAAATATAAATAAATATATTAGTATAATATAATTTGTATCAGTTTAAATATGTATGTATGTATGTTTATTTACATGACCTACATAAATACATTAATAATTAATTTTATCGTTTTTTGCCGATCACGTTGAATGCAATAAGGAATGTGTCGTGAAAGCACCAAAACTCCTCATTTCGAGTATTCGGTGGAGACACAATTCTCAGTGGGTATAAGTAGGCAAGCGCAGATAAACTATTTTTATATAGAGATGTTGTTCTCTTGGCTTTTCGGTCTGTCGATCTGTGCGAATACATGCTTTATATGAAAAACTTCCTAACTTTTGCAAGAAATTAATTTTCATCCACTAAACTTTTTATAATTTTCATATAACAAGAAATAATTAATCAGTTTCTTTGAAATTTATTATTTGAATTCAGGAATTGAATTGAATTTATTGAAATATTTGAATTCAATTTCATGAATTTATAAATTTTTCAGGAATATTAGGTCCCCGGAACTGAACTTTCACTAGAAGCTCATTTTATATAAGTATATTATTATATCTAACGAACTAATTGATGGAATATTTTGAAATTTAATACTTGAGTTCTTTGTACTATTGTCACTACCTGACGAACTTTTCAGGAAATTCGAATAAGATAAAGTTAGCTTATCTTACTAATACCCAAATTTACATTTTTTTTAAGTATGTTAAGTAAAAGTTTAAGTATTTAAGGGTTATTTTCATAATCTTGTTCAACACTTAATAATCACCAAATTAAACAATATATTTTGCGGTCGGTTATACGTTGACCATATCACATTTTCTTTCTATTGTATTTTAAAATCCGTAAAAATAGATTATTTATTTTTTTTACTACTTACATATATATACAAATTCATGTAAAATGATATAGAGATGTGAATAGACTATTGATTTTTAATGTACTCGCATATACACATAAAAAGATTGAAAATTGCATTAGAAATGTGGGTAAAGCAACAAATTATAAAATATTAAATAAGTAACAAAAAAAAAAAAGGCTTTGAATAAAAAAAAAGGCTTGTACTTGGGTACGTCGTCGGATTATTTTTTATTTATGTAGTTTTTAGATGAATAAGGTACCAATATATTTCTGATTTATTATACTCGTATACATATAGAGGTAATCTGATATTCCACCTTTACAAAATTATCATCATCAATATTATTATTAATATTATTTATCATTATTTTTATTATCATCAACATAATCATCACTGATAACCGCGTCATCATCATTTCAATCAATATTGTAATGAAAAGAATAAAATGTTGATAATAAAGGATTTTTTCCTCTATTTTTTTTTTTTTTTTTTCATTATGTGTGAAACATTTTTTCCTTTCGTTTTTACAAGGATTTAATGTCAATATTAAAATGAATTGGGTAATGAGAAGAATTTTTCTTTTTTTATACTTCATTTTCACCGTGTATATACACGAAACATTTAAGCACGTGTATGTATGTGTACCTATAATTCAAATTGTATATTATGTAATAAATATTAAATCTTATATCATGTGGACAGGCTATAAAAAGACATAAGTAAGTGAGCGACGTGAATTTTTTTTTTCGTGTTGTTTTCCTTGTTTTCTCTGTTATACTTCTGTTATATACCACATCTATAATATTTTTTTCCTCAAGTGTACATTACTAGATGTTCTTTATACTTTATGTATAATTCATTGTACTTAAGATTGGGTTCCTAAGTGTAGTAGATATGTGTATGTGTTTATGTGTTTTATATTTTCATAAAATTTATAAAATATTGGTATACATGTGTGTGTATATATACCATAAATGTATATCGGAAAATTACAATTTTCAATTTATTCTTTAAAAAAAAAAAAAACAAATCAATATGGTATTATAAAAAAAATACAAATAATAATAATATAAAAAATATTTTATTGAAAGAGAATTTTTTACAGGTGCATTTTGAGGATCGACTTAAAATTTATATTAATCGCTTTTCGATATAAAATGACAATGGCGAGATGAAATTTTAAAGTAATAAAGTATTGTGATATAAAAATGTTAAAATATAGAAAATATGAAATAAAATACAATAAAAAATTATAAAAATACTAATAAAAATTTTAAAATTCTATCGAGACGTTCTATTTTCTTTTCTCATTTTCAAAAATTTTCTATTTGTTCTTTCCGCTCTTATAAAGAAACAAACCAATTGCATTATCGGAAGAATTTATATTGAAAAGAAAATCAATAAAATTAAATAGATGTTTATAATGTGTTCATTTCGTAAAATGTGATAATGAAATCGTAGTTCTTAAAAAATTTTTAAGACTTTTCCAAAAAAAAAAATGAAAAAATATGCTTATTAGTATTACACTGTGCGTCCCTCTGTCCCGTTCAAGATAGGCAGCTGAATATTTAATACATATAAATAGATTTTTACTACAATCTTATTTTTGTAAAGAAAATTTTTATTTATCTGCCCCCCTTTAAAAGTTATACCTTCTCAAAGTCATAAAAATGCACATTTTTTTCGATTATTTATTGTAACAAAAGCACAAGCATTTTTAAAATTGTGCAAAAAAGTAGTGTTACATAGCGTAATGCAATATGAAAAAAATAAAATGGCTGCTAAAATTAAAAATTTGCAAATTTGTGATATCTTTTTTCTTCTAGACAAAAAGTACTGGCCTCCCGAAATTTGTTAAATTTCAATTTTCGGCATCTTATATTTGCGAAGGTGCAAGATATATACCATGTCATCAAAAAATATGATTTTTAATCTTAACTGACGCATTACCTCTTCAATCCACCATTATCTTAACGTCCCTTTAATTTTTTTTCTATGTCTCGTCCTAAATATATGCAATACTTTGATATATTTCTGTATATCAAACGAAAGTAATTTAAATAATGTAGTATTGTTTTTAAAAGCAGTAATTTCATATGTTTAGTGGAAAAGTTCTACTTTGCAAACCATTGTTTTAACCCAACTTTATTTCATCATAAATTAAGTTGATTTATAAAGGCTTCATTTATTTAATCATTGTATTTATAATTGCTCATTCATACAAATATGAGTTTCACGCTTAATAATTTAGTAAAATTGAAATTTCAATGTAATTTTTGCGGCGAAGACAGTTTCATGGTATTTGAATCACAACAATAAACAAAAAATTTAAAACATTACTATACGTTTTACTGCTCGAAGGTTTCTAATTTTAGAAATTAGCTCTCTGGATAAGCAAAAAATTAGACTAATTGGTTTTGTGGCTTTAACTATTTTACAAATTGTCTGCGTTTTACATTTTTATAACTATATGCATTGAAAAAAAAAAAATATTTACTGTTTAAATATATTTACTTGTTTGCGTAATATTTTCTCTTTTCTATAATATGTAAAATCAAATACAACATCCTGTAATTATTTTAATATTCAATTATCACATTGAATCCCATTGCACTAAAGTGTATTTGTAATGTGGTTATATATAGACTAGTATGAAACAATCCAATAATCTTACCAGAAAAAAATATATAATAATACGTATATATAAGATAATTTTGTAATAAAATAAAATTATATGAAATTCTCTTGTGTTTACATACATTATACATATTTATGTGTATACATGAACGTGTAATGAGAAAAACTCTTTAATACAAAATAAAAAAAAAACCCTGTCTGCAATGATAGCAGAAAATGAAAAAAAAAACTGATATAAACAGCATAGGACCACCATATATATATTTGGCTTTTTTTTCAATAAAATTGTAAATAAGTGCTTATTGGCTAAACTCTGTCAATTCATCCACCCGTCGGTCTTTTTAGAAAACTGTTATGCCCTTTGAAATAGGAAGATGAAATTTTTAATGCAAATAGATATTTAGAAAAAACTAATTTTCCTAGAAAAAAAATTTTGTCTAGGTTGTAGGCTCGCTACAACGTCACACTTCTGTGGGTTCCGAGTTTAACGAGTCATAGCAAGCAAAGAACATGCTGATACGTAATTATTAAAAAAGAGCACTTCTTCACTATCTCTGTGATTTTTTTGGCTCAATGTGTGCCGGGCTGATCATTTATGGCTTAAATAGGCGATGGTGGTTACGAAGTTGAAGAAAATTGACACTTTTGCGCTAATTGTGTTTGGCTGACCTGTCACAACGGCCACACCAAATAACAAATTTTGGTTTTTCTTCTAGGCATTAATATGTAGAAGGCATTAAATGGTAGCTTTTGAACATTGAAAAATAATTCATTTTTTTAGAAGGAATTTTTTTTTTCTGAGCCCTCTTCTTCGAAAGCTATAATGAAATTAAAAAAAAAATTTCAATTTATAAGAATTTATATGAATTTCCGAAATTTTAAGACTTTTAAAATTTCTATAGAAACAAAAACTAACGGTAAATATCTTCCCATCGGAAGACATAACCATCGAATTTCATGATTATTGTTAGTAATATTTAAATAACATTTATTTGAATAATACTCTTTTATTTTTAATTTTCCTCCCTGGAAGTATGCAATATTTCTTCATATTAAATTATTCTGATTTATGTATGTATGTAAAAACCCCAATTATTATAGATATATTTTTTTAATAAACAGATTTAATTCAAAAAATCTTTAGAAAATTCCTCAATTATTAATGATATGATAATAGAATTAAAGTCAATTGATCACAAGATGCTCCCAATAATTAAGCAATAAGGCCTCTTTCAAAAATCATGGAATCACGAATTCTTCATAAATTCCAATATATTGAAAAATTAAGTAATTAGCTGAGTTCGCAACAATGTGTCTACAAACGTAATTTTGTAAATAATTAAATAATAAAAAAAATAAATTAAATTTTTAAAGACTACAACTAGCTATACTAAAATAAACAACAAAAAAATTTCTATAGAAAATATTTTTAAAATATTTAATTAGAAAATTTTTTAATTTTAAATTTTTTTTTTTTTTGTATAACAGCAATAACATTGAAACTTATTATAGCTGTTATACTTTTCTATATATTGTTTAAGGTTGAAGTGAATATTCTATTGAAATTAAAAGAGATATATTATACAAGTGTACTTATACATATATACAATCTGTGGGACGTAATCCTGGGCTTAAAAACTTATTTCATTTAAAATAATTTAAAAATATAAAAAAAAAAGAAGATTTACTTTTATACCATATTAGCATGTGTACAATACCCAAAATATCTCTGAAAATACAAAACGAAAAACTACCCTTATAATATAATCAAGTATAGGTGGTTTAAATTAAAATTTTTCAGTCACATACTCGTATACTGAAAATCCAAATAAAATTATAAAAAGTTCAAAAGCTTTTTTTTTCTATGAAAATAAATTATTTGTTTTCTCTCTTTTTTTTTGGTAATAAAACCAGAAGTGCATCTTAATTTGAGTTCTTGACAAGTTTTTCAATTATATAAATAGATTCTCAATGCAATACTTAACATGTATATTATCTACAGGAATTGATGTTTTCATATGTATATATATATATGTACATATGTCTATGTGTATATATATATAACTCATAAAATACAACGTACAAGAGCAAGGTATTTTATTGCAAAATAACTTATATTAAATAACTGTATAATAAATATATGTATGAGACAAAAAAGGTAACAAGGCACATTCATTTTATTTAATTTCAATAAAAATTAAGAAAATAAGGAAATAAACATAAATAAAATTTAAAAATTACAACATGTATTGAAAATAAAGCAATATGCACTTGAAATTCAGAAGATAATACAGACACCAGATTAAAAATCAATTCTAACTGAAATTTTAGAATTAATTGAAAAAATATTGATTTAAAAATTCTGTCTAAATTTGATAAATCTTCATTAAAATATAGTTTTTGATAAAACTTGGTTACCGTTCACCAATGATGTTAGATGTTAGCTGCTACTCCAAATAACTATCGAAAACAAGAGGAAAAATATTGAAAGGAAAATAATGTCTTGACTCAGTAATATTGGAAACTGAGCAAGTATAAGAACAACAGGAGAATTAATGCATAGTGACAGATGCAAAGAAAAATATACCAACATAATTGCAATATTACAGTAATAACATGTGAAAAAGTGTTCGTTTAACATTCAGCAGTGGATTACTAGCACAAGAAGGACAAAATTAATACCACTAATTACTGATCATTTTAGTTAAATATTAATTAAAAACAACTTAATAATATTCTCATTCAATTCAAATTATCACACAAAAATTTTTACAATCAAATTTAAGGTCCAATATAAATTTCCTTATTTTCAATATTCAATTTCAACGTTTATAATAAATCTGTATTAAAAATTTTATTATTCTTTAGAATGCTTAATAAGCAACTTTTGTAACTCCATACATACAATATATTTAAAAAGGATTAAAAATAATTTATTATTTAAATTATTTTTATGAAATTTTTTATTTTCAAATTAAAACTTATTATAAATATACAATACAATGCACTTTACATATATGCATTTATATATGTATATGAACTACTATCTATTTATAAATTCATATAATATGTAAAATGTATACACGTGTAGGTAAAAATATTTTACGGTTTATTTTTTTTATTGTCAGTACTTCAAAAGAATTTCTTTATTAACTGAGATTCACGAAAAATCATAGTTACATATTCAAATTATATTTTTAATTTGAAATTTATTTAAAAATTTTTAAATTAATTAATAAATAATAGGAGCGAAAATATTAATATAAATTATTTTTACTTTTCTTTATAATATTATTGTATATTAAACTTTTCTTTTCAATTTTCATATAAGTAGGGAGAGTTCCCGTACCTATGAACCGCTGCACCCGTTATAGATAGTAGTAATATTTCTGAAAACATATACATATATATTATAATTAAATTATTACTGGCCAATTCCAGATACTATTCTGCTCTTATGCCATAATTATACACCGTATACATTACATTACCTAGAGTTCTTTTACATTTTAATCAAGGATATTTTATTTTCACAAGATTTTTTAAATTATAGGTGTATTATAATTAAATTATTATTAATTTTTTTAATTTTATATCATTCGTATTTTGAAACAATGTGTAGAAAATTAAATTATTCAACAGGGTGTATTTCCGTCCTCTGGTAGGGAACATATCCATTAATATTGCATAAGTTTCGGCTGAGTTAAATAAAATGAAATACAAAAAAAAAAACTTTTTCAAAAATTTCCAAGACTGTGTAAATTATTAATTTTCTTATTCGTTTTAATTGATAATTTTAAAGTGAATAAAACGAAAAAAAAATTTTCATATTATTAAAAAAATACACAAAAGGTGTTTAAAACTCTTATATTCAACAAAATGAACGACGAAAAAATTATTAACGCCGCATTTAATTCGGAAAGAACAAGAGAAAAAAAAATGGTAGCTAAATAATGAAATTTTCTCAAAAACAAAAACAATAAAAAAATTAAAATAAAATAAGAAAACGTGTTTCCTTCGTCAAGGGATTTTCAACTTTATTTAAACGTTAATTTAACACATTTGTTATTCACTTTATCACAATTGATTCGTGTAATTGAAATGAAACGTGCTGATAATTATAATTTTCAAAATATGGAAAATATTTTGAAATTTTCACTTGTTACTTTTTATTCTTGTTTCTGCTTTTTTCATTGTAACTTTAAAATTAAATTTGAGAATTGCTTTTTTTTTTTTATATACACACACATAATTTTTAATATATTTATAGAATTTAGATAATGAGATTCTTCTTCTTCTTCTTCTTCTTCTTTTTCTTTATTATAAGCATAGTTGCTTGTTTTTCTACACGCTAGTCGTTCAATTACAGTTTTTTTTAAAAAAATTATGGAAGTTATAAAAATGAATAGTTTGTAGTTAAAACGTTATGTTAATGGTTAAGTTAATTAAGTGTATAGTTATTTGTTTGATAGTGAAATAATAGATTGAAATGAAAGATGCAATTTCCTAAAGTTCCGTTGATGTAGATATCCAGCTTTGAGCCCATCGTTTCGGCGGTCTGCCTGGTAGACGTCTTCCAAATGGTTTATTATCCCTGGCTATTTTAATAAGTTGGTTTTGACTGGCTCTAGATACATGATTATCCCAGGCTTTTCTTCTGCTTTTTATGAATTTCGCAATGTCGGTAATGTCGCACTGTGTACGAACCTCAGTATTTCTTACACGATCTAGTCTGGTCTTTCCTACAATTGCTCTTAGAGTATTCATCTCCGCCGTACGTAGTAGCTGTTTTGTTGTACTCGTTTCAGCTCTAGTTTCAGATGCATACGTAAGTATAGGTCTGACAACCGTCTTATATATCTTTGTTTTGCTTTTGACGCTCAAATATTTATTTCTCCATACAGTATCGGCCAAGAAACCTGATACACGTGCTCCTCTCATACTGCTTTCTCTTACTTCTCTTACCGTGTTGCGTTCACTTGTTATTTCGACCCCCAGATATTTAAACTTCATTACTTGTTCAATCATTTTTGTTTCTATTTCGAGTTTACATCTAATAGGTTCCTTGGAAATAACTAAAGATTTTGTTTTTTCTATCGAGACCTCCATATTGTACTTTTTTGCAGTAACGACGAATTTATGAAGAAGCCTTTGTAGATCATTTTCTGTTTTGGCGATCAGGATTGCATCATCTGCATAGCACACAATTGATATATTATTATCACCCATTTGATAGCCCGTTAGGTTGTCCACCTCTTCGATTATTTTATCCATAACGAGATTAAATAATATAGGGCTTAGTGAATCTCCTTGACGGATACCTGTCTTGCAGTTGATTTCGTCTCCCAATTTTCCATCAACCTGTATTCTAGTTTTGCATTCAGTATTTAGATCTTTAACAACTTCTATTACATCTAAAGGCACATTTTTTTCATGAAGGATGTTTAGTACGTCTTGCAATCTTACTCGATCGAAAGCCTTGACAAGATCTACGAAGCACATGAAAGCCGGGACGTTAAATTCGATAGATTTTTCTGCTATTTGTCGAACTATAAAAATGGCGTCCGTTGTCGATCTGTTGGCTCTAAAGCCCTGTTGTTCTTCTCGAGTTGTGACGTATGAGGCCATTTTGTCTATAATTACTTTTGACAGGAGCTTCTGTGAGGAAGACAAAAGTGTTATAGCACGATAATTTTTAGGGTCGTTCTTGTTACCCTTTTTAAAAATCGGTATGGTTACGCTTCCCTTCCATTCAACGGGTACCTTATTAGTTGTAAAGATAATTTGGAACAGCTTTACTAGTTCGGTTTGCAGAGACTCACCACCATACTTCAGCATTTCGTTAGTAATGCGGTCGTTGCCAGGAGCTTTTCTATTCTTCAGTTTAGTTATTGCATTATCTAAATTATGATATTCTACTGTAACGCGCTCTATATTGTTCGTGATAAACTGCTCGCTTGATGATTCTTCTGAAGTGTCTTGCTCATACAATATCTGAAAGAAATTCATCCATCTTCTATTGCTAATGGGGTTTATTTTGACTGTTTCGCTTACTTCAGATTTTCTATTGCGCAACATTTTCCACACTTTTTTCTGAGCCCCGTACATGTCGTTTTCCATATCTTTAGTGAATCTTTCCCAGTACGACTCTTTGATTTCTCTTATTTTTCTGTTTGCCTCATTTCTGATACGAATGTAAGACTGCTTATCTTCTAGCGTTCTGGTGGTTTTATAACGCAGATACGATTGCTTCTTCTCTTTAGCAATTCGTTTGACCTCTTCTGTGAACCATGGGGTTTTATAGTTAGTTGTTTTTCTTGCTCTAACAGTTCTTCTACCTAGCGCTTCACCTGCTGCACTCATTATGTTATTTTTCAGTCTTTCCCACGCTTGATCTGGATTATTTGTTTCAACTATTGGGTTATCGTGTGTTTTATCATTGAGTCTTCGTTGGTAAAGGTATTTAGTACTTTCATTCTGGAATGATTCGACGTTAAACTTTTCAATTGTGTCATGGCTATTGTTAGGACACAGATTGTACTTCAATCGAATTTTACCGAGAACTGGTGCATGGTCACTGCCAATATTCGCTGAGTTTAGAGTCCGAACATCTAAAATTTCTGCGGGCTTGAAGTGTCTGCTCGTAATTATATAATCGATCATGGAACGGTTCCCCTGGTAGTTTTCGAATGTGTACTTATACCTAAAATCATGATCAAAGAACGTGTTGTTTAACCGAAGACTATTATGAGCACAGAAGTTTGTTAAAAGGTCGCCATTTTCATTCAGTGTGCTTTCGTTAAATCTTTGTTTTACACCAGATAAGGGGATGTTTCCTACACGTGCATAACGAGATTATGAGTAAGGAAATTCAACAATAAATTTTTTTTTATTAAAACAATAATTTGTTTTTTAATTATTTAATGAAAATACTGAGAAATAAAATTTAATTATTAGGAAAATTGTTGCAAAAATTTTTTGCTGCGAAAAAAATTATAATTTGACTGTTTAAAACAGAATTGTATATGGAATGTTTAACATCATGTATGTTCGCCAATTAATAATCGCATCTTGGCAAAGCAACATATGAAATTATAATTTGAATTTTAGTATTCCCTATTAAAAACAGAGATAATGTAAATTAAATTTAAACCAACCATTTATTTTATTATCAATATAAATTTGGCAAAATTGAATTAGTTTAGCATTAAAAGCATTTATTGAAATTAATATATCAATTCTTACAATTACTTTGAAATTTTAATGCAGTTAAACCTACAACAAATATTCAACAAATTCACCAAAAGACATCGATTTAAGGGAATAATAAAATTTACATATAATTTTTTATTTTAAAGGTCAATCAATTTTACTACTAAATTATTTTGAAATTACTTATAAATTTCTTATTCTATTATCTCCACATTAAGTGTTATTTTTGGCATGCTTCTATCAGTTGCGATCTACAATTCAGTCAGAACCATTTGTATAAATTCGTATACATCTTGATATCTTGATATTATAGATGAAAAGTAATAAAAACTAATGAAGATTAATTGGTATAATATAGACTAAAATTGAAAGACTTTTTATAATCATTTATAATTCAAAACAATAAAAACCATTATTTTACATTTATTTTACAAAAACAAAAAAAAAGAAAATTTGCTATAGAAAGTGGTAAAAGTATGATAAAAATAAAATAAGAAACCCTCTAGTGGCAAATTGTAACCATAATATTCAAATGCATTTTTAATGTTTACCTAATACCTGTTGCATGGAACCAGAATTAAAAATTTAAAATGATTGTGTTCGGATTGTATTCATTGTCATACCACATATTTTTTATTCTTTTATTATTGTTGTTCTTTTATACATAATGCCTTTAATGGCCTATCTTAACAAAAAAAAAATAATATAAAAACCATGACACACATACCTAATTTTTAGGTATGTGTGTCCTTTGTTGTAATATTGTAAAAATTTTCTCTTATACTACTTAAATGTATACTTAAATATCAGTTCAAAACTTTTATCTTTTCAACGTATAGCTTTAAAGCTATGTGTACATTTTTTTATTGAAAGAATTAGCAAAAAAGATGTGGGTACACATTTAAAGCGGGTTCATAATGAATTCTAATGGTTTTGAATATTTAATAGCTTAGAAAAGTAAAAGAAGAGAAAAAATGCCAAAAACAAATTTACAAAAAAAATATTGCTCAATTGACTAGAAAGAAAATTAAAAAAAAAAAAAAAAGAGAAATGAAAGTTGTACACAAATGTACAAGAAAAAACAAAATGAAAAGGACCAATTGATATAAACTTGGTCCACGTCATACCCATTAATAAATAAAATTTAGAAATTTCAGTACAAGAATACAAACTAAAAATTTCGAAAATTAATCAAAATGATTTTTATTTAATTTATTTGAACTCTTGAATTTATTTATTTACATATTGTGCATGCGACCTTCTAAAAATATAAGCAGTTCAAAATTTATTTTGCTATTTTATTGAATTTGGATTCAAAAGTACTTTAAAATAATTCTGTAAAAAGTTTGTTTAGTGAAAGTTCACAAAATTATTGTGTACTTAACAATTTTTCAAAAAAAAAAATTTTTTTAAAAAGAAAACCAATTTAATGTTTAATTAATTTAAAACGGTATTATTTTTTAAAACATTTATGAAAAATGAAAAAGATTTGTTAGAATATTCATTTCATGTCCCAAAAAATAAATTGCTAAAAAAAGGACGCTTTCAGAAAAGTTATCTTTTTCATTAAAATTCTTTAAAATTCCCAGATAAGTAAAATTTCACTTTTCAAGTTCGCCTTCTATTATGCAAATATTTTTAATAAAATCAAAATGTAGATAAAGCAAAACTTATAAATAAAGTCTAAATACAATATGCCAGTTTGCTACGAGAAAAGTTTTTTAATGGTTGCAATATGATAACGGCTTAATGTAGAAACTTGAGAATTAAACATTAAAACGCAGATCTTCGTGGCGTAAAAAGTAATCTGAAAGTTTGGAAAACCATAATAACGGGATATTGTTTGTATGAAGAATATTCTTTTCTGAAACCTCAAGTATTTAATAACTGAATTGGAAAAATATATAACGTTGAATGAACATTGTAAGTGTACTTTGAATTCAGAAAATATGTACAATATTGTCTCCTACTTGGTCGAGTTTTCAAAATTACTCTATCTTAATTGCAAATAGATCAATTTTTCGATTTCAATTTATCGAAAAATTTTATCGTATGTCGAAAAGTATTAAATCTCGTTCACGTCGTTTGAATCAATACCATTTATGTTTTTAAGCAAAAACTTATTGATCATAATACCGTAATAATAATAATATCATAAGGTCCGGCGACGTTTCTAATATAAATAATGTTTGAAGACGGCACCAACCAAAACAATAAATATAATATGTACATGTATATGTCTACGTTACACGCAATATTTCAAATATTTCTCAATTAAATTCAAATTAACAAAATGAAAAAACTGAACCAAATTTTCTGTTAAAATTACTACACATTTTAACAGTAAATGTATCAATAAATGTTATTCTAAACGTTTTATGTTTTTTATTTATTTATTTTGGATGGTTGCTAATATTTACGTTTCATTTTCATAAAATCAGGCAAAATAACACGTAATTGTGTATACATTTAATCCGCTTAACAACAGCGAAAATCCTTAGACCGTAAATATATGAAATTTCAATCAGTACAATCAAATATACATAAATGCAAATTCATAATAATCAAATTACAAATTTAAACAAATGCCACGAGTCAAAAAAAATGAAAATACATATTAATTATAATTCCTTCGCATGATACATTTTAAACATTTTATAAAACTGATAGCCAGTTATGCGAGTATATTCGTTATTGTTTCAATAAATTAAATAATTTTTGCTGCGTGTTTGCAAGTTTTATGTATACAATATACATACGAGTATATAGATTCTTTTAAATAAATATTGAAATATTCAAAAAATTTTGCTGGCGAAAAATTATTATGTATGTAAAATGTTGAAAAACATGCATATTATATTGTCGAAATTTTCAAAAGACATATACAAAGGTTATGCTTACCTTTTTGTTCATAACTTGGACTGATCGCATCAAAAACAAATTTTCTTGGTGATTTTGGACTTGGACGTGGTGATTGATTTCGACTATCAGTATAATAACCTGTACTATTGAATCCACCTGCACCGCTTCCAATACTTCCGCTATTACCACCACCACCACTGCCACCACATTGTTTTGGACTTCTTGAACCAGATGTCGGTGTCTGATAATATGATGTTGATGATGAAGCTGATGTTATACAATCATCGTCATCATTATCTATAATATCACCGTTATTAACAATAACACCAACACCATGACCATTATTACTACCATGATCATCATCATCATTTGCATAAGTTGTAGTAATTTTTGGGCTACGTGGTGGATTCTCATATTTTGGACTATTATTTGATGTTACTTGAAAATTATTAAATGAACGTGATGTTCCATGATGATGTACACCAACATTTGCTGTTGGACTACGTACTGATGAGACAACGGATGGTGTATCATAATAACAATTTACGTTATTTGATGTTTTACTATATTTTCTGTAATTTATTCAAAAAAAAAAAAAAATTATATCAGCTTATACATCTGTATATTAATATTGTTATTTATAAATTTTAATTAAATGCTATTTATAAAATTATTATGCAATTTTGAATTAATAATATTAAATTTTACTACAAACCATATTTTTATGCCCCAAAAATTGATATTCACATGAAAATTGGTAAATATTCGGTTTAAAAACAAAGGATAATAATTGCGGATTAATTTTTGCATATATGAATGTAAGTACGTTTTGTATGTAGAAACATAATTATCATAATATAATTATGATAATGGACCGGATCCCAAACTTTTTTTAATTATATGTAAATATAAAAACCAAATATGTACATCCGCATATTAATACTCGAATATCAAATTGAATAATTTTGATTTTTTGAAAATATTTTAAAACAACAAAATATTCTAAAGAATTTTGACATAATTCCCTAAATAATTATGATTGAAAAATATTAATCATACACGAACATGTGTATGTACATATGTATTTACACAATTACTTTATTTAAGTTAAATTGTGTGAAGTTTAAGAATTAAAATTTTTTGTATCGTATTACGATGTACTCGTACATTCGTAAAAACATTAAACGTAAATTTTTTTTGGCCAAATACGATTTCAAATTAGATTCTGTTAACTTGACGTAACAATGTTTTTACATACATATAGCTGATCAAGTTAGATTCAAAATTTTAAATGAAAGTTTTAGACTGAAATCTCAGGTACAATAATTAAAAAAACTTAAAAAAGACTTTGCAGGAAAATTTTGCGGTACAATTAATTTAAAAAAAAAATTTAATCATTATTATACCTTGATGATTTTGGAGATTTTGGAGGCTGTTGCAATATAATCGGTGGTTGTTTTCGATGTGATGGACTTCTTGGAGGACTTGCTATATTTTGACGATATGGATCAAATAAATCAATTGGTGGTGAATCACAGTCATCCCATGATTGTTGTTGTATTTTTGGTGCACGTGGACTCGCTGGCGGGGTCCTTTGGCATGACATTATATAATTTTTTATATGAAAAATATTGATTTTTTATTATTTTTATAAAATTTATAATAAATTTTCGAACAGTAGATTCATTTTCCAACTACATAGCCAAAACTATTATTTTTTGTTGTTGATTTTCCGAAAAAAAAAAAATCTGTAAAATATAATAAAAATGAGAAATTAGATAAATTATATAAAAAGTAAAAATTTTTTATAAATTTGACAAACTAAAGTCTTTTCTTTAATAATTCTTAATTAAAATTTACAATGAAATTATTTTTTGAGGCTTAGAAATTATTTGTACGCTAAAATCAATTGCAATCTTTGACAATATTATTGAAATTTTTTGTTGACATTTGATATTGTAAAATGGTGTCCACATATTGTATACATAATTTGACATACTGACAATATACGAAAATCTTAAATTTCTTTATACATATTCTAAATTCATGTTGAAACTTATAGGAAAATCTTTTAGAGCAGGATATTCAAATTTATTTCTTTTATAGTAGGTTAATTAAATTTATTACATTTCCATTAAATTTTTTGGTTTATAATAATTGCATTATCATATTGGTATCTTTTAAAAGCATTTTCCTTCTTCGTTTTTAATATTTGCCATTAAAAATTAAATTATATCTTTGAGTTTTAAATGAACTTATGAATAATGAATTTATTAACACAGGGTTAATGGAAAATATTTATATAAAACTCTTTAAAAAAAAAAAGAATTTAATTAAAATGTTTATTGAATCATTTCTCAATTATTTACAAAAAAAAACAAAATTCAATTATATTTCACTTCAAGGAAGTCAATTTCCAGTTTTAAAATTTAATTTTATCATTCTTGATATACGTAACAATATTTTATTTAGAGGCCGGAATGAAAATAAAATTATTTTTCCACTTGTTACATTGTAATATATGGAAGAGAAGGAAGCCTAGAAAAGGTTTCCATTTAAAAAATATCCTTATACCTACCTATTTTTTTTTCATTACTAACTGTTATATATTTTTCTAACTATAAACAGATACATATACATACATATAATGAGTATAAAAAATAACCATTTTTTTTTAACGGAAAATATAATTTATCAATTAATTTCTGTATTTTTAGTGGTATTTTAATTTAACTTTTACATTTACGTTTATAAAATATGATTTCATATGAAGGTTTTGATTTCCTTTAGAAAAGAGAATATCATAATTTTTAAATAAATTAAAAATAAACCCAACAGCGTAAATCTTACTGGTCTGCATCTAGTATGGCAGCCATTTTAAAATTTTAGCTAAAATGATTATGGAAAATAGACTTATTATTCCAGGGTTTAGCCTAATTGCCGTTAGTTATGCATTAGTTTGTTGATATTCTACATGAATACCACCAAAAAGAAAACAACGACCTTCCAATAACACAACTACCAGTATATCTACAATTGTTTAATTATACATCTTGAGAATTTTAAAATTCTTATACAATAAATAAATTTTTAATAAAAAACATGAAATATAGATTGATTTTTTTACACCCTTACTTATATATAACCTTATTATGTCTTATGTCAAAATCAACACACAATAATGTAGATTATTTTTCAAAAATTTTCTTTATATGTAATAAAGATTACCATATATACACCATGTATATACACATGCATTTATTTATTTCCATTTTAAATTTTGACAAAAAACCTTTTGTGACGTCAAAATCGCTTCAGCTCAACAAAAAACAAAATAAGACTCGTAAGTCCTCTTAAATTTAATCCATAACATAACATAATTTAATATGTATGTATATGTGAAACATTCAAGGAAAAACAAAAATTGCAAAGTCCATAAGACACTTATGGAAATGGAAAGAGTACCGTAAAAGTACAAAAAAATTTAATTTTCTATACTTGAAAATTTTGAAGATTTTATACGTACATATAACATTACGTATCATGTAGGATAGGAACCAAAAAGTCATATAACATAAAAAGAAAGCTATAAAATAAAGTTCCTATATAAAGGGAAAAAAATAATAACTGAAAAAAAAATGTTAAAAACATAAAAATTTAAAATACATGACGGATGGATATGTGAAGATGCCTTAAATTTACATTTATATAGATATTGCATAGCTATACAAAATATACATCATTTACAAGCATACATATGGAATACATTAATAAAAATATTTTCGAAATTTCTTTGATTTTTCAAGAGTACCTATATATGTACTTCACTTACAATTGTACTCTTTAGCAATAATTTTACAAAAACAACACAGTCGAAAAATATCTCACTTTTTTGAAAAGCAATAACTTAGCAAAGTATTTCGAATGACCTTTAATATATCGAAATTTCATTTATTAAGTAAGTATACAGGATTATTCAACAATAAATTAAGAGTTATATACCATCAGGTAGCTGATCGAAAATGAGTAAAATTTTTATTCGAAACCTATTGTCAAAACGGGATAGTTTCCGTGCTAGAAGGATTTTAAGAAGTCTCAAACAACACTCATATTATTTGATTTAAAATGTTTCTTACAGCTATGCATTTCAAGCATTAGAACTTTACGAACTGCAAATGTACTACAAATACTCAATACTTGCTAAAAAATTAGATCATAATTCCTTAATTATTTGGCCATGTAATTTTTTAACAATCAATGTTTTACTTTTTAATTTTATGCTTTTGTTTGTATGCTTTATCATATTTCAGTTGTAACTTACAATATCAAATTTTCAATACTGTACACCTCATAATATGTAACACCTATATAGTAGAATTTTTTACATTATACATTTACATTTATTTAATATCACACCTCCAATATAAATTAAATTTATTGGGTACCTATGGCTGAATGTGCCTGCATTGGAAAATTTTCATAAAGCATTCAATATATGTACTGCAAACACATAGAAAAATATGCGATATCTATGTTTCTATTGCTGTAGCTGTATAACACAATATTCACCCCATATTCAGACTAAATTTACATATTATATCTATGGTAATTAAATGGCACTAAGAAGCTTTTTAATACAAAAGTCTTTTATAATCAGCTTAAATAATATTGAAATAAAAAAATTCAACTTTTAAATAATTCGTCATTATACTGTCATTATTTATATTGAAACAAAAGTTGAATGTATTATAATTGTTAATCTTTAATCATCTTCTTTTATTTTGCTTTCACATATTACACAGTGCCGCCTTACTGTCTGCAGATGTGATATTGGTATACATACAGTAAAACATTTTTGGAATCATCATATACATATGAATTTTGTATCGTATACCACAATAGTACCATGTGCGAGAGAACTTTTAGATAGCATCTACGTCTACATTTTATTATTTGCATTTTACTCTTCTATTATTTCTCCTTTATCATATATTCTTTTTACATATAAAATTCAATATTTGAAGTGAAGTATGCCCCTTAAATTCAAAAATATGTATGTATGTACCTACATGTATATGTATGTATGTATACAAAAAAAAAAATCAAGAATTTTCTAATTTTCTTTCACATTTTTCGACTTGTTTTTTCTACATACGTAAATATACATAGATACATATGTATGTTATAATACTTTTAATTTTACGAAATTCTTTTGAATAAAGTCTAAACTTTTTGATATTAAAATAAGAAATACTTACGTAAATATGTATGTGTATATGTACGTATGCCAAAAAGTAAAACAAAAATTTCACCTGTTTGTAATCAAAAAACAATTTGATCCGAACAAAATTAACTTTACTCTGATTTGAATTGGAAAATGACACAAACTGATTGTGATTTTAAAAATTTTGAAATTATATAAAAGTTTGATGATAATTGAGTTTATGATTATTGACTTATAGAGAGCATAGCATACATAAATAATGACATCTTTAGGGAGAAGAACGAAGTTATTATAAGATGTTCAAATTAAATTAAATTTATTGACAAAAATTAAATGTTATATGGGTAAAAATTTAAATTATTTATGGATTTTAAGATATTTGTATTATAACAAACACACAAACGCAATTTTTAACTTTATAAAGAAATAACGTTATTGATTCATTTTATGTATTAACCGTATATATATAATATTTCTTATTCAGTCTAAGACGTGATTATACCTAAAAAATATGAAACTATTTCAAATATTTTTAAGTGGATTTTTCAGAATAAAAATCCACCATACATTTCCTTTTTTTTTGGGTTTTTTCCTTTCTAAAAATAAACATAATGGAAAATTTTTTTTGTTTTGTTAATAAAAAATATCAAAAGAAAATTTCAAAATCTTAAAACAAAAAAGGAACTTATTTTCATATCTTCCATATTCTTATTTTGTTCTTTTTCTTATGCATACATGCGACGGTAGATAAAGAAACGTATATACATAAAATATCTATATACATATATAAAGAAACTTACAAATTTTTGAACGATATAAAAAGATAATGCCGGATTATTTAGTAATATTGGTGCGGCAACAACATAAAAACTTAAAAAACAATAAAAGATTGTAACGTAATGTTGTATAAACAAAAAGAATAATAAAGCGATTTTGTTTTCTTTAACAAGAATCCATTCTTCAATCATAATAGGTATATAGTTAAACATAGATAATATTTTAGAGTTTCCAGGAGACTGAACAATTTGTTTCACTTAATTTTGAAAATGAACTTAATCAGCTGCTTGATCACCTTTAAAAGGAGACCTATCACTATTTCAGTTGCTTTCATAACTCTGTTGCAGACTGCAAATACCGTTGCACATTGAAATTGTCAATTTTGTGCTAAAATGCTTGAATCGTAAGCCTTGAACATTTAAGTGTTGAAAGGTTCAAGGCTTACAATAACCAATTATATGAAATCTTGAACAAAGAGCAGTTTTGTTCGTATAGTTCCCGAATGTTCGTTTTTTTTTCGTTTAATAAGAATTTTATATATTACAACAGCTCCATGTTTTCTTAATGATGTACTTTTTTCTTTCAACACAATTTAACTGTACGTACGGATTTAAACTTTCACATATTAAGAATTATCTAAAGAAAATCTAAAGAAACTTATTTTAAGTAAAGTTGCACAAATGACATCTACCGGAAAAAAACAAAAACAAGAACAAAAAAAATTTAAAATAGAAGGAAGTTTTTTTTTTTGAGTTTCTAAATTGTTATCACGTTGTTTGTATATTGTTCGGTTACTGTGAAGACTCTAGCAACCCAAAAAAACATAATTTTCCAATTAAATATGAAAATTTAAACAAAACTAATTTTTTTATCATAGCAAAAAGTTACATATATGTATTTTACTTATAAATTAGCCATAGTAAACCAAATTTAACAATTGAAGCAGTTTCAAAAGGTTATATGTCATTTGCAGCGAATAATTTATCATTCTCAGTTGCGTCGATTTTCCTTATTCAATTTTTGAAAACACGAGAAAAATTGTTCTATCAAATAACATTATTGTCAAAATTAAAGTATTTTGAGTTGTGACACTATTGACTCAGTCAGCCATTATATGGTAGCTGAAATTTGAGAGCATTTTTTCTTTTGAATTTGACATATGTATTTTTATTAACATGCATATCGGTTAGTATTTAATGTTAATAAACACAAAATATAAAAGCCATAAAAGACATTATCAAATCCGACATGTTGTCAATATTTCTCATTTTTTTTATTATTTTGGGTAACATTTCATACTATTGTTTTTTGTTGTCGATTGTTTTATCCCGTACTAATTTTATGTTTGTGTGTTCGTTCTCATGTACATATGTATATTATACTTACAAATAATATTCGAAATGAATTTTAATTCCGTAATGATTGATCTCTCTTCATTTTACTACTTTGTGCTCTCTATATAATTTTAAAAACCAAACTTATAATTTCTCACTCTCATTTAGTTGCATTTTCATAATAAATAAACTACTATAATATAAAATTTCGTTAAAATTTTTTTCTCATTATATAGATATTTTAGATTTGAGTAAATATTATATTTATTTTTAATTTCATCTTTAAGATTTAAACTAAACAAAATGTCGCATTTAATCTTAAATAAATCAAATTTTTATTTAAAATACCACAAGGTGGCGTTTTAACAAAAAAAAGTTCTAAGGAAAAACAAATTTTTAATAACACTATTTGAGACAAATCACAAAGCACTTTCGCAATTTTACTTTTAGTTAAAGAGAGAGAGAGAAAGAGAGCAAAGGAGAAAAAGATCAACAACGTTTTATAGAAATTCATTCCGCTTTTGTAAGTATTTTGTCTTATGGCATGTTTACACTTTCCTTATTTATGAGGCATTTAATTTTATACTCCTGTTGCTTGTAAATTTATAAACAATAAGAAAGCAGCAACATGTGAATTAAATTTTTGTTTCAATTTATAAGCAAAAACAATTCCTATATTTTAAGAATACCACTGTGAATTATAATAATATAAAAATATATAAATATTTAAATTTAAATACATTTGTAAACTTAAATTGTAACTCGGAAACAGAATTCAAAATTATAATCTTAAAACCGGCAATCTACTAAGTAATTCTAAATAATTTTAATGAAGCAAAATGGCTTGTTTTATTAGGTTTCATTTAAATTACTATATAAATTATAATTAAGTTTTAAATAAGAATAAAACACAATCATCAAGTGAATGTCATATTTAGTTTTGTACAACATAATTGATGCCGCTTTTGGGTTAAATTAAAATTTTTTATGACTTGCAATTAAATTTCGCTACAACTTTCCAGTGTAATCCAGAGTTTTCCAGAGTAATATGTTTTATGGAGAGTTTAATCACTAGTTACTAAAATGCCACGTCGTTTCTTCGTTAGCGCAAGTACAAACTGAAATAATTACAAATTTTCTTTCAAAATCATTGTAACAGCTTTTTCCATTCCCTATTTAAAGATCTTAATTTCTTAAATAAATACAAAAAAGAATGTAAAATAAAAATTTTAGAACTTTTTACTTCTTTCATCTCTAAAGGAAAACATAGTTTATTTAAAAATCTTGTCATTATCCTGATATGATAATTTTCATTTAATCTTAATGTAAGGACAAATATAAAGTGAAAAAGAAAAAATGGTATAAAGAGAGAAAGCAATTTCAATATTAATTTCTTTTTCTAAATTAAAAAGAAAGTTTTTTTCTCCATTTTTCACGATACTCTGATTCGAAAAATATAAAGATTCTTTTTTGTACAACAACATAAGTTATATTCGTTATATTCGTATATCATTTTCAACCTACCTTTGGACCTGTGCTCATATATATATATAGACATACAGACAATGTTCTATTTTTTACATTTTCATTTTACATTTTCTCATCAGAATCTGAGGAGAGCCGTACAAGTAGAGTTGCCAAAAATGGGGTTGTCAATTTTGAGTTGTACAAAAATTGGGTATAACTTTGATTTCTTTTTCGGGTAATTTTGCATTTTATATTTGGCAACTTTTCGTATATGTAAACACTGCTTGACGTTATTCTTTGCCTGACGGCATTTAACAGTTATCTACAAAAAATTACAACCAAAATAAGTCAGCTGATCATTGCTCAAATTTTCAGCAAAAATTTATACCGTCAGATAAAAACAGTATTGATATGATAATGCCAAGCAGGATTTAGAAGATATACGATTATCATCAAACTCAGATTAAAATGTAGATTTTGTACCATAGAATGTGTTAAAACTTTAATAATAGAATGTGTTAAAAAGCTTATAAAATATTGCTTGCAGACAATTTAAAAAGCAAATATTGTAAAGTTTAACTTCTATGTACTTCTCTTTTTTTCGAATACAACAAAATAAAAATAAAATCTAAAAAGGCTAATTTTTTACAATCAATTTCGACATTTTTATATTCCACTTTAAAACAAATGTTCAATAAATTTCTACAACCTCTGGACGCATTAAGTACTACAAATATTTATTTATATTCGTAAAAGGTAAAGAGAAATGTATAGCAAAAATGTTAATATTTAGAATACATTTCGGATAAGTTACAAGAATTTTTTATATTTACAAAAGTTAAAAAAAATATTGATCGATAAATAAGTGGAGGAATTAAAATATATTGTAAAAAATTAATATTTCAAACAATATGAAAAATTTCAATGATTTTGGAAAGCAAATATTCTAAATTGAAAGTGATTAATTTGTTATTATAACCAAGCTATGTTTTATAATATTGAAATAGCTGTTACAAGTTTGCTTTATCAAATGGTCTTAAAAAAGGAAAAATTTTTTTTCTATCGGAATGCAGCTTTATTAAAACAATTGAATAGCTGAAGTCTATAATAGAAATGCAGCTTTATTACAACAGAATTGAATAGCAAATGAACAACTGCCTTCCCACTCCTTAAAAAATGTAATAATTACGGAACGATATAGGAAACACGAAAGTATGTATTGATATATAATACAAAAGAGTATTTTGAAATGAATCACTACAAAATATTGTAAAACCTGCTGACAAAGTGATTAGTTGTTATTTAATAATAAAGTGATGGTGATTTATGTAAAAGTATTGCTACTTAATATGTAAGAAAAATTCTTAAATGAAAGCTTATTTTAGTCTTTTATTTTAGAATTACGAAACAAAAGTTATTAATATTTTGTCGATGATGGTGGCATGTTTTATTGAGTTTCCGGCAATTATATTGGCGTAAAATATGGGGTAAGAGAATACAATAAAAAACCATATTCTCTGAAAAGCTGTACTTATTGTGCTTTTCATTATATTTGAAAACTAATAATGAAACAAGGGAATTTGTTCTTTTTATACTTTTCTTGTTTTGTTCCATAACTAAACAATTATTTTTTAATAAAAAGTAAATTTATTTTTTCTTTCATAAAAGAAAAAAATATAAAAAATTTTCATTTTTTTATTTTTCTATTCTTATGTAGCTATTCATTGTATTTTGAAAAGGTCCGAAAACAAAAGATATTGAAAATCGAAGGAAAGAGTAACAATATTTTAGTTATTCAACACAACTTTAGGGTGGTAAATGTATGTGATACATAATATATTAAGTACATACTATATAATATTTACTTATATAAGGAAAATTTTTGTATAAATTTAATACTCAACAGACTTGAAATTGATAATAATTTTAAAAGATAAAATGGTATTCTATCTATATGTTGCCGTTCTAGGATTCATTGTTCTTCATTCAAAACAAGTATTATATTATGTACAAGAATTCTTTTTCAATATTTCAGGGTCACTTCAAATAAAATGTTATTTTTAAAAAGTATTTCTAAAATTTATTCTAACTATGTACATACAAAATAATGTTTTATGATTTCAAAAACGTGAAGAAATTATTTAATTCAAATTGAACAGAATATATACATATGTATATTGCTATATATGAAAAGGTTTTGATAACACTCAGTAATTGTTCATGAATCAGAAATCATTCGCAATATTCGCAAATTTAGAAAAAATGCAGAAATATGCAATATTTTTCCAGGACTATTTTGTAGTTTTGTGACTTTATTGCTAATTTCCACTTCAAAAATGTTATTGGTAGGTACTGTTGGGTTTAACTAATATCAAAGAGTAATTTATTACAAATATAGGAAACGACACTCCTTATGAATTTATCTCTCATTTGGAAAATTATTTAGCTATTTCTTTCAAACATTGATTTTTTTCGGTAATTTTTGCATTATATTTTTGCATTTAAAAATGGCATATTATTATATTTTGAAGAGACAAAAAGGTATATGTATAACTTTTTAGTGATCACATTGCATAAAATAAGAGAAATTATGTGATGGCACCAAATTTCGCATGTTCATCTTTCAGTGGAAAGATGAACATTCTATATGATAGGAAAGTGAAAATAAACTGTTTTCAGAAAGATGTGCAATTGTCGGCCTGTGTGTGCACCGTTGTAACACTAGTTCGATTGAATTGATTTTGGCTAAGTTTTATATATGAGCTTGCTTTGACAATGTCACAGATAGATTACTTTTGCGATATGTGAGGTAAATTCCGATATTAGGAGCTAACTGTCGGAATTTCTTGAAATTTAGCATTTGAATTTTATTTGCTGGCATAAAGTGAATCTCTGCTAAGAACAAAATTTTCCTTTTCTCTTTCTAACAATATGCTGACCACATTAGCTTCTTTTGATTCTAGAAATTCTTTTGATTCTTACGGATCTTGTACAAATCTATTATTTACTTGAAATATTTCATTACCTGATTGAAGAAAAAAAAGTGTTATTTCATACTTAATTTAATGTCATTGAAATTCTTTTGTTATTTCAATACAATAGAATATTTTTTTAATAGTTATCGTTTCAATACACATGTATACATAGATATAATATCTCAAGTGTATTATAGTTAAAGAATTAAATAAATCTAATATCAAAATACTGTGAACAAAATTATTGTTTACTAATTTCAATTATGTACGTGTATTTGGTTAGCTTTTGTTAACGTATTACAAATTGTATTGTGGTTTTGTTATGGTTTCTTGTACAAAATATTTTTTTTAATCATCATTTTATTGTAATATTTTCTTGTTTTATAACAATAGCTATATTTAATTTAATTAATAATTTTTATAAATTTAATTGATTTTCTTTTATTTTTATGTAATCTTTTATTGTGCTCGGAAGTATAACAAATGTGACATATTGCCCATTTTCTATTTATGTATAATATAAAAAGTTTATACATTAGAAAATTAACAAAATTAGAATAAAAGCAAAAGTAAATAGGGTTTTCTTTGTAAATAATATTCCAATCAAGAATTGTTAAAGGTATTTTTCAATACTATATTAATAATGAATACAAAATCCTATAGGTATTTATAATATATGTATATATAAAAATCTTACTCATTTCATAATACAAAAATTTATTTTATAATATCATCATAATTTTAAGCTCCTGATGTTATGACAATTGAGTTTTAGTGGCTTCATATTTTAAATTATGCCCATTTTTCTATATTCTCATTTTCATTCTCATTTTCCTTCTATATATTTAAGAAAATTTTCATTTTCTCACTTTTATATTATTATTATTATTATTGAATTGTACGCATACAAAATTTTCCTTTAATATCACAATTTTTGTCTAAAACGTATACAACAAATTCATAATTTTTTTTTTTAGAATTTCACGCTGATTATGTATATGAGAAAATTATAAGAAAATATCAACGTAAATCACGGAAAAAACCTTTAATTTTGTGTTCAGTTCTCTTTTCTTTTTCTTTACTTTTTTCAATAATTTTTCGTTAATTTCATGGATTTCTATAAATAAAAAAAAAAGTAAATAAGTAAATTTCCATTTAACTATAATTAAAGTGTACATTTATATGCTTTTAATTTAAAAAAAAATATAAATAGTCGAATTTGATTTTAGACTATATTATACCTAAATAAAATAGTATGACATAAGTGCAAATGATGTATCAGCGAACATTGTAGTTACAATGTTCTAATAAGTTCTGTCAGTAACACACAGCGATTAAATCGTGAAAGAGATCGAAAATCCAAGAAAATATCAATGACCGCGAAACTCAAACACATTTACATTTCATAACCCAAAGGTTGTTAAACGCCCAGTGCTAAATTAACTTGTTTGTTGTCGGATTCTGAAACTTCTAAGAGAATAATTTTAAAGCTTTAACAAGGAAAAATAAAAATACCCAACGAAAAGAAGGCATTCTTCATGCAGGTATAGTGCTGCAGCAGAGATAATTGAATTATCCCTTCACCCCATCACTTATTGATTCTGACTTCTGACATACCAAAAAACTATCACGAGTAAATGATCACTTAACAATATCAAATATTTCTAAGCATTCAAACAAACAAAGTTCAAAAAATAAAAATAACATACTATTGGGCACTCTATTATAAAACCATATTTTAATTTTACCATTACACGATTGGTTTAGTGTGAATGTTTCCTTGCTAAATTATATTTTTTTTCTCCTTTTTTTTTGGTGTTTTTTATTTTTGCATTTATTTTCTGCTTTTCCTCTTCTGGTTTTATGTTTTTGGTTATTATTTTTATTTTTTTGTGTATATACATATTTCTTTCTTGTTAATTTTTATTTGGTTGTTTTATCAAACATCCGGTGTAAATAAATTTCAATTCTTTCCTTTTGTTCCTATACCAACCAACCTACTTAATATAATAACCTCAAAGGTAAAATATTATGTTCAAGTAAATATACATTTAAAATATTATAACGGTGTATATACATAAAATATACATATATATGTACATAAGAAAATAATAATAAAAAAAAATACAACATCATCTCAAGGATCCTTTATGAAAGAAAATAAAATAAAGGAAAGAAAATAAAAATAAAGAGGAAAATATGTATGTGAAAAGTAAATGCGAAGAAGTTAATAAAAATTTAAATTAATTTCCTTTCTGTTTTACCTATATATCTACATATATATAAAGGTACATACATATATACATATGTACATTTAATTTTGATTATGTACATATAATATACGTAAGTTTTTAACTCATATTATTATTCACATGAATAGAGAAAAAGAAAGAGACAAAGAAATATTTGTATGTACACAAAAGGAAAATGAATAAAATATTTTTGGTAAATAAACACCTGGTGCCGATAACCTTAAGCCTTAATCTTTGCCATACACTTACATTAATATACATAAAAGTTCATATATTATTTACTTATACGTGAAAAGCTTTAATATTATAAGTATATATAGGTAGATTTATAAGAGTCTTACATAATATGAAAAGAAGAAGGGAGAAAATACAAGGATATCACAGTAAGGAATTCATTCATAACATTCTTTGTAAAATCTTGCATACATAAATATTTTATTTTTTTTTTCTATAATATTTTGTAATATTTAAATTTCTCAAATATTATTTATTGCTTTAATTCTATTTTATTCTATTATTTTTTAAGTCAATGTTAGATTTACACGCATCATATATTAATATAAATTGAACTTACGTATGTGTGTGTGTGTGTATGTGTGTGTGTGTAAATTCAAACATGAAAGTTGAATTGCTTTTTAAATACACCATTCTCTTTTGATCCATACAATATTTTTTTGACTTTATATCATTGTACTTCACCTACTCTTACATACATACATATACAGCCATATTATTAAATTCGATATGATGTTTTTACAAGAAATATTTTAAAAATTCAATACACATATAAATCGGTAATGCTAAATTTTAAGAATTGGTACTTAAAAAAACGATGTGGGTTAATTTTTACTTTTCACAAATATTTAATTTTTATTTTTTTTTCTGATGCGTCTTAAAACAAAATTTCAAATGTCTTCTTAAAACAAATATTACTTATACGTATAATATGTTTGTATATATATAGAGTACAATTTTATAATTTAAAAACAAATGATACTCTTAACGTGTATTACTCAGAGTGAGTAAAATTTCCAACTATAAATCAGCCCATACGAAAGAGTATATAATTACGCATATTTATTCCACTAGATGGATTCAAAATTTTCATTTGAAAAGTAAATATTAAAATTTTAATATATAAATAATCACACATCTACATACGAGTATATATAATAGAAATCAATATTAAACATATTCCACATTTACAAACAACTCGTATAACTGCTCCGAAGCTGTTTGGAGTGTATTTTTTTTTTTTAAAAAGAACACATCCAATTATCCGTATATAATATGTGTATATAAAAATTTGATATACAAATATAAGTAAGTGTTATAATTTATAGCCAAGATTTTTTTAATTTCTCATTTAATCACGCTCATATTAAAAAACTTAACGTGTCAAGCAACACTTTTCATATATAGTTAATTTAGAAATTATTATGAATTGTTTTTAATTTTATTCTGTTTTATTTATTATATATGTATGTATAGTGTTTCATTTACTCCATGCCTTTCACAGGTTTGAATTCTCTTTTTGTAAAACACTAAAAGGTATTACGATTCGTATTTTCCGAAAAAAAAATATTAATTGATTAAACATGAAATTTGTGAAGTAAGCGAGCAATATAACTCAATATAACTCTTCCAGTGCAAGATTTAAAATATTAGTTTATAAGTATACTCGTACCATAACTAATATTTGTAAAAAGAAAATTTCAAAAAAGTTTTATAATTCTCGAAAAAGTTCCAGATCGGCACACATCTCCGAAAAGTTTAAGTGAAGCAAATTTTACTCCGTCTTGTGTTTTTTTAAATTAATTATTAACAATAATGTTATCAAACGAAATTATAGGATATTTCTCGTTTCTAAGTGCGTTTGATACTCCGTAAATTAACCCTATTTTTGTCAATTTTGACAGTAAATATTTGACAATTTTTCAATTATAAGAGACAAAGCCTAGCTTAAATCAAATATTTTACAAATTTGAAATGATCAGAATTACTTACATACCTAAATTGAATATTTATTAAATATTAAATAAAAATGAAGCATTATACAAAAAATCGTGCAAGTGACGCTTGTTGCAAAAAAAAATTTCCCATAAGTCAATGCTCTCATACTTTTTTCAATTTCTCTATAATGTTCTTTATGCGTAAATTCCAAGTAATAATTTAATCATTTATGATTTTTCCGATGAAACGCCGGCCAATATGTATGTATACATTGTATTCCTGTACATATACATATACACAGAATACTAAGTGCTTCGTCATTTTAAAAGCAACAGAATTTCAATATATATATATATATGTAGTTTAGTAAATTATTCATTTAACAAGCTTTTTTTTACATAACTTAAAAAAAAAAATTCAAATAAAAGAGGTAAGAGTTTTGTTCCTAATTAGATTAAATATAGGTGAAAACTGGTGATATGAGCTTTGAATTCATGATTTAAAAAAGTTTTGAAAATTATCATGAAAAGTAGAGCAAAGGTATATAATATAAAAAAGTTAACAATTTTCTTTTAACCATTTTTATTCCATCATTTTTTCTTTACAACTTTTACCATTTAAATTTTTGCTGCGTCAGGCTATTTAAGAATTAGCGAAGCAAATAAAAATCTTAATACCTAAAAATTTGTACCTATATAATATATAATATATATACTTTCCTATTTCTATATTTTATGATAGTTATGCTTATAAATTCTTCCTGGTAATTGTATAAAGAGTTTTTAAATAATTAACCATCAAACTAAAGAAAAAATGTTGACTTAAGGAATTTATTTGTCTTTTCGTTTTTTTGAAAGGATAATTTATTAACATCTCTCTCTCTCTCTCTCTCTTTGAAAGCAACTTTAATTTTGCATGGAATTAAAATAAAGATTTACTAAATTCACTCATTTAAAATAATAATTTCAGTAATTTAAAAGAAAAAAAATAGAATAGCTCTAAAATTTTATGAATTCCATGAAATTATTTTTTTTTTTTTCAAAAATTTCACTCAATTTTCAAACTAAACAACACAAAAAATAAAAAAAAGTACATGGTTAATCGAAAAATTTGTTTTTCATATTAATTTCGAAAACATGTTACTCTTTATGCCCGTTTACGAACGTATTTTCGAATGGTATACTCAATTTGCTTTTCCCCTTTGTAACGCTAGTCTGAGATACAGACTCAAGTAAATGTTCTTAATCAGCGTCGAATTCTGAGTCTATTTAACCATGTTTGTCGTCTGTCTGTCCGCTCGTTCGACTAACTCTAAAACTCTTTTAGATTGTATATGGGTTTTTATGGTAACTACCATATATGTATAAAATAGCACTAGACATATGAAAAGCTAGAGATTATATTAAACTATATATTAATTATCTCCGACATTTTAAATCATTTATTCTATTGAGTACCGTATAGTTGACATGATCAAATATATCTATCTTTGTTTTGTTATTAAAATTAGAGATGAAAATATTATAAAATTTTCACACTAATTTTTCAAAAAATTATTATCTGCTACAACAAATTTCGATGTATTATAATTAATTAAAATACAATAATCACTTGCAAAATATTTAAATTGAATACTATATAGGATGAAAAAATGAGTGATATAGAATAGTTCTGTGGTTACAAGAAAAACCTTATTACCTTTTTTCATAACTTTTATCATTGTTTCATAATTTGACGCTTTATAGTTAAGTATTCTTATGAAGTATTTATTTTATCAAAATTGAGTTCATGTACATAAATAAGATGCAAGATTGGTTGATTGGTTGACTTGGCAGGTGTAGCAGATGCATCGCACTCCAATTAGCATAAATTCGTCGTTTTGCACCACTACCGATTACAAGTGAACATCAGGCTATTATTGAGCCTCCAGCGACCAGTGCTCCCTCATAAATTGTAGGAAAAACTAAAATTTTGGTTATAAAACTTAATCTAAACTTTAAACATAAAAAACTTTAAATAGATTTTTCTGATTTCTAAGTAGAATTTTGTCCCAAAACAATTGATTTTTCAAAATTTTCTTAAACTATTTTTGAATTCGTTAGCATTTTTATTACAAAAAGCATGAATTTTGGAATTCAATTGAAAAAATTTTGAATTGGTTCATTGATAGTTCATATTCTAATAATTCTTCTTCTAAACAATTGTCACAATTATATAAACACATTTGATCCGTAAAAGTGACCTCTATTTGTTTGTCAGGCAATTAAGCAAAATTGTCTCAAGGCAAAGGATTGGTGATTTTTATTTTAAAAAAATTTTTTGATTACCATTCTCTTCTGCATTTTTATTATATATTTTTTTTCTTTTCTGAATTTTAAGAATTTTATTTAACAATTTAATAATATTGTATACTCAATGCATGAGTAAATTTATACTTCGAATGTCTAGAAATTTTTATTTAAAATTAAAATTGAAAATTCAACATTTCTGTCACAAATGAAAATAAAACTTTTTTCAAAAACAATATTGTGATTTTTTTTTTTAACTTTCAAAGTTTTTGAGTGTTTGAAATTTAAATAAACAAATTTAAACAATTTTTCCTTTGTTTTTTTGTTAGGAGTTGAGAGAAATATTATTCCCCCCATTTGCATATTATGCTACATTTTTTTATATATAGTCATATGAATGAATACATACAACATTATAGTTTACATTTTTAAATTATTTTTGGTGCATCGAGTACAATATGTATTGTTTCGTCGCATAAAAGACTAACATACATACATGCTCTTAAAGTATCAAAATTTTAACACTTAAAGAGTGGATTTTAATATGTAAAATTAAATTCACGAAATATTCTGTAAAATTTTTCAAAAGGAACTTAAACAAAACCGTCTGTAAAGTTGAAAATAAAACAACAATCTGCATAGAAAATGAATAAAGAAAAAGAAATTCATAAAAAAAATAAAGAAAATTCACAAAAAATTATTTAATTCCTGCAAGTCTTTAATTTTCAAATTTGCAAAGGACCAAACAAAGTTATCTAAAAATTTAATTAATGCGGATTTTGTTTCACGAACGTTTAATTAAAATTTAGGTTTAAATGATTTTTAAACAGTAAACGAATTTCAACTCAATATTCGAAAATTAAAAAAAAAAAAAAAATCTCACCTAAAAGTATGCAATTTTTTCAAAAATACTGGCATTGCCATTTTTTGTATATTAAAGTTGAGTTTTCTATTTTATAGAAGTTCTTTGAGAGTTCTATGTTGTAAATTGCCTAAATGTTTTGAAAAATTGGAAAAATAGACTTTTAAACGTCGTACTTCTAAAATAGAATTCTATCGAGTCCGTAAAAAGTTTTTACTTTTAGAAACAAACAATTCAAAGATGATTTTCAAAAAATAAATAATCAATCTTCAAATTTCAGCATAGATTTATTTTGTTTTATGGCATATCAAGGAAATTAGATAGTCCCGTAGGACTATTATATGGATAATAACTCTCATCGAAATTCACTTAATTTTTAGAAATTCATAATACGTTTTTAAAAAGATGCGATTAATATCACCTTTGTTTTTCAAAAGAATAAATATACAAAACTTTTTCATTAGTTTCATGAAAAAAAAAGTTTTTCTCTCCAAAAAATATTTTAAAAGTTTTTTCATAAAAATTTCTTGGACAAGTTGCATGACGAATTATATGCCTTACCATGTCTACATACAAATATCTACCCACATATTTCATATAATGTGTGTATGTTTATGTATAAAAATCACTAAATATGTATATACATATATATTTTATATCGGTTTTTCTTCTCTTCTTAGATTAACTGAAATAACAAAATTTTGAAAACAAAAAACAAAATTAATGTAAAAATAAAAATCTTTGAAAATTTTATATATAAACGAGAAAAAAAGTAGAGTTGACTTTGTCAACTCTGTGATACCCGTACGAATTTGTTGTCCTATATGCGAATAACTAATGTGCCATAACTAACTATGGGGCAGACTATGACTTTAAATTGCCGTATTACCATATTAATTTATGCAAAATTTCAGTACTATGTGTTTTTCAAAATACTGGTTGTGCCAAACTACTATTGAAGTTGTATGGCAGCTACCAGAAAGAGCCAAGAAATTTTAACGAATTTTATCAAGCACATCGGCCCTACTAATGTATTCACTTGTGTGAAATCTCAATATCACAGCTTTTATAGTTTCTGAGATATAGTCAAATAACTTTTGAAGTTGTATGGCAGGTACCAGAAGGAGCCAAGTAATTTCAACAACTTTTACGAGACGCATTGGCCCTACTAATATATTCGTTCGTGTGAAATTTCAATACCATAGCTTTAATAGTTTCTGAAATATAGTCAAATAACTTTTGAAGTTGTATGGCAGGTACCAGAAGGAGCCAAGTAATTTCAACGACTTTTATGGGACACATTGGCCCTACTAATATATTCGTTTTTGTGAAATTTCAATACCATAACTTTTATAGTTTCTGAGATATAGCCAAATAAATTTTGAAGTTGTATGGCAGCTACCCGAACCGGTACCCCGATCATGTCCAATTTAAATAGGGTTCTGGCACTTACTACAATAAATCATTTGTGAAAATTTGGTGAACTTAGCTCAATTAGTTTTTGAGTTATCGTTCGGACGGACGGACGGACGGACGGACGGACGGACGGACGGACGGACGGACGGACGGACAGACAAAGCTAAATCAACTCAGAATTTGACGCTGATCAAAAACATACACTTGAGTCTATATCTAACACCGTTATTTCTTAGCGTTACAAACGGTAAGGCAAATTTAGTATACCCTTCGAACATACGTTCGTACGGGTATAAAAAGTGAATTTTGTTTAAAGGAATGTTCAAGGAAAATCTAAATAACTTTGGTTTTTATATTAGACTTAAGACATTTACATATTAAACCTTAAATTATAGGCATGGATGGATTTTTGAATTTTAATAAAAAAAAACAAAAAATATTTTCTAATCTATATGTGGGCAAATTTCTGTTGTTTTATTGGAGACCTGTAAAGCAAATATTTGAGAAAAATTTCGATAAATTCGATAATGTGTAAACCTGTTGGGTAACATAATTTTTTTAAGAAAGTGTCGCTTCTACATAATAACCCTTAATAATACACAATACGAGTAAAAATTATAAATTTAAACTTACGATTGTAGATTGTATATATTTTGATGTAACAATGCATTTTAACCCTACGTATTGGTCCAAATCCTGAGTAATATCCGACAACAATTATACCTTTTCGGAACCTACTATACGTTACATTGTAATTTTTTTAAGCTACTTGTTAGACACTTAGAGAATCTGACCTAAACAATTATATTGAAATTTTTAAACAAAAAAAAAATTTTTAAATTTTCGTTCATTCTAAAAATTGAAATTTTCAAATTCAAACCTAAACAAATACGATTAACAAATAAATTAAAATTCTCTACAATGGCTGAGCACCTATACGTTTTATACACTTAAAAATTTTTTTTTTTTTTGTATTGAAAATACAAAAAATATAAAATAATAAAAATGAAAACATTCTCCGGAAAAAGAAAATTAAAATTGAAAATAAAAACAAATAAGAAAACCGTAAAACAAATAATAAAAACAAAAAGGAAAAAAACTAAATTCTCCGGTAGAACTCTCCACACTTGAGTGTCTGGTAAAAAAAAACAATGAAATGTTTCAATATTTGTTTAACTATTAAAGATATAGAATAAATTGGTTTGCATAAGGATTAAGGACTCTCTTTTTTTTTCTCTTATTTTCTTATTTTTGTTTTTATTATATTTCTACAGATTGTTTATTTATGAACACATTTAATTTTTCCTATACATCATCGCATATCGCGTCTTTATATTATTTAACATAGACATACATACGTATATGTGTGAAAAGCATTTCTGTTTTTTTAAATAAATATTTTTATTTTTCTGTATTTTTTGTAGAAATTTTCCAAGATAATTTTATTTTCACATAATATTTACTCTAGTAATACAAAAAAAAAAATTTTTTTTGGCTTTATAACAGTCAAAGAAAAATAAGATATTCTGAATTCAAAATGTGTAAACTTACGAGATAAGATATGAAGTGTAAAAATTCAGAGTATTGGTGAGTAAATTTATGTATATATGAATTTTATGTACAAATATTTTATAGACCTTGAAAAACCAAATTTTATATGTAATAATAATTTTAACAAATTTATGTGAATATAGAAAAAAATAACGTATATAAAGAATAACATCTCACACCACGTACGTTATTTTACGATATTTCAAGTGCCATCGGATGTAAATTGTTACCTTCATTCTTTAAATAAAATATAAAAACAATAACTTTTAAAAAAATTTAATAAGTGCCGTACTTTTATATTCTGTATAAGTGTGAAAATATTTAAATTTAAAATTTTAAAATTAAATTTAATAATAATTTTAATCAATGTAAAAATTGATGCAGGTTTAGTAATAATTCTGTAAAATTTTGAGAGAAATATTATGGGCAATTATTTTAACCCTTTACTGCTCCGATAACTCCTTGCAACCAAATTATTTTATTTTGCTTATTCAATTATTCGATTTTCCGAAATGCTATACATTTCAAATTTTTCCGAGCGTTACGTTTTCTGATAGGTCTGTTTCGTGAAATTTTATGAAACTCAAAGGAACGAACTTCCACTAAGACAGTATAGTCGATATGCCATCAAATTATTATTTTAAACTACGTATTTTAAATTAAATAATAAAATATTAAAAATGGCAGTAAGTCACAACAAATACTATAGAAATACATTGCAGATAGCAACTATTTTTTTTTCAAAAAATATACAAATGTATGTATACATTTAATAATAAATGTTATACCGTACATATGCGAACGATAAATCATAAATCATATTCATTTTAGTAAACTCTAAATATTCTTAAATTATCATATTTATTTTTATTACAAAAATTCTTCTTAACCATATACAAACAGACATACAGGTAAAAATATAAGCAAAATATAAATATATTTTTTATGTATGTATGTACCTATATCATATATTATAATGGAAAATCTTGTAAAATTTATAACCTTTCATCTACATTTTAACGGACAGTTTCATTATTTTATTTTCTTCTACAATACCTTTTAACTTAAAAAGTTTACTTAATGTACACAGACCCAAACATTAATTTTATTCTGTCATCCATTCAAATAAATTTCAATAACCTAAAAAGCTATCATTATAAATGTCATTTTAACTCATATTTTATAATATTATGAATTACTTAAAAACACTAATATTACTAATATTAATGCATACATACATATATACCTAAATTTATAATGTAAAAATTCAGAAAAGAAAAACAGAGAAGAAAAATCAAAATAATGATCTTTACATATTATTTTATGTTATACAATTGTATAGAAAATTGAATTAGAATAACAGTGTCGCAAAAAGAAAGTATGTTGCGCTTCCATCTTAATTTGGTGTGATACGGGACGAGAGAGTATAACTGGTTGCCATTGCTCACAAACATCAAAATTTTATTTATACATTATATTAATGTATTATGGCTACGTATATTTCTATTGTACTATAATTCAGTGTTGTGTGCGACTGTATATATACAAATATACTCGCTAGTAAGTTTTCATTGAACTGAACGGATGGTGGAATTTCCATATCATGATCATGAAATAACTCTGTCCTTCTATTGCGTACAACAATATAGAAAAGTAGGAGAGCACTGGCTACAACAGTTGTGAAGCAATTTTTAACAGATTACTCAAAATTATCGATTAAAATTAATCGATAAGCTCAAATAAAATGAAATGTGTTAAATTATTCCGACCTAGTTGTTCTGACATGTCTAAGTGCCTTATAAACATATAACTCATATTATTTTATAAATAAATATATGGTAAGTGTTGAATAGTAAGAATAATAAAAAAATTCAAATTCTTAACATCGATAAAAGGTTTTTATTTTTCTTATTTTGTGCTGTTTGTTCTTCAACAAAAGGAGCTTTCAGAATTCTTTTTCATTGCTGGTCTGTAAATTTGATATATTAAACACAATATGTATATATAAGTAAATCCTTACGATATATATGCTAAATATTATATATAAAAGTATTAAAAAGGATAAAGAAAAAAGCAGAATAAGAAGAAGCAAGTATTATTATGTCCTTTTTCAAAGGAAACCTAAACTGAATGTTAATGTCCTTTGGTTTTTCATTTTTTATATAGCTTTTAAGTTTTGTCTTACATTTTTTTCTTTGTATTTTCTTTTTTGTTACTTGCTTACTTTAGTAATTCATGTACTGTTGCTGCTATAATTTATTTTCTTATATTTTTAAAACCATATTTAATGGTTTATGAAATATAAGAAAAATGTTGATTTTTTTTTTTTTTTGAAAGAGATAAAAATGAAATTTAATTGGAGAAGAGTTTTTTCATTGGTTGACAATTTTTGGTTACTTTTTGATTTCAAAAAACCAAACAAGAGAAAAAGAAGAAAAAATTTCTAAAATACAAGAAACCTGGTCCATCTAATGATGATAAAACATAGTCATAAAATATGATATAAGCTTTGTATAATTTTTAGGATTATACAGACGGTCTCATGTTATTCGCATCACTATACCAAAAATTTATTAAAAGAAAACACACAATACCATTAATTTAGTTTGGAGAATAAGGACAGCTCATAAGAATAAATTTTCTAACTGAACTGAATTTCATTTTTATTTTTCTATGATTTTACTCTATTTTCAATTTTAGGAAATTCTCTTAAACTTTGGAATAATTTACATATAAAGGATTGCACTGTATTCTACAGTGTCCAGACAACTGTGCGCAATCCTAATTAGTCTAATAGGTATATAATTTTGTAATTATATAATTTTTACGAAAATTTTATAATTTTGCAATTTTATTGCAATTTTCTTGGTAGGTTTATACGTCAAATAAATATATGTATTATTAAATTTAATAGCTGGACAGTATTGAAATTACGTTCAATTGCCATCACTTTACTGCTTACATGGAAGTCTTACATATCACTGACATTGTACATAATAATGCACTTACTATTAAGATCGTATTCTCATTTATTAAAAATTTTCCCGGGAGAAATGCAAGATAAAGTAAAATTTGCAATTATCCATTTCATGTTACGGTTGTCTTCTTGATTTACTGAAAATTGGTTTTTTTATAGTCCTTTGAAATATATTTTTACTTTGTACTGGTTTTTTGGTTTAGAATTTATATAAATGTATATAAGAATACCTGGAAATAATTAAGACTTTCGAAAAACCAGAACACAGAAAAGAAGTACCTATAAATTTTATTCCTTGTTAGTTTGAATTTTATGTCTCGTTTAGTTTCTTTTGATTTAAAGTCTCATGGGAATCTTGTTGACAAAAAAAATATGAAAATATTTTTATATTGTACATGTATAAGAATTTTTTTTTTTGTGTGGATGACCATTAAAGACTTTTGGAATTATTGTTTTTTCTTTTTTACTTTTGAACGGAAGAAGATTATCTTTATGGGCTTTTCCTCTTCTTAAAATCAAATTAAATTTAATTTTACAAATATGTATTCTTCCATCATTTTATTGTATATAAAAAAATAAATAAAATATTTGTGTATAAGATTTAAGAGATTTCATCTTTTATTCTAAATAAAAAATTTTAAAATAAATTTTCAAATTTTTCTTTGTTTTTTAAGTTTTTCATTGTTACAACTTTACGCTTGTTTTGCTTTGCTGTTTTGACAAGCAAATCAAATTATTTAGAACAATAGGAATAACGAAATTAATTTTATAAGAAAAAAAAAGTAATTCATCTTATTAAAGATTTTCTTTCAGAATAAATTATGCAAAGAATGGCTATCATATTGTAATAATCAATATTAATTTTTTTCGGTATTGTTGAGTCACTAAAAAAATTTTGTTCTAAAAACTGAATAACATATACCTATTTCATCGTTTATTTAAAATTCTTTGTCTCTATGTCCGAGGAAAATTCTTTGTCTCATGTTTGATTTTTTATTTGCATAAAGTTAAGATAGAAAATAAATTAAACTCAATAACTATTTTATCCAAATACAACAATATTATTTTCTCTCCGTTTAATGTTTCTTTAGAAAAAAATTTCAGTTTCAACAAGTCCTATGTAATATCACTTACACACAAATATGAAATTTAGCTTAATTTCAAGTACTTAATGTGGTATTTTATCGATATTGTATTGTATGGCCTGCAAGTAATGTATTTAATTTTTTCGAGAAAATAATGACATCTCAAATAAAATTATTTTCTTTTGAAAAATAGAAGACGGAAACATAAATCACTTGCATGTAACCGAGTGATAGCGAATATATAAAATCAACCGATTCTTGCTTTTTAAATTTACATCCACAAGTCAGCATTAGATGCAAATATTATTTAGGTACATACTTTAATTATGTTTTTATCATAAACCATCCAATATTTAGAATACATAACTAGTTATCTCAAAAACCTTGTATGCATATTTATACATTATGAATTTCTCATTGTAATTCAATATCTTTCTACAAATATGAATAAATATTAAACATATTACATATCTTCCAAATACAAACATATTTTACATGAAATCATCTTTTGTCTTAAAATAAAATCTAATAATGGTAATAGTACAAAAAAAAAACAAAAAATTTCACATTTATTGTCACATTCATTTCACGCTTTTCATTCGATTTCTAAAATATTTTTACCAGTTTAAGAGCAATTTTGTCCTTAAAATATATTAAAAGATAAAAAATATAAACTGAATAATCGAAATATATTTTGTATTATTAATAATCATTTTCAATAGAGCATAACTACAGGATATTTGTAAAAATGTTTTCAAAAATAAATTCAAATTTTTTTTGAAAAATATTAAGTATGTATTCGAAAGTGTTTTAAAATTTGAAGTGTACCCTGTTTTTTATGTGAAAGTATAAGTTTTACATAAAAGACTTCCTTATGATTCAATGTGTTTGGGTAAAGATTTTTTAAATGAAATTTTGTAAATGAAATATATTGCCCCGTCTTATAATTTGGATATTTTCAAAATATTTTAAAAATAGTAAGGTTTATATAAGTAGATCCGTTATACATACATATAAGCATGAAAGTTCCGTTTGTATTTCCATTTTATATTAATTATTGAACTTATACAAAGCTTTTTAATTTACATCTACGTTGCGATTCTTCCACAACTTCAATTTCAAAAAATGCCAATGTAGGAAAAGTAATACCAATAATATTGATATAAGAAAATAAATTACCAAACATGCCCGCTATAACCTGCATATGTTAATTTAATTAAAAATATTGAATTTATTAATATTTAACGAAAAGACCAAAATATCTCCTAAAAATACCAAAGTATTCCTTACCACTAAAGCAGATCAACAAATTATTTTCTAACTCCTTTCGATCCTTTATTGCAACCAAACATTTGTATTGAACTGGCACCTTGTATTTCACACAAAAAAAAACTTTTTCAACATTTTAAACATTTTTAATACACGTGTTTTTCGAAAATTATAAATAAAAGTTATAGGTTAGGTACGTAGCTGTCAAATTCGTAAACTGAATTTGAAAATGCGTAACGAAATTGTATAATGGATCAAAATAATTCCTACAGAAAAACAAAAAAAAAAAAAATTTCGGAAAACAAAAATTTATTTTAAATCGACATCTATCGGAAACGAATAAAAATGAAGAAGAAAAATTTGATAATTTTGTTTTTGCGTTTTACATTTTGAAAAAATTTTAAATAAATATTGTAAATATTTTTTTCTGTTGTGAAAATATTATAAAATGAAGAAAAAAAATGAAATTTATATTTACAATTCGGATAAATAAAAGCGGAAACAATAAAATATTACAAATCTATTATAAATAAAAAAAAATATGAGGATATTTGAAAGTAATCCACTTAAGAACAATTTAGATATTAAATTTATGAAAAAAAAAGTTTTGAAATATTTTATAGCATTCATGACAACAAGAAATACTGTTAAATGTAAATTATATTGTAATATTTGCATCTCTATTATATGTAATATCTACATCCCACACAATACTAATATTATTTTGAAATATCTACAAACATTAAAAATAATCAAGGAACATTTGTCATAATATATTTTATATATTAGATACGATCAATTTTTATTTCAAAAAAGAAATATTTCTTCTGAACATGATAAGACTATGTCAATTGACATTCTCCAAACTTTATTTTGTGACATTTTAAAATGAAATTTTCCATTAAATACCTGTGTTTACACGGCAATTTTTTGTATCAATGGTTGACAGAACATTACATTTCCCTTGACGACTAGTTTTGTTGACAATAAAAACAATTATCAACATAATTATTTTTGAAATAATTTAAAAATTCAAAATGTATTTTAGATTAAAATAAAATAGGTAAAATTTTTCAGTTGGTTTTAATTGTCTATAAGAAATTTATATTCCGCTATAGGATAATATTCATTAAATAGAATTTTATATATGAATTGAAAATTTTCGATGTACATACCTACTTAGCAGAATTTTGAAAAAATATTTTTAATTTATTCAATTATAATTTGCACAACATAGGAGCAAAAAATTTTGATTCTAACGAAACATTTTCTAATTTGATGAAGCTCATTTTTTAAAAAATTATCTACAATTAGCTGGAAATGAATAAAATAAGTGGTAAGTATTGTTTCTAACTTGTTAACTAAATTAAACTTGTAATTTATATGAAAATAAATGTGCTTTTGAGCATAAGCTCTGAAATCAGTTCTCAAAGAAAATAAAAAACTAGAAACTACTTACTTGTATTATGTAAATACTTTCAAAGTAAAAACTAATTATTGTAACTTATATATCCCAATTTTAATTTAAATTACATTCTAAAGTAATTTTCTAGACGTGAATGTTGTGTAATTTAATAATTTTATATCTTCTGAAAAAAATATTTTATTTTCTTTGGTAACCATAGTCTTTGGTCTTTAAAATAAATTAGAAATTTTTAATAAATCCCAAATTACAGAACCCCCCCCCCCCCCCCCAAAAAAAGAGCATAATTTTCTACATTCCATTCTGAAAAACAATATAGTATAGCAATCAATATTTCATTAGCAAAATATTAATAAGAAAAATAATTAAGCCATGAATATGATACTTATACAATTTTATTTAACACCCATTTTATAATAAAGAGAAAGAATGAAAAAGTTGTTTTTTTAAATATTTTCTTTTTTATAATTGATGAAGTTTTGTACTGAAATAATGCTACATAAGAACAAAAAAATATAAAATCTTTTACATTTAATATACGAAACATGAAAATTTTATTTAATATAATTAGTGAGGGGGAGTAAAAAAAAAAAACTAATCAAAGAACACCAAAATTGCCATGATTACTTTTTGAAATACCAAAATATTTTATATACGTATGTATATATATATACAGTATTTAAATATTCACAAACATATTTAAAAGATGTTGCTCATGTTAAAGTTAATCGAATTTCAATGTTAGCAACTTGAATGAAAACCATCCCCTACCGTTTATTAAATATTAAAACACAGTATGAATTTCACCACATTTAAAATTCATTTCTTATATAGATTGCTTTTAATAATAAAAAACAAAAACGAAAATAAAATTAAAAATTATCCTGAAAAGTTATGTGTACAAGTATAAGAAAGTTTCAAGGATATGTTGAATTTTCCTTAATATATGTATATATACATATATATATATATATATATATATATATATATAAGGTATAAGCAACAGTATAAAAAGAATAAAAGAGAAAAATTAAAACTTTAAATGCTTATCATGAATTTTTATTTAAATTAATAATATTTATAGTATAAATCCAACTTGAAATTGGATAATTGATGTTCAAATAATACAAAAAATCACCATATATAAATATTTAATTATCAAGTTAAATTAAAATTATCAATTCAATAAGCACATTTCCTATTTATGTTTTATAAAAATTTTCGATGAAAAAATTAATCTATTGCAACCATAAATACTAAAATTGCACATATCCCTTTAATAATTTCTAGAGTTTTAATATTATATAATTTTGACTCTTGATAATGAAAGCAATATTCTGCAATATTCTCTGATTATCATATAGGTTTAATAATTTTTGACAAATTTCCCATTGTACACGAATATACATATAACTTGAATTTTATATTTAATTGATTTGAAGATGAAAATTGGCATTTATACAATGACGGCAATTAATGAAGAAGAGGAGGACGAGCCTACATCTACAGTAAAATTTCAAACTAAGCCGAGAGTTCTCTTTGTCGTATAGAAGAAAGGTTACTAATAAAAAATTCGACAGTGTAACATTTATTTATAGTTTTTTTTTTATGAAAGAAGAAGTATAATATTTCTATATGTATGTTTATATAATTTTCAAACCAATTTTAATATAAGAAAAGAAATTTCGTAAGCAGGTATAAATTGACGAACAGATAAAATGAAAGTAATAAGAACATTTTTTTCTATTTTTTTTTTGAAATGTGCCAAAAATTAAAGCAAAAATTAATAAAAGTCCATTTATGATAATTATGAACATGCACTTTTTAAAATTCACTTTACAAACAAAAAAGAATTTCAAAATGGAAATGGCGTCTTGATGGCAATTGCGATAGTGGACATATAATAATAAGATGTCCTATATGTGCAAGTATATTTAATGCTTTTCATGAAGACAACATGATTGTGGTTATAATAACACTTTATAACGCTACGTGGTAGACATGGGTTCTCAATCCAATTATGCTTCCCAATTTACATATACATACATGTATATATATGAAATAAAATCATAATTTTAATTTAAATTATGATAGCATAATTTAATAGATATAGATCAAATTCCTATATACCTAATCGTATAAAATATTCTAATCGTGTAAAAAGTATAATATTCTTAAATGAAATTTATTTGAACAAGAATTCGATCGAAATCTTTATTTGTATTTAATAGTTATCGGCTTTTAAATAAAATGTAGTTCACTAACATTTTTAGTCAAATTACTTTTTAAGTATCTTTATTTTACAAATGATGTTTTTAATACCTTATTGAAAATATTCGACAATCAACTTAATAATTTACAAAATTTTACGATATGCAAAATTTTCTAAAAACATTTATTTCTCATTTCATATTTTAATTTACATTTAAAATTCAATTCAAATCGTAATACCTATATTCATACAAATATATACATATAGGTTTATTAAAAAACCTATAAATTATTCTTGATTCAATATTTTCGAAAATATATCGTTATGCATACATACATACTCTAATTTATTGAATTTTAATTAAGCTGTCAAATGGAAGTCAATAAAATGTAATAATATAAAAGAAAAATGTAAAAAACCAACTAAAACATAAAAAACTGTTAATTGCTGTATGATTAGCAAAAGTGAGTAATAAAAAAATTTCCAATTTTGCAAATTTGTTTTTGACCATTTCTCTTCTCTTATGCAACTTGAAATATGATATGGAAACGATAAAGATTCGCTTTTCATTCAAAAAACTTGAATAAGTTTCAAAGATTATTCAAAATTATTCGATTTTTGCTTTATTTATTTAAGCACTTACAGTCTTATTGAAAACGAACTGTACTTAATAAAATAATTCTTCAATTCTTCGTTCTCTTCTAGGTTTTGTGCAAAAAGAATCTTGCTTAGTGAAAAGTCTTGAAATACGCAAAACTCTAAAATTCTTAAAATTAGTTTTTTTTTTGTAAATTTTTTAGAATACAAGAAATTTAACAATAAGAAAGAAATCAATAAAATTTTTGCACTTTGCCTTAAGAACGATTTTTAATACTTTCGATTTCAGAAATTTGATTCTAATGTTTACAAATATGAATATGTATATGTATATACATCTGCCCACGCACATTTATAGTTGGGAATTGATTTTATTTTAAAATAATTCTTAGAATTTCAGTCTACACAGGCATATGTACATATAAATTTTTTTACGCATCCACCCATTGTATACAAATAAATTTTTGGTCAATTAAAAAAGACACTAATATTCGATTTTTCTATGTACATACCAACATATATATATACTCGTATATGTTATATGATCAAAAAAAGCATTAATAACAATATGATTAGAAAAAAAAGGTAAAAAAAAGAAGAAAATTCACGGATCAATTCCAATTTATATAACAATGAAGGAAATTAAAGAAATTCACAATGGAAGAAATAAAGGTTCGTGATCAAATACCATTAAAAATTTTGTACACCTCTATATATATAATAGATATATAAGTAAACGAATATAACAATATCCTTTTGAACCAAAAGCTAATAAATATTTCTCTTTTCGAGGTTATATACGATATGGGAAGAACATTATTTTGGACAAATATTTTGACAATTATTAAAATATTAAATTGCAATTCAAATTTTTAAAAATATAAAATTTTAAATGGCCCATAACTTAAACAAAAATTCCTTAAAGAATGAATTTTGTAAAAACTTCTATTGAACAATTTTTTTGGTATTTTTCATTTTATTTAACTAAAACTTGAAACTTTCAAATCAACAAAATATTAATTGTGTTAACATATTAATAATACAAACTTTCCGTAAACCTGACATAAAGCTGAGAAATTCTGTGAAGAGGTATTTTCTTCTCATAATTAAAACTATCAGAGGTTCCATTATTGTGCGTAAAAATTTTTTTTTCGAAATTCAGTTCGTCTAGAATTACAAGCAAATTTAAAATTATGAAGTACCTACAAAAGTCGGACAGATTAATCATAATTTCTACTAATTTTTGTCTTCCAATATTTTACATATTCTACATAATATACGCATATTATTCGTGTGTTCTTGGCTTTTTAATGGTTTTTCTACATATGTACAAATGTATGGTATATATGGCCATTTTTATGCCTATATATTAAAAGATTCGCAAATGTATTTGTAGTCAATCAATTTATAGTGGCAAAATCGTACATTAAAACTTATAAAACCTAAAATTCCCATTACAAATACACTTTGGAATAGAAAAAAAAAAACTTTTTTAGTCTCTCTATTTTATTTCTTCCTCATAGAATTAAGTATCAATATGTTGTTTTTTTTGCTTTATTGATAAAAAGGATGACTAATATACGGCACAGTAGTTAACCTCAGTTTATTATGTTGGTTGTGTTACTTTAATGTACTCAAAAACTTTTATAAAAATTACTCTTTTATTGAAAGGAATTTTCAATTACATTATGAGAATAAATTACTTTTTTTCGTTGTTTTTGTTTTTTTCTGTAGTAGTCAGTTGACTTTCTGTACTTTATCTATAAATGTTCATAAAATCTAGCGAGATTACAAACACAGTAATAGTTAATAATGAATTGATTTTAACTACAATTACAGTGAAAATTGCCAATTTTCGACCTTATATTATAACACAACGACAAGCGTCCTTTTATTCTGTAAATTCAGAAAAACAATAACTGGCTTCATTTACCGCAGTTTAGGATAGTTGAAAACGGAGATGACAAAAACTTTTTTTTTATTACTATTTCTTTTTTTAAATATTTTATATCGTTGTTCTTTTAGAAATCTAGTTGTAGCAATTTAAAATTCTGGTAACTTTTAAATACTAATAAATATTTTATTTTGTTAGAAGAAATTTTTTTTTTCTCCTCCATCTCTTCTCAATTTATCGCATTTTGAAATTTTAAAATTAGAAATTCCGGTTGTTTAATATTTCCGAAATCAGAAGCTCCTTCAAGAATAGTAATTGCCATGCCATTAAAAAATAAAATGATTTATTTCAATTAATACAATTAACCGTCGAATTCAACCATTATGGTAATGCCTCTTTAAATTTTTTGCTTTGTCTTATCCCAAAAATATGCAATAATTTGAAAAATTTCGATATATGAACGAAAATAATTTAAATAATGTAATAGATTGTTTTTAAAAGCAATTTTTTCACATATTAAAAGGAAAAGTACTACTTTGCAAGAATAATATTAATATATGTACATAATATATTACTTAAATTAATATATTAAATTATTATATTTGCAATTACAGGTAAAATTAAAAGAGAATTTTTAAATTTTGTGTTTCACAGATGAAATGTAGTAGAATAAGAAATAAAATTATAAATTGAAAACTATTTCTTCAACTCGAAGATTTCGAAGATACTTTGTATGATGTATATAAATTATTTGAATGGGACTGAATGCCACAATATTTTTCATTGGGAAGTAGTTATATAGCCTATAGATTCGTATTTTCTTATATAAATAAAACATGGAATTAAAAAATAAAATTATTTTCTGCTGCTGCGACTTTTATTTTTTTGTTTACATAAATATATTATTATTTAACTAAAAAAGAATTCGTATAAAATGAAAACTTTTTCTACTTATCGAATCTCATAAAGATTTTTTAATTTGATTAAGAAGAGGAGAGAAAAATAAACCCTTAAAATATTTTTCAACCATTTTTATTTCCTTATCCTCTTTTCTGTGTAATTATATAGAATAAATACCATTTTTATTACACTAAGTATAAGGCACAGTAATGAAATGAAAAATTAAAATAAATATAAATAAAAAAATATATAAAAAATTGAATGAAGAATTTATAAAATTTCAAATACCTTGTTCAAGCAAAACAACATACATAAAAAATATTCTAACTTTTGCCTTAAATTTTATGATTTTAAAAATGTTAGAAGATTTTTTTCAAAATTCACAAGTGCATCAAGTTAGTGTACGACTGAACTACGGGAATTTTTTTTAACTGAAATACTCATGCAAGTGACTACATACTCGAATTTTATAAAGGATTTTGTGAAGATTTCCTGAAAATTTAAAAATACTATAAAATAAATAAAACGAATAATATATAATTCAAATTATACAAACATATGTAAAGGATGAAAAATTTAAAACTCTTTAAAGTTGTTCAATATCACTAGAAATATTAAATTTTACATAATATGTAACTAGCTGATATTTTCATAGCTTGTAGGTTATGTGTGTGAAGAATATATGTGTATATTTATAACACAACAGAACCACATTGGTACTAACATTGCTGCCGCTTTATTAAAGTCAAAATATACAATGCAAAAAATATATAATTGTACCAGTTCTAGTTTGTACGCTAATAAAAGACGTACAAACTAGAACTGGTACATATATATATTATTTTTAATATGGACATAATTTCACGTCTATTACAAGAGAAATTTAAAAGAAATAGAGAAATAATTTGGTACTGATTACTTATTATTGTCCACAAACTATTCAAATTTCAATTAAATTCAAATTTCTAATAAAATATAAAATAGATGTTATTAAATGTAAAAAAATTCAACAGGTTAAAGAAATAAAAATTTAAGTAAAATTTTTAGATTTTTAATTTATTTAATTGTTAATTATTTTAAGATTAAGGAAAAGTCTGTCCGTCCTTATTAATTTTACTCTGTCCGCCTGTTTGCCCGTGTATCTGTTAAAAAACCTTTTACACCTATATTTATTTTAATCTATAATAGAAACTTATTTCCATAAAAGATCTTTTTTACTTATCTCCTATTCTTTAATAGTTATAGCTCTCCAAAGTCATTTAATTTTGACTATTTATTGTATCAATACCATTTTTTGACTATATATTGAAGTTTGACCACAAATATTTTATAAATTCAATAAATTCAGAAAAGTAAAGGCGAACTTCTTCTACCAAAAATCCGAAAAAAATGGCCGTTAATATTAACCGTTACCTAAAATCCATTTTTTGTTTTAATTTTTATTACATTTTTCTTCTAGACTATAAGCGGTAGCAGTCTGCAATTTTAACAGCTTTTAGATATCAACAAATAGTCTATTTCGTTAGAAGAAGATTTTTTTCCACCTCCAACTCCTTTCAAGTTATCTACTTTCGAAATTTGTAAAATTAAAATTTTCAACACCTTATATTTTCAAAACTTCAACCTTTTCGAATTTTTATAAATGCAGAAAGCTAACGTTAAATTCTATACCACTAAAAAATACAATTATTTATCATGACTGACGTAATTAACCCCCTGAATTCATCATTATGTTAACGCTTCTTTAAATTCCTTTTTTTTTTAGCTTACCCTAAATGTATGCAATCATTTAAAATCTTGCGGTAGAAATAAAAGTAATTTAAATATGGGATTTAAGGGCAGAGTTTTCACTTGTTAACTTAAAGGGAAAACTGCTACTTTACAAATCATTGGTTTGACCAAAATTTATTTGTTTTTATATCGTCTTATATAAGATAAAAAAAAAATTATTTTACCTTTTTATAAAATTGCACTCAAATTAAGGATTTTTCCTTTTGTATCCTGAGAGTGTTTTATTTTTTATTCCTTATATTTTTCTTTTGTCTTCTTCACAATCTTCTTCAATAAATTAAAAACAATAATAATAACGGTAAAAGTTCATTTCTTTTTATTTAAATCTGAAAATTTCCTTTATTTTTTGTATTTTTTTTTCACTTTTTTTTTGTATATTTTTAATTTTCCAAGAAAGAAGTAATTTTCATTAAATTTTTCTTTATTTTCTCTTTTAATTTTTTTTTTATTTTTTTTTTTTAGGTTTTTAATTTTCTTAAATCATTTTATTGAAGATGAACACTGAAACACGAAAGAAAACGAGTGATATAACAGCAATTACATTTAATTTTATAAAAATTTTCCAACTTATTTCTACATTTTTCTTTGCACTGCGTTTAGAAAAGAAAAGAAGGGAAAAAAAGAAAAATTTTCTTTAAGTTTTTTATTTTGTTTTTTGTCTTTTTCTTTTTTTATCTTATTTTCCGACTCCGTTCAATACATCGATTTGTTTTTTGTTTTTCCTTTTTTTTTTCAAAACGATCCGAACAAGTGAACACCGAAAACTGAAAATAATTTTCTGAATTCAACTGGTTTTTAAATCATTCTCTTCCTATAGAATTCCAATATTTCCCATCGCCTTGTTTTATTATTTTCTAGGTATTAAAAATTTATTCCTTTATTGTATACATACATACATACAACCATACAGATGTAGAGAAAAAATTTCCGAAATAAATTGTTGTTTTCTGTCAGCTGATTTTTATAAATGTTTTGTTTTTTATTTTTATTTTCCCCGTTATAAATCATAATACAAAAAACAAACTTCATATTTATGTGTGTGTGTGTGTCAATTTACAATTGAAATTTTACTAGGGCAGCTGTAATTTTAGCTATTAGCTGAAATATCCAGTCATTTCCAGTGCACGTTTTAAATTTTTTTTATTGTTATTAATATTAAAATATGGAGAAAAAAAAAATACTGGAAAAAGAATAAATTTCCATTTTGATTGTATACAATTCTACAGGTGTTATAAATTCCGAAAAATTATAATATTTTTATATTCGAAATATTTTACAAAATTCAAAAGAGAGATAAGGAATTTAAGAGAATTTTGAAAACAGAAATTGGACAATCAGATTTAAAATAAAACTTTTATGAATATTTGGTGGTTATTACCGGGAAGATTTATCGATTTGCTACAATCAATTTGCAGTCAGTTTCGGAAAAAATGATTTAAAAATCCATTAAGTAAAAAAAAAATTTAGACATATAAAGCACAAAGGCTGACAGAAAGATGTCAGTGATAAAGCCATGTCTGTCGAAACCTCCTATTTAAACTGGCTTTGATTAAGACAGTAGTATTCAGTTAGTTGTCATAGAGCTTAAAAAATTATTTTAACTAGACCGGGCCATTATTTTCGTTAAAAATTGTTAAGATTAAATGAGTTTTGTGCTAGGTTATACCAATGTTCAAAAGTTATTCAACTATATTTTAGAAATTGTTTCAATTGCAATATTGGAATTTTACATAAAAGGTTTTATTAGAATTCATTGAAATTACATGCGAGTTCTAATGGAGACTGTCATAAAGCTTTAGACTTAAAACTTTATGTTTCAAAAAATATTAAAGTTGCAACACTATAGTTTTTGATACGGGTACCACAAAATTGCCATGGTTGATTTTAACTATAGTCTCGTTTTTTTTTCTTATTGAAAACCCTGTTTGTAATGAAGGGGTTATAACAATGTAATCAAAGATTTTTACTTTACAGTTACAAATTAACGGTTTAATTTTCATATCAAAGCAACATCAACAAGCCTCTCAATCAAGCCCCTGTAATTACCCAGTTTATATTAGTGAGCACATACGATACATGTTTATTGGTGCATTTATGAAATAAATATAAGCCTCATTATATATACCTGTATAGATTTTCGGAGAAAAAAATTTAAATTAGGCTTATGACATTCTTTGCATCTACAATAAGGTTCACATTAACAATTTATACAAAAGAAAAATAATTAAAAAAAAATTAAATTAAATTTCAATCACAGCCACTCTTAAGTCTTAATCATAGTAATTTTTTTAAGCCTTTTATATGGTTCCATCTGTGAAATTTTGCATAATTTTTAGAAAACCCAAAAAATTCAATCCAATTTTTGTATTACAAAGCAATCTCAAAGAGAAAATTATATTAAAAAGGAAATAAAAATTAATTATAAATTTATAAACATGATCTTGATAGCCAACTTTTATACAATATATATTGAGACTGCAAAGAAATTGACTTTGGAAAATTCAATTTAAATTTCTTTTTTTTTTTCTCGGTATTTTCAGAAAGAAAGAATAATATACATGAACATTAAGGATATTAAACCTTTGAAAAACCAAATTACAATATCAAAATGCAACAGGTGTCAAAAACTCATTTTATACTTTTAAAAGTTAACACATAAGTAATAAAAGCAAAAAATATAAAAAATTCCTATTGACTATCAACATATTTTGTGTTATATGTAAGTACATATAATTGGTCTTTGACATTTTGTTATATAAGTGAAATAATGTTATAGAAACATTTCATTTATCAAACTGAAAATGAGAAAGTCCGAAATATGCTTAAAAAACCTACACAGTCAAGAGTGAATTTTGAGATGATATATTCGTAAATTCGAACGCATTCCGCATACATTAGAGAAGTTACCGGTCCATGTAGAAGCAATAATTCCAAAAGAAGTTAATAAAAACTGCAGCTCATGATTCTGAAGAAAATTTTCGACAACCTTAAAAGTAATGCAGTAATTATTAATGTATGTAGCTAATAATAACCTATTCACGAATTTCTACCATTAAATAATTATAAATCACTATTAGTATTAGTCAAATTGGATCTTACTCCCAAAAATATGCAATATCGGATGTCATAAAATTCATTAATTCTCAATTTCTCTCGCTTTTTGCTCTCATAATCTTATTAACCTTTATCAAAACTTATTCTAGTATTAATTATAATATATTCAATAGTGTAATCGGAAATTCCCAATCGGAAAGAACGAAATAATATAGGTCGATAATATACCTCAAAAATGGTTTTTGAAATTAAATTTTATAACCACCTCTCTTAAACTTAAAGAAATTATTGTCGTTTGTGGAAAATTTTCTGCAAAGTAATTACAAATTAGTGCAATGTTCATATTAATTATAAGATCGTATTTTCCTTTAAAATTTTATTTTTAATTATTTTCAGAAAAATTTTGAAAACTAAATCAAATTTCTTAAATTTGATTTGAAATATTAGCGATTAATATCAATCGGTTCTGATCAATCAACAACTAAATAACAGCGGTAAAAAAAGTGGAAAAATTTTGTAGAAAATTTACTTGTAAGAAAAATTAAATTCCACCCTCTGTCGGTTAATGTATAAATATCAATTAGTTGTTATTACTGTATTGAAAATCTGACGTATTGATTGCATAGTGGGGGTAACTTTAATCTCCTTTATTTATTAAATATACACAGGACAACATATTACATACACATTATGTGTATAATGTAAATTCTTGATTCATAAATTTCCATAAATTTATTAAAAAAAATATTTTAATATAATTTCATCTTTTTCTTGCACCAAAAAACAAAAAAGAAAACAAAACCATTATATAAATTAATTATTCGCTCGAATAAATTAATTACAATTTTAAATGATATTAAAAGGATCAAAAATAAAGGCTCTAAAAAATTAATAAATAAGATTTTCAAGTATTTCATTAATTTCATTAATTAATTAATTCTTGAAAATTACTAAATTTATAGAAAATATATAATAAAATTTAAAAAGTTAAATCTACAACATTAATCTAAAAAAATATAAGGATGTTTCTAGGAAGGTCAAATAAAAAGAAAATATAAAAAAAAAAGCTTCTAAATTAATTGAATAAAAATAATTTTTCAGTGTTTTAAAACTGAAGAAATTATTATATAACGAAATAAACCCTATAGACGTCTACTTAAATGTAGATCTAATATCAACTTACTTCATTCAGCAATACAATTTTAATTGCTGAAATAGATTATACAGACTATATGGTAAATAAATTAACTCACCATTGGTACAGTGGTTATGGCACATGTCTTTTAATCGGAATGTCTTTTAATCGGGTTCTAATCCCGGTTAGGTCACTATAAAAAATTATATTCAATATTATTAAAGCATAATATACAATACTTATAAAATAAAAAAAAATTAGTATACAAGCGATTCTCATATATCCGGAATATTCGATATTAAAACTAAGAAAAATAAACATTTGATATCAACAACCTTTAATATTTAATATGAAAAATAAAAACTCAGGCAGCCTAGTCACACTTACCTAGTTAAAACTTGATAACGCAATGATACTGGAGCATAATCATCTATAATATCATGTGCTAGCCCTATGCTCCTCCTTGAAGTAAAGAAGGAAGTGCATATAGGACTACTCTTCATATTATATGTAAGAATGAAATTTCGAAGAGTGTTTTTTAGAAACGATTAAGTAGAGAATAGGCACAAATTTTGAATTGTTTTCATTTTTTCCCATATTTCGATTCTCATTAAATTTGTTTGAGTTAAGAATTTAAAATAAATTAATAATAGCGACACAATTTAAAATGTACATACAGAAATATGTTCGCCTGTCTTACTCAATATGTATACAAAAAGTATGCAACTTAAAAAATTTTTTGATTTCTCAATTTTAACTAAAAGAAAATTTTTTCTAAAATTTCGATTTAAAGTTAAATTATAATAGTTTTGTATACATATTTGTGTGTATAATTTATTTATTGCTTATATTTTTGATATGCTGCCAATTCCTATCAAAGGATATGTTTATCAATCTCAATATAATTGAATTAGATTTGTAGATCCTTTTGCAAATACATATAAGCGATACAGGAATTTAACTTGTAAAGTTTTATTAAATAAAAAGGATATTTTCTATATTGTCATACACAGGTAAATCTAAATGTAATATGTATATGTACATAAATTATAAATATTCAAAACATTTTTTTTTGTTTTGTTAATCTAAGCTGATTTGAATACGCATACACAGTTATTCGAAAAAAGGATATGCAAAAAAAAAGAAAATTTTCTCTCATATCTGTAAATATGTAAAAAATGCGTAAACACAAGAATTTTTTTGTTTTATTTTTCATTTTTATATAATATACATATGTACATATTGTACTACAGCAGTTGATTTACAAAGTTAATTTTATTTTTTTTTTTAGCACAAAATTTTCAAAGATTGCAAAACTATAAAGGTTTTAAAATTTTTTTGTAATTTTATGTGAAAAATCTTTTGTATAGTAAGTCTATGTGAAAATAGAATTATTACAGATTGGAAATTTTATACCAGCCTCTAAGTAGTTCAATTTTAGTTGACTCTCAAAATAAATTAAAATAAAAACCTCATTTGTTAACGAGAAATTTACGTAAATTTTCATAAAAAAGCGTTCATTTTTTAAAAGAATTAGAGACTTATTCGAAAATTAATTGAAATGTATGAATTTTTTATAAAAAATTAAAATTCAAACTCAATGGAAATTGATGCTAAACCTTAAATAAGTATTTTTTACAAATTAGTTAAACCATAGAATTGCATATTTCCTATTAGCCATCTTAATTTTTTTATTTTATATACTTCCATATTTTATTCTCATTCGGGTCTGTATTTTATAAACGTGACAGATTACATTAAAATATGGAAGAAAAAAAAAAAAAACTTACATGAAAACATAAAAAATATTTTTGTATATAGGAAGTAATAAAAAATTCATTGCATATATTTAGGAGGTGATGGTAATTTCCTTAGACTTTAATATTAATATGTATTCGCCTAAAGTATTTACTTTACGTTTATTTATTATGAGGATTCTTTGAGTTATTATTAATTTTATGTTATTTTCTTATATGAATAATTCTTTTTTTAGCACTTTTTTTCAATAAAACTGAAATTGCTTAATAATTTCACTTTGTCCGTTGTCTTTCGTATCAATCAATATGATCGTGCATCTATTCACGAAACTTGCACACTTTATGAGAGAGAAAACTGAAATTTTATAAACAAATAAATTTTCACGAGAAACTATTTTTTCTATCTTTAACAACTTCCTTCGTAAAATAGGGTATTTAAATATACAATTGTAAAACGGCTACTGAAATTAACCGTTATTGTAATATTGTTATTGTCTCAAGTGGCAAAGCATGTACTAGCCTAAAATTTAGAATCTTTCAAACATCCTCTCTTTGAAAATTATCGACTAACGAAATTCGTAAATTTCAAGGTTTCACCCCTTTATTTCTGGATCCAAACTTTAATACAAGAATTAAGCAAACGATTAATGTCCTGTTTATCTTAGCTGACACAATTAACTGTTCAATTTAACAGTTTGATTATTGAATGTTTTTTTTAAATTTTTGTTTTTTTTTTCTCCGAAAAGTATGCAATAATTTCTTTTTTTTAATAATAAAATATTACTATAGCAAATATATTATCAAAAATTTAAGTAAAAAAAAACAATGTAGGTGCCTAAATTCATCTGTTCAACGAAAAATTGCTACTTTACAAGCAATTGGTTTGATCCAACTTAATTTTTAAATTGAGAAGACCCGCAGCAAAAATAAGCAACAGGTGGATTTTCTATTGTTGTTTTACAAAAGTTTATTGTTTATGTTTTTTTTAGCATAATTTTGTTTTCTTTTTTTTTAATAAAAAAATATTATTTTACATGTTATTTTACATGTATGTATGTGTAGGTGTACAAATATATTATTATAATTTTTATCTGTATTTATTTATCCTCATATTATTTACTTATATTATGTACATATATAAGGAACGAGGATTGAAGTTCTTGTTATTTTTAGCATAAAAATTATGAATTCTCTGAAAATAGAAGTCAGTTTTAAAAATATCTATTAAATCATATTTTTAACGACCAGAGAGCGTTCTTTAAAAAATTTACTAAAAATATCATAAATAATGAAATGTTACATCATCTCCATTTTCAAGTATATTTAATTGAGCCATTTTGTAACATTTTGCATCCCTGACATTATTATTTTCGTGATAATATTTTATATTTTTGTTTAGTGGTTTTTTGACTTTAAAAATTTTATAAATAAAAAATAAAATTGTTGGTGTTTATTGATATTAGCGTTTTAAGCAAATATTTGTTATGGCTAATAAGTGGTGCATATTTGAATTATATGAACTTCCTTTAGATATTTATTTGATTGTCCCAAGAACCAAAATTGAAAATTCCATGCGAAATCATAGTTCAAATTGAAATGCGATTATCACACCTATTAATTATGTTAGAAATTTCATACATAATTACAAAATTTCAATTCATAATTATTTTAAAAAATTCATAAATAATGAAATTATATTATTAAATAATTTCATCATTCCGAGACCGTTTCTTTATTTATTAAACAAATTATTATTGTACCTCAATCAATGATCATTTAAAAATTTAATATTTCGATTTCATTTTTACAAAATTTAGCTATACAGTAGAAAAGATCTGTAGGGGAGTCTATAACAGGATAAATTTTAAGAATTTTATATTAATATAGCAAAATAATAATTTTATTGTCAATAGCTATATTAAAATAGATAATTTCTTGTTATGGTAGTAATTTTAGATCAATTGAAAATATTTATTCGGAACACAAATAATTAATGTAGTATGATAAAATAATTATCTATTATATTTATCACTATCAAAAATTATTTATCACATTATTGAAATATTAATGAAAAGTTTGATTTCGGAAAAATTGTTTAAAAACAAATATTTTCTCATTAAAATTTAAGGAAAAATTGCAACACATTTATTATTTATTTTCCATACATAATATTTATACGAGATTAAGTAAAATTAATTTTTACGGTGTGATCATAAGTCCTCTCAACATTTTTTTTATAATTTTTTACATTTATTATTAAAGAACATCTTATTTTATTACGAATACGAGTATAACAAAATATCTAATAAAATTTTCGATATACAAGTAAAAATCTAAATATTTTTCACGAATAAAATTATAGTATTAAATTTAATATTAAATAAGAAAATATTAAAAATAATTCCATATTCTATTCTAGGTAATATTAAATTTGTTTTACTTCTTTTATATATAATATTAAAATGTCTTTTATGAAAATTTTTTTTACATTTTACACCATTCATATGTTTATCCTATATTTAAATTTAATTCAATTTAATATTATACAATGGTGCTGCAGCATCAAATTGTCAAACATCAAAATTAATAAAATTTATTATTGAAAAATCTAATAACCTTAAAAAATATTAGAAAATATTATATTAAAAATAAAAAAGAAAATTCTTAAAGAGTAAACCTTAAAATGAAAATAAAAATTTAAAAAGGATTTTCATTTTATATTACACAAAAATTGAATTGATATGCTTAATAAAATATTTATGTTTGTACGTATGTAGCTAGATAGGTATGTTTAAGTAACAAATTTAGTTAAACTCAAAGAGTTGAATGAAAGTAAATTTGGAATTTGACTTTATAAAAGAAATTATATAGAAAAATATTTTCATGTTTTCAAAAGTATAAGATTTTTAATATTTAAATGCAAATACGATTATTGAAACAAAATGTAAAACTATTCCTATTTCAGTGAATTATTTTTGAAGATATTATGAGAAATTATGAATAAATATTAAATATCTAATATATAAACAATATAATATAATATGTAACACATAATATTTAAAAAGTATAATCCATATGAAAATTGTCTCTAATGATCTCATAGTTATAGCATAAAATTTATTAATTGTATTAATTATGAGTATACGAACAGGATTATTTTTCAAAATTTTCGACATTACATCCGAATTCTAAGTTACATATATTACATTTATTATTATTTAAAGCTATATGTTTTATGTGAAATTTATAATTTTTATTATGGCTAAACTAAAATTTTAATAATTTGGAATTACTCGAAAAAAAAAAACTTTCTATTTACAACTATAATTAGTTAATGAAAAATTACAATTAAAATTACTTCTAACAATTCATAGCATTTATAAATTAGTAAAATATGATTATTCGAATCAGATTTTAGAAATATGCAAAGTTTCTCTCCACTAACTTCCTAATACTTTCGTTTACCGTGCTTCATATTTATTGTTATATCCGTGCTGCATTAAAAATAATTGGTTTACAACATACATACAATAATAATAATTATTTGTATTTGAATACTTTATTAAAAATCAAAATTTAAAAATTAAATTTAGTAGAGGAATTCAAGTATTAAGACTTTAAAAGTTGAATTACTCAAAAATTTTGTATGTTTTACTATTAAATAATATAATTTTATTTTGTACATATGTATATGCATATTCGTACTACTAATGATATCAAAAGATTCTTTAAATTTAATGTGATAAAGAATGATTTTCAAGCCATTATCTTAAAATATTTTCTATTTACCTTAAAAGCTTTGAAAAAGAGTAAAAAATTTTTTCTGCGCAAGTTCAAATTTTTCGAAAAAAAAAGAAACATTTTTCTTTCCAATATTCTCTATTCCAAGTTTGATGAAAAATTCTGTTTTCCAATTTAAATTCTTCAACAAGTGGATGTTACATTAGCGCATAATGACTGTAATATATTTTTTATATAGGTAATATTTTTATAACTCTACATAAATATAGTAAGTATAACTAATTAGTACCGCAGATAAAAAATGTGTAAAGTTATAATATGTATAAAGATAATATTATGAATGCTAATACATACATATATTTTTGCGTACATAATTGTTATATCATAATATGTAATAAATACTTGTTCAATTTTTAATACTTGTGATAGACAGTATAAATACATAGCTGTGATAGCTAACATTCGGCAACCTGCAATATCCATGTTTACATTTATATATTACAGTTAACTGATATAAGTATTCAAATTTTGGAACTGTGATTTTCCATAGATAAATTTGTTATTATTGAAACACTTTCAACATTTTATAAAAAAAAAAAGTTTTTTTGTTAAACGGTACGAATTTTTTTATTTTACTTTAAATTTAGTAATAAAACTAATCAAGAAAACCAGAACTTATCTTTTTAAAACCACATCAAAGAAAATAATATTAATAATATTGTTGTCAATTTATTCGATATTTTTAATTTATCTATTATTTTTACAATAAATAAGAACCACATAATTTTAGTATACATTACAATCGTTTGCATTCATACATTAAATTTAATTTTTTAATATCTTTATCACTCATTTTATCACGCTGGCCAACTTGTATATCTTCGTCCAATGATTCAATAGTTTTCATACCATTTTTCGAAAATGCATAAAAACTGTAATGCATTATACTATCTGTTTATTATAGAGAAATAAAAGAAAATAATTTTAAATTTTTTTTTTAAATTTTCTTTTCTTTTCTTACCATAATCATATGAAATTTGATAGTCTGAAACAAAACTAGAATTATACTTAAAAAAATTTGAATGTTTTCCCTCAGAAATATTTTCATCAACAATTTTAATATATAAATCTCGATCGGCTGCACTTTGTTGATGATAAAATCCAAGAGCATGTATCATTTCATGTATTATTGTTCCCAATCGAAAACAACCTGTTCCAACTTCATATGGCTTCAAATTCAAAATTTGCATACCACCTTGTCGACCGACACTTGAATAACAGCCCTCAGTTCTACCCTACATTACAAACATATATATTATAATATAGATTAAAACTAAAAATTACACTTAGATTTTATATACAATATAATTTTAGATGAATTAAGCTGTAACTTACTGTAATGTTTACATAGTCATTAACATCCTCTGACCAAGGATAAAAACGGATACATGTTTCAGAAGAAATTGTACGTAAACCTTTCAGAATATACATAACTTGACTTTCATCTATGATATTATGTAAGCAAGTAAAAATTTTAAATCATATTAATAATCTAAAATTGAAAAAATTCACTTACTAAAATATTTCTTATCAATGAAATAATAAACGGCTCTGTTGGGCCAACGATATTTTTCATTTGAGATACCATTACGTGTTTTAGGATTTACAATACTCTCTAATTGATTAGGATTTAAATTCATATCACCTTCAAAGTAGTTTCCATTTTCATCAAAGTTAATTATTTTATCGTTTCTTTCAATTGGTAAAGTATATACTGCAACCATAGAAATCACCATTAGAAAATATATATTTGTTAAAACCATTGTCTCATTAAATGTTCTTAATAGCTTTATGAAAATGGTAAATGTTACAATGGAATTCTGATATTTATAGTAATTTCTTATCAATTACACATACTTAAAAAGGCTTTAAGTGGATATGACACGCGAATAATAAGTATATTATCATTCGCAGAAACACTAGGAGGCTACATAAGTACAAAGCGCTTTCTAATATTGATATGTATGTCATTGTTATTTTATTTGATAACATTATAAAAATAATCCAAAGAACAAAACTTTAGAATCAAGGCCGATTATCGAAGATTATATGTTAGGGCCCGTTTGAATTTTTTATATAGAATAAAGAATTTTCAACATACAAAGTATATACTTAAGTATATAATTAATTTGACCCATTAAAGAAGAAGCATTTAAAAAATTTTTGTACAAAATGTGTGTGAAAAATAAGTATCAACATTATGCATATAAATTTCTTAAAGCTTATTTCTAATTTTCTCTTCATCGTAAATTTTTATATCTTCTTAATTTCTAAATGTTCGAATCAATTCTGAAATTACATTAATTACGCAGCTTTTCTAAAATTCGATAAAACTTATTTTGTTATACTGAAATTTAAATTCTCAGTTATTTTTTATTAAGTTCATTTTTTATTTACTAATATCTTTTATATACATGCCATATCAAAAATTTACATAAGTATGAATGTATATTTATGTATATCGAGTTATCTTCAAAATTTTGCATATGCTTAACAAGTTAATTTTATAACAAATTAAAAAAAAATTAAACTCTTAATAAAAATAATCGTGTTTGACACGTAATTACACTTATTTTCTATTGTATTTTGCCATTAATGAAATATAATATATTAATCTATGATTTTGCTTATATTTACACACTATTTCTTTGATTAATTTGCAGTTGATATTTACCTTAAACGGCAAACTTGAGTTTACAAAAAATTCATTAATAAAAGTAAAGCCATTACAGAATCATATAAACACCCAAAAATTTTGCAAATCTTTAAATACAAAAGCTCTATAAAAAAATTAATTATTGTCATTCTTAGCAATATATTGTTAGTAACAATTAAATATCCAAAAGCAATAACAAAATATTTTAACATTTTCAACTTTTGTTATTAAATTTGCAAAATTATTGTGTTAAAATTATTAAGTGACAATATTTTTATACATTTAGTGAATTATTTAACTAAAAAATAAAATGTTTAAAAAAAATAACAACATGATTTTGAATGATATAGGCGCCTTAAAGGAACTATTCAAAATAGAGTACAAAACTCAATAAAACTAGGACAAATTTTATACATACATGATTGAAAATTTTAAACTTTATAAATGATTTCTGTAAATAAAAATTATTGCCTATTTTTGTACGTACAAAATATTATGTAAAAAACACATTTACATTCTAATAAAAAAAAATTGTAATACACATAACGCAACAGAACAAGTTTTTTAGTCTTTTAAAATATTTTAATTTTTTACAATATCGATTCAACTAAAATTTCAAACAAACATGTACTATTTAAACAATTAATATGTAATGTACCTTATAATACATATGGATATTTGCGAGAATGTTTATAAAACAAAATTGACCTAAAAATTAATAAAGCTATCAAAAGCAATAATGAAAAAAAAAAAATTAAAAAAATTATTGAAATCGGATTTATTTTCGTGATTAGCAAAAAATTTTGAATTTTTATATTTCATTAAAAAAAATTAAATTGTTCGTTACAAAGCAACAAACTACAAACATTTTATCAAATTAATAATCTAGCAAATAAATTATCGATTAACTTATTTCTTTTATAGAATTTTATTTTTGTGTAGGTACATATACATTTTGTAATGATACGTTTTTCAACATTTTAAACAAAATAATCTTTTTGCTTATAAATTAAACAAAACCATTATTGCTCAGCAGTTCAATACTTAAAGTCTTTTTTTCGTTAAAATATTTTAAGTTTCTTTTTTACAGTTAAAATAATTAACTATTCAAAAAGTATATACAATTTAGTAAACACTTGCACCCATTGTTTTCCTTATGTACTCAAATGATAACCAAAATGTTAATGACCAAGGTGCCATACGTATCCAGCATGGTAAAAATCCCTTGTATAAAGCAAAAAACCCTTCTTTACTCACAGTCTGTATTAAACAATCGATCGATCCTTTATAAAGAAGGCCCCTGAAATTTTAAAGCAAAAGTGATTATGAAAATTTTTTCATATATTCAGTATTAAGGTAATAAATTTTAAAATTCCCTAATAATATAATTTGTACTACATAATGCAATAAATATACAAATGTATTTATTGATCATAGATAGAAGTATGATGTATCTTTGATAAATTTTATTTAAATTTAACAATTCAACTGCCTAAACTAGAAAACTATAATTAGAACAATACAACGATTATTAACATATTTATTAACTGTTAGATACGGATTTTATTTTTCTATTTGTTGGTATAAATCTGAATCTAAAATTCAAACCCATATTCCCGAAATTTAAATTTGAAATATTCCAAAAATTCATTTGAAATATTCCATAATTCATTTTATACTATTTTAAACTGACTTACCTCCCGTTTTTATCGGTAGGTTGATTCATTATACGTGTTTTAACTACATCCGCAGGAGTTCCCAATAAAGCTGCAGCACATCCAGCACACATTGAGGATAATATATGAACAGTGTGACAGTCAGGCATATTTAACCCAGACATAATTTTACCTTTCGCAATGTCATATGTGGTTAGGTCACCTAAAAATTAAAAAAATTGTAATATGCACATATACATATGTAAGTATATAAGAAAAAAATTTATAAAAATAATTTCTAACCTAAATTGACCAAAGCGGCTCTTTGAACATTGGGTATGCTTCCTTTCCACAAGCCAGCAATACCTCCTCGACTTACAACTTCTTTGACTGCATGCATAGTCCCGTGAACTCTAGGCTCTAAACCCATTAGACGTCGTTTCCCCTCCATTTGAATTTGCACTTTTACTAAATCTGCAGGTGACGATAGCCATTGACCTAAAGCACCAGCACTAACACCACATAGCGCGGACTTCCAAAGTGGTAATCGGGCATTTTCAGTTGCTCCAAATTTTTTTCGCAAAGCATCGTACGTACAAATGCGAACCCCGCTTTATATTATTTTATATTAAAAATGTTATCCCAAAATAGTTTGAAGAATTACCTGTATACAACATGCCTTAGCACTGCGGGGGTCATACCTTGCCATAATTTTAGAGGACCCTCCTCTTTTGCAATTCCAAGAGCAGTAGCAAACATTCCCCTTCTAGGAGCCTTAATGTTAAAGCCGAATTAATTAAATAAAACGTTACAATTCCAATGTTAAATTACCGTTGATAATCCATCTTTTATTTTAGCTGCTGCTGCTTCCCCTTGGATTTGTAATCTAGTTTTTGTTAAGTCTAATGGATACGTTACTAAAAACAAAATATGTAAGTCTCAATTTAAGTTTTAATAGAAAAAAATTTTCAACGAAACTATATGTAAATTGAAAGATTTAATTATTTAGTCTATTTTTATACTCTAAAATTATCCTATACAATATCACAAATTTTTGTCGTAGTATATGCTGGTATACATTTATATAGCACAATTTCAAATATGATTAACATAATCAAAGAAAACTAAAGATTTAGGTTATAAATTAAAATTTTTCTTTTTCGATTAGATAACCAAATCTTTAAATAAAAAATTATTTTGTAGGTAGGTATATTAAATTTACAGTTTCATTGAGTTTATGAATTTAAAGAGAATCCTCTTTACCAAGTTCTGCATTACATGCTGCTACTATTGATACAATATATGTAAAAACAAAAGAATCCGCATAATTGTATCTTACAGGTCGCATTTGATTTCGAGTTGATTGCGAGTTTTCTGGTGCTATTTTCTGCATTTTTCTTATATTCTAGGAATCCAAAAATTAATTAAACTGAAAATAAATAATTAATTAACACTATTCGGTTAAGCGCCGATTTTTCATTTAATACGTACCCAAAAACACAGTATAAAATTTGAATCCGAAATTCTATATTACACTCATCTTCAGTGGACTTCAAATGATTGAATAATTAATAGCCTTTAACAAAATTTCCTAAAAAAGTAAAATTTATTATATAATTATGCTAAATCGTCATAAGGTACAAAAAAATCCATTTAAGCAATTACTAACTGATTACAAAAAATTAACACTCAAATTTGATATGTAAACAAAATTTGGCAATTTGTTGGGGATCAAATGTGTCGAAAGTCCATGGCCACTTAATGACGTTGATTTTGCTTTTATTTTTGGCTTTTTGTATTTATTTTTCTTTTTTAAATGATAAAGAATGTGTGATTTTCTTATTAATACAAAACAAAAATAATAAGAAAAGTTTGTTATGAATCCAATTTTGTAGGTAATTAGAAAATTTGAATTATCGGAGCTTATCTTTAATATCAAAAAAAAAAAGGTAATATAATTGTAATAAAATTTTTTTAACTTTAAATGAAAAAATTAAATTATTAAAATATCTTTATGACGACGAACTAATAAATATTAAATAACACTGTCAACAAATCGTGATTGAAAAGACCAAAACAGAAAATAATAATTAACAGAGCACGAGTTGTTGTTTTCATATTCGTTTATCATTTATATAAAACATAAGAAGAAAGAAGGAGGGACGAAGATTTGATAGCAACTGTCAAATTTAATGTCAAAAATCAGTTGAGCTAAAATGTCAAAAAACACAATTTTCAGGGATGAAAATCAAAATTTTTGAGAATTCGACATGCGATTAACAATTGAATTTTTCATCAGCTTTTTTCTCTTAACTTCTTTGTTGTCTTTAATAAATTAACTTTTGCACAACTTGTTTCTAGTTACCAAAGCTATAAAATGAGTAATATCAAAATAAATATTTAAGAATGATAACAAACATGAAAATTAAGAATAAAAATTCAAGAACTTTTTAAAATTATCACTTAAAGTTACAAATTAATTTAGCAACAAACTATTTTGTGCTTCATAATTTAAAATCTAAGAAAATTAGAATAAAAATTTCAAACCGAAATCCAACTCAGAAATATTAGTTCATTAACATTTTTATTGCATGAAAACAATTCAACGTCATTATTAAATAAATCTCGAAAGTACAACGGAGAACTTATTCAAAAGAGTTTTTAGGTACGGATAAAGTGTATAATTACTTACAATTCGCAATCAGGGCGTTTTTAGTGTGTGAGCGACGAAATCCTGCTCTCTTATTTGAAATTGGTTTAATATCATAAATTTTGTGAAGCTTCCTCATTATTAACTTCAAAATAGCTTCCTTTGAAAAAATTTAGATCGTTTGCTAGGCACTCAGCTATTTCTTTACTCCTATTTTACATTTTTAGGATAGTGTATAAATAACATATACTATTCTCAAATTGCAAAAGTTTTTTACTACTATTATTCCAAACTGGCAACACTTTTCAATTCATCTTCACAAATCACAAAGTATAGTAAGACAAGATCATCCGTACAATTAAAATTAACTTTTTTTTATAATACATTATTTACTAAATAGTAAAGACAAATTTCAAATTTATAAATCCAAATAATAACGAAGCATTTATTTATATTTAGCAAATGTATTTCAGTATTTTTATATATATATGCATAAGTAATAGAATATAAAAGTGATAAAAAAATTGGTGAGTACTTACATACATGCATACATTTGTATGTACGTATCTTCATATTAAGTTCATATGAAACATACATGCCCTTTATTCATTCATCATCATTTCACAGAAAAAATTTTGGTATTTAAAATTTTGGAAATTTGCTTGGTATGCAAATTTCTATTTCTAAATTGATGCATCATTATACAATTTTCTTTGAATTTAAGTTTGAATATCTGTTAAATTATCCAATTAATATACTTTAATGTGTCTAATCATTTCAGACATCGCTTGACAAATGTAGCTAGAGATGAGTCGTTCGGATAAGAGTGCTGATGAAAACTTACTTTGGTTTCATGGTAAAATTTCAAGAGAAAAAGCAGAAGAAATATTACGTTCAGGTAAGTTAGAGAGACCTTGCTTTATTTCAAGAAAGAGTTTATTAAATTGGAATTTTAATACCAACATATGCTTTTTCAGAAAACCGCAATGGAATTTTTTTAGTTCGTGAAAGCAATACATCAAGTGGGGATTATGTTTTATCTGTTTTCTTTCAGGTACAAGCCCATAATAATAAATAAGATATATATGGGTTGATTAAAAATAAATTGAATATTTTAGGAAAAAATTTGTCATTATCAAATAAGAAGACATGGAGAGGATGCCTTTTTTTCCATTAAAGATGTAAAATTTCATGGCTTAGAAACTTTAATAGAATTTTATAGAAAATCTGCAGATGAGTTAGAAACGCAATTAAATGAATTTGTTAAAGGTGTGGATATTTTAATTTTACTATATTCTCTATCTCTATTTATAACATTGATTAATTTTCAGGACAACCCCCACCGAATGATTCCCGAAGCCACGGACGAACAAATTTACTTCATCGTGCAACCAAAGAAAATAATAAAACCATTGTTTCAGAACTTTTAAAATGTGGTTATAGAAATTTCGATGCCAAGAATCAAAATGGACAAACTGCACTTCATGTTGCATGTATCAATAGTTCCGAAGAAATTTTAAAATTGTTAATCAATGTTGGAGCAAATGTTAATTGCAGAGATACTGAAGGCAATACACCATTGCATGTAAATATTTTAAAAATGTAATTTAATTAAGATTTTAAAACAATTTTTTTCTGGTTTAGTATGCTTGTAGAACAAAATCTGTTAGTTTTATTAAGACATTAATTAATGCTAAAGCCAATATCCATATACGAAATATAACCACCGGATACGTTCCATTACATGATGCTGCAAAATCTGGAAACTTAGAAATCGTAAAATTGCTCTTAGAATTAGATGCTGCTCACTTAGCTAGAACGAGTAGCGGCGAGTTTCCGTTAGATTTAGCTATTGAAGCAGGTCATCATGATGTTATAAATTTACTAAAAAACTACATTCCTAAACCACCTAACACTAACAAAGACCATTGGTATCATGGGACTTTATCAAGAGATGAAGCAGTTCTTCTACTGAATGAATTTGCTGAAGAATGTAGAAAACGACCAAAAGAAAATAATTGTTCTGATTCAAACGACAAAAATGATCCTTCAGGACTATTTTTGATCAGATTTTCTAACAGAACTGGTTATGTTCTAACATTACTAGCAGATAATGAAGTCAGAAATTTTAAAATACAACAATATGTAAGTGAAATTTTTATAGTTGAGGAAATGGAATTAAAGTAAACTCAAAATTCTTTCTAGTTTTCGCACACCCATCATTTTTATATAGACGAAGGACCTTATCTGCCTTCTTTAGAGCATCTGGTGCAACATTATTCGACTTATTCCGATGGTTTACCTGTAAATTTACGTTTGCCAGTCCCGCCAAAACCAAAACCACCATTACCACAGTTTTCTACTATGCCGAAAGCTTCCTCCAAAAGATATTTGGGCCATAAAACATCAATAGGTAATCTTTCAGCTGATACGCCGTATATACCTCAAGCGATCACATCTCCTCATCCTGGAGACGATGCAATGAATAGAGTTGGTTTATTTGAAGGGGGTGTTAGTCCCCCGCCACCAATTAATTATAGTGAAGGAAATTTTCAAACTAATAGTGTAGGGAGCATTGAGAAAAAATTAAAAGACAAACGCGACATGACAATATTTCGTAGTTTTAAGCCTCGCTCACAAAAAAAAAATTACCTCGTAGATGGCGTACGTAGTTTGAGGAAAGCAAAGTTAAAATCACCAAATAAACATGAACAACGAAAACTATCTCATGACGAAAAGATGTTGCAAGGAAGTAGTTGCCTAGATAAAGATGATCCTGAATTAAGCATTAAACGTATTGAACCACTTATGAAAAATTTGTGTTTTTCGACAGACTTTATTAATAAATCAGCTTGTGAAAGCTTTTATAACATACCTAAGAAGAGTTGTTCTATTGTCGATATAGACATTGGAGAAAATGATATTAACAAATCGAACTTCCCAAAAATTGATAGAATCAACGCAAATATTCAAGAAGACTCGAAACCTGAAGAAATAGAGGAAAATTATTATACAAAAAGTGATAAAATGATAGAAATGGAACGAAATGAGGGAATTTCTAGAAACGACCAATATTTTATTGACGCTCCTCCACCAATTAATATGAAGTGAGTATTAGAATATATATTGTAAAAAATATGAATATTTTGTAAATATTTTATGTTTTGATTTTATTTGTTGTTAATATTTTAAGAACCTATCCTCAAACAACAATCAACAACTCGAATTTGAAATGCGATCCATCTAATAATACATCTCCTGCTGATTATGTTCCTACTGTAGATGTCCGACAATTTATAGATGGACTGAGCCGTTTCAATTCATCTCCAAAAAACTTAGATGAATCTTCAGCAGAATTACGAGAACTATCTAAGCATCCGGAAAGATTAGATTCTATTATATCAAACGCCAGTACTGCTAGTGAAATTACCCACTTTTTAAATCGACAGAATAATTCTAACCAATTAGCCAATCCTGAAGTTAAATCAAAATCCAACTATTTCATTCCTAGTGAATGCTTAGTATTAAAGGAAATAATAGGTGAAGGTGAATTTGGTTCTGTTTATCGAGGGTATTTAGTACAGCAAGGGTCGGGAAAAAATGTTGAAAGTGGTTTAAGCTCTATTCGATATGAAGTAGCCATCAAAACTTTACACGATGATTGTCGTATGAACAAGCAAGAATTTTTACGTGAGGCATCTGTCATGATAAGACTGCAACATCATTGTATTGTTAACTTAATTGGCATTTCTAAAAGTTCATCTAGCTTAATGATGGTTCAAGAGTTGGTATCTCTTGGTTCTATGTTACAATACATAATACAAAATACAAATAAAATAAATCCGAATTATGAACTAAAATTATGGGCATCCCAGATTGCTTGTGGTATGCATTATTTAGAGTCCCAACATTTCGTTCACCGTGATCTAGCAGCCAGAAATATCTTATTGTCTTCAAGAAATCAAGCAAAAATTAGTGATTTCGGCTTATCAAGAGCCATTGGTACTGGAAATGATTGTTATCAAGCTAGTCAAGGTGGAAAATGGCCAATAAAATGGTATAAAATAATTAAAAAAATAATTGTAAAATAAACATAATTTAAAAAAATTTAAGGTATGCACCAGAAAGTTTTAATCATGGGTATTTTTCTCATGCAAGCGATGTGTGGTCTTTTGGAGTTACCCTGTGGGAAATGTATTCAATGGGGGAACCACCATATGGTGATATGAGGGGTGTTGATGCAATAAAATTGATAGAAGAAGGAAAACGGTTATCTCAACCGGCATTATGTCCCGATAATGTATATAAAATAATGGAGCATTGTTGGAATTATAAACCAAAAGATCGACCTACATTCCGTTATTTAACCGAATTTTTTGCTAGTGATCCTGATTATCAAAATATTTTGGAATTAGTAAAAAGTGAACATATAAGTTAAATTAATTTTTTATGTAAAAGGTGAACATATAATACAGTTATGTTTTTATTTAAAAATAAATATCAAATGTGTATGTTAATATTTTATAATTTTAATTTATATTTGTTAATTAATTTTATGCAAAACAATTATATGTAATCCAATCCATACGTATAGTAGCTGTGAATTTTTTACACAAAAAAAGCAAAGCAAAAATTTACATTTTGTTAATCTGAATCGTATTTAAAAGTCTAGCATTCAAAATGCCATAAAAGTGTGTAAATTTTTGAAAATTAAAAATAATTCTATTTTTTTTTTTTGTATTTCATTTTCAGTTATTTTAGCTAGATATTAATTAATAATTATGAATAAATTCTATAAATTAAATCAAAATTTTTATAATGAGAAACAATATTATATAATAATTTGTACCTATCTTTCTATGAAAATAAAAAAATCGTATATTTTGAACCATTTTTTGTATACAAAACTTTTGTATTTTTATAAAGGTTACAAATTTATTAATAAATAAGTTTATAAAATAAATTAAATAATGAAATTCTTTCAATACTAGTCTTATCTTCTATATCTTCTCTATATTCTCTATATTAATATAAGTAAATATTAAATCTCTGTATATCCTAGCAGTTTAAATGTCTTGAAATGTGGCGATATTATAAATTTTCGTAAAAAGGTGCAATTTAATACATTATCTACTAAAATTGGCAGTCTCTGCAGTGTAACATGTAGTCCTAATATGTAGAAACTCCTAGAATCATAGTAGTTCCAAAGGCATTGGAATTGGAACCAAAGAAATACTTATTAATTATTAACATGTACCATGGCATACAAAAGCAAAGCAGTGCATAAATTTATTGACAGTTGTGACGTCATGGGACTCGATACTAAAAAATTATATAAAAGAAGTTATACCACATGGATATCAAAGAAAAGTTAATTATTTTTAATTAATTTTGTTTTCAAGTTTTTTGTTGTATTCGTATTCAACTAAATAATCTCATTTTGATATACAGATTTTTTACATCTACGCAATGCCGAAATAATTTTTGATTAATGTAAGTGGTGCTCTAAAAGTTATTTACTTGTATTGTTTTAGCCCCTTTTCTGAAATTTTATCTACACACGTAAAATTAAAATTTTTAAAAATTGCATTCTTTAATAATAGCACAATTATTGAAAATCAACTGTGTTATATTTATTAACATCAATATATATGTTAAAATTAATACAATTTGCGAAGAGATTAGATATAAACAAGTCGTTTATTTTAACATATACTTTGACGTTGTCAAAAAATTACTTTGTTATTTTTTAATTTTTAATAGAGTTATTTTAAAACTAGCTTCGGCTCATTATTACATAAAATAGCTAATTAGCTGAAATATTTTTTAATATTTGTCTCGGGATGAGGCGTATTTTTTAAATATTTTTATATTTTGTTTTCATTTTTATAATTCTAAAATAAAATGTACATAACAACTAAAATACAAAAGTACTCGATTAGTTCAAATGTCAGCCGTTAATAAATATTTTCTATTCAAAATAAGACAAATTGCTTCCTCTGGTATTCTTATTTCACTTCTATTTACATTAACTGATGTTTAAAACAAATTGTCAAACTATTTCAATAAAAAACAAACAAACAAAACAGTTAGTACATAGTTAAGTTATTCTAATGTCATAACAAAAAGTTATATTTATATACAAATTATAAATATGGAAATATTAAAAAAAACGGGAGCAATTAAATATATATAACGGTAAAAAGTGTGCACAATTTTAATTTTGTTTACATTATTTTTCGATAAAATGCTCATACTTTGGTAAGATTTTTTGTAATATGCACGTACATATGTACATACATATAAAATTATTGAATAGGCTTATGCATAGTACATTGTATAATAAATTGAAGTTATCAAATTTTATAGCAATTGCATTAAAAAATTTGCAGATTGCACGTAATAAATAATATGCATATTTTTCATTAATTTACTTCATTATTGTGTGTATATTAAGCTTGTTTATCACATTAATTATCGTTGCCAATTAGGATATTTCATGATTAATTTCATACGAGTAGGATAATATACAAGTTACGATATTAGGGTATGTGCAAGTATATATGGGTAGGTAATTTTTTCACACGCCCTTAACTATTATTTATTGTAAAATATATGTATGTACATATACATACATATACTATATTATGATTATTCAGTTTTTCTGGATTTAAAATATAAAATAAGAAGTAGGGCTGCTAATATTTTTATTAACATAATTATAGTCAACAAACATAAGTATGCAATTTATTAAAAAGAAATTAAAAGCTTGTCAAAAACTTAGGAACCTGCAAAATTTTTTATTTTAACAAGCCTTATACAGTTTTTTAAAACTGTGTTCTAAATCATTCTTAGTTAAGTAGCTAAGGTATGTATTTATACTTACGCTATTGACTATAACAAAAAAATAACTAAAACAACAATAAATAGCGCTACAATTTTATGCATCTATAGATCAGGTCTATTTTTATACGCAGGTAGGTACCTACTACCAATAAATGCAAATTATATTACAAAATTAAATGTGTTAAATTCAAATTGCTAATACAACAATCTTAATAATGATCAATAAATTAAAAGTTATAACAGATCAAAGACCGTATTCATTAACAGGTGTTATTATTAATTAACCTCACTAGAAAAATACATTCTACATAAAAAAACAGTTATATTAAGTTATTATTAAAATTTTATAAAAAATTATTTATTGATTATGAAAAGAAAATAAAATATCTGTAAATAACTAAATAAAATATTTTTTTGTGATACCTATAAATAAATGAATGAGTAAAAATCAATTATACAAAGAATTATTAAATTGCTTGTGCAGTAAACTTTCGTTATTTTTATATTTTTTAACGATTTTCTAATCTAATTTGAACACCATATTCAGCTTTAAGGGTCAAAACGCTTGCTAAAACTGGATCATAATCAAATTTACCCAAATTTTCATAATTTCCATTGACATTTAAACATTCGTCATTTGGTGGTAAAATTATAAAATTTCTCACAATATGTGAAACAATTGATTTCATTTCTAGCATTGCAAACTTTTGTCCAATACAATTTCTTGGCCCAGCACTAAATGGTACATATTCAAATGGATTTGTTTTCTCCCGGTCACTATTAAATCGTTCTGGATCAAATTTATATGGATCAGGAAAGTATTCTTTCTTGTATCCCATCGCAAAAACAAATAATAATAATGTTGAGCCCGCCGGTATTATATTTCCATCTGCATTATAATAATAATAATTAAATAATAGAATTAAAAAACAAATTAAGTTACTCATATTAACGGTCTCATTAGTTTTTCTACCAATCAAAGGTACACTGGGATAAAGCCTTTGAGCTTCTTTAATAACCATCTCTAAATATTTCATACCTTGTACATCTTGATAGGACGGATCAATATTTTTAAGCTCATTTCCAAAAAGTAGTTTTTGTTCCTCATAAACTTTTTGCTTTCAAAATAAAATAATGTTTTAAAAAAACTAATTATAAATACATATAAAAGTAAAATAATAATAAAGGTTAGGTATATGAAAAATACAAGAAAACTAATTAAAATAACTAGAATTAATTTTTTACTTGAATTTCGGGATGTCTTGAGAGTAAATAAATTGTAAAGGTAATTCCAGAAGTTGTCGTATCGTGACCCTGCAATAAATTATGATAAATCCGCATTGTTACAAATATGTTTTTTAATATTTAAATCTTTAAATTGCCGAATTATAGATAATATAGATTAATAATATACCTCAAACATAAATGTTTGAACCTCTTCATAAATTTCTTCATTTGTTAGGGGTTTATCATCTATCGTTGATGTTAATAATGTATCTAAAAATACTTGTTTCCTTTTGCCAATTGTGTCAGAAGAATCTAAATTTTCTTCAGTACTTGAATTTTCTTCTAGTAAAATTCGTCTTTTTTCAATTACCTAAAATTTAAATTATTATTTATTTTATTATTGATATAATAAAAATATTTACATCCATTGAAAACGCTCTTAAAATATTTAATGCGTTTTTTTGCATTGAAGACTCTTTATATAAATGAAATAACATTGGAATTTGCATAAAAGGATTGAATATACGATTTTGGACGACGTAACATAAGCTGTAATTAGTATACTTTAATTAAAAATATTTAACACCATATTGAATTATTCAATTTAGCATATTGTAATATACTTACTCTTGAAAAGATTTTACAACTTGAGAATTATTATTTTCTAAAGCATTTATTGCTGTTCCCATTGCTGTTTCACAAATTACATCTAAAGTTGTATAATGAATTTTATCTTGAATATCAAATATTTCTTTTGTTGCAGCTTTCAATTTTAAATTATCAACAAATTTTTTTGATCTCTCCTTTATAACATCATGAAAATCAATCAAAATTTTAAAATGAAATGATGGTGTAATCATTTTACGATGTTTAAACCATTTTATACCAGTACTAGTTAATAAACCTTGTCCTAACCATGGATGTAGTAATTTATATGCATTAGCTTTATCAATAAGTGTATTACTGGATAAAATAAACTTTAAATTCATTATATATTATTATATTAAAAATAATAATAAATAATTTATTATTTACCTCTATGTCCTTTGCATCTGATACAATTATAAAAGGATTTCTGCCTACCCAAACTCGAAAAAGTTCATGATTATATTCATGCCAAAATTTTAAAAATGAGCTCAAGTATGCTAAAATTATAATTAATTTAATATTCTATTAGAATAAATTATATTTTATATTAAATATTATAAGTAAAGAATATTTTTTTTTAACGTTGTGCTTATCACATTTATTTTTTATTGCAAGATTCATATAAAAATATTTCAAGTAATCTAAATTTTGTTGTTTGTAGTCTATCAAATGTGTGTACGTTATGTCTATATGTATAAACACTCCTTCGTGTAATTATTCATTCAATTTCATATAATAGCTTTTCTTTATAATATACTATACTTATAGCATTTGAAGTCTTTCCTCGTTTCTCTCATTAAAATATTATAAAATATACAAAAATATTATAATTTACATTAAATAGTTGCAATAAGAATTTTAATTATCTATTTTGAATTTTATTGATTTTTAAGCTTAAATAAGCAAGGTGAAATTTAATAATCTAATATACTTAAAGATAATAAAACACACGCTATATATTTATATAATACATAAAATATTTTCATTTTAATTTATAATACATTATACATACATATAATGTTTGTGTAATGCAAGTAACTTACTTATATCCAAATGATCTCATTTTAAATAAATTTACAATGTCTTCAATCGTAGAAATTTTGAATTCTAAATCAAAATTTATGATATTAAATGAAATTTTATTTGCATAATATTTCTGTGTTATTGAAAACTTATTTTGAAAAATTTTAATTACCAAATTTATTAAAATTTATTAGCGTGATCAAAATCAAAAATATTATAATATTTAATTAAAATTTATTAGCGTGATCAAAATTAAAAATATTATAATATTAAGTTATTATATATTATAATTTTTCTTTTAATTTTCTTACCAACTGGATTTAATCCTAGTTGATGAGTATTTCCTATAATTGGTATTGGTGTAGGACCCGGAAACTTTTCTATATATTTCCATTGTATATGATATTTATATAAACAATATGTTGTTATAAATATTATTAAAAATGTTATAAGAAATACAAGCATTATTCGAAGAAAATAAATTACAAAAATTCGAAATACAAAATATTTGAATTAAAAAAAAATGAAAATTAATTCTTCCGTTCACTCTTGAACACGTCTTATCGTAACGATGTTCTTTTACTTACTGTCAATGACCGGTTTAAAAATATATAATTTTATACAATACTCGTGAGCAATAAATATTTTAAATTGTAATGATCGAAAATAATATTATGAATGGAAATCTGTGTGAATAAGAATAAAATAAAAACATAAACATGTCAGGATCTCAATAATATAGCCATTGATTAACATTGAATTCTTTCGTTCTCATTTTTAATTATTATTCTCTTTGTGATTTTTATTTAAATTTTCATTCTCTTTTTACTCTCAGCCGAAGAAAAAAATAAAAATATAATAAAATTTTTCGATTGTTTTTAAAATTTAAAACCAGCTTCTTCTCTCAGTTATTCTATGCTCTTAGTACTATTTAATTAGCGATTATGTTATAGTATTTCAAGTGCAATAGAGAGAAAAGGGTCACCATACTACAGAAAAGAGAAAAATCTTATAATTAATATTTTTTATAAAAATTTACGTTGATTATATTATTAAGCTTTAAAAAACATTTGAGCTTTTTCTGTAGGTGCGATGCAATAAAACGCTGTCATTTTGATTTTTTTTAAATTTGATCGATGTATATATTGTACGTATTTAACTTTACAATCCCGAACGATATTCAAGTTGAGTGTAAAAGGAAAGGTATAAGTATAATGTATAATATTATGCATAAAATTTTCAGAATCATACTGGATATATAAGAAAAACTAAAAATATAATTGAGAGTAGTTGAAATAGTTTACTACCAAAAAGTTGATACAATATGGCATCCCAATTCGAAAAACTAAAAAAAACAAAAGAGAAAAAGAGAAAAAAATACTAGATTTGTATACAACAATACAACTGAAAAAAACCAGTTGCATACAGTGTCTCATATACATATACATATATATACATACGTATGTATATCTATTGCATAAACATAAATTCTATAGAACAAAAAATTTAAGTTACAATAAAAACTTTTGGGGAGACTCGTTTTAATTATGTATGTACACATATTTTTACAAATTCGCAAAAAAAAAAAAAAAAATTGAACAACTCAACAAAAATAGTATCAAAAAATTTTTTCGATTTTCATTTTTCTGCTCAAATTCTATCATTTTCATTAGATTAAATAGAGAATTATGAAGTTCATTCGAATATGTCGTAGTTTTCACTATATCCCGTTTAATTACAGCGTTGAAAATATTCCCTTGGCTATTCCTAATGAAATAAGGAACCTAAGTGTTATTTATGATAACCGCTTATCATACAATAAACATATCGATTGTATGATGTCAAAGGCACTTTTACTATACTGGGTTTTACAAAAAGAAATTCATTCGAATTTTCTGATTCGTACACATTAAAAATGCTTTATCTTTTTTTGGTAAGATCAAAATTATGGAGTGCTAGTGTACGAATTGAGTCAGTTTAAAACATATTTTATTAGAGGTGTCGCAAATTCGATTGAAGATGCGGTCTTTCTTCCCTTTAAGATAGATAAATGTATGTTTTTATAAATTTCGAAAGTTTTGTTTTTAAAAGAAAGTAGGCAAGTGCAAATTAAATGCTCTAATTTGTTAAGTATAATTTCGATTCATTTGTTTTGCCATTTTAGCAAGGCCTAATAATGATTTCGTTACAAATGAGATGTATATAGATCAAACTATGCTTTTTTTACACTAAGTGTAAATTGAAAAATATTAATTAGTGTATTTAATACAATTTTGGATTTTAATTATTCATGAATCACATTTAAGAATGAAGTTGAAAAATTATTTTATGTAGTTTATAGCTATAAGTAAGTTGTATTTTTAGTTTTAAGTGAAAAATTTCTGTAAGGGTCATGCCTATAGTAGGAAATAAATAATAAATGACAACTTCTTTGAACCTGTAAATGAAGCCATAAATTTTGAATATTTAAAATTAAAATTAAAAAGAAAAACTTTTAAAAACATAAAATGCGAGTTGCAACATTTTTCTCGTTATACGTTATTTAGTAATTATGCCTGTGTAAATTATTACAAATTTTAATATGCATAATTGTTATAAAGCCCGATCAGCTGAGAATTTTAAAACTATATACACATATGAATGATTGATAATTTGAGATTTCACATATGCATGTACATACATATAAGTATAAATATTAAAAAAATTGATAAGCCAACTGCTAAAGTATCAAGTATTTTACTAAACTATTCAAGTGAATTGATTGAAAAAGTTTTTAAATGATTTTTCTAATTTTTATATACATAGGTATGTATGCACTTAAATATACGCATGTATGTGTTTACCATGTGTACTCTATATACTACATAAAAATTACAAAAATATAAGGTTAAAAAAAACTTATATGAATAACATTTATTAGTTTTTTTCAGTAGATAATACTAAGCTATTTAAGATAGTATATGGTTATAGCCAAAGTTATTTAAGATTTTACTTAGTCTCGTGCTAGCAAATATATAATTTACAATCAAAATATTGTACTTGTAAGGAAAATCAAGATTGTACAGTAATTATTATTTAGATAAATAAAATAATATTGGAATTTACTCTTGATAAGGAAATAAAAAAAAGTAAGTACATGCATACATACATGCATACGTATTTATAATTTATATTAACATAAATTTTATATAAATTTTCCAATAAACATGCGTATGTACTCGTAATAATCGCGATCGAACGAATAGATTCAATGTTTTGTGATTCTCATTGCTAAACAAGTCTATAAAATTATTAATAATATTTCTTAAAATTTTTTGTTATACGTTCTCATTACATAACTATTTCATTGCATGTTATTTTTAATTATATATTACGTACTTAAATGAAAAATAATAATAAAAAAACGTTTAAAACAAAGTATTTTTTTTTTTTTGCAAATCACTGTAAAAAACTTAATAAATTGTGTTTTAAGTGCTTTTTTTTTGTGACAATAGAAAATACTTATTATTAAACTTGTCGAAGAAAATATAGGACTTGCGTTATTTTTTTTAATACTTCCAATGAATTCGAGAAACATTTGCTTATTTCCACACGAATGACTGTTTAAAAGAACTTGTTCACTCTTTAAGATAGAAAGGTACAATTTTATACACAACCGTATATTTATTTGAAATATAAAATATTTCTCTGGAAGGGAATTTTTTGTTTACATCTTCAAAAAGTTGTAGCCCATGATAGCCTTAAAAATTGAATATGTTTTTAATTTATTCAATAAAACTCAGAAATTTTCTTCACCTAACAAAAATTTTTTTTACTCAAATTTTTAATATCGCTTTTATGTTAGGTGTGAGAGTCTACAATTTTATCAGTTTCGAGACAATTATATAATAATAAGTGCCTAATTTTATTCAAAATTTTTAAAAGGGAAATGTCCTAATTTACAAACCATAAAATCGATTTGTATTTATTTTCTTATACATTTTGCTGTCATGAAGGTTACAGTACAAATTTTTGTGTTAAAATTTCATTTTGTGCGCAATCTAATTTATATTGTAGTAATTTCTCTAAACCTATAACTGAATCATAATACATATGTGATTTCAGTTCGTAATAAAACAAGTTCTAAAATAACAAAAAATTTTGATTTTTGAGTCGAACATTTTAAATTTTTATTTTTAAAACAAAATTTTAATATTTTAAAGTACATAAACGTTTTATATTTTTTTAATAAAAAATTTTTTTTTTCTTTTTAACGATTTTCCAATTTAATTTTTAAACCGTATTCAGCTTTAAGGGTTAAAACCACTGCCAAAACTGGGTCATAATCAAATTTTCCCAAATTTTCATAATCTCCATTAACTTTTAAACATTCATCACTTGGTGGTAAAATTTTAAAATTTCTTACAACATGTGAGACAATTGATTTCATTTCTAGCATGGCAAATTTTTGACCAATACAATTTCTTGGACCAGCACTAAATGGTACATATTCAAATGGATTTGCCTTTTCTCGATCAATACTAAATCTTTCTGGATCAAATTTATACGGGTCAGGAAAATATTTCTCATTATATCCCATTGCAAAAAGGAATAATGATAAAGCTGTATTTTTTGGTATGATTTTTCCATCTAATTAATGAAAAATAAATTAAGCATTAAATTAATTTTAGATTTAATCAGCTTACTTAATTCAATAGTTTCAGTTGTTTCTCGTGCAATTAATGGTACACTAGGATATAATCGTTGACATTCTTTAATAACCATATCCAAATATTTCATGTTCTGTATATCCTGATAAGATGGATCGAAATTTTTAAGGTCATCGCCAAAGAGTGATTTTTGTTCTTCATAAACTTTTTTCTATAACAATCAAAATTGCATATAAGTGTTATGGAAATATTTTCAAAATAAAAATATATTTGGGAAAAATAAGGGGAAGTGAATATTTGAATAAATTTTGTTCAAACCTGGATTTCGGGATGTCTTGATAAAAGAAAAATTGCGAATGTAATTCCCGAAGAAGTTGTGTCATGCCCCTTTAAAAAATAAATATTTAAAAAAATTATAAAACACATTAATTGGTAGGCCATTATATTTAAATTAACTATTATTTTATACCCAACTTTACCTCAAACATAAAGGTTTGAACTTCTTCAAATATTTCTTGATTCGTTAGCGGTTTTCCATCAATAGTAGATGTCAATAAAGTATCCAAAAATACTTGTTTCTTTTTACCAATACCATCCGAATTAGTGTTTCCATTTGCTTCCTCACTCATAATTAGATTTCGGCGCTTTTCTATAACCTGAAAAAAAAAAACAATCATATAAACTTTAATGTTTCATTTTCTTAATTTAAAATATAATCTTACATCCATTGAAAAAGATTTCAATATCTTCAATGCTTTTTCTTGCATTCCATGCTCTTTATATAAACGGAATAATATTGGATTACCCATAAATGGACTAAATGTTCGATTTTCTATAACATAACATAAACTGAAAATCAATAATATAAAATTTTTAACATAAATGTTTCAAGAAAGTTTTAAATTGTCATTTTCAACTTACTCTTGAAAGGCTCTTACAACTTCTGAATTATTATTTTCTAATGCATTTATTGCTGTTCCCATTGCTGTTTCACAAATAACATCTAATGTTGTATAATGTACTTTTTCTTGTATATCAAAAATTTCTTTTGTATCAGCTTTTAATTTTAAATGTTTAACAAATATTTTTGACCTTTCTTTCATTATATCGTGAAAATCGACTAAAATTTTAAAATGAAATGATGGTGTAATCATTTTACGATGTTTGAACCATTTAACGCCATTGGCTGTTAATAAGCCTTCACCTAACCATGGATGTAAAAGTTCATATGTAGAGGCTTTTTGTAATAATGTGTTACTTGACAGAACAACCTAAAAAATTGTATGTAATAAAGAAATTTGGTTTTTGAATATTTTTCTTTTGTGTTTTGTATAAAATATGTAATTTACTTCAACTTCTTTAGGATCTGAAATAACTATATAAGGCTGATTTCCAATCCAAATACGAAAAGTCTCATGATTATATTTAGAATTGTATTTCATAAATGAACTTAAGTATTCTAAAAAGATAAAAAAATTTTACATGTTATCAATAAATTAATGTTATATTTGTAAATATGTAATTTCTAAATTTTTTTTAAGCAGAATTAAATCGCTTCTTTTTCATAAATTTTATGATCCGCAGATAAATTAAAATTGCATTCCAATAATTAAAATTAAATTAAAAATAATTAAAAATAAAACTCTTTAGGAGTGTGATTTTTAACTTAATATTTAATTATGCAGTAATATAATATTGCATAAAATTAGGCGAACGTATCAAACACATAAAGAAAATTTTATACTTTATAATTATGAATAATATTTTAGAGTATTTCTTCAATATTTATTTAAATAAATCAATTCTCTTAATTCAGTAAAATTCTGTTAATCTTTAAATTGAACCTTATATACATACATACGTATTAAAGAATGATTTGTTATAATATCAATACTTAATGAAATTAAGTTTTGACCCTTACATTAATTAATGAATCGGTAAGCGAATAAAGGGGTTAACTTACATTTGCATCTTAAGACTTTTTTTAATTAACAAATTGTAAAAATATTAATTTTTTTGTTACTAAACTCCTCTATGTGCCCTGTCAATCTTGTCTTCTATTAAGTTTCTAGCTATAAGAGTAATCACAGTTGAAAATATATGAAATTTAATGAGGTTCTATCCGAGCAGTTCGATTTTCTTCAAAATGTTAGTTAAGCCCTTTGTCCATTTACCACTTTTTTAATTATTAATTACTTTAAATAAACTCAATTTTTAAAATTATAAAAAGTAATATGATCGAAAAATTAAATTACAATTAAATGTTACTTTTATTTAACATTATTAATATTAATATTAAATATTACTAAAAGATTTTCAAGAAAATTTTATTTCAAAGACATTGTTCGTTTAAATACACAACGTCATGGTAAAAAATAAAATTTAAATGATTTTAAAATTCTAATCATAAGTTTTCTAATCGAAAGCTTTTTGTGATTATCGTGTAATATGGTACGTCTTAGATATGTAAATAGGAAGGTAAATAATTATGAGATAGAATGAGAATTTATTTGTTTTTTTTATTTGGAAAAGTGGTAATAATGAGCTTGTCAAAAGAATACAAAAATTCTAAATTTTATTATATTTATTTTTTTTTTACTTTGATAATTTGATTGTTTGATTAAATTTAATTTGATTGTTCTTTTATATCGTCTATCTCTCAGATTTACAATTAATTCGAAAATCTAGTTTTGAGAAACTTTATAAGATTGTTATTAAATAAAAGTTACTGTTTACATATACCACAAAATCTGGGAGGGTAGGGGGTCGTGCAAAATTTTAAAAAATTTTCAATTTTTTGACAAGGTAGGGGGTCGTGCAAAATTTTAAAAAAATTTCAATTTTTTGACAAGGTAGGGGGTCGTGCAAAATTTTAAAAAAATTTCAATTTTTTGACAAGGTAGGGGGTCGTGCAAAATTTTAAAAAATTTTCAATTTTTTGACAAGGTAGGGGGTCGTGCAAAATTTTAAAAAATTTTCAATTTTTTGACAAGGTAGAGGGTCGTGCAAAATTTTAAAAAATTTTCAATTTTTTGACAAGGTAGGGGGTCGTGTAAAATTTTAAAAAAATTTCAATTTTTTGACAAGGTAGGGGGTCGTGCAAAATTTTAAAAAAATTTCAATTTTTTGACAAGGTAGGGGGTCGTGCAAAATTTTAAAAAATTTTCAATTTTTTGATAAGGTCGTGCAAAATTTTAAAAAAATTTCAATTTTTTGACAAGGTAGGGGGTCGTGCAAAATTTTAAAAAAATTTCAATTTTTTGACAAGGTAGGGGGTCGTGCAAAATTTTAAAAAATTTTCAATTTTTTGACAAGGTAGGGGGTCGTGCAAAATTTTAAAAAAATTTCAATTTTTTGACAAGGTAGGGGGTCGTGCAAAATTTTAAAAAATTTTCAATTTTTTGACAAGGTAGGGGGTCGTGCAAAATTTTAAAAAAATTTCAATTTTTTGACAAGGTAGGGGGTCGTGCAAAATTTTAAAAAATTTTCAATTTTTTGATAAGGTCGTGCAAAATTTTAAAAAAATTTCAATTTTTTGACAAGGTAGGGGGTCGTGTAAAATTTTAAAAAAATTTCAATTTTTTGACAAGGTAGGGGGTCGTGCAAAATTTTAAAAAATTTTCAATTTTTTGACAAGGTAGGGGGTCGTGCAAAATTTTAAAAAAATTTCAATTTTTTGACAAGGTAGGGGGTCGTGCAAAATTTTAAAAAATTTTCAATTTTTTGATAAGGTAGGGGGTCGTGCAAAATTTTAAAAAATTTTCAATTTTTTGATAAGGTAGGGGGTCGTGCAAAATTTTAAAAAATTTTCAATTTTTTGACAAGGTAGGGGGTCGTGCAAAATTTTAAAAAAATTTCAATTTTTTGACAAGGTAGGAGGTCGTGCAAAATTTTAAAAAATTTTCAATTTTTTGACAAGGTAGGGGGTCGTGCAAAATTTTAAAAAATTTTCAATTTTTTGACAAGGTAGGGGGTCGTGCAAAATTTTAAAAAAATTTCAATTTTTTGACAAGGTAGGGGGTCGTGCAAAATTTTAAAAAAATTTCAATTTTTTGACAAGGTCGTGCAAAATTTTAAAAAAATTTCAATTTTTTGACAAGGTAGGGGGTCGTGCAAAATTTTAAAAAAATTTCAATTTTTTGACAAGGTAGGGGGTCGTGCAAAATTTTAAAAAAATTTCAATTTTTTGACAAGGTAAGGGGGTCGTGCAAAATTTTAAAAAAATTTCAATTTTTTGACAAGGTAGGGGGTCGTGCAAAATTTTAAAAAATTTTCAATTTTTTGACAAGGTAGGGGGTCGTGCAAAATTTTAAAAAATTTTCAATTTTTTGACAAGGTAGGGGGTCGTGCAAAATTTTAAAAAATTTTCAATTTTTTGACAAGGTAAGGGGTCGTGCAAAATTTTAAAAAAATTTCAATTTTTTGACAAGGTAGGGGGTCGTGCAAAATTTTAAAAAATTTTCAATTTTTTGACAAGGTAGGGGGTCGTGCAAAATTTTAAAAAATTTTCAATTTTTTGACAAGGTAGGGGGTCGTGCAAAATTTTAAAAAAATTTCAATTTTTTGACAAGGTAGAGGGTCGTGCAAAATTTTAAAAAATTTTCAATTTTTTGACAAGGTAGGGGGTCGTGTAAAATTTTAAAAAAATTTCAATTTTTTGACAAGGTAGGGGGTCGTGCAAAATTTTAAAAAATTTTCAATTTTTTGACAAGGTAGGGGGTCGTGCAAAATTTTAAAAAAATTTCAATTTTTTGACAAGGTAGGGGGTCGTGCAAAATTTTAAAAAATTTTCAATTTTTTGACAAGGTAGGGGGTCGTGCAAAATTTTAAAAAAATTTCAATTTTTTGACAAGGTAGGGGGTCGTGCAAAATTTTAAAAAATTTTCAATTTTTTGACAAGGTAGGGGGTCGTGCAAAATTTTAAAAAAATTTCAATTTTTTGACAAGGTAGGGGGTCGTGCAAAATTTTAAAAAAATTTCAATTTTTTGACAAGGTAGGGGGTCGTGCAAAATTTTAAAAAATTTTCAATTTTTTGACAAGGTAGGGGGTCGTGCAAAATTTTAAAAAATTTTCAATTTTTTGATAAGGTAGGGGGTCGTGCAAAATTTTAAAAAATTTTCAATTTTTTGACAAGGTAGGGGGTCGTGCAAAATTTTAAAAAATTTTCAATTTTTTGACAAGGTAGGGGGTCGTGCAAAATTTTAAAAAATTTTAAATTTTTTGACAAGGTAGGGGGTCGTGCAAAATTTTAAAAAATTTTCAATTTTTTGACAAGGTAGGGGGTCGTGCAAAATTTTAAAAAAATTTCAATTTTTTGACAAGGTAGGGGGTCGTGCAAAATTTTAAAAAAATTTCAATTTTTTGACAAGGTAGGGGGTCGTGCAAAATTTTAAAAAATTTTCAATTTTTTGACAAGGTAGGGGGTCGTGCAAAATTTTAAAAAATTTTCAATTTTTTGACAAGGTAGGGGGTCGTGCAAAATTTTAAAAAATTTTCAATTTTTTGACAAGGTAGGGGGTCGTGCAAAATTTTAAAAAATTTTCAATTTTTTGACAAGGTAGGGGGTCGTGCAAAATTTTAAAAAATTTCAATTTTTTGACAAGGTAGGGGGTCGTGCAAAATTTTAAAAAATTTTCAATTTTTTGACAAGGTAGGGGGTCGTGCAAAATTTTAAAAAAATTTCAATTTTTTGACAAGGTAGGGGGTCGTGCAAAATTTTAAAAAATTTTCAATTTTTTGACAAGGTAGGGGGTCGTGCAAAATTTTAAAAAATTTTCAATTTTTTGACAAGGTAGGGGGTCGTGCAAAATTTTAAAAAATTTTCAATTTTTTGACAAGGTAGGGGGTCGTGCAAAATTTTAAAAAATTTTCAATTTTTTGACAAGGTAGGGGGTCGTGCAAAATTTTAAAAAATTTTCAATTTTTTGACAAGGTAGGGGGTCGTGCAAAATTTTAAAAAAATTTCAATTTTTTGACAAGGTAGGGGGTCGTGCAAAATTTTAAAAAAATTTCAATTTTTTGACAAGGTAGGGGGTCGTGCAAAATTTTAAAAAATTTTCAATTTTTTGACAAGGTAGGGGGTCGTGCAAAATTTTAAAAAATTTTCAATTTTTTGACAAGGTAGGGGGTCGTGCAAAATTTTAAAAAATTTCAATTTTTTGACAAGGTAGGGGGTCGTGCAAAATTTTAAAAAATTTTCAATTTTTTGACAAGGTAGGGGGTCGTGCAAAATTTTAAAAAATTTTCAATTTTTTGACAAGGTAGGGGGTCGTGCAAAATTTTAAAAAATTTCAATTTTTTGACAAGGTAGGGGGTCGTGCAAAATTTTAAAAAATTTTCAATTTTTTGACAAGGTAGGGGGTCGTGCAAAATTTTAAAAAATTTTCAATTTTTTGACAAGGTAGGGGGTCGTGCAAAATTTTAAAAAATTTTCAATTTTTTGACAAGGTAGGGGGTCGTGCAAAATTTTAAAAAATTTTCAATTTTTTGACAAGGTAGGGGGTCGTGCAAAATTTTAAAAAATTTCAATTTTTTGACAAGGTAGGGGGTCGTGCAAAATTTTAAAAAATTTTCAATTTTTTGACAAGGAAGGGGGTCGTGCAAAATTTTAAAAAATTTTCAATTTTTTGACAAGGTAGGGGGTCGTGCAAAATTTTAAAAAAATTTCAATTTTTTGACAAGGTAGGGGGTCGTGCAAAATTTTAAAAAATTTTCAATTTTTTGACAAGGTAGGGGGTCGTGCAAAATTTTAAAAAAATTTCAATTTTTTGACAAGGTAGGGGGTCGTGCAAAATTTTAAAAAATTTTCAATTTTTTGACAAGGTAGGGGGTCGTGCAAAATTTTAAAAAAATTTCAATTTTTTGACAAGGTAGGGGTCGTGCAAAATTTTAAAAAAATTTCAATTTTTTGACAAGGTAGGGGGTCGTGCAAAATTTTAAAAAATTTTCAATTTTTTGACAAGGTAGGGGGTCGTGCAAAATTTTAAAAAAATTTCAATTTTTTGACAAGGTAGGGGGTCGTGCAAAATTTTAAAAAATTTTCAATTTTTTGACAAGGTAGGGGGTCGTGCAAAATTTTAAAAAAATTTCAATTTTTTGACAAGGTAGGGGGTCGTGCAAAATTTTAAAAAAATTTCAATTTTTTGACAAGGTAGGGGGTCGTGCAAAATTTTAAAAAAATTTCAATTTTTTGACAAGGTAGGGGTCGTGCAAAATTTTAAAAAAATTTCAATTTTTTGACAAGGTAGGGGGTCGTGCAAAATTTTAAAAAATTTTCAATTTTTTGACAAGGTAGGGGGTCGTGCAAAATTTTAAAAAATTTTCAATTTTTTGACAAGGTAGGGGGTCGCGCAAAATTTTAAAAAAAATTCAATTTTTTGACAAGGTAGGGGGTCGTGCAAAATTTTAAAAAAATTCAATTTTTTGACAAGGTAGGGGGTCGTGCAAAATTTTAAAAAAATTTCAATTTTTTGACAAGGTAGGGGGTCGTGCAAAATTTTAAAAAAATTTCAATTTTTTGACAAGGTAGGGGGTCGTGCAAAATTTTGAAAAAATTTTCAATTTTTTGACAAGGTAGGGGGTCGTGCAAAATTTAAAAAAAATTTCAATTTTTTGACAAGGTAGGGGGTCGTGCAAAATTTTAAAAAAATTTCAATTTTTTGACAAGGTAGGGGGTCGTGCAAAATTTTAAAAAATTTTCAATTTTTTGACAAGGTAGGGGGTCGTGCAAAATTTTAAAAAAATTTCAATTTTTTGACAAGGTAGGGGGTCGTGCAAAATTTTAAAAAATTTTCAATTTTTTGACAAGGTAGGGGGTCGTGCAAAATTTTAAAAAATTTTCAATTTTTTGACAAGGTAGGGAGGGGGTCGTGCAAAATTTTAAAAAATTTTCAATTTTTTGACAAGGTAGGGGGTCGTGCAAAATTTTAAAAAATTTTCAATTTTTTGACAAGGTAGGGAGGGGGTCGTGCAAAATTTTAAAAAATTTTCAATTTTTTGACAAGGTAGGGGGTCGTGCAAAATTTTAAAAAAATTTCAATTTTTTGACAAGGTAGGGGGTCGTGCAAAATTTTAAAAAATTTTCAATTTTTTGACAAGGTAGGGGGTCGTGCAAAATTTTAAAAAAATTTCAATTTTTTGACAAGGTAGGGGGTCGTGCAAAATTTTAAAAAAATTTCAATTTTTTGACAAGGAGGGGGTCGTGCAAAATTTTAAAAAAATTTCAATTTTTTGATAAGGTAGGGGGTCGTGCAAAATTTTAAAAAATTTTCAATTTTTTGATAAGGTAGGGGGTCGTGCAAAATTTTAAAAAATTTTCAATTTTTTGACAAGGTAGGGGGTCGTGCAAAATTTTAAAAAAATTTCAATTTTTTGACAAGGTAGGGGGTCGTGCAAAATTTTAAAAAATTTTCAATTTTTTGACAAGGTAGGGGGTCGTGCAAAATTTTAAAAAAATTTCAATTTTTTGACAAGGTAGGGGGTCGTGCAAAATTTTAAAAAAATTTCAATTTTTTGACAAGGTAGGGGGTCGTGCAAAATTTTAAAAAAATTTCAATTTTTTGACAAGGTAGGGGGTCGTGCAAAATTTTAAAAAAATTTCAATTTTTTGACAAGGTAGGGGGTCGTGCAAAATTTTGAAAAAAATTTCAATTTTTTGACAAGGTAGGGGGTCGTGCAAAATTTTAAAAAAATTTCAATTTTTTGACAAGGTAGGGGGTCGTGCAAAATTTTAAAAAAAATTCAATTCTTTGACAAGGTAGGGGGTCGTGCAAAATTTTAAAAAATTTTCAATTTTTTGACAAGGTAGGGGGTCGTGCAAAATTTTAAAAAATTTTCAATTTTTTGACAAGGTAGGGAGGGGGTCGTGCAAAATTTTAAAAAATTTTCAATTTTTTGACAAGGTAGGGGGTCGTGCAAAATTTTAAAAAAATTTCAATTTTTTGACAAGGTAGGGGGTCGTGCAAAATTTTAAAAAATTTTCAATTTTTTGACAAGGTAGGGGGTCGTGCAAAATTTTAAAAAATTTTCAATTTTTTGACAAGGTAGGGGGTCGTGCAAAATTTTAAAAAATTTTCAATTTTTTGACAAGGTAGGGGGTCGTGCAAAATTTTAAAAAAATTTCAATTTTTTGACAAGGTAGGGGGTCGTGCAAAATTTTAAAAAAATTTCAATTTTTTGACAAGGTAGGGGGTCGTGCAAAATTTTAAAAAATTTTCATTTTTTTGACAAGGTAGGGGGTCGTGCAAAATTTTAAAAAATTTTCAATTTTTTGACAAGGTAGGGGGTCGTGCAAAATTTTAAAAAAATTTCAATTTTTTGACAAGGTAGGGGGTCGTGCAAAATTTTAAAAAAATTTCAATTTTTTGACAAGGTAGGGGGTCGTGCAAAATTTTAAAAAAATTTCAATTTTTTGACAAGGTAGGGGGTCGTGCAAAATTTTAAAAAATTTTCAATTTTTTGACAAGGTAGGGGGTCGTGCAAAATTTTAAAAAAATTTCAATTTTTTGACAAGGTAGGGGGTCGTGCAAAATTTTAAAAAATTTTCAATTTTTTGACAAGGTAGGGGGTCGTGCAAAATTTTAAAAAATTTTCAATTTTTTGACAAGGTAGGGAGGGGGTCGTGCAAAATTTTAAAAAATTTTCAATTTTTTGACAAGGTAGGGGGTCGTGCAAAATTTTAAAAAATTTTCAATTTTTTGACAAGGTAGGGAGGGGGTCGTGCAAAATTTTAAAAAATTTTCAATTTTTTGACAAGGTAGGGGGTCGTGCAAAATTTTAAAAAAATTTCAATTTTTTGACAAGGTAGGGGGTCGTGCAAAATTTTAAAAAATTTTCAATTTTTTGACAAGGTAGGGGGTCGTGCAAAATTTTAAAAAAATTTCAATTTTTTGACAAGGTAGGGGGTCGTGCAAAATTTTAAAAAAATTTCAATTTTTTGACAAGGAGGGGGTCGTGCAAAATTTTAAAAAAATTTCTATTTTTTGACAAGGTAGGAAGTCGTGCAAAATTTTAAAAAAATTTCAATTTTTTGACAAGGTAGGGGGTCGTGCAAAATTTTAAAAAATTTTCAATTTTTTGGCAAGGTAGGGGGTCGTGCAAAATTTTAAAAAATTTTCAATTTTTTGACAAGGTAGGGGGTCGTGCAAAATTTTAAAAAATTTTCAATTTTTTGACAAGGTAGGGGGTCGTGCAAAATTTTAAAAAAATTTCAATTTTTTGACAAGGTAGGGGGTCGTGCAAAATTTTAAAAAAATTTCAATTTTTTGACAAGGTAGGGGGTCGTGCAAAATTTTAAAAAAATTTCAATTTTTTGACAAGGTAGGGGGTCGTGCAAAATTTTAAAAAAATTTCAATTTTTTGACAAGGTAGGGGGTCGTGCAAAATTTTGAAAAAAATTTCAATTTTTTGACAAGGTAGGGGGTCGTGCAAAATTTTAAAAAAATTTCAATTTTTTGACAAGGTAGGGGGTCGTGCAAAATTTTAAAAAAAATTCAATTCTTTGACAAGGTAGGGGGTCGTGCAAAATTTTAAAAAATTTTCAATTTTTTGACAAGGTAGGGGGTCGTGCAAAATTTTAAAAAATTTTCAATTTTTTGACAAGGTAGGGAGGGGGTCGTGCAAAATTTTAAAAAATTTTCAATTTTTTGACAAGGTAGGGGGTCGTGCAAAATTTTAAAAAAATTTCAATTTTTTGACAAGGTAGGGGGTCGTGCAAAATTTTAAAAAATTTTCAATTTTTTGACAAGGTAGGGGGTCGTGCAAAATTTTAAAAAATTTTCAATTTTTTGACAAGGTAGGGGGTCGTGCAAAATTTTAAAAAATTTTCAATTTTTTGACAAGGTAGGGGGTCGTGCAAAATTTTAAAAAAATTTCAATTTTTTGACAAGGTAGGGGGTCGTGCAAAATTTTAAAAAAATTTCAATTTTTTGACAAGGTAGGGGGTCGTGCAAAATTTTAAAAAATTTTCATTTTTTTGACAAGGTAGGGGGTCGTGCAAAATTTTAAAAAATTTTCAATTTTTTGACAAGGTAGGGGGTCGTGCAAAATTTTAAAAAAATTTCAATTTTTTGACAAGGTAGGGGGTCGTGCAAAATTTTAAAAAAATTTCAATTTTTTGACAAGGAGGGGGTCGTGCAAAATTTTAAAAAAATTTCAATTTTTTGACAAGGTAGGGGGTCGTGCAAAATTTTAAAAAAATTTCAATTTTTTGACAAGGTAGGGGGTCGTGCAAAATTTTAAAAAATTTTCAATTTTTTGACAAGGTAGGGGGTCGTGCAAAATTTTAAAAAAATTTCAATTTTTTGACAAGGTAGGGGGTCGTGCAAAATTTTAAAAAATTTTCAATTTTTTGACAAGGTAGGGGGTCGTGTAAAATTTTAAAAAAATTTCAATTTTTTGACAAGGTAGGGGGTCGTGCAAAATTTTAAAAAATTTTCAATTTTTTGACAAGGTAGGGGGTCGTGCAAAATTTACAAAAAATTTCAATTTTTTGACAAGGTAAGGGGTCGTGTAAAATTTTAAAAAATTTTCAATTTTTTGACAAGGTAGGGGGTCGTGCAAAATTTTAAAAAATTTTCAATTTTTTGACAAGGTAGGGAGGGGGTCGTGCAAAATTTTAAAAAATTTTCAATTTTTTGACAAGGTAGGGGGTCGTGCAAAATTTTAAAAAAATTTCAATTTTTTGACAAGGAGGGGGTCGTGCAAAATTTTAAAAAAATTTCAATTTTTTGACAAGGTAGGGGGTCGTGCAAAATTTTAAAAAATTTTCAATTTTTTGACAAGGTAGGGGGTCGTGCAAAATTTTAAAAAAATTTCAATTTTTTGACAAGGAGGGGGTCGTGCAAAATTTTAAAAAAATTTCAATTTTTTGACAAGGTAGGGGGTCGTGCAAAATTTTAAAAAATTTTCAATTTTTTGACAAGGTAGGGGGTCGTGCAAAATTTTAAAAAAATTTCAATTTTTTGACAAGGTAGGGGGTCGTGCAAAATTTTACAAAATTTTCAATTTTTTGACAAGGTAGGGGGTCGTGCAAAATTTTACAAAATTTTCAATTTTTTGACAAGGTAGGGGGTCGTGCAAAATTTTAAAAAAATTTCAATTTTTTGACAAGGAGGGGGTCGTGCAAAATTTTAAAAAATTTTCAATTTTTTGACAAGGTAGGGGGTCGTGCAAAATTTTAAAAAATTTTCAATTTTTTGACAAGGTAGGGAGGGGGTCGTGCAAAATTTTAAAAAATTTTCAATTTTTTGACAAGGTAGAGGGTCGTGCAAAATTTTAAAAAATTTTCAATTTTTTGACAAGGTAGGGGGTCGTGCAAAATTTTAAAAAATTTTCAATTTTTTGACAAGGTAGGGGGTCGTGCAAAATTTTAAAAAATTTTCAATTTTTTGACAAGGTAGGGAGGGGGTCGTGCAAAATTTTAAAAAATTTTCAATTTTTTGACAAGGTAGGGAGGGGGTCGTGCAAAATTTTAAAAAAATTTCAATTTTTTGACAAGGTAGGGGGTCGTGCAAAATTTTAAAAAATTTTCAATTTTTTGACAAGGTAGGGAGGGGGTCGTGCAAAATTTTAAACAATTTTCAATTTTTTGACAAGGTAGGGGGTCGTGCAAAATTTTAAAAAATTTTCAATTTTTTGACATGGTAGGGGGTCGTGCAAAATTTTAAAAAATTTTCAATTTTTTGACAAGGTAGGGGGTCGTGCAAAATTTTAAAAAATTTTCAATTTTTTGACAAGGTAGGGAGGGGGTCGTGCAAAATTTTAAAAAAATTTCAATTTTTTGACAAGGTAGGGGGTCGTGCAAAATTTTAAAAAATTTTCAATTTTTTGACAAGGTAGGGAGGGGGTCGTGCAAAATTTTAAAAAATTTTCATTTTTTTGACAAGGTAGGGGGTCGTGCAAAATTTTAAAAAATTTTCAATTTTTTGACAAGGTAGGGGGTCGTGCAAAATTTTAAAAAATTTTCAATTTTTTGACAAGGTAGGGGGTCGTGCAAAATTTTAAAAAATTTCAATTTTTTGACAAGGTAGGGGGTCGTGCAAAATTTTAAAAAAATTTCAATTTTTTGACAAGGTAGGGGGTCGTGCAAAATTTTAAAAAATTTTCAATTTTTTGACAAGGTAGGGGGTCGTGCAAAATTTTAAAAAAATTTCAATTTTTTGACAAGGTAGGGGGTCGTGCAAAATTTTAAAAAATTTTCAATTTTTTGACAAGGTAGGGGGTCGTGCAAAATTTTAAAAAATTTTCAATTTTTTGACAAGGTAGGGGGTCGTGCAAAATTTTAAAAAAATTTCAATTTTTTGACAAGGTAGGGGGTCGTGCAAAATTTTAAAAAATTTTCAATTTTTTTGACAAGGTAGGGGGTCGTGCAAAATTTTAAAAAAATTTCAATTTTTTGACAAGGTAGGGGGTCGTGCAAAATTTTAAAAAAATTTCAATTTTTTGACAAGGTAGGGGGTCGTGCAAAATTTTAAAAAAATTTCAATTTTTTGACAAGGTAGGGGGTCGTGCAAAATTTTAAAAAAATTTCAATTTTTTGACAAGGTAGGGGGTCGTGCAAAATTTTAAAAAATTTTCAATTTTTTGACAAGGTAGGGGGTCGTGCAAAATTTTAAAAAAATTTCAATTTTTT